>NC_063451.1:30389358-31120744 GCF_020379485.1 Brassica napus | reverse complement strand
ATGGTGTTCATACCCCAAAACTTGAAGATGCTGAATCAGGTATTCCTTCTTTCACGCATAATGTCATGTTGGCACGTGAAGGATGCCTTACCTTAGAAGTAGTATGTATCTTATGTTATGCATAATTAATACTATCATTATGTCCAATGGAAGCGTAAGTTCTTGTAATTACCGTCTGATACTTGCAAACGTTATATATATGGTCTTTGCCTTTTTAAGCAGCCAGACTCTTCCATAATGATAGCCAAAAGCTTCGCATAGTTCCCGTAACAGACTCTTCCATAATGATAGCCAAAAGTAGAACTATCAACGGTACTTAAGTAACAAATGGCTGACGAGACAAAAAAAAGGTCACTGATTCCTTCTTGATTCCCAAATTTGGAAAGAGATTCTGGGAAAATGTGGCTCTGGAGCTGAAAGTTTACCTATGCAGCCTAACAGCGAGCAAAAAATTCTGGACCAAATACTCAGATTACTATGCAAGATTTTGCCAGACTATAGGAGTCCATGTTCAAAAGTTATAAACAGTTCTAAGTCTATTTGTCTAAGGGTATGACTGGTTTTCCCCTACCACCCGCAAACACAGCTTTTGCGGTTGGCAACAACGCAACAATCACTCAAACTGCTCTAAAACGCTTCAAACCGCTCTAAACCTTATAAATTCAAAACCTGATTCCAGCTAGCGTTTGCGGTTGTGGACGGTTGTAGGAGGATAATCTTCTTAAAACAATATAAATACAAAGGTAAAAATATTCAATAAAATTTTAAAATTGGAATTATAAAAAAAATACAAAATATATCTATTATATTTTAATTAATTTTATAAAATTTGAAAATAAAAATATTTTCTATAATTTTTAAAAATTTAAAACTATAATTTTCTAAATATAAATTTTCTATTTATTATAATGTTATGATTTTTGATATTTTTATAATTATATAAAATATAAATATTGTTAATTAATTATTTAACCGCTGCTGCATTTGGTAGTTAACCAGTCATACATATCCCGCAAACGCACCAATTTCTAACCGCATAACCAGTACAAATCTCTTACAACCAATAGAAATTGCAACCACCCGCAACCGCTGCTAGTCAGGTCCTAAATAGGCTATGTATTCATTATGTATCGTTTTTCTAGTTTTTTGTTACAAGCGCCCACAGAATCTGGAAGTAAATTCAAGATTTACAGCAGATCATACCATGTGGCTCCAAGACAAGGTTTGCAACTTTACACTGGACTCATCTTGTTAAAAGGTTGAAATTTACTTGGTCTGAAAGCTAATCTTCAGCGTTTTCGTATCAACTGCAGATATATTGCTAAATGCTATAAGCAGTTTAGCTTCAAGAGAAAAAACTCCATATCTATCTACGATGAAACAGCATTGGTTAGGCGGTGAAGAAAAAAATGGACAATTTCAATTTCAATTGCTGATGCAGTTGAGTCTTTTACTCATTCCAGTTCAACAGTCTACTGGGAAGAAGTTCAGAGTGAGGATGGGTCCAATAATCATAATTCGAGGAGGGACTTGTCTGTATATGTTATGAGTCCTTCCCTGTTAGAGGAACAGCTCTTTACTTTAGCATTATTGACTTTGCTCTAGACTGGACTTATGTGGGTCACTGGGTTGTGACGTGAAGGTAACACTAGTAATTTGGTTGTCCTTTTGGGGAATCAAAAGATAGGTATGTGCTTGTTTTCTTTTGCAAAAAAATATATGTTCTTGTTACTGGAAAATTCTTAGAGACTCGAGAGGAGGCTGAGACTACAGAGTGGTCTTGCATGTTTGGCAAACAGAAGTTCCAGCAGATGTTATATCTAATGGTGGATTAAAAACATTTAAATTTAAATTATAATTAATTTCTTTTATTGATATTGTTAATTTTATTTTTTACCAATATTTTAATATAAATTTGATTTAATTAAACATAAGTCTAAGATAAAAGTAATTTTGTTTATGTTAAATTATATTTAAGAATATATATGTATATATTTAAAATTATAATCTTAGATAGATTTTTCTATATATTTCACTTTTACATATATTAAATCAACTTGTATAAAATTCACAAAAAATATAATTATCAATTATTTAAACTTAACAGTATATAAAATTTATAAATATATGAGAAACTAATGATTTTACAATTAAAATTTATAATTTTTTTTAAAAAAATGTATAACATTTTTGAACATTTTAGTAATAAATTTTTTATAATTATGAAAAGATAGGATTAAATAATATTTCAAAATTTGTAATGTCTGATTTTAATATATTTATTTTAATGATGATGTATGAATTATTAACATATTTTAAAAAGTTTACCAAAATTATAAATCAACATTGTATGAGTTATATTACCCATATTCGAAAAAATGTACCAAAAATATAAATTAACATTAAATATAATCGTTAATATCATGTTTACTAATAAGTCATGTCATCAATTTTAATAGGCATGTCACATCTATTTTGTTAAAGTGATTATAGAAATGACATGTGGCAAATCACTTCTCAAATAATGTTAGTACCATTATTATATATCTTATACAATAAAGTAGAATATACTCCCTCCTTCTTGCGCCACGTCACCATGGAGGGAGGGGCAATCGCTGACACGTGTCGACACCTAAAGCTGTTTGCGATTTTTGGTTTTCTGTTGGGTCTGTTAATACATTGATATGATCTGGGCTTTTATTTATTTTGCACATTTACCCCAAACCGAAAACCCAAAGTTAAACACACATGTTGGAAACCCACGTGCATTACGGTTCCTCCCTCTATCGTCTTCTTCTAGCGCCGCGAACTCAACGATGAAAACACACAGAAGTCTAAAGCGACGTTCCAAACTACATAACGTCTCCACCATCCATAACTCTGTTCTTTACTCCGCGTTACCCATAGTTAATCCACTCCTTTCACTAGAAGCAATCAATCTACCTCTTCGTATCCCACCGTAACCGGCTTCAGCTTCAGCTATAATTATGGCATCCCAACTTCCTGCAATGTATAGTTCATCTCAAACGAAATTTATTGACAGAGCGAAAGTGAAGAAGGAGGAAGATGCTGATGCTGAGCATCTCGATTTCAACAAGGAAGTTGGACCTGGTGAAAAATCTTAACAGGATACGTTTCGCCTGCCAACTGAAGAGGTAACGAATCTTGGTTCCTTCCGTGAGAATGAGACAAGAACTAACTGCTGTTTTGTTATGTGTCCAGGAGCTTGAAGAAGAATATCGTGGGCCACCTGATCTTCCTCTACCGCAAAGTAGAATCAAAGAGAGTCAGTAACATTTCTCAAAGTTTGTTTCTTTATATACTGTTGAATGTTTGTATAATAGTCATTTCATGTTTCTTTCAGTTGTTAGAGCTCTGTCGAATTTTAACGGTCTGAGGCCAAAAGGAGCGAGCAGGAAAGATTGCGCTGAACAGCTCAAATCTGATCTTGCTTCTTATTATGGCTATAGTCTTCTTATTGGAACTTTGTTTGAGGTTTATTTACTCTCTCTCTTTTCTTTTATTTCAAGTTCCTTTTTTTTGATGTTGCCAATGCTCTCTACTTATGGAGGTTGAATTGGGGTTTTCTCATGCAGCTGTTTCTTCCTATTGAACTTGTGGAAATTAAACTTATGGAAATAATTGATGCCTTTGATAAGCAAAGGCCTTCATCTATCTGGACAAACACACTTAAGGTAATCTTGGTTCTGATATATCATTGGTTATAGCTTATGTCTTTTGTTGTTATGCAAGTGTGATGTTTGTTTTGTTTTTAGACTCGGAGACGGGATCTTGCTGATGTGCTTTTGAACAGAGGAGTCAATCCAGACTTGTGTTTTAAAAGGCGAGCGCCTTTTGCGCCAAGGCGCAAGGCGCACTCAGGCGACAGTCCCATCGCCATGCACCTCCCAGGCGAGGGTATGGTCCCTAAGGCGCACGCCATTGTGCACTTTTAGCTTAAATCTAAGGCATCTAAGGCACCAAAAGCGCTTGAAAGGCACGCCTTGTAGATTCCTATCAAAACATAATGTTTTGACCTAACTTTATTTATGTCCTACGTTCTAATCGTGACATGGCGGCCGTTCTGTTACATACTCTAAGTGAAGAAGACGACTAACTGTAACCTAATTAACTCTAATAATAACTCAGCCCGATTTAATTCACTAAACCATGTGCATTTCAAGTTATTTTAATGAACCAACTCAATTAATAAACTAATTAACCAAGAAGAAGGTTTATTGAACCAATTTAGAACCAATTGAAACAACTTTCCGGAACTGAGAAACGTCCCAAAGGCGAGCGATTTAATGCGCCATGGCGCAAGGCGCAAGGCGCAAAGCTAGGAGCATATCGCCTTAGTGCGCCTAGCGCTTTTTAAAACACAGATCCAGACCCATTAAGCAAGTGGTCAAAAGTAAGTTGTGCTCTTAGATTGTTTGTCATATTTTATGATTGTTCCATAGTTAACATGTTATACGTATTGTAGCTCGGACTTGTAGTTTATGATTCACAAGTGCCAATCAGTGCCACTCCTGAATATTTGGCTGGTTACTACATGGTTAGTGATCTTCTGACCCGTGCATGCTCTGATTTTGGGAAGCCCGTAATGTCAAGAAAGGAGGAGTACTTGTGGGGTTGATACATGCGATTAAAATTGTTTATGAACTTCATATAAGAAGTGGGATTCGATCTGATGTCATATGAGGTATTTGGGAGAAAATATTGGGAATATGCAGAAGGCGCTCTCCACTGCGATGTTAATATATCAATCCATCCGATTGTTTAATCTAAAGTTTGTCACCAAAGTCAACAATTTACTTTTTTTCTTTGTCGTTTGTATATTATGAGTTAAACATGTGAATAGATATGATCAACTCATTCAGTTTTGATTATAATGTATAATAAGAACTTTAGTGCGTTTCAGCAAAAGTTAACTTTGGAAGATCAAAACAAGCATTTCTCTACAACCAGAGAAGGGCTTAATATACATTACGCTGCAGTTTTTTTTTTTTGAGCAACTCGCTGCAGTATCTATATATGTTTTTCTTTATCATATCACCATCAACTAACTTGAGTCAATTACTGGTACTTTCCAAACCAGATCTTCCAGAAGTGATACTCGCCCAAGGATACTTTGATAGCAACCGAACTTCTTATTATTGAACTTACGTATTTAAAAAAAAATCAAATTTGTAATCGACTATCAAATGTTTGGAAAGAAACAAAACATTTTTATATTTTAGTGGAATCAATCCTAAATTAACATCAACGTCATGATCATCTAAGAAATACAAATCTCTTTGTATGTTTTTAATTTATTCTCCACATAACTATTTAATATTCACAAATTGTGACCTTAAAAAATGATAATTGTCCGCAATAAAATGGAAGTGATAATCACGTGAATAATAGAACCTGGAAGGCTGCAGAAAGCTGAAATCATGCTTGATTAAGATAACCAAATCAAATCACTAATGTAAAGAGGCACACTAAATGCCTATAAAAGTGAATAGGTGGATTACTACAAGATCTATATATAGTCTTATGAATCGGTTATTTAAATCAGTTATTTTATTATTATAGTTAAAGTTCTATAGTCTTATGAATTAACACAAGAAATATAAAATTATACACTATTTTAAATATATATATTTTATATTTTTTTTGGAAATTCGTTACATATTTTGGAAAATTCAAAATTTAGAAAAAAATGTTTGATCATATTATTAACATAGTTCATTTCGTTTTCAAAATATCGACATATATAGATTCAAACAAACATGTATATCTATAAAGAATAATAGTTACTATTAGGTTTTAATGCTGCTTAGCTAACTTATAATAATAGATTCGCTGTTTTCCACCGTTTCAATTTATAATTTGAGAAACTAAAAGAAGAAGATAGTGTTATTGGATTCAATAAATTAGCGTACAAAAACAATTATATATTTACTATGTTAAATATAAGCAACAACTGTTTTAAATAATAATTCAATATATAACTACTAAAATTAAAGTAGACAAATAATAAATAATTAAATTTTCATGACTTTTAAATGATGAAATAAATATATGATATGCAAAAAGAAAAATAAAATAAAAATTTAAAAGTTATTATTATTTTTAATTAAATATAAAATAAATATTTAAGATTCGCAGGAAAACATATTTCTCAACTATATTCAAAAAACACAAAAAGAACAAATTAGATGGTATTAAATACTTTAGTCAACAACTATAACTCAAACGAAAGCATTGACAGCTATGATGGAAACTCTTCAGACACAGACCCTGACGTCTATTTCAAAAACCTTAGCCTACAATATTTTTCAGCGGAACCACTCAGGATGATGAATCAATAAATTTAGTTAATTAATCAATGTTGGGATAATGACAATCCAGAAACTCATTACACGGAGGGGTTAAATCAATACTTCTTCCACCTCAATCTCTCAAAAAATACCATCATCTTCGCCAATCCGGAAACACTAATAATGGTACATATCTTTATGATATATTAATGTTACACATAGACAATTTTGAAGAGGAAAAAGAATTTTTGAATAAGCTATCCTGAGAAAATAATCAATTCAAATCCGATCAATGTAAAAGCATGATTAAGAATTTTTTTACTCGATTCATGATCTTTTTGAAGACAAAGTATTTAACCAATAAAGCCCCCAACAAATTGCCACATCTTTGACATAAACAAAGTATGCGAAGATTGTTACAACTTTAAGAGGATGAAACAATTTATTATCTTCGTTTAAACAAGATAATCACAAAAACAAACACAAGCATTTACATTTTAATATCAACTTTATTTTATGTTTCAGTTTCAAATGAATTTACTTTGTTATGACTATCAACTTTTTATTCTACTTTTATTGAATCAAGCAGTCACAATCAGTTATACTTTTCTACATTGATCTACACAACTTCAAAACAAAATAATACAGTACTATCACTAATTACTATCAAATAGATAATAAAAAAATATCATTCTCTTTCAACATATATTCATCTTTATATTTTGAACATATTTTCTTTACTAAGACCATAAAATAAATTGTAATTTCATTTAAGTATAAAATAGACGATTACGCGCCGGAAGACCACTAGTATATATATATATAGTCAAGAATAAACTAATTGAAGTAGATTCTTGTTGTGATTCAGTGAATATGCGAGCAACATAAACCAAATATGTCAAACATTTATTATTGTGAAATGAAAATGTTATAATCACTGAGTTGCTTGTTTCCGGTTTAAAAACCATCAAAAAATAATTTTGTGCACATACACAACTGAAATCAAGAATGATGAATGCAAACCACAAATTCAAGTAGGACACATTCGAATAAATTCAACTTCTGGTTAATGACATTATTAAGAAAATCATCATCGTCCGGAACAGAAACTCTAAAATAAAATGGACCAAATATTAAGTTAAAAGACTCAAAACCATAAGTTTTAATAAATAGAAAGTTTCTAAAAAGACTAAAGAAAGACTCCATAGTATAAAACTAGGAAAATAAAAAAGAAGGTGGAGATTTCAGTCGATGGTAGAGAAACCAAGATCATGATCAGGTGCATCAGCAGAAAGCCTGAGAACATCTAATGCCTCAGAAACTTTAGACTTGAGTGCCTCTGGTGACTCCATCAGGTGCAATATCTCGGCCTGATCCATCTCCAACAACATTCCTGTCACTTTAGCCACGTGAAGTGGTTCCTGCCTTTCCACAAGTGGGTATAGTCGCTCTCCGAGCATCTGTAGAGTCCAACCAAGTCACAATATACATGTTACATTAACTTGCCAATCTTAATCAAATCTCTTTAACATGTTCTTTAAAAGATGTTATAAAGCTAATGGATTTGTTTACAAATTATACACTAAATGTAAAAGCAATATAAAACAATGGAAACCTAGCTAGGTCTCATATGAGGTTAGCTGAGATGTAGAGGAAAGAAGGGGCAAACCCGTGTGCGATCAGCTGGACTAGCAGAAGCTAAGAGAGAAGTGAGCTTAGAGATTGGAAGTAGAGGAGCTTTCTGGTGATTTTGAGGAGCAACAATACCAATTGAAGAAGCATCAATTGGCAAAGGCGTGACTGGAGGCAACGTTCCTTGTGAAACACTCAATTCCAATCCGTTCCTCCCGTTACCCGCACCATTCATATATCTCATTCCCGGGCTCGGGTTATGGTGTATAAGCTGCAAATATCCAACACAAATTCAGTCTCATGATTAGCTTAAGAACTTTTTTTTTGTCGGCGATTAGCTTAAAAACTATAAACAAAACTATGTTAGTTTAACATACTTGTTGCTGTTGTTGGATGTGATGTGGCATGTTAGTAGCACCGCGCCCAAATCCCATTCTATGACCGGCCTGAGTTTGTCTCTGAAGAGGATAAGGCATGATGAAGTTGCGTGGGCCAGAACCTGGACGCATCCCGGGCATGAACTGAGGCTGGAATCCATATCCCATGGGCTGGGATGGGACCATGCTTGAACGCCCATTCTGGCCTACGTACATGTGCTGAGGTGGACCATGCATTGGTCCACCTCGTGGGTGATTAAACCCCGTCATTGGAGATTGCATTGACTCTGGTGCTCTAATCTGTGAAAACAGCGCCTGAAAATAGCATGACGTAATCAGTCACACAACACAGCTTTAACAAACCACATTTTAAAAAAATAAATGTGAATAAAGAGAGTTTGATTCAGAAACCTGTAAATGTGCTTGTCTATCTTCTTTGCGCTGCGCAAGAGCTATGTAAAGTGGTTTCCTTCCTATCATCTTCCCGTTCATTTCATTCAGCTGCATTGTTATAAATATTACTTCATATCTCAGATGTCAAAAGAGAAGAGTAAAAAAGCTTTAGGCAACTCACGGCTCTTGAAGCTTCTTCAGGATTGGAATAAGCAACAAAACCAAACCCTCTGCTTATTCCTTGTGGATTAACCATAACCTTTCACATATTATTAGAGGAGTTGTGTTCAAACACAAACGTAACATCAATAAAAAAAAGATATTTGCATGCATTTTTTTTGCTATTACCTTGGAAGAGGTTACATTTCCAAACTCAGAGAACATCTCCTTGAGTTTCTCATCATCAACGCTATCATCAAGATTCTTCAAATACAGATTTGCTCCTTGAGATTTCTCAAACCGGTTCATCCTCTCTTCCTCAAACTTCCTTCTCAGCTCTTGCTCTCTCTCAGACTTCTTCTGCGCCCTCCCAACGAACAACACATCATCCCCTAAGCTAATCCCATTCATCTTCTCAACGGCTTGCGCCGCTGCTTCGGCATACTCAAAGTTCACAAACCCGAAACACCTCGAGTTTCCACTCTGGTCCCTCATCACAACCGCGCTCGAAATCGATCCAAATTTACCAAACGTCTTCCTTAGCTCGTCCTCACCAATCTCCTTGGGGAGATTCTTGACGTACACGTTAGTGAAACGCGGCGTAGGGGCGTTTTCTTCCCGAGAGCGTTCTTGGCGTCTGATGAAGTGTCCCACGTATACTTGCTTGTCGTTCATTAGCATTCCGTTTAGCTTGTCAATTGCTGCTTGAGCAGATTCCTCCTTCTCGAACTGGACGAACCCGTATCCCTTGGACTGTCCGGTCACGTCAGTTGCAACTTTGCATGAGAGGATGGTTCCGAAACTCGAAAAGGTCTCGAACAAGGCCTTGTTGTCGATAGAGGCGTCTAGGCTTTTGATAAAAATGTTACCTTTGCCGCTCTTTCGCGTGCTGGGGTCACGGTTCGAGAGCATGATCCTGATGGGCCTGTCGAAGAGGGGAGTGTAGTTCAAGGCCTCCATTGCGCGGATAGCTAGGAAAATAACTCACGTTTATTAGTTAACCAATCATATATAAATAGCTTAGAAATATATAAGATCGTTATTGTAAAAGTAAAAGACTAGCTTGCATCTGCGATGACATATATAAAGGCCCAAACACACTAATTAATCACGTTTTTGTCAAGCATATCATTATAGAAAAGTTTTTTTCTATTGAAAGAATCTTTATAGAAAAGTTGCATGAGCGACATCTACGAATGCTCCTGACTCCTGTATTCAAACGATACATGTCAATGATGCATCAGTGTTACAATATACTGACTATAATTAAATAGCAGGTCTAACAAAACGCTACATTGGAACATAGTGATTTGCATGAATAGTAGAATATGAAGTTTTTTTAAAGAACAAAAAAAAGAATATGAATATAAGGTTTTCGCAAATATAATTATTAAAAGGTGAAAAAAACGATGATCGTAATACTAGTGTGAATGTACCATCAATCAACTTAGTATAATTCTCTTTATTGTAATGCAATTCATGAGAGTGTGTTTGATTACATGAAACCCTAACTCGAGCATGAAGCGATAGAGTAACGTGTATTTTACCATCATTAGGGTTACTGAAATTGATGTAGGCATATCCCAAAGATCGACGGCTCTGATCGCGACAGACTCGTACCGAGACAACACTAGCGATATGTTTGAACAGATCGAACAGATGTGCTTCGGCCACTCTCGGGTCTAGATCTCCCACGTAGAGCGATGAATTCGGGTGCGTTTGATCAGCCGCAACCACTGGAGATTGAACCGGTACCGAAACCGGAACCTGAACCGAAGTCTGAGCCGTCGGACTCGGAACTTGATCAATCATTGTCGACGGTGCAACCCCCGTCGCAACCGCGGCCGCCATGCTCGTGCGTTTACCTTTTTAGAGAATCACCGATCCTAAAAAGAATAATGGGAGGATTAGATTCTCTAGGGGCTTTAAGTGTGAGAGATTGTGTTTTGTATATTTTCTTCGAAGTTTATAATTTCCTTATTTTAAAGGGAAATTGTTTTTATTCTTATGTCGATTTTTTTTTGCCTTTTAGTTTTTTCCTCCAATGATCGAGAGGGATTGGTGAGGGGAAAATCGAATCGATGTGAAGAGTGTGTCTAAGGTATTTATAGATGAGAAAATGACTTATTTTATTTATTTTTAATATGAAAAGAGTTACAATTTTTTTTCTTCTCTTGTATTTTTACTTGTTTGTGTGTGTTTTATAGTCTCAAAATTCAGGATGATGATGTCTCTTTCACATTAGTAGTGCTTTTTTATACACCATAAGAAAAATCAGGATAAAATAATATATCTCAGTGAGTCTGGAACTAGATGATTCATATAGTTCTATAACACAAAAAACTGAAAGGTGTAACGAACCAAATCTTTTTATAAACCATTAGACCATAATATTTTCGTATATGTTATAATTTAAGATTTTAGAAATAATACAAATGATCTAAGATATTGATAACATTTTTTAATAAGAACGTAACTCTTAGAATGTTATTTAAAAATATATTAACATACATAATATCAAAATATTTATGAATAATAAACAATATCAATACTATATTATACTGATTTTAGAAGTTAAATAACTATATATATTTTCTCAAAAAAATATTATATATAGAATGGTTTATACGGAAGTCACATGATTTAATATTTTAAAGTTTTATACAAAATCTTAATTTTTTAGTTTTTTTTTTAACGATGATTTATTAGGATATTACAATTATGATACGAGAAAGATTATATAGAAGATTCGACAACCGAAAATACTATGTGCTTTATGTAGACCTATGCCTAATTGCATCACTTTAGCCGTTCTACGAAGATCTACCGACGTCTGACCAGATTTACTTGACCATGTTGAATAAAATTTAATACACTCAAGATGATCATTTTTATTTTTAATTATATTTGTGGTATTCCCTCATATATACATACTAATTACTAACAAATGTATTGATAACATTTGACTAGCTTGTATAATAATGGTACAGAACAAACACCCATCTATCTTAAGGAGTAGAGTTTGCGAATCTGGGAACTACTGATTTGGTCATGGCTAAGATATTTATCTACATTACCACAAATAGAACACTAAACTATTTTTAGATTATTTTGACCAGATCATGGATTACTGTAACTATAGTATGAAGTTCTTCAAAAGTTTAACTAGACATCTTCAATATGATTCTTTTTATATATACTGCTAGGTGAACACCTCTCTCTCTCTCTCTCTCTCTCTCTCTCTCTCTCTCTCTAATTAAACTGATTTAATGTTTTTGAGATTTAAGATATCACTTTTCTCTTATAGATTCATCCATTTTTTTTTTCAAATATCACACTTGTAATTTGATTTACGATAAATTTTGACAAATTTCGATTGGATTAAAGTACAAGCACCCATCTGTGTCTAGGAGTATAGCTATTTTTAGGAGTATAGCTAACAACTATTGATTTGGTCTCTAGTCATGACTAAAGATATTTGTAAACAGTACCATAAATAGAGAAGGTAGTCTATTTTTGTTCTTTGACCAAATAACAACATATAAAACTATATTTAGTTCCTCAAAGTTGGGTTTAACGAGTTTACGATCCATGTATATTGCGAGGAAAGTCTTTTCATCTCTTTTCAATTGTGTAGTTTTTATATCAGTAAAAAAAATAAAATATGACGATATGGTGATGAATATGTAAATAATATAGAATGAACAAAAAACCAAAAAAGAATCTTATAATCTTACAGAAATATTATTTGTGATTTAATTAAAATTTGAGTAATGTAAGAAAATTAATCCATTGCATTTATTATGTTTGTTAGAATTGAAATATACGTTAAAGTGATACTGTATCATTTGAATCAAAAGCGCAACCGTGTGGCCCGGTACATTGATGATCCGTTCTGTAATTTTATATATGTGATTTTGTCCTTTGCTTTTTAACTTTTGTTTTTTCGTGTTTTCTATAATGGGAATGAATGGAACATTGGAAGTTACACAACTTGATTAATTTGATATAAAAATGACTGCGAATTCATATGTGTTGGTGTTTTCATATCTTATCTTCGTAATGATTTGATCGACCATTAACGTTATTAGCGCTTTCATGTTCAAAATATGAGTTTTATGGGATTGGTTAGTGTTTACTTAATTGTTGTAGTATATAAATCAAATAGTATATGAAAAAGTTATAAAATTCGAATTTTAAAATTTAACATTTTATACGAATATTAAATTAAATTATTTTACTTATTTTACCCAAATTAAATTTATTTATTTTTTGAACAAACCCAAATTTAATTTAAAAATATAGAATTGCGATAAACTGTTTTTAAAATTAATAACTCTAGAAATTTATAAAATTATATAATTACAAGTTTTTTTTAATATGTTATTGTGTAAATTTAGTTAAGTTGTTGGCTATGCTTATCTCTGTTTTTATTTGGTTTAGTTAAATTATACCGTCTATTGCGATGGAACTGTTTCAAATCCATAATTTTCATGGTGAAATTTGTGGGCTGCATCTTGAAAAGACTAAATGGGCTCTGATGTCACTTGGTAGTAGAGGATCTTTAGTACCAAATGAATTTAAAGGTGCAGTGGGTTATATGGAGCCATATTAATAATATTCATTTAAAACTAAAGGGTTTAATTACATTTATAATAAGTTAGCCAAAATGCATGTATACGTGAGTTCTATGTTTCTATATAAACATGAAATCATGCATTTAGTTTTGAACACTCCGTCAACGCTGCCTTTATCTATAACAATAAAGGAGGGTTTTCTCTCACCTCATGCGTCCACGTCACCACATAGGGTGGGGTTTTTCGTGACACGTGTCGCTATACCAAGCTATTTGTGATTTTTGTGCAATCTGGTTCTTTAATGCCACTTATTCGAACTGGACTTTTATTACATTTTCATATTAAGCCCAATCATTTAGCCCATTCCTTTGAACATCTGTTACAAGCCCACACGATTAGGTTTCTTCTTCATTTTTCCTTTCACGCCTGCGACCTTCCTTCTTCCTCTCAAGACGACCCCCCTACGAAATTTCACAGAGACTTAAAGCTGCGTTCGATCTTCCTAACGTCTCAACCATCCATTAATCTGTTCTTTACTCCGAGTTTTTCCTTGATTATTCCACTCCTCCCGCGTTTCATTTATTCCTCATCACCACCTCTGTCAGCTTCCTCACACTCATTATCTCAAAGAAGCGTTGTGACTCTCCTCTCCACAAACGGCCAAAAAACTATCCAAACCATGACGGCTTCCCAACTATGGCTCTCTGCATTGAATCGTTGTAATGGCGACAATTGTCACACGGCTGCTCCCTTTTTGGGAAGCTCGGAATGTGAAGAAAGGCGTTGAAGAAGCTGGGATGATGAGTACTGAATCCTTACTAAACAACTTCTTAAGTGTTTTTCGTTACTTCCCGTTAAAAACTCAATTTTTAGGTCTTTAGTTTGCTGTTAGAAAGATTGAACCTTGCGTCTAGGGATTGATTCATATAGGCTGAGCTTTATGTGTAGAAGACTAAAGGAAAGATCTTTCAAAATCAAAGCTTTGATTCTTCGGCTGACAATGCGTTATCTCAAATATTTTCTCTACATATAATGTCTAACAAGAGTTTTGACCAAAAAAAAAAAAATATAATGTCTAACAAGAGAAAGTGGTGAAAACAAATCGTGATACCACTATGAACAGTTCAAAAGTGATCGATCAGGTTCACTGGTAAATCAAACTTCTGATTTGGTTTTCATTTTCAGTGACTTAAAACACATATGCTCTGTATTTGGGTTATAATTTTTTTTTTGGCAGATTCGGTAGAGACAACAAGTGATCATTTTGGAGAAAGCAAGGCAAGATTTAGAAACACTGAGGGAACACATCTTTTCACGGCTGATGAAAGAGCTCCAAGTTACTGATTTGTGGAAGCTGCTGCAAACTTATTCCCCAGGGTCATGTGAGATATGAACCACTCATCTTATGGAACCATTTTGGTTAATTGATATATAATGTGTTTTTTTTTTTTTGCTTACAGATGCATGAGTATGTTGACAGCAACGGTTTTTAAGTTCTGTGTATCAAGGACACTCTCTACTCCCGATGAGATTAACACTATGCTTTTACAGCTTAGTGACTCCTTTAAAGCCGCCGCAGATCAATATGCTCAATGCGTAAGCCGTTTCGTCAGATGTACAACTTAATGTTGTTCTATATCAGTGAAAACACTTAAGCTAACAGCTACAACATTCACGAAGCAACTTCATGCAATGGTCAAGAAAAAGTCACCTCCACCGGCTAGAAACCAAGCTCCAGCTCCGACAGAGTGATAACAAGCGTTCAAAGCATCTTCCTTACGAACTCCACTGCTTGGTCGCAAATAGTCAATGAACAACCAGGTACTACGTTGATTTTATGAGAAGGAGATAATTAATAAACAACTATACACACTGAGATTATTTATCCCAATGCAGTGGCTGGAAAAACATCGAAAGGTGGTCATGGTTAATGAGGAGTTTTTAAGGCCACAACCCTGCACAGCTACGAGAGCCACTAAAGGTTTACTTTCACTACTTTGTATCACCATGCTGACGCACAGTTGATTGGTTAAAATCAGACCTTCACCAACTTCAAACTGTAATATTGTAGAGCCTTTGGGAAAGACTGCTCGAGCAGCTCACCAAGAGATCCAAGCACATAAAAGAAATGGTGGTTTCCAACAAGTTTATTGTGGATTATGTCACTGTTTTCAGATATCATTAAACTCAGTGTAGCATCTATTACGTAATGTTTCTTTTAGATTTGTAAAACTGGAAACACACCCTGACATTCAAAATATTGGTGACTAAATGCAGGTTAAAAAAAAAGGTTGAACAGGGTCCCCCTAGGCTTCCTATAGGGCACCACCAAAGTACAGTTCAACTACTCTAAACATCAGACATATTTGCACTGCTGGTCAGAAAATAACAGAGTATTTTTAAGTATCCACATTTAAACATCAAAATTCATATTCCAGATGCTTGCCACAGCCTCCGTAGATTGCTGGGGAATAGAAACTGGAATCTCTGTTGCAGCAACCAACACATATGATGGTGTAGAAAACAGAGGTCGGGATCATTCTCCTTATAGTTAATACCATTATATTCCTGGGTTCTAAAAGTTTATGTCCATATCTGTGCGATGTAGCTAATGCGAACAAATCTAGAGCTCTACAGATAAACCAAGAATCTTTGTACATAGTGAAAGCCACATGTCTTCATATTCTGCCTATGTCAGCATTGAGAGTTGAAGTATTCTCTGAAACCACAATGCTTTGTTCAAGAATTATTATACAACTTTTATGTCAATCTCTCATGATCTTATTTCTGTTTCAATAAATTTTTTATGTCGATGAAAACTTGAATGTTAGAATATTATGGAGCAATTTGGCATTTAGACCTACAGGTGAATTCTTTTGCCTTGCAGTTTTTTTTTTGGGTGTTCAATGGAAAATTATTACAAAATTAATAGAGCAAATATAATATAAAAAAACGTTAAAAATAATTTTTACACGTCCAATGAAAAAGAAATACTCTATTAATTTTGTAATACACATTCCCTACATTCTCTATGAGCGGCAATGATATATTATATGATGCACATAGCTTCAATCATCATCAAGATTAATTTGTCTGACTATCTATACTTATTTATCATTGTAGGAGTTCCATATAGTGAGCATTCTAGATTGAATGATGGTTGTTTCCCTTTAGAAGAAAAGCCAGCAAAATCAAAGAAATCAGCGAGCTGGGTCTTCACTCTTGAGGTTGGCGAATTAGGGTGAAGGAAAGAACAAATGAGATCCGTCAATCTTTGTTCACCGTGATTATCATGTTCACCGTGATTATCAGGCAAGAGCACTATAAAAGCGTGAATATGAATATTTTATCTTTGTTAAAAAAAGAGAATTTTTTTGTTAATTTAGACTTTTTGGAGTCTGAAATTTGGACATCTTAAAATCAGTAATATGAATTATAATTATTTACAAAATTAAAGAAGCTATAGTATATAAGAAAAATTTTGTTTAAAGGAAGCAATATGTGACACAAGTTGTATAACTCTGAGAATCTAACAATTTAGGTTTTATGTATTTCTATAAATAGCTTTCATATAAAATAAAGGAAAAAAAGAGTCAAAATACACAAAAGAAACAGAAGAGGGAAGATGGCCATATTTCAGAAAAGTAAGCTTGAGCATTTTGGCAATAAAAATGTCTTTGATACAGTAAAGTAAAGGACTGATACAATGACTTGGCCAATGACCACACTCAGATTTTTAGATTATTCATGACTATTAAAAATTGAAAACGTCAAGTTTCAAAAAAAAAATTGAAAACGACCCAACGCTGGAACAAAATATCAAAGTAGAAAATATTAAAGTAGAACAAACAATGAAAGAACGTAAAATCATTTCTATTTTATTATGAATATTTTTAATACTAAAATTAATATATGATTTACGAACAAATGTATCACCTGCTACTGTTAAGGGGTACCTAATCTGAAAACATCCCATGCAAAAAACATAACCAAAACAAAGTATTTAACCAATATGTACAATGAAGCCCCTAATAGATTGACACATCCAAGACATTGAGAAAGCATGTGCAGATTGTCGGATTGTTACTACTTTAATGAAATGAACAAATATATTATCTTCATTCAAACATGATAATGCATTTACATGTTTTAAGTTCAACTATATTTAAACTATATTTACTTTGATGCAACTATCAGTTATTTATTCTTTTTTATTCAATAATCTGTGAAAATTATTTTTAATATTCTTCTTTGACCTAAACAATTTCAAAAAAAAGGTAATACACTATTGTCACTAACCATTATTAAATGGATAAGAATAAAAACAATTTTGAACTAATTAGAAAATAAAATATATGAATCCGGCGCGTAGCGCCGGAATATCACTAGTATTATATAAAATCTTAGTCACTATCCTTATGGTGGGAGGTATTTTGCCGAAAATAAAAGGGAAAAACCAAAGTTCAAAATAGGTAAAAACATAAGAATTTAGAAAACTTAAATGTACGAACACTCCTGGAACTGAAACTATCACTTAGGGGCGTTTGCAGCTATTATCTTAGCCTTCAAAACCTGCCGGATTTGCTTCATCGCCTCCGATTTCTATCTTCGCCGCTGGAATCGTGTTACTTGCAGAAGCTGTAGCTTCTCGACCTTCCGCTCCAATAACTGGAGCTTTGAAGCTGCTGCTACTCTGAAACAGAGTTGTACATGTGTCAATTTAACTTTGTCGGAAGAAAATATTTTGGAAAACATAAAGTATTCAACCTCGGTGTCACTGACTGCAGACACGGTGGTTTGGGACAAAATTGTATCGAGTGGCACGTATCTGAAAAACGTATTCCTTGCCAGCAAGCTTTTCAAGACATCTTGGTAGTTCTTGCCCTCCACCGCCATTCTATAGTACGATTGTGAAACAATTAGTGCTTGTTACAGTTCTAAACATGGGTCAAATGAAGTGTAAAACCAAAAGATGAACTCCCTCAAGAGCCAGAGCAGAACCAGAGTAGCAGCATCTTGCTTAGTGATCTTGGTTATCTCCCTGTTGAAGACCACGTATGTCACTATCGTTGCCGTACCTAGTTGCAAGTATAGTTCGACATGGTACCTGTAAAAAAAGTTTGAAAAATGTTAATGTATAACCAAAAATAACGTGTTCCCCTATTTTATGGGTGACGATGTTAACTTTGTACCTGATCACACCTGTAACGTCGGGAGCAACATATTTGTTACAACAGAGAGAAGTGCCAAATTTGTCCAACTTCCTGTTGCATCCGGTGTATAAGACAACGGCCAGCCTTTGTAGGAGGCTATAAACCGATAAAAATCTTTCAACTTCAAAACCTATCAACTTTGATGATGGAACCGGGACGGTAGTGATCCATCCGTCCGTATCACAGATCTCTGCGTAAGCAGGAAGAAGAGTAAACCGAAACATTTAAAAAAAAAATCAATTAGATAGAGTAGAGATGGAATGGAATATATGATATATAATGCTTGATAGAGTGAAAATAAAAATGCCTTTTCATCCAGGAAAAGAAGAGTGATTCCCATTTCTTGATATTACGGAAATCGCAAAAGCAGAAGAGGAGACCAACAATGGATTGGGAAGTGCGGCCAAGTCGGGCGGCTGATTGGGCGACAACACCATCATATGAAGACATTTTTGAAAGAAGCTTCTAGGTTTTCGAGCGAAGATAAAATGAGAAAGGGAGTTTGTGGGGGCGTGATTCCAGACCCTAGCCTCTCCTATTTATAAGGTTTGAGGTGTTTATCGGTTTTAACACGCATAAAGGCTTCTATTGTAAATGTATGGAGACGGAGAGTTGGTGGGATTTAATGATTTCAATGTGAACTGAAGATTCATTGTATATATTAGGAGAGACGTTGAATGGAGGGTAAGCAAGAGACAAAGTTGCAAGAGATATGGGAAGTCAAAAGTTGATAGAGAAGATTTTTTTTAACATCGACAGAGACGGTGATGTTGTATCGTGGAAGATGGAGACGATTTCCAACCTAATTGAGTAACACATTAAACGCAGAGTTTAGATTTTTTTTGGGGTTCAAACTTCAAACGACATCATTACTAAGCAGACATGACATGGACTTCAAAATTTATTGGGTTCGTTTATGGTTTTGTAGCGTATGGTATATACTCCTCCCTCCGTTTCATAATAGTTGATGTTCTAGAAGAGGTTTATTGTTTCAAAACAGATGAAGTTTTGATATATTTATATTATTTTAACTTTAATTGGTTGAATGAATTTTAAATTATATTTGTAAAGTTACTTTTTAGACAAAAATAGATTTTTTAATCTTTGTGTAATGAGTCAAAATATCATGTATTTTGAAACAAAGGGAGTATATATTAAGATAACCAAACCAAAAGACAAATGATATATAGAAACCAAAAAGACAAAAAATTACGTGGGCGAAAAAAAATTGCTTATGCAATATTTATTGTTTTAGTGGGATCCACAAAAAATTACCTGCTGACGTGGACATGCTTAGGAAAGAGCAAAAACTCTCCTATTATAATATAGACTAGGTGTCTTCACTCCGCGCAAGCGCGAGGTTAGTATGATCTATATCTTAGTTTCTATTTGTTTGCCGATTTGGTCTGTCATTGCTTTTCACTTATAAAATGATCAGACTTATTATATCATCATCGACTTAGTTGATTTCTCCGATCTTACCTAATTCAATGTCAGAGACTTTAATAGTTGATGTTCTGTCAAAAATGGAATGTGTTGTCATTGTTAGTTGTACAAACGTATCGGTCACTTGGTTACAACGATCAATGTCTACAATACGTAGATGTAGTTTATTGTTCTTGTCGTTGAACACCCTCCTCCAAGTGTTCTTTTTTTTTCTGATTCCACTTCTGTATGTTGTGATTGTCCTTACATGTTGTGATTCCACCTCCGTATGTTATATGCACACGTTAAATTTGTATTTTGTATGTTCCACAGTATTTGTGCTTCCATAGGTTTACTGACCGCTAGATAAAATATTTTTTGGAGTCTGGACGCTTATACCAAATGATCAGAAGTCTTTCCTACCAGACCCATATGCTTGCATTTTCCTGCAAATTTCATGTGTTACTTGATCTTAACTCATATATATATATATGGTCTAAATTTATCCCAAAAAGAAATAAAAATTTCATTCTCACATTTTCTAGAACCAGCTCTGACATATAGTAATGAGAAAAGGTTCCATACGCAAGTTCTCAACAAAAACCCTGATTTACAAAATCCAATATAAATCACATGATTCAGTTACTATGTTGAATAATTGGAAGGAAAGAATATAAGGAAAATATTGTACTTTTATGCTTGGCGATGGACCTGACTGGAACGGTTTCTTGGAGTTCAGGTTGTTACCAAAATCAACAATCTGCTAAGTAAACATTAGACTAATTAGCAATGGCTTGTAGCTTTATCATCAATAGATCACAAAGTGTTAGTCAAAGAGACCGGTACCAGGATCAGAAACTTACAATATATTGCATCCTCTATTCCGAATAAAGTCAAGAATGTCATCAGAAGTTTCTTTTTTTTACAGCGACATTATAAACTGCAAGATAAAATATAGTACATGTTAAGAGAAAAGCTAAAGAACTAAACTTAACATACAATATTCATCATCTGAAAATACCATCGATATATACCTTCTCGTAAAATCATCAGTCTGACAGTCATCAGTCTTGGCAAAGAATATAACCTAACCAATAAAAAGAAAAAACATAGTTAGGATTAGATCATAGTCGGTAAAAATAGAAACATGTGGAGAATAGAGATTAGAAAAGGTCACTTGGCTGCCTAAACTCCCTCGGATGGCTCTCTTATCCCGGTAGAAGCTGATGCTATGGATCATGTTTGATCCCGTACCGAGCTTAGGTCGAGTCTCTTTGGCAATAGCAAGTTAACCAACTATAATAAAAGCAATACAACATAAGGAAGATTAAAGTCAAAGATAAAAGTATATAGATAGATATTAACCAGTGATCATTAATGTTGACACCGAGGTCTTAAAAGCTCTTCTAATGTGTATGCACTATAATGTCTTGGGGGATCAAACAAAGGCAACCCACCAAAGATTTCACATGGACCACCAGAGGTTTATTTTTTTCAGGTACAGTCCGTCCTGCAACAACTAATGACCTCAGTCCACGCACATGGTACTTATCGATTGCTAAGTGGTCTCTCTTCCATAGATCAGCTCTTGTGTTGAAGAAATCAAGACTCTGAATATCATCAAAAGAAAAGATTTTAAAGGTTAAATCATTGAAGATAAGAAACAGTCCTAAAAATTGAAGTGAGGTAAAACAAAATCATTTTGTAGGTACCTGCTCTAGAGCTCCCCTTGCTTACTCGGTGCCGGTCTCCATTACCATCGATATAAGTTTACTAGATAGAATCGGAAGAAGTGAATATATCTATTACCAGCTCTTGCCTCTTTGGGGTCAGCAAGTATTTCAACCATAGCACCATCAATGGCATCTTGATTCAATGTTCGTGAAGCTCTAGCAGCTAAAAAAACACTGCTTTAAAGTTTTTGATAATACAGAAATTACAACATTAAACAGAGCTTAAACCAATTAAAACCATTCCAACATAACGTAAAAAAAATTTAACTGCAAATAAAATACATCAGTTTCCCAGAAGAACAAATGTCGGTAGGATCCCTTTCCTATTCAATGTTATCGCATTAGTCAAGATGGAGAAATGACCGCAGTGGAAAATTGGAGTGCATGGGATACGTACCTGAAGAGGAGGAAGAGCAAGCGAACTAATACTACATTGCTGGGACTGAATCGAAACCCTGAACCGGAGGAGTAACATGTCGACCAACTGCAATCAACATTCATACACTGACATATACCATTCATAGGTCCTTGAGTTAGAGATTAGAAAAAGGTAACACATTCATGCATGATCCCAATCTGATTTGTTCTGAATCTTAAGTTTAGGCAATGGGCCTGAATGTGATTGATTACATATGCATGTTTCTACATATGTACCCTGCTAATGAACTTTTAGTTATCTATGTAATAGATTATAACTGGTGATACGTAAATCTGGGGATCCAAACAAAAAGAAAAGAGAAAACTAAATCCAGAAACTGGAAAAATACTCAGAGAGATATGAAGTTTCCGTACCTTATACAATGGATGCACTAAAGGATGAGTTCGCATTGGTCAACAATCTCCAGCACATAAGAAACTAAGACCATGATTATCGGTAAAACTCCAAATGGGGTCTTTAAGAATTTTTTTTTTTTAATTTAAAAATAAACCAATCGCGGGCCGCCACGTGTCGGTAGGGCCCGCAAACAGTGCAAAAACTCCCCAAAGACCGATCCTTATTTGGTGATATTGGAGACTGGTTTTTAAAATTTTTATGGGATCCACACGTCAGTAAGGTCCACATTTTGTCAAAAAACCTCTTTTAGAAACATGAGATATTTATGCTCTAATGAATCTCCAAAATCAGAATAATGAATTAAACATACGAATGGTTTTTTATCAAAGGTGAGATTTATATTATGTGGAAGATTTATTTGGTTATACCTATGACGATTAAGCGCCCCCACCATACGAAAGGTTTTATTATTTGTTTTAAACGTTTGTTATTTATTAATGATAAATACAGTTAAAAATTATCTTATTATTTTTTAATTATAAGTGGGATCCACCTATTGTTGAGGTGGATAGCTTTACAAAAAATTAAAATCTCTCCTGTTATAATATAGAATAGATTAAGATCTGCGCCTCGCATAGGAATGAACATTGTATATATAAATTATTTTATATATTATATGTTTTAACATTATATATATATATATATGTGTATATATATTATTTTATATATATTTAAATTGGTGCGAACATATAAATAAATTTTATAATCCAAAAAAATATTTTTTCTATTTGATATGGTATATAATTAAAGTTAAATGATAGTAACATATATATATATATAATATTTTAATATTAATATCTATTAAATGATGCTTTCTACTCATATTTTTTTTTATCATTTGTATCTGTTATAGAAAAAAATTTAAATTACTAGTTTAAGTAATTTATAATATTTTTTTAAAAAAAAATTAAAATGATATACATTTTTTTATCAAAAAAAATTCAAAATTAAAATATTTATGTATTTTTATACGACATATAGTTTAATTTAAAATGATATACATGTTAACCAGTTTTATATATATCTTTCACACTTGATTATACACCTGTTTTCGATTATATATCCTGCACAACAAAATAAATATCAGTTAACCAGATGAATCGCGATGTACTTTTTTTTTTTGAACACAAAAGTTATCGTACCAACTATCATTGTCTGTAGAGAATTCTTAGAAATGAACCACTATTATCATTAAAAAATTCAGGTCAAAGGTACCTATAGGCTATAGCATCAACATATAATATTTATGCATGCATATGAAAATAATATACTATAGACTGAAACTTACAGCATATATTGGTAAGCACCAACTTTTAAAAACTTTTCTAACATAAACGTTAATGGTTTGAACCTACTATCCCGATGATAGACAAACAAATTTTACTGTATTTTATTGTATCAATTGTATCTTTCAAATCACCCAGATTATATTCATTATATAATTATAATACATGTTCTATTTGTATATTTTGGTGTAAATAATTGAAATTTTAAAATATATACAATCAACAAGGCTACATATAAGGAAATCAAATTTTAGTGTTTAAATAAACCATTTAATTTGTATTATATTATGTTTTTATGGTGGACTACAGTTATTATAGACTTACCAAATTAAAGCATGTAATTGGTGAGTTGAATAACGTGACACAGAAGATTTCAATTTCGTGTGTGTGTCACATTAATTTTATATATATTCCCTCATTAATTTTATATCCCTACTATATATATTAAGCTTCATCCTAAGGAAATACCATCTTTCCCGACCTAAATAAAAGATGTCTGCAGCAACCTATCAAAAGTCAAAACATGGCCACTATTAAAAGTTTAAAACAATCCCTAATTTGAAATCTTACAAATCCATGTGACATAACAAGGTGAAGTTCATAAACCTTAAGCAACAGTTTGATATTTATGCGTACTAGCTGTGAGTACCGCCACCTGGGTTCGAATCCCGACCACTCGGGAATTAACATTTCCGCATCGCCAGAGACAGAAGGCCGATATGTGGCAACACGTGACTAGTCTCGATCACTTCTGTGGGGCTAGGATACCTCTGTATAATTAAAAAAAAAAAGATATTTATGCATACAGTTGGTATCCCGTGTATATTAATTGGTGATCATTACAACTTTTGAATGTAATCACGTGTCATCATTAAGATGATTCTCAGAATTTTTAGAAAAAAAAAGTTGTGCACCTAAATATATATTATATTTTTTTATTAAATTAACTATCAAATTTATTAAAGGTGCATAAAAGAACATTTTTCTTTATTTCCTTAAATAAAAGTAACGGAATTATCTAATATGATTAACTTATATACGACAATAAATAATTTTGAATAATAAATATTTGATAATAATTTTTGTATCCTCCACTCATTATTGTTTAATTTATATTATTAAAAAAATTAAGCAATCACATTAACCACTTAATAAAAATCTAAAAAAAATTCTTATATGTTATATTTTAATTTTTTAAAAAAACAACTATAAATTATTAAAACTTTTCAAAAATTTACAATGAAAATTTTGTGAACAATGGTTTTACTTTTTTGTTATAAAAAATACAAATGATCATAATAGTCTTACATAAATGTGTTAATTTCAAAATTTGCATTGAAAAAATATTGAGTCCTAAATATTTTAATTTTAAAATTTGCATTGAATTTTTGAAAACGATTATAAATTACTATCACATTGAAAATTTTGTGATTACTGGTTTAAATATTTTTTTCTTACAACAAATATACAAATGTTAATAAAATCATTTGAGTAGAAACTAGGAAACTTTAATTAAATATTCATATTAAAATATACTAAATATATGGTGGTTAATATTTTTGACCGGATTTTGGAAATGGTTTTAGAAGAATTTAGAAAATATAATATTAGAGATTAAGTAAATCTAATTGGTTATTTGAGAATTTTTAGTTAGTAAAATATGGAAGTTCGTATTATTTCAAAAATAATTGCAGATATTTGAAGCTATAGTTAGGCTATATTTAAATGTGAGTAGTTAGTAATAGTATATGTTAAGAGAAATATATAAAATATAGTTTTTTAAAAAAATATTCTACCTAGAATCAAGTTGGATCCAACTTTTGTGATTCTGTTTAAATAGATTGTACATATTAAGATATAAGTGATGTAAATAAGATAAACCAAAACCATTTTGAACAGATAAATGGTAAATAATTTTTTTTTCTTTGGAAAGATCAGTGAACACATCTCCCCCTTCTATATCACAATAAAAAAAATATCACATTATTATTAGTCTGAATGTTTTTATGTAACTAAAAAACGAAAAACAGAAAAACAAACAGAATATACATAATCTGTCATTCGAGATTTATAAATGTTTTAGATAAGAAAAAAGATTTACACAAACAATTCTCGTACTTAATTTGAAAAGAGTAACTATTGTAACTGTATAAATTTAAGTTTCACTCAGGGCGCAGGTTATCACCTAGTTTTGAACACTTATAGTATGAACAGTTCTTTTTCTTTTTTTTTTTGAACACTTATAGTATGAACAGTTCATTCCTAATTGTTATCTTATACTTCTCATTTTAATGTTTTCATTACCTCAAAATACCAACCTTTTGGTTTTACCAAAATTGAAAGGCTAGCCCAAAGCCCAAAAGATCCTGAGAAAAGAGCTCAATCCATATCTGGTTTTCCAAGTCATGACCCCAACAATTCGATTACTACATCAATCAACATGAATCATCATCATGCTCAAAAGGGCAGTTTTTTTCATTTAACAGGTTAACGGTATATAGTTTGTCATATAAAAAGAAATTATATACGGAAGAAATATCCAAATATTACATGCAATATACAAACTTGTAATGGATAAATAAATGTTTTTTGTGTGTAAAAATGAAATCACAAAGCTTCACATACGCAAAACCGAAGAATGAATGTGCTCATACATATCTCCAGCCCTGCCATGACCCATGAGAGTTCACTCACTTAGCCTTGGTAAAAATAAAACAAAACAAAAACTTAGCGTTGTTTTGTTCTTTGTTTCCTCCTCCACCCAAAAGGTTTTTAAAAAAATTAACAAGAATTACAAGAAGTATGGTGATATTTGATAAGCTACATTTTAGTATCTATATTAGTCTATCGTCTTAGACTAACGTTTTATTAAGTTTTAGGGAAGATAGACCGAATAGCTGCACGTAAAGGACTAGGCTCGTCACTTGTGCCAAAGCTGAGAATTAGAAAGAACAAAAATGAATGTTAAAAAAAATTCTCCTTATATTGATGGGTGGTGAATGGATCCGTCAATACTTTAAACTTTGAGATATATTGTACTTGTCGAGAGATGGTGACAGAGCAACCAATATTATTCCAATATCCAGCTAGATACTTTAAAGACAATCCATACCTGAAATATAAAAGAGTAAACGACTCTCATGTAAGAGCCAAATGCATATAAAAATCTGGTAAAGGAAAGGTAGAGCATTACTATGATCTCATGACAAGAAATATGATGCTAGGTTAATTATTTAACTTATTGAATCAACATCCCAAGCTGCAAATCCAGTGTTGCAAAGATAGCCGCACAGAGTTATGTAGCAGACCGAACCGAAATTGATCAATATTGGTGTAACCGGACAAGATAAGGTAATAGAATTAGTCCGACTTTACAGAGTTTTTCCTACTACTTCAACAACTGGTGCAAACAAAGAAAACTAACGGCACAAATCAAACATGGCTCAGACAGATGTTTTCTTCAGCAAGCACATCCTCCTCTTTGCTCAGGCTCTGAACCAGACTCTGGAATCCCCTGAAAATATCTGCCAACCAAAGAAAAATGTTTTGAATGGAACAGTTCATCATCCACGATCACGACCCCATTTAGAATCCTTTTTTTAAGCCTTACGATAATAAGAGGCTTGCTTACATATCTTGGTCGCGCTCATTGGCAAGGGCAAGTTTTGTGATGCACAAGAACGATTCATCTACATTGTAATCTTCTTTAGCCGATGTCTCGTAATAGCATATGTTTTCCTTTTGAGCACACCATTCTCTAGCTTTCTTCTCTGATACCTGAAGTTAATGTATGCAAGGAACATAACACTTGTTATTACAAAACATTTACAATTGTTATAGTAATCATATTATATCATTCATAAGAATAACAATATTACTTCCTCATCTTTTCAGTTTTGTCTATATTAAGAAGCCAAGGCTGACTTACCACTCGACTGTTTCCTCCATCAATATCAACCTTGTTACCAAGCAATATGAACGGGAAGGCCGTTGGATCCCGTGGGCTAGCCTAAGAAAACATTCAAGATTCATTCACAGAAGAAAAATCTTCCAGAAAAAAAAATTGGAGAAAAAGGTAGAAAGGGCAAAAGAACCTGCTTAAGAAACTCCTCGTGCCAATTGTCCAGAGAATCAAATGACTTGAGGTAGTTAACATCATAAACAAGCACACAACAATCTGCACCTCTATAGAAAGCAACACCAAGACTCTGGAACCTCTCTTGCCCAGCAGTGTCCCAAATCTAAAGCACACACACAGACACAAACATATAGACTAGAAACTAAAATAAAAAGCAGATAAGAAGACAAGAGAAGAAACATACTTGGAGTGTGACGAGCCTGTCATCGATTTGAAGCTCCTTGGTGACAAAATCAGCTCCAATCGTGGCTTTGTACTGTTGACTAAACTTATTACTCACATATCTACACAGAGACCCGTTAAGGCTTCCACAGATTCTTGAACAGAAAATTGAAAACCAAGAATCCTAAAAAATAGATTAAGTAAGATGACAGAAAGAAAGAATCAAAACTATGTGAGGATACTGATTCATCAACGATGTTTTGCCAACCCTAAAACAGAAAGATCAAGATTAGCAAAAAGAAGGTTAAAGAATTGATCAGGTAAGGTACAAAAGTGAAAAAAGGCTAACCCGCTGTCTCCAAGGACAATAACTTTAAGCAAACTTCTTCTTCGCATCGACATGTTCCACAGCTTCTTGTACTTAACTCTGTTCTTCGGATTCAAGAAAGCAAAGAAGCGCCAAGTTCGATCTACAATCTTACAAATAAAAAGTTTTCTTTTTTTTTTAAATAGAAATAAATTGTTTTCTTTAAAGGAAATTTTATGTGGGGGAGACTCGTGGGACATGTCCAGCTTTTAAGAGAGAGGTGTCCAGAGGATAATGATTATTCTTGGCCGACACCATTTTTTAATATGAAATATTTCAAAAAACAAAATGATATATTCTGTGAAGACGATGATGACTCACAAAGAAACAAAACATACAGGTCAAAATTTAAAATAAAAGTTTTTTTTTTTTAAAGTAGTAACAGAACGTCACTAAGATCATGAGACAATCATCATCATCAAAGTACCGTATATGTTTATAAAGAAAAGGTTATTTTGGGGTGAAGGGATGATGTAAAGGAATCGGTAACACACATACATCACTTTTACAATGAACCATTTTTCATATATAGTAAATTTGTATGATGTTGAGCAACAAGTAGTCATTTGTTACGCCTCATACGAGTCATTTAGACTTACAATGAACCATTTTTCATGTATAATCATTTGTTACGCCTCATACGAGTCATTCACTCTCCTTCTCTCTATTTTACTTTTGATTGAGTTTTTGATAAACATACGTCAACCAAGAAAAAACTATGGATATATCATATTATTAAAATATTCAAGTAAATTGATGATGATTCTCTTTGGAATATTCCAAACTTGCCAAAGGTAGGTTCTGTGAAAATTTCAAATGTAAGAGAGAGCATCAGTGAAATAATGCCCTTCATGCCTTTTAAAGCATATCCATTCAAACCATTACAATAATCTATTAAAAAATTTCACCATATGCATTATAGAAATCTCAGTATAACCATAAACTCAATCCTTCTTCACATCTAATGCTTCTTTCTCTTCGTTTCTTTTCTCTCTGCCACAGCTTCCTCCTGCATATCACTATCCTATTCTGCAACGGCAAGAAAACACATCTCACTAGTACCAAATCTAAACACCAAATACATGTTGTAAACCTTACATTCATGATTCATCTCCAATGTCTCCCACGCTAAAACATGGAGATTAGTATAGCTTTATTCAAGCAACGAGGTTTTGTTGGTTAAGTCCATTTAACATGTAATCTGGTTTTCTACTACGTTGGGCCCTTTAAAACAATTATAGAAAAAGATTAATTCCGGAATAATGTTTACGGGGTGCACTGACAACCCTGACATTTTTTAAAATGATCAAAGATGAAGTATTGAATTTTATAATTTGCTAGTTTTTACTTTTTATAACATGGGACAAGACCGTTTGCAGCAATGACGATCACTATGTAGTTTCGGTTTTATTTCTCTCATCCAATTTTATCCAATTTTTGCGTTCCTCCGAAAACATCTTCAATATATACATTTATATTTTTCTCTAAAATAAAAATCTCTATTATAAAAGTAAAAAAACGCTCTAATATATATATCTATAATAAAAGTTCCTCTATTTTAGCATAATTATACTATCATCATATTTTCTAAGAACTTTTTTCTGGTACGAAATGTCGATGTGAAATAGTATGTTGTGAAGTGAAAAATTTATGCCGTCAAATTCATGGCAACTATTGACCTCTCCACATTTTCAAGATTTCTTACTTTTCTTTTCAAATATTTTATAGAGCGCTCATATGGATACATCTATCCGTAATGAACAGGTCCACGAGCTGAGTCTATGATATAGAACATTTTATTATAATAATGCTTTCTCCTGTTGGGATTGTGAAATCCCGTGTCCAACCCTATATTATCCGATTAGTACGATATTGTCCACTTTGGACCTAATTGGTTGGCCCGCATGGATTTACTTTTGGGCTCATTCCCAAAATATCTCGTACTATTAGAGTTGGACAACTCTTTATATATTAGACTCTCTTTGTCTAATTCTCCAATGTGAGACTTAGTTTGTTATATCACATTCTCCTCCTCAAGCTAAGGACCACACACCTTGTGCCCTTTCCTCTAGCGAATCATCTTGGTGCCTTGTCGCATCTTCGACATTCGACACCCTTAGTCGCAAGGTTACTTTGAGTTGCTTTGAGGATGTTCTTCCCACAATTCCAGGTCTGACGAAAATCTGCAAAAAGACCAAAATACCATTCGAGTAGGAATGAGACCCTTCAAGGTGGAAAAGGAGGTTCGACAGAGATTATGAGATTGTGAAATCCCGTGTCCAACTCTTTATTCTCTGATTAGTACGATATTGTCCACTTTGGGCCTAAGAGGCAGGCCCGCATGGATTTACTTTTGGTTTTCTTCCCAAAAGGCCTCGTACTATTAGAGTTGGACAGCTCTTTGTATATTAGACACTCATTGTCTAAACTTCCAATGTGGGACTTGGATTGACATCTCTCATTCTCCCCCTCAAGCTAAGGATCACACACCTTGTGCCTTTTTCCTTCTTGTTTGATGTGAATGCCATCAGCTCCTTGCCTTACTTCTATACCAAGATAGTATGTAAGCTTCCCGAGGTCTGACATCTCAAATCTTCTTGACATATCATCTTTGAATTGCTTGATAACGTTGAGTGAAGTCCCTGTTACAAACAAGTCATCAACGTATATAGCTATGATCAGAAGCTCCCCCTTCTGTTTCTTTTGATAGACCGCAGGTTCCTTGGTGCACTTCGTGAACTCCATCTCCTTGAGAACACGGTCGAGTTTGATGTTCTAAGCTCTCGGAGCTTGACGCAAACCGTATAGTGCTTTGCTAAGTTTGTACACATGATCCTCCTTTCCTTTTCTCCACAAAGCCTTCTGGTTGAGTAACGTATACATCCTCATTTAAGTCCCCATTCAGGAACGCAGTTTTTACATCTAAGTGATGGATCTCCCATCCATTAGTTGCTGCTAACGCCAAGAGTAGTCGTATGGTTTCTATCCGAGCAACTGGTGCAAATACTTCGTCGAAGTCTATGTCTTGTTGTTGCACGTAACCTTTTGCAACTAGCCTTGCTTTGTATTTGATCACCGTTCCATCTGCATTCCTCTTGATCTTATAGATCCACTTCAAACCTATCGGTTTCACACCTGCCAGCTTCTTGACGAGCTTCCAGGTCTTATTTTTGATGATAGATTCGATCTTTGCCTTCATTGCATCGATCCAAGCTTGTATCACTGCAGCTTCGATGTAACTTTCTAGTTCACCATCGATGGTGAGCAAGAGTCTGCCACCTTCAAATTCATCAAGTAGGATGTAATCATCGAACCGCTTTGGTTTTCTGATGTTACGACCATATCTTGATGTTACATGCTGGTCTTGGTTTGCATCGTTGTTCTCTGCTACTTGTTCTTGTTCACCTGCGTCTACAGCTTCTTCTTCTTCATTATTGTTTTGCTCTTCATGGTGTTGGTGATCTTGATGCTCATCACCATCTCCTTCTTCTGTAACATCAATATGAGGAAGCTTGAATGATCCTGGTTCTTCATCTACGTTTGTTGATAGTGTGGACCAATCCCAACTTTTCTTCTCCGCAACCGGATCATATAGCCTGTAAGCTTTTGAGCCAGGCTTTGTGCCTAGGTTGATCACCATCCTTGATCGATCATCCAGCTACTTGAGATGAGGACTGTTGATTTTTGCAAAAGCTACACATCCAAAGACCTTTAGATGCTCAATGTTCGATTTCTTAACATACAAGCTTTCGTATGGAGTCTTGTTTTCCAAAGCCTTTGTAGCAATGCGGTTTATGAGATACGTTGAATGACGTACTGCTTCTCCCCATAGCTGATTAGGTATCTTCATAGCTTTCATCAAACTTCTAGTCATCTCCATTAGTGTTCTATTTCTTCTCACAACCACACCGTTTTGTTTCGGTGTATACGGTGCGGTGAGATGTCTAGTTAAACTCAGAAGATGTGAACTCTCCTCCTCTATCGGTGCGAAAAGTCTTGAGTTGTAGCTTCGTTTGATTCTCCACGTACTCCTTGAACTTTTTGAACCGATCGAACGCTTCACTCTTCTCTCTTAGCAGCATCGTCCACATATATCTAGAGTAATCATCAATTAAGACAAATACATATCTATTATTTGCTGGTGTTGATGGTGATATCAGACCGCACAAGTCACCATGTACCAACTCCAATGCGTGTGATGCTCGATACTTTGCTTTAGGCGGGAAAGACTTCCGAGTTTGCTTTCCAACTAAGCAGGCGTTGCACACATCTTTCTCGTGTATCACCTGAGGCATCCCTACTACCATCTCTTTGTCTACCATATTCTTCATGACTCCAAAGTTCACATGTCCTAGCTGTGCATGCCACGTCCATGTAACATCAGTTTCTTGTATTTGAAGACACTTCGGCAATTCAACCTCCATTGGCGTCTTGTACAATCGGTTTGGTTGCCTTGCGACTTGTACTAATAGCCTTCCACGGGGATCTTTCAGCATCAGTAAGTCTTCTTTCATATTAACCTCACAACCCATCTCGGTTGCTTGTCCAAGACTTATGATATTGTGTTTAAGACTTGGGATGTAGTAGATATCTTAGAGTGCTCTTCTCTCCCAAGTTTTTCCGATGAACGTGATCGAACCTTTCCCAACAATCTCGACGTTTGATCCATCACCGAATTTGACTTTGCCTTTGATGCTCTCATCTAGGTTTGAGAAGAACTCTCTATTGCCTGTCATATGGTTACTTGCACCATTGTCAAGGTACCATATACTCGTATTTTCATTGCATCCATCAAACCTCTTAGGAAACACTCTCTCTTCGTTGAGGAATACTACTTCATGCATCTGCTTCTTGTGTTTCCGTTAGGTTAGCTTCTTCTCTTGGTCGTGTAGGACAATGTGACACGAAGTGTCCCATCTTGTCGCATCTCCAGCATTTAACCTTGGAGTAGTCCTTCTTGGTCTTGTCCGAAGCTTCTCCTCCTTTGTTATGACCATCAGAACCATTAGACCTTCCTCGTCCTCTTCCTCTTCCACCATAACCTCTACCTCTACCTCTGCCTCTTCCTCGCGAGTTGTTATGGCTTCCATGACCTTGTGCATCATTCTTTACAAACATTAGCTTCGATTGATCTTCATCTTAGGTTTCTTCTTTGATGCATTCTTCGAAAGCCTTCAATCTCCCAACAATGTCTTCGAATCCCGTTAAATTTAGATCCAACACTTGTTCTAACAAAGCTATGATGTGAATGAACTTCGTTCTTGGAAGTCCCTTCAGAAACTTCTTTACCAGCTTTGATGCTTCCATTATCTCTCCTAACGCGGCTGCTCTCGATGCTAAGCCTGAAAGTTTTCCTGCGTAGTCATCCACCGTGTTTGTGTCTGTCATCCTCATTTTGTCGAACTCAAGACATCAAAGTTTGTAACCTTGCTTCTCTCACGCGATCAGCACCTAGGTTACGAGATTTGATACCTTCCCAAATCTTCTTCGATGTATCATGTTCTCCGATCTAAAGTATTAGCGCTTCCGGGACTGATTGAAAGATTAGAGCAATCGCCATATTGTTCTTCTTTGCATCATCGCTCCCTGGATTATGATATTGTCCACTTTGGGTTTAATTGTCAAGCCCGCATGGATTTACTTTTGGTTTCCTTCCCAAAAGGCCTCGTACTAATAGAGTTGGACATCTATTTATATATTAGACACTATTTGTCTAATTCTCCAATGTGGAACTTGGATTGACATCTCTCATTCTCCCCCTCAAACCAAGGACCACACACCTTGTGTCATTTCCTCTAGCGAATCATCTCGGTGCATTGTCGCATCTTCGACATTCGACACCCTTAGTCGCAAGGTTACTCTGAGTTGCTTTGAGAATGTTCTTCCCACAATTCCAGGATCTTATTGACTAATCTTTGCCAAACCTCCCTTTCCACCTTGAAGGGTATCATTCCTACTCGAAGGGTATTTTGGTCTTCTTGCAGATTTCTCGTCAAACCTAGCTCTGATGCCAATTGTTGAGATTTATTAAGCCATGTCCAACTCTCTATTATCCGATTAGTACGATATTGTCCACTTTGGGCCTAATTGTCAAGTTCGCATGGATTTACTTTTGGTTTCCTTCCCAAAAGGCCTCGTACTATTAGAGTTGGACAGCTCTTTATATATTAGACTATCTTTCTCTAATTCTCCAATGTGGGACTTAGTTTGTTATATCACATATCTGGTAGTTCCATAATATTCGGCTACCTACCACCCAGCATCTCGATCATAGATTCGGCTACCTACCACCCAACATCTCACATGTTCTTTTTATCCAACTTACCCGATCTCTCACCTGCTTATATTCTAAACTTTGGCTTCTCTTGGATTTATAAAGTTTCTTTTGGTGCAACAATTTATAGAGTTTTAAAAGAAAGCTAAGAAAATATAAATACTTCGTGTTAGTTATCGAAATGAGAATTCCATAATATTTAACCAGCATCAGTAACGTACAATTTGGTTAAAATGCTAAAATATACTTATATACATTTTTACAGAAATGAGAAATATAAAAACGAGGTTTAAATGGTATTTATACAACAGTGTATATGATCACACGTATTTGGTCACAAACTGCAACTACATATAATTGTTTGATTGTTTGTTTTTTTCTTCAAAGATGTTACTTTTTATTTTCTATTTTCATATAATTGTGTGTGTAAAGGTTTAATTAAAGACATACGAATGTAGAAAAATATTACATGTTATCGAAGTATAAAGATAAAACTGTCAAATGAAATGAGATTTTGTCTCTACATGCACATGCTAATTCGGTGTCTTACATATGTAAAACAACCCGCACATCCTTATCTAATCTATTAATTTAGGGTCCTATTTTTTTATCTACTATTAAAAATTGTCATTTAAATTTTAAACTCATTCCAGAACGTAACACTTATATGACACGCTCCTTATTAAACTTACTTAATATCAACCGTATTATTTAATCTAAACCAGTCTCACATTAAACCATACCATATTTTGGTTATTTATTGAATAGAATAATACAAATATCAAACTCTCATACTATTCCTCTGTTTGATTTTGCTTCAATCTATCTATATATATAAAGTTGGTTTTTTTCCTTCTTATGACATGTGGAATGGGAGTTTGTTGACATGTGTCTTCATTTTTTTTTTGTATTTAAATTCTTCTTCTTTTAAATTATTGCAATTTTCTCCATCAATTTCTAATTGTGTATTATCTAATCCTTCTCACACTTATTGGTCTCTAAAACTCAAGAAATAAATAATAGAATATAAATATATTTTAAATATTTAATTTATTCACACCTAAAAATAGCAAGATTTTTCATCATTTTATTATTTTTAATAATTTTTATTATTTCATTTACAAATTATATTTATTTCACTATTAGTATCATAAGATAATCAAATTAAGAATAAGAAACTAGACAACCAAGGCATAAACTAAGAAAGCGGACCAAAGGGAGAATAATAATCGAAAGGCCAAAGCCACCAAAAAGCAGGAAAATATATACTTAAAACACCGGAATCACAACCAGTAGCTAAAAAGTAAGAAACACCTCACAGACTAAACATGAACATACAAGATGGCATGCAACTGAAAAACCACAAAGCTATGGATAGAAGGGACCAAAGCTCCAAGAGACTAACTCCGCACACCTATACCAAGAAAAACATGGAAAGAAAAGAAACAAATTGAGAGAGGGAGAATGGAAGACAACCACCAAAAAATCAGAGACTAAACTTGAGACCAGAAATAACATTCCAAGCCCAGAATACACGAACGAAAACATTATCCAAATCTCGAGTGGCAAACATGGTGAAAGGGAGAGCCACCAGAGATGCAATGAAAGCTGCAAAGAGATGCAAGAATAGAGAGGGAAAGGGAGACGAAGCGAAATCAGAAAACTATGAAGCCGTCCTCGAGCTATGAAAGAAAGCATAGAAGTCAGAACACCAAAAACTAGATCTTGAAAACCAAAACGAGCAGAGACTATTGACGGTAAGCCAACGACGAGGAATACAAAATCAAAGACGAATAAACTCTGACCCAACCAAGGAGATGCAGTTCCTAACATCAGCTGAAATCTAAGGAAGAAGATGAGCAATCAATATTGACTGGAACAGCCTACAATGCCGTGGGAAGCAACCGAACAACTGAAAACTCATAAACCCGATCTACAACAAATACCATATAATCTCATAGGTGAAAAAAGCAAGAAGAACAAGAGAAAAATGTGAGTCTTTTTCCGGTGATGGTGAGAAGCACCGCACACCAGAAATGTAACAAAATACATAGACGGTGAGGGCTCAAGTTTAAAATAAGGGGAGTGGGCAAAAAACATCTTAAAAATTATAATTTTCAAAAATATGAAAAAAATATAATACAATTTTGACGATGAAACCGTTAATCTTAGAATCAACAAATGTGTAGATGCAAAGTTATTGAAATTCAATATTAGTTTACGTTAGAGGCTCATTTGACTACTAACAAGTACTATACACACAACAACACATTATTCAAAAAAAACAAACGCAAAATATATTAACTTATCACCTACTACATAACAAACTAAAAACATGAAATAATGATCTTAACAAATAAAAACGATAACATAATTACTTTATCCAAAAAAAAATCTTGCTCTTAGCAATAATAAAACAATTTGGCGCGGACACCCCCCCCCCCCCCGTACTAACTAAAACTGACATTACTTAATATACATCACATGTAATATAAGTGCAAAGAGAAGTTATTGCTTATCATAAAATGTTTAGCCGGTACATTTTATTGTCTCACACGTTCACCAGTTATGTAACTATAGAGAAGTTAGTGCTTCAATTATATTTGTTTCTCTTATGTACACAACCTTTACCTACAACACACCAAAAACCTGATCAATTCATATTTCTCCATCTTTCACAATACTAAACATTCTAACAATCTCTATACTTACGTGAGGTTTGAATATGACTTTTATTATAAGTGTATCAAATGGCATATAATCCAAAATCACTTATTCATCTCTTAAGCTTACATTATCACATTATCTAACCTGCTATTATAAACACAACATAGTAAACAAATAAGCTTGAATGTCATATTCAAATCATGTAAGTTTAGATCCTATTGACACATTACATTACAAACGTTTTCTCATATTTTCTACATAACACAGTACAATTCTTTATATTACATACGTATTCATACACGTATCTAATATAAATTATAGTCATTCATTTAAATAAAAATAAGTTGAGTTTAGTAAAAAACGGTACATATATATAATAGTGTTGTGTTATAATAGTGTGTTTTAATTTTTTTGAAAATCTGTATATCTAAAAAGATCTACGTACAATAATTTAGGCTGAATATTCTAACGACAGTTGTTATCTATTTGATCAAATCTACACTAATATATCTTTCATACCTATACCATGTTAGATTTGAAAAGTAAATTGGTTATTTTGAAGATATTTTCCCTTATATTTTCGAGTTCCTTTCCTACGTACCAACTTATCATCTATATTATTTATATTTTATATCTTAATTTTCTTGAAACTAATTTTGGAATATGATTTAGTGACCCTAAAAGTTAAATTTGGAATGTTTTTAATTCTTATTTCATAATATTGCTTAGTATGGGATATCTAGAGCACAATTAATCATATATAGTTTTTAATAGGAAAATCGCATTAAAAACTCTCAAAGTGTCACATACTGACAATTTAAACACTGAATTTTTTTTACTATCACTTTAAAGTGACATTTTTATCATAACAAACCTCCAATGAGGTTTACTTATTTTTCAAGTCAAACAGATGACTGGTACTATTCATTTCGTAGGTTAAAATGATGATGTGTCAGGTTTTTTCCTTTTTTAAACATTAAATAAATAATAAAAATACATCAAAATTTCAAAATAATTGAAAAAAATTCAAAAAAAATCTAAAACAATTATAAAAAAATCTAAAAATTAAATACATTAGATAAAACAAATTTATATTGGTTAAAATTATTAAATATTTAAATTATCTAAAACAAATTATTTTATGTAATGTAAAGGAAAGTAATATAATTTTTATCTACTATTAATTCCTTAATTAGGAAAATTAATATCACAATTAATCATCAAATCAAACTACTAACTTACTACATATGAAACATTATGCATTATAAAATAACACATATACATGTATGGAAATATATTATATATGTGTCAAAATATATATATATATATACATACGCCAGCCGATGACACCAAACCAAACATTTAGGTATGGTTTTTGCCACTGCATCAAAGACTGCGTGATTGCTCTGCACCATCATCTACTTTTGTGACTCAGTCACGTAGGTCAGTAGGTGTAACCGTGTAGGTTTAAGAAAAATGAAAAATCTAATCAGTGTTATTTGGTTGAATTAGGTATGCATAGCTTTTACCTGAAAGTTGACATGGATATATATCTACTTGTTTGATCAGATAACAAATAATAATACTACACTATTAATAATTATTCTCTTTCCCATCAGTTAAATTATATAAAAGATTTCTATATAATTTTCTATGCACAAATGGTTCTAACATCGGACGGTCCGACAATTCCGACACGACTCATTACGAAACCCTATCCGACAACACAAACACACCTCATCCTGAGACCCTAACAACTCGGATCCCCACCATCGAGTCGACTCGGCTGAGTCATATTCACTTTCCGATTCGATTCGACTCGTACCGATTACTCTTTGTCGTTGTCGCTAGTCCAACAGAGAGTTCCAGATTGAGTACATAATCGTCGTCTGTCTCAATATCCTTCTCCGACGTCGTTCCGCTGCTTGTGCAGTTATTATTGTTCTTATTATTATACTCTTCCCGGTCTACCACCATCGGTTCCGGTTTAATCGTCCGTTGTTCATCCGGTCCAGCGAAACCGAATTTTACATGCTCGTCATTTAGAAGAAACGCTGCCGTTTTCGGAAGAGGGATTGTGGATTCGTTGATCGTACGGTGGGTGTTAGGGTCGATCCCACGGCTGAGAAGCTTCCTCTTGATGTGAGTGTTCCAGTAGTTTTTGATCTCATTGTCTGTTCTCCCTGGTAATCTCCCAGCAATCAACGACCATCTGCAAATGATAATATTTGATCAGATTTTAAATAAATAAATAAATTCACACATGGTTCTGGTTTTTTATTTCAAGATCCTCTGTTATGATTCTTGAAAGAGATAGAGAAGAGAGGGAGACTAACTTGTTACCAAGTAAGCTATGGAGTTTGATGATGAGTTCGTCTTCTTCCTCTGTGAAATTACCTCTCTTAAGATCTGGTCGTAGATAATTCATCCATCTCAACCTACAACTCTTACCACATCTTTGCAATCCTACAAAATTGCATTAAATTTCAGTTAGATCAGCCTCTAACCTTCTCTCTCAATATGTATATATAACATATATGCAGAGGATGCATGTGTGTGTACCGGCGGCTCGAGGGAGAGATCGCCAGCAACCTTCGCCGTGTTTGCGGATGTAATCAACGAGAAGCTGATCTTCTTCTTTAATCCAAGCTCCTTTGTTCATGTGTGATTTCTCGCAGCAAGGTGACCTTCCCATCTCCTTCTTTGACTATAACTCTTCAATGGCCTATTTTTTCTTGGATCTCTATAGGAATTGGTGTGTTTTATTTTGAAGGTAGGAAGGAAGGGAGTTCCTGTTGAATGTTTCGTTTTGAATGTTATTTATAATAACTACCTAACTATATTTTAATACAAAATTTTATAGAAACAAAATTTTGATTAACAAAGGAAATGAAAAATAAAGTTCATAAGAATATTGTCACAACCAGGAATTTTTTTTTTATTAAAAAACTCACAGGAGAAACGTGAGCGTTTCCTAACTTGTTTATCTCTCTTTTTGTTGTCAGATACAGATCATATGGTTTGATTATTAACTTTTTATTTTGGGAGAAAACATCATAATAGTTTTACAATTCCACATTTTCTTATCAATCATATGATTGGATTAATAATTTCTAACTATATTGTAATTGATATTTTTAAAAACCATACTATAGCATCATTTTTCTCACCTAAGCGCATAATAATGATTATCTTTTGCTTTACTTCTTTACTAAGGTAACACCTGCGTCTTGCGCAGGGTAAGTTTATTTGTATATATTATCGATAGTTTCTTTTACATATTTGATCATTTTATTTATATATATAAAATATTTTTTGTTGTTATTATATAATTTCTTTCCGATGGATCAGATCAATTTTTATTAAAAATAATGGAACAAACTATAATTAATACATTATGGGTTGATCAGATTGGACATTAAACAAATTATGACATAAAAACCTTATTTTTTCCATCGAACACATTCTTGAAAAAATAAACAGTAATGTTTTCACAGTTGAATTATTTTGACTTTTATATTCCATATGGTTTTGAAAGCTTTCAAATCAACCATCGAATTGATACATGTCATTTTAATGTTTTTAGTCGTATACTTAAGGAAAACTTACATTTTGTAATTTAAAGTCGTTTTAAAAAATTCAAAATAAAACATATAAGAAAAAAACCAACATATAAGAAAAATATAACATATAAGGTGTCCTCATTTTTGTATTTTAAAGTCGTTTAAAAATATATATATAACATATAAGATTTCCTCATTTTTGTAATTTAAAGTCATTTTAAAAAATTCAAAATATAACATATAAGAAAAAATCTATTTTTTTATTATATGGTTAATGTGATTTTTTATTTTTTTAATACTATAAAATTAAACAAAATGAAGAAGAATGCAAAAATTGTTATCAAATCTTTATTATTCATAATCATTAATTGTCTTATATATGTAAATCATATTAGGTAATTTCGTAGCTTTTATTTATGGAAAGAATACACACTTCTTATATTTTAGGTTAATATATTGTTCTCTAGTGGACATTAAACAAATTATGACATAAGAACCTTATTTTTTCCCTCGAACACATGCTTAAAAACGTGAACAGTATTGTTTTCACAGTTGAATTATTTTGACTTTTATCTTACATATGGTTTTGAAAGCTTTCAAATCAACCATCGAACTGATACATGTCATTTTAATGTTTTTAGTCGTATACTTAAGGAAAACTTACATTTTTGTAATTTAAAATCGTTTTAAAAAATTCAAAATATAACATATAAGAAAAATATAACATATAAGGTGTCCTCATTTTTGTATTTTAAAGTCGTTTAAAAAATATAACATATAAGGTTTGATCATTTTTATAATTTAAAGTCATTTTAAAAAATTCAAAATATAATATATAAGAAAAAATCTAATTTTTTTATTATATGGTTGATGTGATTGTTTATTTTTTTAATAATATAAATTTAAACAAAAATGAAAAAGGATGCAAAAATTGTTATCAAATATTTATTATTCATAATCATTAATTGTCATATATATGTAAATCATATTAGGTAATTCTGTAGCTTTTATTTAAGGAAATAATACAAACTTCTTATATTTTAGGTTAATATAATGTTCTCTAGTGGACATTAAACAAATTATGACATAAAAATCGTATTTTTTCCATCAAACACATTCTTGAAAAAAGTAAACAGTATTATTTCCACAGTTAAATTATTTTGACTTTTATCTTCCATATGGTTTTGAAAGCTTTCAAATCAACCATCGAATTGATGCATCTCATTTTAATGTTTTTAGTCGTATACTTAAGGAAAACTTACATTTTTGTAATTTAAAGTCGTTTTAAAATAATTCAAAATATAACATATAAGAAAATTCTAACATATAAGAAAAATATAACATATAAGGTGTCCTCATTTGTGTATTTTAAAGTCGTTTTAAAAAATATATATAACATATAAGGTTTCCTCATTTTTGTAATTTAAAGTCATTTTAAAAAATTCAAAATATAACATATAAGAAAAAATCTAATTTTTTTATTATATGGCTAATATGATTGTTTAATTCTTTTTAATAATATAAATTTAAACAAAAATAAAGAATGATGCAAAAATTGTTATCAAATCTTTATTATTCATAATCATTAATTGCCATATATATGTAAATCATATTAGGTAATTCCGTAGGTTTTATTTAAGGAAAGAATACATACTTTTTATATTTTAGGTTAATATAATGTTCTCTAGTGTTATATAATTATAGAATAATGTGACACCATTAGATTAAACTATACTTTATATTAGATGCTCTAGAATTCTTTGAAGTGGAATTTAGAAGTCATTTAGAGTGCCACCTAGGATTTGGGTTTTTTTTTAATTAATACAAAATTAAGGTTTTAATTTTTCAAATGCTTTTCAATTAATATATAGGGGATGTTAGAAAAAGAGACTAGATTTGCAATTGTCACTGCATCCAAGAGCCGATCATAGAAAATATGTAGCTAGAAGCAAAAATTAAAAATGTGGCCTATTGTCTTAAGCGGCAATCGAACTTGGAAGGGGTAACCCTTCTAACCAACACCCAAACCACTAATACTAATAAGAACTTTCTGCACAAATAAGGCCAAAATTTATGATAATCTGTGGCGGCCGGAAGCAACAGTTTCCTCAGCTTCCTTCAAGGGTCGGCTCTGACTGCATCAGTTTAAGAGTTACAACCCTAGCATGAAGTAGACCAGTAATGTTTTTTATTCGTGTGTAAAAGAATACAAGAAAAAAAAAGAGATTAGATGTGGAAGAAAGTGGGTAGATAGATTAGGAAAATGAGTAGGTAGCTGTCTTTTTTTATCTCAATACTCCCTTCACATGCTACTTCTTTCATGTACTCCCACGTGTCATCTCCGATCGTATGATTTTTGATTTTTCTGCACACACCACTCTCTCTCCCTGTCTCCCTTTAGTATTGAGATTAGTTGGATAACTGAATTGATAGGGTTGGCCAGTTAGGGCTTGGTGTTTCTGTCTCTTCTTGGTCTTCTCTTGTTGTGTCCTGTCCGTTAAGCCATTTTCGAGTTTCACACTTCCACCACATTTACAATTAAAAAATATGTTTTAGAATTTCATTAGTGTTTGTATAATACTGAACATGTGAATCTTATTTCTCTTTTAATAGAATAATTGTTCTAGCACTTTTTCTTTCCTAAAACTGTCAAAGAAATAAAACCTTAATGCAACTCAGATTCTGTCCAAAAGATAAATTATCAATAATTTTTAGTATATCTTGCAAGTTATACAACTAAAAAGTAATGGAAATAGATACATGTTTATATATGATTATTAGAAACAACAAAAAAGATAAGTTACAAAAAAAAAAAAAAAAAACAACAACAACAAAAAAGTAATGGGAATAGATACATGTTTATTAGAAACAAGTAGTATAGTTCTTCTATCTTTCCCCTCTCTGTTCTGGCGTCAAACCTCCCTTGCCACATTTAGGACAGCTCTTCATACCGAATCCTTGGCAATCAAAACATCTACACATTTGCACTTTCTAAGCCATTAACTCTTTGAACTAGAAAACTATGATTGAATTGAAAATTTTGTTTCAGTTTTTACTTACTTCCACCTCTCGAAAATATTTCCATTCTTCTTATTTCTACCTGTTCCCTGGAGAGGTAACATAAGATTTTTTTTTATATTAATGATAAATGCTACAAAAGAAGAAGTGTATGCATAAATAAAGACTAAGAAACCTTGCAACCGGGGCACTCAATTGCTCCTTTGGCTCCACAAGTGTCACAGCTTTTGAATATCTGTTTGTTTTCATCACAAACTCTCACAACTTTGAAGAACTAATAAAAACCATTCATTGACAATACTAACAATACATCCTATATGCACGCATAGATATGCTTTTGCATATTATTGAATTGTGAAGTCCTACCGAACCAAGGGAGAAATTTCCGGATTTTGCTGCAGGAACTTTGACGGAATCGCGTCGTCCCAGCACAATCTGTCTTTTGGTATGCGAGATAGAAATCAGTGGAGCAGCAAAAGCTAGAGTCTTGGATTCTGAAGATAACTCACAACCACAAAGTGGGAATGTCAACATTTTTGTAACTCAAGCTGTAAGAAGAAGATAAACAATGTCAACATTTTTATATCTATATGCACGTCATGTGATTAGTGAATGCGGATAAGTGGGAGAAAACAAAAGATTTGCTTGGCTGTGGTTTGTTAAATATCGAAACGGATAATGTGGGGGAATATGTTTGATTGAGGTCCCAAAACGTTAAAATTTCATTTGCCAATAGACAAATTAACTGTTTCACATTGCATCTCCTAAATGCATTTGTTCGTTTTTTTTCTTGGGGTAAAATATCAATGCCTAATTATTCAAAAATAAAATGAAATATCAATCTTTTGTTCAAAAATAAAATAAAATATCAATGCCTAATTATTCAAAATAATATAAAGCATGACCGATAAACAACTCTCTCTAAAAGTAGTAAAAGATCGAAATACCCCCCTATGCCCGTCCGTGCGTGCGTGTCGGAGAGTAACTCAATATGCCCCTATTAGAAAAAAACTATTCTTATTATCATTCTTCTTTTCTCACTACTCTTCTCTATCTGTGATCCCCAAATTAGCTTTCTATTTTTTTTATAATAAATATGTCACCTCGTTAATTATGAATTAAATTTATATCAATATATCAAAAATTAACCGGATCCCACAATAAACTTTAACCAATAAAAACTTTCTCCCATTTCTTTTTCTTTTCTTTTTTAATGCTTAGTGACATTCTATAAAAATAGTGTACGAGCAGAAGCTCACGCAAACAGAGCATTTGGAGCAGAAAAACAGAGCAAAAAACCATGGGTACCAATAGGTCCACAGACAAAATAAAGGCAATAAAGTGTATTAGACTACCAGATAGATGGGGTTAGCAGGTACTCGATACGTTGAGGGGATCACACGTATGCAGAGTTCACAGCTCACGTATCTTCCATGGCCTCCTCCATAAGCAAGGAACGCAGCCAAGATGGTCCCTGGTACATATAGTTGTGAGCAGTGTCCGGTATTGTGGGAACTTTTCCAGATTCAGGATAGCTTCTCCTGCAAGGTAGGATGAAGATTCGAAAACCAACACAGTCAATCACCCAAGAGAACCCCATCAGCTCCGCCTCTAGGCGCGTAGGGATGGAAGAGTAGGAGCTACGACTGTGTAGTAGAGTCTGGCCTGAGTTGTTTCGCAAGATCCAAGAGGTACCACTATTATCGGTTTCACTGATCCAGGAGGTACCAATGTTGCACTTTACAAAACTAGTTTGAACGTGACCCTTTTTTTTTGAATTTGACCTCTTCCCTTTTGTTTTCCTCCATTAATGTAACTGAAACTTCATAAAATATGTAATATGTCCATTTCTTATGAAATTTTTGTAAAATAGCTTTAAAATTCTACGTATATTAAAGATTTGTAAATAAAAAAAATTCTGAGAATTTCGGGAGATTGAAAATAATTTTTAAAACTGTTTTTTTTTTTAGGTTTTAGATTTATTATATCTGTTTTAGAAAAAAAAAGATTATCTAGATCATATCATTAAAATAAACTGTACATTTTGTTAATGTAAATCATGTAAAATTTACTGAGAATTTCAGAAGATTGAAAACGAATTTTAAAACTGTTTTTTATGGATTTTAGATTTATTATATCCATTTTTAAATAAAATTATCTAGAATATCATTAAATGAACTATATATCTTGGATGATGTAAATAATATAAGATTTACTTAGAATTTCAGAAGATTTAAAACGAGTGTAAAATTGTGTTTACTGGGTTTTAGGTTTATTATGTTCTTTTTTGCAGAAATTTTATCTGAATATAATTAAAATGAAGTGTATATATTGGGAAATATAAATAATGTAAGATTTAATGAAAATTTGGAGACATTGAAAATGATTTTTAAAATTGTGTTTATGGGGTTTGGTTTATTTTACTTCATTTTGGAGTATAGTAGGACTTTAATATGGTCATAGAATATGCTAGTAGTGGTTTAATCCGAACAACATCGTCCTAAAAAATGATTAGACTATTAGGATTATTGGATTTATGTGTGTAACCGGACTACTATAGGAATACTAGGTTTATTGTGTGTAACTAGGTAATTACCCGCGCTACGCTGCGGGATTTTTTTTATTTTAAATTTTATTTCATATAAAATATTTTCATTTTATAAATGAATAATTATATTAATATAATTTTTGTATCTAAATATTTATAATCTAGACATATATTGTATTTTTTATATTTTGGTTATTGTATAATAATTATTTATTTGATATTAATCTTTAACAGATTAGCTTCCAAATTAATTTTTTCGCACCTTTACTCTCAAGTTGGTGGTGTAAGATCTCACTGTTTTTTTGGGTTTTAGGTTCCAGTTTGTAGTCTAAAAGACTCTAATAATATCTTCTTTCCATTCCATAAAAGTATTTTGTATTTTAAAATTTATTTCAATATAAATATCAGTTTTACATTTTTATATATTAAAAAATCGGTTTAATCCTTGTTTTTACCTTTTGTATCGATCAAATAAAAAAATAATGTGGACTTCTAATTAAAAATAATATAAAGAACTTAAGCATTTTCTTAATATATTTTTTTTGACAGCCATCTTATAACCACACTTATGTGTTTGATCCTTATTTTGATTTCGTATTCTATCTTTCTTACTAAATTATATATGCTAAATTTTTGTTTACATCAGTTTTATATTTATACTTTATTATTCATTTATTTTTCAATTGAGTTTAAGGTTAAAGATAGAAGTCTAATTCATTTCTTTTCCTACGCTTTTCTGGTTCACGAAATTGAAAATTCAACATTGTAGTAAATGTCCTTCACTTCACTTCAAATTTAAAATTAAATATTGTAGTAAAATAATTAGCCTTTGTTAAAATAATATATTTTGTAAAATGATTCAGTAAATATTCTCTATCACCAATATTAGTATTGGCTTTTGAAAAATATTTTACATAGAATATATTATGTGATATTTTTGATAAAATTTGTCACATAAATGTTTGTGCATTATTTATTTGTTAATGTAGTTGCTCCTTCATTTTGATGAACTTGGCAACCAACTTTGAGAATGAGACCGACCATCTGCATCAGAATTAGACCAGAGCTAGTATGATCGACTCTTCTTAGCAGTTAGAACCAAAGCTAGCTTTTTCGACTCTTCTTGAGTTTCAAAAAAATTATTCTTGAGGAAATCTCAGCTTAGTTTAAGCTTAACAACTCATCAAATAATCCATCATCGGTTTGATTGTTTGTGGCTTCTTCACCCGATGGAATTACGGATTGTGAATTTGTGGTCTTCTTCATGTTTGAATGTTACTTATGTTATATGGTCTTCGATTGTTATATGGTCTTCGATTTCACTAATTTAGTAATAAATTGTAATAACTTGGTTTTTTTATAATTTGTTTGGTTTGTCTTATTATATTTATTTTTATCAAACCAAAACTCAATTATTTTATTCACTTTCTAACCCGTATATTTCTGTAAGCATATATATTTCCTTCTACCTAAAGCCAAGTTATCATCTTCTTTATATTGTAAACACTGATGCTTTTCACCAGCACCTCTTTTTCTTATCTTCTCTTCTTCCCCTCCTTCAGACTTCGTATGGTTCTTGGTTCATCCCTCAAATCCTCCTCTCCGTTCATGTATGCGAAAAAACGTTGTGTTCATCTCTGATCGTCACCACCACTGTTGTCCTTAGAGTGATAGAGTCATCTCATCTTTACTCTTGTTGGTATTATGTAGCGGAACCGAGACGTGGAGGAGAGCGACGTCGGAGCTGCCGCTCTTCACCATCACTGGATGCTGGAATCTTCACAATCCACCAGAGATCTGCACCGTTACCATAAACCCTAGAACTCCCACCCAAAACTCTCTACACTTATTCACGGATCTCTTCACTCTCCGAGAAAGAAGATGGAGGATGATCGTGTTCTCTCATCTATGATATAACATGATTTTAATGGTATTTAGGATATCATTTAGCTCATTCTAATCATTCTAGGTTGTATTTAGGTCTTTATATTGCATTTTCATACATAATTGCATTTGATAGGGTTTGGAATGAACATTTGGAAGTTTATGGCGAAAATCATGGGTTAAATTGCACATTATGGAAGTCTTGGGCCCAATGTGATTTTAACAAAAGTTCAGGGACCAGCGCTGCAAATTCACAATTCTTGGTTGGGTTAAATTTCACAATCGAAAGTACAGAGGTTGATTTGAGAGGGTGTATCTGCAATATCAAGAGTTTTGGGGTCAAATCGTGAATAGTCGAAAACGTTAAGGACTATATGTGCAAAACAGCTAAAGATCACCATTGTCGTTCTTCTTCACTTCGATCCCGACAATTCCGGCGATTACCACGGCTGTTTCCGACGATTGCGATGGCTGAGAGTACGACGGAGTAGGCGATTTGGAAGAGAGACCCATTGGAGGAGTTGTCGAGCTTCTCAATCGGAAGCTCAGCCACGACAGAGTGATAACCGGAGTTGCAGAAGACGAGTACGGTGCTGCTGGCTGGACCACGAACCGAACCACCACCACGAGCCAAGCCTGAGAAGAAGAAGAAGATGGAGGTCACGATTCAGGCCCGAGACAGACGACGAACTGCGACGGAGAAGAGGAAGCTCGAGACAGAGGTGAATTATGAGGAGATGAAGCTGGCCACAAGGCTGGAAGAGATGAGTCGAACTATGAAATCCGGTGACAGAGAAAGTGAACTAAAGATGAATCAAGAGACCCACGAATCTGTTCACTCCACCATCTTTGAGGATATGATTTTGATTTCAATGGAGAAGAAAAAATGACGTGTAGAAACGAAATAAGTTAATTGGTTCTCCAAGTTTTTTCAGTTAATGACATGTCAGTTCCTCATGCATTTTAAAGTCTGATGTGTCATGCTCTGGAGAGAACCAAGCCTAATTATTGTGTTGATTCGAACTACTAGAATTATTGAGTTTATTATGTGTAATTCGGACTAGTAGAATTACTTGGTTTTATATGTGTAATTTGAAACCTCTATATATTGCAATTAGTACGTTTAATTAACATATAGAACCCATATATTATCTATTAGTAGACTATGTATATAGTAAATAACACTATTCAAACTATTTAGATGATTATTTTCTATAGTTTTAGGAGTACTTATTATTTTCCCAAAATGATTCCTTAACTTTCATGGTTGTTGTGTGAATTATAAGGTTATAGTAAGAAGAATCTATAAAAATAATTATTTTTCGCAAACTGTTTATGTAATACTCTTACTTAATGATATTCAGTGTATAAAGTCATTTGTTTTACTACAAAATATCTCGTATGGACATAGTTTTACTAATAAAACTTAAAATTTGCCAAAATATTACTATGTGTAAAGCAGTATTACTATTGTCTTGAAGATTACTAAAAATTACTAAGAATTACTAAGTGCAATTAGAATATTACTGTCTTGACTAAGAATTATTAAGTGCAATTAGAATATTAAATAGTTGCACGGCTACTTTTTAAATTATTATTCAGAAACACATGACTTACATATTACTCGAAATCTAAAGAAGCTACGAAGGAATACGAAATGTATTATGATAAACTGAGAAAGTTTAAATAAGTACAAGTGCATAGAGACTAAGAGTAAAAACATATGATAAACTGCAGATTCAAGAGAAGGTAGAGACGAAGGAACTATCTCTATACATTTTTTCAGTTAAGAGCTTAACACTCTCAGATATTAAACTCCATAAACATAGTTAACACTGAACTGGATTATTGATGCAAAAAGACATACACACAACATTAAACAAAATATAGAAGCCTCTTCAATCTTCTCAAGCGGTTGGAGTTTGAATAGTTTTATTTTCTTCATAAGCTCTTGTATTCGTGTTGCATCATATATCTTCCATCGTCTTGAAGCATATGGTTCCAGTTGTCCTCTTCTCACACATATAGACCTTTTAAAAATCCACAGCGAGCTTCCTTGACTACTTTCAGAACACTGGCCAATCCACCGTCGTCTTCATTCTCGTCCAAACACTATCATCCATCGTGTAAACATACATGTAATATAATTCAAACTGCACCTGCTCATTGATCCTGTTATACAATAAAGTCCAATTATTTACCATCTTCCTTAGTGGCTAAATACTTAGAGCAGGACAAGCATATTATTTTGTCTTACAAGTATTAATTACGAACAATTTCTCTACATACTAACAACCTAACGTACCTTAGGTAGTGAAACTAAGTCTGAATCCACGGCCACAACCGTCTCTTCCTCTGCCACCGCTCCTTAACGACGGCACCACCATCTCTTCCTCTGCCACCACTCTCTCCTCTACCACCGCTCATTCCAGTCTTCCACCACCACCGATCCACCACCACTGTTATCCACCTGAGAAAAAGTCAAAGCCGTAACGTTTAATCATCATTCATGCCAGAAATAGACCAAATGGCCAAGAAAAAATAAAAATGCTAAAAAGGGATCGAGCATATTTAAAGTACTTACAAATCTACAGAGGTTTTGAAGAACATAAAAAAAAACCTATCAATGTCATCTTGATTCTGGCAGTTCTCAATCAACGGTATAACAAAACACTTGGAGGCATTGATCTCTTGACATATACAGAATCAAGAGCTAAACAGAGAAATCAAAGAATCAATGAAATACATCAATTAGCAGGCAGAAAAGAGAAGCAAACAATCACTAAACATAAGAACCAAAGAGAAAAGAGAGAAGCAAGGAAACAAGTAAATAGAGCATCCAACAAAAACAGGCCGAGAAGAAAAGCAAACAATGAAATAAACAGCAGAAGCAAACAACATCAACCAACAAACATATAAAGGTTATGAATCATAAGCGATAAATCATTTAACCGGTGTTAAATAGTTTTGGGACCTCCATAGTTTTGACTTGCTGCAGAAAAGTCGATAGAGATGGGTGGTTCTCATCACCAAAGAGTTTGGTAGCGGAAATCAAAGCCCTTCTCACAGGCGAAATCGATGCTATTTAATCACCGGCGAAATCGAATCCGACAACTTTTCGATGGAACCCTAGCTTTTGATTTTGAGTGAAGTGTTTTCCAAATGGAATACGGTTATAGATGTCTTTAAAACGGTTTTATATTTAAAAATAAATAAAAAGTAAATTATATTTTATTGTGGGGAGAATTTAGAATTTTTTAAGAGACACGGGGGCATATTGAGTTAAAAGTCTACGAACGCAAATCATCGCCGGCGTCAGAGAAACCCGATCGGTTCCCTGCGAAACTAACCCGCCATGGCGAAATCGGAAAACTCAACGACTTCCACTTATTCGTCTTCCGCCAACGATTCCGAAGCCGATCCCGACTCGTACGCTCTCGAAAAGTTCAAGCTCTACGAGACCAGAGCGGTAAGCTTTTAGCCATTGAGCATCTCGAACCCCTAGAATCCTTACGGAAACCACTAGATTGAATTGAATTGCTCCATGTGTGTTCTATGTTGTTGAGCAGAGGTTTTATCTAGTTGGCAGCGATCGGAACAAACGATTCTTCAGAGTGCTGAAGATCGATCGCTCGGAGCCGTCGGAGCTCAACATTAGCGAAGATCCGGTAGTGTACTCGCCTCAGGAGATCAAGAGTCTGCTTCAGCGTATCTCCGAAGGCAATCGTGCCACCGGAGGATTGGCCTTCGTGGCCAAAGTCTATGGAATCGCTGGTTAGTTTCCGGAAGCAGCGTTTTTGTATCTTTGGATTGGCTTTTGTAAACGTGTTTTTTCGTGCCTTGTAGGTTGTGCTAAGTTTATGGAGTCATACTACTTAGTTTTGGTGACAAAACGGCGACAGATTGGTTGCATCTGTGGGCATGCGATATACGCTATCGATGAAAGTCAGATGATCACTGTCCCTCATGCAACTATCCAGTCTGATGCTGCGAATTCGAAAACTGAACTAAGGTCTGTTTCCTAGAGTTTTGCTCTTTGCCCTTTTGAAGCTGGACTATTAATTAGCTTTGTTTTCAGGTACAAGAAGCTTCTGTCAAGTGTAGATTTGACCAAAGATTTCTTCTACAGTTACACGTATCCTATAATGCGAAGTCTGCAAAAGAACGTTTTATCATCTGGTGAGGAAGGGGTGCCCTATGATAACATATTTGTGTGGAATGCATATCTGACGCAGCCTATTCGATCAAGGTGTAACAACACTATTTGGACTCTAGCATTAGTTCATGGGCATTTTAAGCAGGTATGTGTGTGTAGGCTTCTTGTCTCTTCATCTATATTCGTCTCCATTCTTACTACTTATTGTTCTACCCCATCATTCAGATAAGGCTGTCGATATATGGAAGAGACTTCAGTGTTACTCTAGTCTCCAGACGTTCTCGACATTTTGCAGGCACACGGTAAACATTTTCTAACCAGGCCTCTCATGGATGAGGAAATCATAATCCGTATTGGTTTTCTATTGCCCTTTCTTAGTTATATCTAGTATCTTTGGAGATTTTTTTTAGTGTGAACTTTTCTAGACTAGTTTGGATACTTGTTTCTCTTGTTTTCTGTTATTAATGTAGTGCCTTTTCATTCTGTAATTTTTTTTTATCTCAGTTACTTGAAAAGGGGAGTGAATGATCGTGGAAGGGTTGCGAATGATGTTGAAACAGAACAACTTGTTTTTGATGAAGAAGCTGGATCTTGCAAAGGAAAAATGACCTCAGTGGTGCAGATGCGAGGATCAATTCCACTCTTTTGGTCGCAAGAGGCCTCGAGATTTAGTCCTAAGCCTGATATTTTCTGTGAGGAACTAACGCAACATGCGCCTGTTATCTCTATTAGACCATTTTAACGTCTGTGTGGTTATTGATCTACTTGCATTTTCCTGTTGTTTTTTATTGCCTCAGTACAGAGGTATGATCCTACTTACGAGTCAACCAAAATGCATTTTGAAGACCTGGTGAACCGATATGGGAATCCTATCATTGTGCTCAACTTAATCAAGGTTAGTTTTTTACTTAATACTCTTTTTATTATTCCCTTTGTACTTACTCAATAATTTCCATGGAGTTATTCAGTCAGTTGAGAAAAGACCTCGGGAAATGGTGCTAAGGCGTGAGTTTGCGAAAGCAGTGGGTTACCTAAACTCAATTTTTCCTGAAGAAAATCGTTTCAAGTTTATCCATTGGGATTTCCACAAATTTGCAAAGAGGTAAAATGTTGTGGATTTGTTTTCGTGCATTTTTAACTTGAACTCACATTGCTTTCTATTTTTGATGCTAAAGCAAGTCGGCGAATGTATTGGCTGTTTTGGGTGCTGTAGCAAGCGAAGCCCTTGACTTGACTGGATTTTACTTCAGTGGCAAGCCTAAAATTGTTAAGAAGAAAGCTAGCCAACTTAGTCATGCTAGCACTGGAAGGTAATTTTTTGGGATGATGTGATCCACCATTACTTATATGTAGTCAGAAATTTGGCTTATTTTGTAAGCTGATGTATATATTACGTTTCTGAATTTAATGGAGATTTTTTTGCAGGGAACAATCTCTGCGTGATCTAAGAGCTTACTCTTTGGAACTTTCAAGGGGTGAGAGTTCAAATGATATACTTAGTGCTCTTGCTAACCGAGAGAAAGAGATGAAGCTAAGCCAACAAAAAAGAGACGATGGAACTGATTCTGCAGCTCCTCGTTACCAATGTGGGGTTCTTCGTACCAACTGTATTGACTGCTTGGATAGAACAAACGTAGCACAGTACGCATATGGTTTGGCTGCTTTAGGCCGGCAGCTGCACGCAATAGGTTTGAGTGATACATCTAAGATTGACCCCGACAGTAGCATAGCTGCTGCACTTATGGATATGTACCAGGGCATGGGCGATGCCCTTGCACAACAATATGGCGGCTCAGCTGCGCATAATACTGTAATTACACCACTTATCACCTCTGACCAGTTATTTGTCGTTTTGACGAAGCAGTTTGCAATGCTTATTTATTAACATCGTTGAATGGACTTATAGGTTTTCCCAGAAAGGCAGGGGAAATGGAAGGCCACGACACAGTCTAGGGAATTTCTCAAGTCTATCAAACGATACTACAGCAATACCTACACTGATGGCGAAAAGCAAGACGCCATAAACTTGTAATATACTTCTCTGCAAAATTCACTTCAGTTTCTTGCTAAGTTCTTGATATATTTATAGATGAAGGCTTTAGAATAAGTTTATGTGTCCTTGCCTCATTGATGATATAGATAGAGGTAATAGACCCCTTGCATCCTTGGCATTGCCGCTATTACCTTAGAATAAGTTCCTCTGACGAATCGTTGGCTAAGAACTCTTCATATCCGTTTCTATTGAGTCTCAACTCCTAGTAACTATTAACTTTTGTTGCAAGCAGATTCTTAGGCTACTTTCAACCTCAGGAAGGGAAACCTGCGCTCTGGGAGCTGGATTCTGATTATTATCTCCATGTGTCAGGGATTGGAGATGATATTTTCCCAGAAAGGGGGTAAGGTCTACTTTTAGTGAACCTACTGCGTGTCAGATTATGTGTTTATGAAAATATCAAAGAAGTTAAATTACATTTCCCAAGATAAGATGATAGATGACCTCTGGTTTCGTATGATTTCTAAATCTGTTGCATTGCAGGCTCCAGTCCATTGCGAAACCTATGAGTGGTATTGGAGTCAATCTTGCACCAGTGCCGGCTTTCAGAGAAGACTTCTCACGGAAGAAGCTGACGTCATTTGACAAACTGATCGAGCAGACATGTAGTTCAATAAAGAATGTGAGGCTTTGTAGCGAGACAGACCAGAGGCCAGGTGGCAGCACTGGTGTTGCTCCTGATGCAGCGTAATGACCCTCGTCTGAAATTTTCAATCATCTTACTACGCCTTTGACTAAATTTTCTTGGAGTGGCTAGTAATCCCTTGAATCGTGTTTCTTTACGTTTAGTAGGACTTTTATCCGTATTAGAAAGTAGAAAGATGGTTTCTAGTTTAGAAAAAAAAACAGAGATTTTAGTTCAAACCAAAACCATAACTTTGCCGAATGTTAGCTTATATTTCTTGGCTTTCTTATCTACTACAGTGAGATTCAGCTCAAGACACCCAATTGGCTGTTTGGTTCAAGAAAGCCCGAAGAGAGTGACTCTGCCACAAAACCTGATGCAGATGATAGTGAGAAAGGAGTGACCTCGAGTGAGAGAGTCAACGATTTCTGCAACTTGGACTGGCTTTCTGAGTCCAACGATCATCAGGAAGATATCTTTCAAAGGTACTGGTTTTTTTTCCTTCCCTAAGCTTCCTTCATAATGATTTTGTAATATTTTTTGGTAAACTCTTCGCTGAATCATATTGACCAAACGATGGTCTAACCACAGCTTGGCATTTCAAAATCCGGATATCGCTTTAGTCGCTCTGGTTGCATCATATCACTTGCTGCAATTGTTTCATTGTATAGGTACCTATCGATCACATCAACCAATGAAGCCAATGGTTGGTATGGTGGTACTCTCCTCGGTGACCAAGATGAAAACAGCGAAATTTACAGACATTATGCCCATTTCTGCCAGGTTCAGATTCTTTATCTTGCTGATATACAACCACAGATTAATAGATATCTTTTAGTTCAATTCAAAATGTTCCACTTCGTTATGATCCGAATTGAAACAGTGTCCAGCTATGGAGCCGTTTGAAAACGACCATGAGTTAGAACTGAACTCTGCGGAAGTTCTTCGCATGAACACAGTCGACGTAATGGACATAGGAGAAGAAGATTCGGAGATGGAAAACGCTTTAAATGAATACGCTCAGATCGGCAGCGACCTCGGGATCATTCCAACGCAATGCAAGTACTTCGCCGGAGATCCTTGTTGGCTAGCCAGATGGCTCGTTGGAGATGATAAGGTCCCAAAGGTCATTTAATCACAAAAACCAATAATGTTTCTTCCAAGAACATATCTCAAACCAGACACATCTCTCTTTTGCTTGTGAATGTGTTTGATTGTACATTTTGTTTAGGTAGAATGAACACAAAGATTGTTGGTTCATGATTAATGATAACCCCTGTTCTAAAATAATCCGTGCGGTGGACGAGGCCTAGCGAGTTATCGGAAAATCGGGTTGTTTGTATCCAATATTTCCACCGAGTTAATTTTAACTCAAATGGCAAAGTTATAGTGATCATGCTAACATGCATGTGGTGCTACAAGATTCACTAAAATAAAAACATAATATGTAAGACCAACAATAGAAATCAAGTTATAATACACGAATTTTTATATTACACAATGATCCATCTAAAATATATATTTTAAGGAGACTGGATAAGGAAGAAGATCTTCACAAATATAAAATATGTCATAAACGGAGGGAAAATGGGCATTTAATTCCCGAAGTATTTGAAATCGGCAGTTTTAATACTCAAGTATTGCTTGCGCATACTTATTCCCCAACTAATAGTTGACTGCGCAAAATTAAGAACAAAATAGTCAACTGTTCTGATGAACGAAAAAATAACGGTTTCCGTCAACTTTTTAACGGTGGAATATTTTAATCATGATTTTGCGCAGTTGATTAGTTGGAGAACAAATATGCGCATATAATACTTGAGTATTTAATTTTCCGATTGAAAATACTTAAGGAATTAAAAACAACACTCTTTTTTTTTTATAGAAAATCATAATTTGAAATATTCTCAAGTTAGATATAACCAATATACGAGAGTTTTATCTATTAGACAATTATATGTTGTACATTGGATCTCTACTTTAGACGATCATATATAATTATATGTACTTTACACATTCATATATTGTATATCAGCAATACAATGCAAATGTAATTATCTTATGTTATTTTAAATGCTTTTATAAACTAAATAAATCTTTTTCTGGGATTAAATATCTTGTATGTTATTTCAAATTATGAACCTTTCTAACTATGAATTATTTTAAAAATCATCTAAAGTGATTTAAACATGAAGTACATCAACAATACGATGTAATTGTAATTATTTTGTATTATTTTATATGTCATTGTAAAAAATCAACAATCTATTTCTAAAGGCAAATATCTCGTATAATGATTTTATTTAACTTGAAAAAATTTTTACTTATGTTTTTTTTTAAAGGGATTGATGTTAGTGACTTTCAATCTTATACGAAATATAAAGAAAAAATGAGTTTTTAATTCCTCAAGTATTTTCAGTCGGAAAATTAAATATTCAAGTATTATATGCGCATATTTATTCCCCAATTAATCATTGACTGCATAAAATCATGATTAGAATATTCTACCGTTAAAAAGTTGACGGAAACCGTTATTTTCCGTTCATCAGTTAACCGTTGACTATTTTGTTCCCAATTTTGCGCAGTCAACTATTAGCTGAGGAATAAATATGCGTAAGCAATACTTGAGTATTAAAACTGCCGATTTCAAATACTTCGGGAATTAAATGCCTATTTTCCCCATAAACGGAATACATTAATCCTGACCAAGAAGGACAAAGAGATTAATACCATCTCTTAATCTTTCAAAACAAAATCGTATCAAAACGTCGTCAAAAACAAAACATTCAACACATTACTCTTTTTAAAGGGCTACACTCTCTTAATATCATTCTAAAGGCCGGATTCTCTCTCTGAGCACATGGATCCTCTTCTCAACCACTTCGGCTACTTTGATCAGATCGTCAGAATAATCAGCATCTTTGAGTACACTAGACGAAGCAATCTCTGAACGTAACTCGACGAGAGAAATTGTCAGAAATCAATTGGTGTGTTACTTTTCTTCTACCCATGGTGAAAAAAACAAGGAGATACGAATTTGTGTGTTTTCAGGGACTTGGCTAAAATGTTATATAGAGTTTCTAACTTCTTTTTTTTGCTTGGTTAACAAAGAGAGGTTTCAACAAATTTTAGAAAGGTTTTAAAAGAAAAAAAAAATACATATAAATGTTTAAGGAAAATTAGCTATAAAATCTTAATTTCCCATCAGTAAACACACATCTGTATATATAGTTACAGTAAAAGTAGATTCAGTTATTTTCAAGTATTTTCGTTTGGATCAAATTTCATATTGCATCAGTTAAAATTTAATTTCAAAATAGCATCTGTAGTAACAATGTATATTTTATTTTGAATAAAATTAAATATTTTATTTAAAAAGATGTGTGGATACATAAATTATGTACAAAATATTTAACAAAAATGAATTCTGTAAAAAAAAACGTTATAAATTTTGACTAGCAAAACACATATTCACTGTATTCTCAATTTACTGCTCACGAAACTTTTGTGAATGGACAGATAAAATTATTAGAGAATGATTATCGGGTGAAACCCAAAAACTAATTTTTTTTTATCTGATTAAAGAAAAAAAATTAAAACGGAACCAATCGCGGGCTGCCACGTGTCGTGGAATCCGCAAAATAGTGTAAGAAACTGGCCAATAGTGATTCGTAATTGGTGACGTTAGTGACCGTTTTTTAAAGAAAACATGAGATCCACATACTGATTTCATGCATAAATCCATTTTGGATTCCGCGATAATCATGCTCTTAAGCATTCGTATCCGGAGTTTGCAAGTAAAATCTAAAAAAAAGAAGAAAATTTTAGTAGCAAAGTCTCTCAAAAAACATGTGGGACCTATGCAAAAGTTTTTCGAATGAAAGAATCTCATATGAATTTTTCAAATTTTCAAATGGGATTTTATTATTAAAATATTTTTCTGAACATTAAAATATTGTTATTATCTGTAAAAAAATATATTATCTGTAACAGACTATTTTTTGAAAGACCCACCTTCAAAAATCCGTTAATGTGAAAAGAGATGTACATGACTGGATATCATAAATTTCCACCATGTTCCATGATTTTTTTATCAATCACTACTGTTTCAACACTTCGTCCCACAAGTCTTAATGTTTAAAATCTCACAAAAGTCTTGAGACTTGAGACTGTGGTTGAGAGTACGTGAGATGTTAACGTAAACATGTACTTCATCAATAACATTTTACTACATCAAGCTAACAAAAAATCAAAACCAGAATCATTAGAAAAGTCATCAAGAAACAAATTTACAACAAAAACAAATAAACGTGATCACGGAATACGAATCAGCTAGCTAGTATTCATATCTTTCTTTTTATTTGTTGTCTTCATGACTATCACATTAAATCGAAAATCGTGGCAAGATACATTGATAAGTGTGGAATATTGTCTGTTATATTATATCTTACAAGTTACAACTTCACACAACATATGACATATTTCAGCCAAAAAGGAATAAAACTTTACACAACACATGAAAGACAAAGTAACAGTCAAAATCCAACTCCGTGTTTGGCGCAATAACACAGCCGATAAGGTTGCATCTTTGAAAACGAAATAACAATCAAATGAGCATTTTTTTTCTAACAACTTTTGCAACCTCAACATTTATCAAATGAGCATTTTAAACAAGAAGATTCAAATATGAAAATTAATCTGCCATCGAGACGACTTGGCTGATCTGATACACACAAAAAAAAAAAAAATCCAAAAGGAAAACTAGTAGAAGCACACAGATAAAGCCCAAAATCTAACCAATTCGACATAGATATTTTTTTTGTCTGGACGTGGATTGTGATATGCACGTCGAAAATATCTAACCTTGTAACCAAAAAGAACAAATAAAGTGACAGCTAAACAGAGGATAGGAAATTAGGAACATGCAACCATCGTTCAAAGATTAAGCAACTTGGAAAGAGTTTCAGGGAAACAAATAAGTAAATGAACAAGAATTCTCACATTACATTTATCAAATAAAATTCTCACATTACAGTCAAAATAAATTCCCGATGATAAATTAAATCAAATCCTTAATTAAGAAATACTATGAAAATTTAAAACATTATTTGTAATATATTAGTAATGAATTAGAACAACATGTCAACAATAATTAGTAACAGTAGTTATACTAAATTTACAAAAAAAAAAAACATAGATGTTATGGTTCTTGATTTTAGATTCTTAATAATAAGTCGTGCGCCAGTAAACCACCATCATAGTTGAGTTGACTTTCGATTGAATAAAATGCGACAAGAAAATATCTGCCGATTAAAAACAAAAAAATAAAATACAGCTAAAAGTACATGGCTCGTGTAACACTCTTCGATAAAAAATATACATGCAAAATAAATTAAATAGTAATTAGGTGTCAGTGTAGAATAGTTTGAACGTACACGTTCCTTTATCACATTCTTATCTAATAAATTGACGAAGAAAATATCATAAAATTAATTACATCGTGTTCATTAGTGATGAGCAAGATTTATCTTTAAAGGTCAAGTAACCCTCCACGTTTTCTCAAAGTTTCAGATCTCCTAAATCTCACAATCGCCAAGAACAATGAAGAAACCTGAAGACGAAGCTTCACTTCTTGAAGATTACGTCAGCGATTCCGTCGACCACCGTGGAAGTCCCGCCGCAAAATCATCCACCGGCGGATGGAGATCCGCCTGGTTCATCATAGGTGAAGAATCTAACTCCGGCTTGCCTCTGTTGTCTTCACAACTTAGCTCATTATAAATACTAATTGAATCTTGCTTTTCAGGTGTTGAAGTTGCAGAGAGGTTCGCTTACTTTGGAATAGCTTGCAACTTGATAAATTACCTAACCGGACCTCTCGGCCAATCGACGGCGGCCGCCGCCGTGAACGTGAACACGTGGTCGGGAACCGCATCCATGCTTCCTATTTTAGGAGCTTTTGTAGCAGACGCTTATCTTGGTCGTTACCGTACAATTCTTGCAGCTTCCCTCATCTACATACTGGTTAGTACAAAAAAAAAATTATAAAAAAATAGTAAACCGGTTTGGTTTCGGTACGAATTAAACCGAAATTGAAATTTTATCACAGGGACTAGGACTATTGACATTATCAGCTTCCTTGTTCCTTACGGGAGAATCAGAGCAGCGCGTCAATGTTTCTGCCAAGCCCTCTGTCTCGGTGAACATACTTTTCTTCTGCTCTCTTTACCTTGTCGCGATAGGACAGGGAGGACACAAGCCGTGTGTTCAAGCGTTTGGTGCGGACCAGTTTGACTCGGGAGATCCAAAGGAAGTGATCTCGAGAGGATCGTTTTTCAACTGGTGGTTCTTGAGTTTATCTGCTGGGATAAGTTTATCGATCATAGTCGTTGCGTACGTGCAAGATAATGTTAGCTGGGCGTACGGGTTTGGGATCCCTTGCTTGTTCATGGTTATGGCTCTTGTTATGTTCTTGCTCGGGAGAAAATCTTACAGATACCCTAAGGGAAACCGCGAGGAGAGCAGTAACGCTTTTGCAAGAATCGGTAGAGTTTTCTTTGTGGCGTTCAAGAACCGGAAGCTGAGTTTAGCAGGGTCCGGTTTGGGACAAGGTCTGTTGGAGGATGGTCCGTCTGAGAAACATAGCGGTCGGCTCCAGTAAGTTGCATATTGTTTCTGTTTCGTATAATTAAATTTTTTTCTTCTAAAAACAAAAATTGTTTCAAAAAGAAACTCCCAACAATCAATTATATTTATCTAGACAAAACTGATAATCACAGATAATAATACTCCGTTCCTAAAAGATCCAAGTTTTAAAATTTTCACATTTTTTAATAAATGCATAGTTTTTTGTAATTTTATACAGTATTTCGTATATTTTTAAACCAATAAAATTTTAAAAAATGCAATTAATGTTCTTGAACTTTACAATTTCTCACTAGTTGATAAAAATTACATTTAAAATATAAAATATGTTTTCTCTAGAATATGGATCTTTTAGGAACAGAGAAAATATATTTTTCTGTTTCATAAAATATGTCTTTATAGTTACACAAAAATTGTCTTTTTAGAATTTCAATGCATACTTTCAACTGAATATTAATAATAAAATGCAGTGATCTAATAAATAAATTTATTTATTTTAAATACTATTGATTAAGTAGATGTAATTAATAAAAATATAAATGTATTTCAATCATATTTTTATTGTGTGAAGAGTGTTTTGAGACACTTAAACGGAGGAAGTATTTATTATGAAAATTTAATGTGTAAACACACACAAAAACATACATATCTAAAATTGGTAATCATTTGAGTTTTTGGTTTTGTACTGTTTGGTGTAATTTGAGTGTTTCTTTATCTTGTGTGAAAAGGTTCCTAGCTAAAGCGATGATTGCAAGGGAAGACGGTGCAGAGCCATGTAGTGGTAGGGATGTAGAAGACGCGAAGGCTTTGGTGAGGCTTATTCCGATATGGATCACATCGGTGGTGAGCACGATTCCATATGCTCAATTCATGACTTTCTTCACTAAGCAAGGTGTAACGGTGGACAGAAGAATCTTACCGGGTTTGGAAATCCCTGCGGCTTCTTTGTTATCATTCATCGGTGTATCGATTCTCATCTCTGTCCCGTTCTACGAGCATGTATTTCTACCGTTAGCTAGAATGATTACCAAAAAGCCTTTTGGGATCACAATGCTCCAGAGAATAGGAGTTGGAATGGTGCTTTCGAGCTTCAACATGGTGCTCGCTGCATTGGTGGAAACTAAACGGCTGAATATCGCCAGAGAACATGGGCTCGTGGACAAGCCGGACGTGACGGTTCCAATGTCCATATGGTGGTTTGCTCCTCAGTATTTGTTGCTCGGGATGATCGATGTGTTTTCTTTGGTGGGAACACAAGAGTTCTTCTATGACCAAGTCCCAACCGAGCTAAGGAGCATTGGTCTCTCGCTTTCTTTGAGTGCATTGGGACTTTCGAGCTTCTTAAGTGGTTTGCTCATCACTGTGATTGATTGGGCTACCGGAAGAAACGGTGGAGAAAACTGGTTCAACACTAACCTGAACCGAGCCCATGTTGATTACTTTTACTTGTTGCTGGCTGCTTTCACCGCCATTGCTTTCATTGCGTTCTTGTTCATCTCCAAGTTGTATGTGTATCGTCGGGTAGACCAAGTCTAAGAATTCACAAAACAAGTTTTGTTGACATTCATATCATAGTTGTGGTTCTAACTTGTAAGTTATAATTTGCTTATACTTTGATTTGTCTTTTGTGTTTTTGTTTGTGTTATTTACACATTTGGTTTGTGGTTTTTTTTGTTAATGGTTATATATATTTCTCAACAAAAAGTGAAAAGGAAAGTCTCACCCTTTAAAGACATTGTGTATAGTGCCAACAAGTCTTTTCCTCCTTGAAAGAACAGCTGGTTAGAGTTGGAAATTTTAATCATTGCCCGCGGGCCCTGCCCCGTTTGACCCGCCGCGGAGCGGGTGCGGGTCGAACCATTTGAAATTTTTAAATCGCGGGTGTGGGTGCGGATCGAGATTATTTTGAGCGGGGCGGGTGCGGGTCAGCCGAATTTGAATCGCGGATACCCGCCAACCCGCAAATTAAAAAAAAAACAAAAAACATTTTTGAAAAAAAAACATGTTTTCGTAAAATATATAAAAAACAATAAATATTTTTATAATTTTAATTATAAATATATTTTTTAATAGTATTTTTTTAAAATAACTATTATATAAATAAAAAATAATTATTTTTAATTAAAATAATTATTATATAATTAGAAAATAATCATTTTTAATTAAAATAACTATTTTTAATATAATTAATATTATCTGCGGGTTTGGCGGGTGGCGGGTTACCCGCGGGTTTTGGCGGGGTGGGTGCGGATATAAAAGTTTTTGTTTGCGGGTTATGCGGGTCGAGTTTTTGAATCGAAAAAATGATTCGATCCGCGGCGGGGCGGGGCGGGGCGGATCGGGGCGGGTTGACCTGCTAACCCAGCACTACAGCTGGTAGAGCCAAAAGGAATATTTGATTTCGCGACTGCAGATAACCAATCAAAATGATGAACTGATTTGAAAATTTAATTATTACTCCACTTGGGTGCTACAAAAAAAAATCATTACTCCACTTGGAGAAAGTTCTGTCCAACTTTGGTTCTTCTCGAAAGGGACACGTATCTGCCAAACCCGCGTGTGGTAAGCTAGCACAAGGGTTGAAGATATGGGTCCAAGGCGAAGGCGGTGAACTCGTTAAAGCTTCGAATCCGATTCCTCTTGTGAACGATTGAGCTGTGCATGTTGGAATTCAATCTTAATAAATGTGTTAAAATTAGAGTTTGTTTGAACGAGAAACGTTTTTTTCTAAAATTGTTATTTTAATAGCGCAAAATGGATAGTGTGGAGAAATCTAACAGGTTTGCTAACTTTAGGGGTTATTGAAACCAGAATTTTGAAAGAGTTGAGTGATTTTAGAAGTTGACATATTTTTAAAAGTTTAGTAAATTTCACAAATGTTTCCTAATTTCTATCAAATATTTTGTATTAATTTCTATAGATTATTATTGATTATTAAGAATTTGCACAATATAGTTTTCAAAAAAAAAAATTCTTCTAAGGTACAAAAAAAGTTGTTGAAATTTTCAACAATGAATTTCGATGAGACACTATTATATTATCGTTTGGTGTGTTTACATAGACAAATGCGTTTTATGGTATTGGTTATTTGTGTTATGCATGGTTTGTTCTTAGTTATATTGTGAGAATAATTATTTTTTATTTTCATACTAGATGACATATTTTTAACAGTTTTGTTTTCATTGACATTTTTTTTGAGACACCACTCATACAAACGAAAAATTATGTTAGAAAACACCAAATACGAAACTTATCGACAAAGAGATCTTCTGAAAATCACATGTCAAACAAGAAAAATATCATAAAGTGTGGGAATGTATTTATTAGTACACAGATTTTAGAAATCTTATGAGTATGTATGCTATTTTCAAAGTCTAGCTTATGAGTAAAAATATAAAGAATTTAGTTCCCAATAACCATAGAATTTAATATAATAGCAAAATCAATAAAAACTAAACTTTTTGAATAACAAAGGATTTGAATAGAATTTAAAAGTCTTTAAACCGATAACAATGGATTTTGTAAAGACTTTTAAAATCCATAAACCAATAACCATGAATTCTTAAAATTTTATAATTCTTTAAAAATTCTTAAACCAATAACCCCCCTCTACAATTATAGAAAAATGTGAATATATATTAAACCAAGCGCACACAGCAAGTTAAGTCAATATAAATTCGGATTTGAGTTCGGTTTAGATAACGGTTTGGGTATATGGATCATTATCCAACAACCGATATTTATATATCAAAGTTTTAGTTTATGTAATTGATCACTACATAAAAAAATCTTGATTATAAAAATAAACAAATCTTCTAGAGAATAAATTTGGTCAAAAGTCATTAATTCTCGTTAAGAATGAGACTTGGTCAGTAAGCTAAAAGGCCTCTTTAATTTTTGATTAATTTTGTGGTTAATGCCAAAAATTAATGCATTATTTATCTCCACTAAGACCAAAAACATATTTGGTCTTTTTCCAATCTATATAATGCTCTCTCTCATTCCACTGACAAGAGAGTGAACAACAATAATCTCTTCCACTTATCTTCTTATTTATTTTTGTCAATAAGAGTACACAAAGAATAAAATTTTGATAGGCTTCTTATTCAAGTGATGTGAATAGAAGAAAAATGCAGTTTTATAATGGGACTCTAATCGTCATATAACCGTCACACTACAGAGCATTTTTTGAGTTAAGGAAAGAGATTCCTAAATCTCGGCTCTGCAAAAACTCGTTGTCCATTTCGTTTGATTTATGGTATTCATGTATTTATTCAATGTTCTTTATAATCTATCTTACAATTATTCGGATTGTGTCCTTTTTTTAAATTAAGGTACTACATGGACCACAAAGGGCCTGACTGATTTTTCCGCTACCACCCGCAAACGCAGCGTTTGCGGTTGGTAGCGGTTGACAGCGTTTCGAAACAATCATACAAAGCGAAACAATCACTCGATTCGCTCCAAAAATTCCGGATATCCGTAAACCTTCGAAGCAAAGCAAATACTAAAAATCAATATCCGTTAAAATCGAAGCGAATCACAAATATTAAAATTTTGGGAAGCGGATATCCGATCCGATCCGACAATATATAAATACATGTATATGTTGATTATATTTAAAGTTATAAATGTATAAATTATATAATTATTATTCTAACATATGATTTGAGAATTCTATTCACATTATTACTTATATAAAAGTATTACATAAAAGAAAGTGAAATTTTTTACGACAACTATAACTTTTTTCTTAAGTTTTTTCTTATTATAATTGTTAACTAAGTTCAAAATTTTTACAAAATATGTAGCTTCATTACTTCTTTTAATTTTTATCTTATATATCATGCAAAAAAATATTTTACAAAACAAATTTATATACAAATTTTAAGATTATTTGTATTAATAAAAACAGATGAGATATCCATAAGTATTCGTAAATATCCGCAAAAATCTATTTATTTTTCGGATATCCGTTTTTCCGAATATCCGTATTTTTCTGAAGCAAAGCAAATCGAAAAATTAGATATCCGTGACATACGAAGCAAATCACAAATACCTTTAAAAACCCGGATATCTGATCCGTGCCCAGACCTATTATAAGTGAAAAAATCAATTTTACCGTTTTGGCCGAAAACGCGATTTTACGCTTTAGGTAAGAAAACAAAATTTTTGGTTTTAACAGAAAATTGTAATTTCACAGTTTTAGCGATAAAACACGACTTTTAGCGAGTTCTTATTACATAATAATTAGAAAAATGACTAGGATAGCACTAAATTTTTTTTTGTCATAAATAAAGCTTGTAAGAATAAAAATGACCAAAATAGCACTTAATGTTTTATCAAAAGAGATAAATATACCCTTATACTCCAATGGTAAATTAATTTAGACATTAGGGTTTAGAGTTAAGGGGTGAGGTTTAGGATTTAGGGTTTAGGGTTTAGAGTTTAGGGTTTAGGGTTTAGAGTTTAGGTTTTAGGGTTTAGTGTTGGGGAGTGGGGTTTTGGGATAAGATTTCAAATTTTGAAAAAAAAAAAAAAAATTCAAAACATAAAATGCTATTTTTGTCATAAACTTAGAAAAGTGCTATTTTGGAGATTTGCCCTAATAATTATAATAATTAGTTAAAATATTTGTTTTATTTTATTAAGAATATTTATGTTTTTAAATTTTGATATGCAAATGTAGCATCCATACTCTACATTTTTTGCATTTCAAATATCTAGATATTCATATATCATAGATTTCGCATATAGATGTTGTATCCAGATGTTGACGTAATAGTGTCCAAACAAACAATATCTGAATATTATCATCCAAATGTAACGTCTAGAAACAAAAACGAATTGTGCCTAATTCAATTCATATCAATATACTAAACATATAATTATTGGATAATTGAAATTATTATTATTATTCAATATAAATTTAGTTCCAGCTTGTATTCGTTGTTGTTCAACAAATTCCACTTTTGTTATTTGAAATTCACTTGTATCAAAAGTCAAAAATATAAAAATCGATTCACCAAAATAAAATGTTAAATCTATGCGGCCCAATACGGAATAAAAGAATCGGCCCATAGGCTGGCCCATGATTGTTCGCCTGGCCCACAACAAAACCTTGACATCGATAAAGTGAAGAAGGAGAACTTTCCGAGAAATCAAAACTTAGAATCGAGTCACGAAAATGGAGGAGGAGAAGAAGAAGAGTGATGATGTCAACTCTAAATGGGACGCGTGTCTCGATCTCACCGCTCGTCGCGTAGTCTACTCCTCCCTCGGCGGCGCGTTCGCCGGTCTTCTGTTCTTCAGTTCGGTTTTTGTTTTCCCCACTTTCCGATTCAGTTCAGATCTATCTATGATTCATCATCATCATCATGATAAAATCAATTCTCTTGTGTTGGCATAGGGAGTCCCGTGACAAGATGGGCGTCGATTGCGTTTGGTGCTGGACTCGGTATTGGATCTGCGTACACCGATTGTTCTCGTGCCTTTGATGCATCATCGTCGTCTTCAACTTCCGCCGCTTTGGTAGCTCCCATCAGTACAGAGACTTCGTCTTATTCTGTATCTCAGGTGAATCGAAAGTTTCTATTCGCCTTTTGCCTTGATTTGTTGGAATCTCAGTAACATATAGTTTATTGGATCATGTATTTCTTTGCATTTAGGATAAACATTGGAAGTTAAAAATGGTGATGATGTTATCATAGTAGTTTAAAAGAATTAATGATTCAGGTAGCTGATAAGAATCCATAATCGAAACAAATAGTCTTAAGAGTTTCAAGAGATCCTTACTTCACCTTTGTCATAGTTTCCAGGTTTTGGTTAGGTGTGAAAAGTTTGAATCTTCTTTTTATCAAGTAGTTGAGTGTGTTTTATTTTGTGTTATCTTGTTGATTGATTCCAGGCAGAGGAAGAGTAAGAGAACGAGGAATCTTGAGGATGAACCCAAACATTGATGATGGGTATTTACTACAAGAGTTGTTGTTATATACTGGTTTTTGAGATAATATGCAATTGTTAACCTTTTGCTTTTCAGTGGTTTTGTACACATTGGCTGATGCCAAAAGATGTTTAACGACCAACTCATTCCGACTTATTTTTGGGAAAGAAAAAAAAAATCATACGTTTTTTTAGAAATTCCAATCAATAATACTTCCTGATTGGTTTGCTCGACTCTACCAGGCTCCTTGTCCACATAATAAGAGTTATTGATATGTTAATAGCTTAATAGCCATCTTTAGCTCTAACAATTTGATCCATGTTTTAGCTAACTAACAAGTTGTGTATACTCTCACTCGTAAAGTCCATCTCGTCTTCGGTGTTCATCGTGGGCAACACTTTGTTTTCACTCATATTCAGTATGTGTGGTCATAATTCACAAGTGTAGCATATACTTAAGGAACAATGTACTTCTTCAGAGTTCCCTATAATCTATAACCCAATCATCGTCCACAGATACAATCATCTCCACCTGTTCACACATCTTGATGACGGTCAATTAGAAGAGTTTTAACGGCTCAGATTGGGTCTCTCCAGTTCTAACTTAACTGCCATGCAAACGTCCCTCGTGGTGCCGTTGTCCATTTAGTTTGATGGTTCCTTCTGAGGAAACATCGAGAGGTCGGGATAATACTACACGTTCTTATCTTTTCTTTTTTGGAATGAATGTAAAATTTATTCAGTCAAATACTTTCAAGTGCTTCTAATTCTAATATTGTTTGAAACTCATAAGAAATCAGAAAACACCCATTTCGAGCATCAAACATGACTCATGTTCTTACTCCAAACCATGTACATAACCCAACTTCCAATTTATCATCTCCCATTTGTTGGATAGAGAGAAGTCTATTACTGACGTTTATGTCTACCACTCGAATCATATGTTCCGTTGCAAGGGAGAAAAAGCTCTGTATTCGCAAAGACTTATTTTTAGGACCTACCAACCAATAGGATTTTATTATTTCAAATTCGATATCTTTCAAAAACAAAAACAAAATATTGTCAAATTATATTATGTTTTTAACATTAAAAGGTAAGAAAAAAAAATAATAATAGTAATTAAAAAATATATATTTTTAACGTCGCCAGCAAAACACTAAAGCTTAAAACCTAATCCCTAAACCCGAAATCCTTGGATAAACCCTAAACTCTTGGATAAATCCTAAACTCTAAATCAAAATCGCTAAACACTAAAACACTCAAGGGTTTAGAGTTTACGGTTTAGAGTTTAGGGTTTAGTGTTTTTTTTATTTAAAGTTTAGGATTTATTCAAGGGTTTAGGGTTTACCCAAAGGTTTAGGGATTAGGATTTAGGGTTTAGTGTTTTGCTGGCGACGTTAAAAATATATATTTTTCAAATTCTTTTTTCTGTAACTATTAATTTTTTTTTAAACATAATATAACTTGATAATATTTTGTTTCCCTTTTTAAAAGATATCTAATTTAAAATAATTTATTGGTTGGTGAACCCAAGAATAACTCTTTGGCAAATACAATTTTCGGTAATCAGCGAGTAGTGTCATTGTGGATTACTGATACTGATTGTATAACTACAAAGAAAAAACAATAGTTAGGGAGTGCAGAATGCCAAGTTAAAAAGGTGAATAATAGTAAGTAACATACTCCATCCGTTCAAAATAATGTATATTCTAGAGTTTTCACATTTATTAAGAAACATACGTAAAATTTTGACAATAAATGCATTGTTTTCCATATTTAGCTATTTCATATGATTTTTAATCAATTAAAGTTCAGTAAATATAATTAACTAGCTTTTTTGCCCGCACATGCGGGCATAATTCTTTTATAGATATTTCTTAATAAATGTACTATTAAAGTTAAAGAAATAGTTCTTAAGTCAAACATTAAATTTGTAATATTTTTATGAATCTTTCAATTTCTTAATTTTTATTAATTTAAAAACATTATTTTGGACAACATTGTCAATATTTTATTATTTTAAAATATGTTATTATCTTTAAACAATTTTAATTATATTAATTTATAATAATTATCTAATTAAATAACAAATATACAACAGCTAATATAAAGCAATGTTATTCAATCAAATTTTTGAAATTACTGAAACCCAAAAATCTCAAAATAAATCAAAAGCAAAACAATGTTTGACCTAACCCAACTTTACATATTATATTAATTAAAGTAAATAAACGATTGATATTGTATAATTATATTGTGAAATATCTTCCATAATACTCCATCCGTTTCATAATAAGTGTCACTTAGATACATTTCACACATATTAAGAAAATAAAAAATATACTAATCTATTCTTATTTATTAAACAATTATTTAAATAAAAATGATTTAACTACACATCTATTGGTTATTTAAAAGGATAAGAAAGAGATTTAATGTAAAAATTTACATTGTAAATGTAGAATGACACTCTTTTGAATCAAAATAAAAAAAGATAAAATGATATTTTTTTTTAAACAAAGATAACTGAATAAACACTAAAATAAACCAGCTATGTTGACAAATAAAACATTAATATATAATGTACAGAAAATTCGATATCTATTGTTATACTCATTTCTAAATGCTATAATAGAGGAAAATATGTTATAGTCAATTTCTATTTTTCATTTATAATAGCGACTCTATGTGCTTCTAAATATAGAGATTAAATAGTATTTTCTTATTATAAAATTATAATTTTTTATTTTCGAAATGGTCTTTTAACTTTCAAACTTTAATAATTATAACTGAAACAAATAATTTTGGAAAATCCATTTTTTATTAAAAAACAAATCACATTTGTCTTTACATAATAGTCTTTGAAAGAAATTGTAATTTAAAAAAAGTTATAATTCAATGAAATTCTTGAAGAACATAAAAGTAAATTGAGTTAATTAAAAATTAATATTTTGAAAATATTCTCTTTTGGAGCCAGATGTTTTAAAAATATTTTAAAATAATTCCATTCCCAATAAAAAAATATTTATAAAAATCAGAAATAACAAAAAAATTTAAATCAACTTTATTGTTATTGCTTATATACCTTCTATTATTATTTTAATATTAAAATAAATTTAATAATTCAAAAAATATTCCATGACATATTACGTCTAAAAAAATATAAATATTTTTTTTATTTACATATTTTTAATATTTTAGTATAAGGATAAATCTAATTATTATATTTATATATATACTACTAATTATAAAAATTAGTGAATAAAAAAGAAAGATGTAGATAACACAAAATAAATACCTGATATTAGCTTTTCTTTTTTCAAAAACTTGTTTCATTTTTTTTGAGATAACTTTTATAATATTAATTTTTAATCATATAAATAATGGATTGTATTTTAATGATAGTTAAAATTATTTACTAAAAATAATAACTCAGCCTAAAATCATGGAGAATGTGACAAATTAGCAAATTCACTTCTCAAATAATAGTATAGATATGTTTAAAATTTAAAATTTGTCATATTACATATATTGAAAAAGTATAATATGAATATTTTTAAAAAATAAAAATAAAAAAACATGTATGAAACGGAGAGAGTAACGGTCCGAATGGTAAAAGCGGTGCAGAATTAAAGTGCGGTACGGTACAACTGCGGTTTGTGCGGTTTGCGAGATAAGTGCGGATTTGAAAAACAAAACAGTGCGGTTTTGATAGAAAAGTAGTGCGGTTTTAATTGAAAAATAATGCAAAGTAAATATATTCATACAATTAAAAATTAAAGTTGTTTGCTTGATGATAGTGTCATAATATTTTTTATTTTTTTTTATTTTAAATAAAAATAATTCAAAATAATTATTCTAATATATATATATATATATATATATGTATATGTGATTGGTAAATATATATATATGCGGTATTAATTAATTATTTAATTTACAAAATAAGAATTTGGTAAAAATATATATTTATTTCAGTTTTATCGATTTAAGGTCACTATTTAAAACAATATAAATATTTGATCAATCAACATACAATACAAAATTGAATAGTTATTATATACAAAAAATTGGTTTAAACAGTGATTATATTTGGATTGGTAAATAATAAATATTTAATTATTGTTATAAGAGAAATTTCCTAGGATAATCCTTTTTAGTTTATTTTCACAAAAATAGTATTTAATGAGGAAAATGACCAAAAAAAAGTTTTATCAAAAAGTAAAAATATATTTATATCCTAGGGGTTTAACTAATTTGGACTTAGGGTTTAGCGTTAAAGGGTTGGGTGGGGTTTTGAAGATATAGTTTCAAAAAAAAGATTTGGTCAAAATTTTTTTAAAAAAATTCTAAATAAAAAAGTTATTTTGATCATTTTATTTTTTGAAGGTTATTTTTAAGACAAAAACTTTAAAAAAACTATTTGAGAGAATTTTATTTGTTATAATTAATTTTATATTTTTTTCCAAATATTATTTCTCTTTTATTTAATTTTAGAATAGTTTGATAATTTCCAGCATTAATTTCATTTCTTTATCAAATTTTGATGTTTTAAGAATATAAGATGTCATAATATAAGATGTCATAAAACCGCACATAAACACTCGTACCAAAATGACAGTGGATTTACTGTTCAGTGCGGAATTCACTTTTTCCTTCACAAAAGGTGAACCGCACTTGTTTTTGTCATTTTTTATTAAGAAAAAAAAACGCACAACACTTTACGTTTTGTTGTTGATTGGTGACATATAGATAAAGTTTATAAATACCGTCCCGCTTTTAAAATAACGCAGCTCCCATTCACACACTAACGGAGGGGCGGGAAAAAGACAGATCATCTGTTGTGCCGGAGAACTGCATTTTAATCCCCATGCACCATTTTCTGTTTTTTTTTTTAATTTATTTTGCAGGAGAACTGCATGCAATCCATTTTTTTTTTCTTTTCTGAAAAAAAGCAGATCTCCTAGATATTTGGTAATATTCTCCCATTTTTTTCTTTTATCACCAATAAATGATTTTATAACAGATTATTAATATATTTAATAAACTTCTATATTTAAACTACTGTAGTATACATTTACATAATTAAAAATACACATATCATATAAATAATTTAGATAAATGTAAAATTTATATAACGAAAATAAAAAAGAGAGATAAGTAGAAAATGAGAATTTTTTTTTGTTAATGGAAGTAGACATATTTGGTTCATTACTAATATTTTCATATTGTAATTTTAAATATATAGTAACATAAATTTAGTGCAATATTTATTTTTATTTATGTATTGTATTTATATATTATGTATTTTATTTTTATTTTTATTATTTAAATATATAATATATTTTTAAATTGCTTTTATCATTATAAACCGTAATTAATGTTTTAAAAACCAGACCGGACCAGACCAGTGGAACGGTGGATTAAACAGGTTGGATTGTGACTCATTTTTGGCCGGTTCTTGGTTGTGTTAAAACCGGATTTGAGTTAAACCGGTAAATCCAATAAAAAAATCAGTCAAACTCGCTAAAATCGTGATCTGGGTTGATATTAAAATCTGGTTTTTAATTACAATTAAAAATTTATAATTTCTTAAAAGTCATAAAAATTTTATGTTTTCTAATATCTGTCTAAATAAATTGTTTTTTTGTCATATTTTATAGTATCATTTTGAAATTTTATTTTATTTTGATATCGTTTTAGATTCTAACAATGATAAAATTGCATTGAAATAATTTTATAACTATACTTATTATACAGTTTGATCTGTATTTCTTCCATGTGATCTGCACTTCATCCGCATCATCTGTGGTGGTTGAACTGGTTTTACAGTTCGAAACCTAAATGGTGGGGTGCGAATTTTGAAGACACCGAGTCACTCCAACAGGATACTTACAACATTTCCCAGAATTTTAGGTACCAACATCGCCGGTTTTCTCGGGAGCTTAATTACATGTAAATTAAAAAATGATTATATTCTCCATCGTATCGGAAAATAGGTTGGATGTTTTTTTTTTGAAAAAATAGGTTAGATGTCGTATACTCTCATTTCAAGATATAATTAATCAGAAATTATATAAATTGCGTTTACACAAGCAATCAGTATCTTTGCGTCTTTTACGTAGGACCGGCACGAATGTCATTTTTATCCTAATTATTGAATTTGTTATTTTTTGCTCTTAATAGTATGAATTTAGGCAGCGGAATTTATGGTTGTACCATATACGAGTCGACTTTTTTTCTATTTTTAAACCAATGTCCATCTACCACAAGGAATTTTATTTTACACAAATATTAATTTTATTGTTATTGATGTAACATTTCAAGTTTTGTATTAGTAATTGTGCAATAGTTCCAACTTTAATTGCTTAGAGTTACTGAGAGCAATAGCTGCAGTTGGAATGTAACATTTCGGTTTTTATGTTAAAAAAAAAAGTAGTTCAGGATTCGACTCTTCCTTGACCTCTTTTAGAACGCCACACCAACACAACAATTTTGAACTAGACGTTGAAAACGTGTTAATATTTTTTATATTTAATCGAAATTATATAATATCTTGGGAAAATAATTGATTTGGTCCCGAATAGATATGTTTTCTGTCTTAGTGGATATTACTACAAACCCGATGGGCTGGCCAGCATTTGCGACAGAGATCAAGGTGTTCCAGAGGTTATAAGATGATTTTGAGGATTTGAAACTGTGTCATATTGCTCAGAGTCAGAATGGCCGGGCAGACGGGTTAACAAAAAATGCAAAGACTAGAGGTTATATTTTCTCCCATATAGATCATACCCGGACAGATGGAAATGTTTTTCGGAGGATCGGCTCGTCTGTTCTTCACTTGATCTATCGTAGATGGATAGACGACAAAAAAAAAAAATGTTTTCTGTAGATTTGTTTTCATTTTGAAGAGTTTTCTTGAACTTATTAACTGAAGCTTCTTTGAGTTTAAAATATATTCTATTGTATGTGACCCAGAACCAGTGATCAAATCTTTAAGAATTTTTAAACAAAGTGTGGACCAATAACTAATGGAGAAGAAATATGAGTTTACTGACAACAACAGTCATAAAAATCAAATCTTTAAGTTTAAGACGAAAAGAGTTGCCGCAATATTTAACAAAAAAAAATCTTAACATTTTACCAAAAAAAGTTGCCACAATCCGACAAAATTGTGGCCAGAGCATCATGACTCATAAATCATTTTATTTACCAAACATGTATTAAACAATTGCATCATTACTGAAACAAATATAATCACAACTACAGATTTTATGTTCTAATATATTACTCACTCCGTTTGAAAATGTTTTATATTTTAAAATTTTCACATTTTAATAAAACACATTAAATTTACATATTTTTTGTGATTATCTTTTTTCCATAATTTTAATTCAATAAAAATTTAATAAATACAATTAATTTTTTTTAAAGTTTGCAGTTAGTTAATAAAATATGCATTGAAAATACTAAAAATAATTTTTTTTTAAAATAAAGATTTTCTATAGTATATATAATTTTATGAAACAAAGGGATTAGAGTTTAAAATAAATTGAGCCGGGATGAGAACTAGAGAAAATGAGCGTCTTAAATATACGACAAAAAAACCTGCAACGTGTTACACAGTAGCAAAATTACTTAATTCTTAGTTTCAGCTGTTTATGTTTTTTCATGTATAAATAAAAAAAAATTATGCATTGAGGGATTGTTTTATACTAACTGTAATTAGAATCAGGTTGTTGGGAAATCTGATATTCTGACATGTTTTTTAAAAATACAACCAATTTATAAGAATCATAGTTGGAATTATAAACTAAAATGTTTTAGTTTGTTTATCATAATTATAATTTATGTATTTTGTCAAAGCTCTATGGAAGACGGCATAGCTGTCCTTCGGCAAAAAATATTTGTTTTTGTCAACTGTCAAGTTAATTCTTACTATATATCATTTCTGTTTTATATTAAGTATCATTTTAGATTTATACACACATATTAAGAAAATATTTAATTTTACATATTTTCAATATAAAAACATCATTATCCGTACATCTAACTATATTTCAACCAACAGAAAAATAAACTGAAAAATAAAGTTAATAAATTTTGCACTGAAATGTTAAAATGATACTTATTTTGCAAGAAAATTTTTTCTCTACAACGACACTTTATATGAAACGGATGGAGTACTTATCACCCAAAACAAAAATCACCAAACAATTTAACGATAATGAATGACACGCTACTTTCATTCAACATAAATGTTGTAATAAAGATTTATCACGCGAGTTAAAATGTCTGATTATACACTTTATAAACCTTGATCCACTTTACATTCTTTTTTTTTAAATGCTTGAATCAAATATTTTCATATCAAGTCTTGCATCGATATTAATTTATTAACATAAGATAGTGTCACATAGAAACCAAAAATGATTGAATTAAGTAATATTACTAGTTTAATAGCTACAGTAATAATTCGTGACATCATTGACGAAACCTATTCTATTTAAAATATTACGTAGACAAGAAAATATTGTTAAACCAAAGATCGCGGAAATACATTGAACAACAAGAAAAGCCAGTATTATGTACGTAATAAGCAGAACCGTGCGTACATTGAACTAACAGAAGCGTGGTTAGAACAAAATGTCCAAGATTTTAAATTACAGTTACAAAATACTATTGTTACATAACCATTTTTTTAATACATCAACAATTAAAATGTTCATTTTAAAGTTCTAAATATAAAATTTTCTTTGCTGTAAAATTAATAAAAAAAATTCAAATGTTTTTGGTTATTTTAATATTTTTCTTAATCTTAAGTTTTATAAGATTAACAATTTTTTTTTATCTTTTTGTTTATTTTTACTTAACCAAAATTACTTAATCTTTTTCTTTATCTTAAGTTTTATAAGACTAACAATTTTTTATTTATTTATTTTGGTTATTTTACTATTAAAACTACCAAAATATCATTAGGTAGTCATTGGACCATTATAACCATAACAATCAACATCTATGGTTTTCTTCATTTAGTTTTGTTTTTTAGCAACCTTCTTGTAGTCTGTATTAAGCTTACCCAAATTACTGACATATATATATTCTCTATTATGTAGGATTAAAACAATAAAATTAATAAAAGATGATTTAATCAAAATAATAACTAATGAAAGTTGTCCTGATGAACTAAGAAAAGATGCCCAATTAATTTTAAAAAAAAACTGATGCCCTAAGCGAAAGCTTCATTTTTAACAATGGAGGCACGGCTCTGGTAATAAGTTGACATCTATCATAAATTAAAAACACACTAGATCCACATCCGCGCTGTGCGCCGATGATAATATTTGTACTAATTTTCGTAATAATTATTGAGATGAAATTTTATTTTTTATTTTTATATAACTTCTTTATTTTTAATAATTTACTTTTGTTTTGGACGTGTATATAGCGTTTGTATTTTAGTTTGTTATTTGTTGACAAAAAAAAATTTGTTTTTTGAAACACAATTTGGAAGAGATAGACATTTATCTAAATTTTGATATATTCAAACTTTGAAAACTTTTGGCCCATATAAGAATAATAGATAGGGAAGCATATATTTGCAAAATAATTATACTTATTGTCTATGGAATTAGCCCATTAGTTAAAACAAAGAATCTACTTTGATCAAAAAGAAAATCTTGAAGATAAAAAGGAATTAAGTTGTTAGAGTTTATCTTGTTTGCACGGTACGTTAGTTAAGATTAGATTTATATATTGTTAACGAGGTTAGAATATTCTATTATATTTGATTAGATTTTGATAATTAATAGAAATTAAAATAATTGGTATTACAATATCGATATAAACTGCAGTATCCCCTTATAATACATGGATTAAATAGATATAAAAAGAAAAAGAAAACATATGTAGTGTCAATTATGTTTTGAATTATAAATATATATGACTGAAGCTTATATGCGACTTATTTTCATATTAAGAACTATAAATTGGTGCTAGTGTTTGTATGGGTCAAGCTGAACCAAATATGAAACACTTTGATTTTTTTATGTGTGCAGGTATTGATCTGAGAATAAGCAGAAAAGACCATGTTTTTTTTTCTAATCGTAAATCAGTGTTATTGTATTACTCTTCTGTAATAACATCGTCTTGTATATGTAGATTGGAATATAAGCAAAGACGATCGATCATTTGTGCTGACATGGAGTCAAATCAGAGTTAGTGTATTATTATTCTAATAGTTAATAACGTATCGGTTTTGTTAGATTAATTTCCGATGGTTATGGTAAATAAGGTTTTGGTTTATTTTAAGTGATCCGGTCTCATTATGTAAGTAGCGTGTAAATATATAATGTGTAACAAACTTGTGCATCTCGTAATATATTAAGCGTGGTACTAAAAATGAGAAAGTCCAAAATTTAAAAACAACATTCTATGGTAGATAAAAAATAGGACTCTAAATTAATAGAGTAGATATCAACAACGATAATCTAGTCTAAATGGTTAGCAAAAGAAAAAAAAAAAAGATAGCTAGTCAAATGATAAAAGAAAAATAATGCGTGAGATTAGATATAAATTTGAGCACGTTAGAGCATCTCCAAAAGATACTCTATAACTTCAAATATGAATTTTTTTGCTCTCCAAAAAGGAACTTCAAAACTTCAAATTTGAAATTTTGAAAAGTGAAACTTTATATTTGAAGTTTCACAACTCAAAATTTCAAATTTGAAGTTTCATATTTTATTTGTATTTCGGTCCCTATACTACACATCACATTTATGATTCATAAATATTTTCTCGTTTATTGTTTTAGTCCTTAAAAAAATTATATCTCATAAATATTTAAATATTTTAAATTTTGTTTACAGAATTTAAGTTTTACACATAAAGTCAAATAAAACTTTAAAATATGATTTAAATATTTTAAATTAGATTTAGTTAGACAACAATAATATACAAAAGAAACTTAACAAAAAAGTTTTTAAAAATTACATGAAGCCATAACTATTGCACAAATATAAATATTACAATAACACTAATAGTCAGGTAAGTTTGATCCGGAACTTTCAAAATTTTTAAATATTGTCCAATTTTTTTTTGTAACTAAAGATGGCTGTTGTTGTTTTTGATATTTTTTATACAATTCTTTCTTGTTCATATCGAATATATTCACGAGTATTAATATCATCGATAAAATTAGTCTTTTAGCAATATTTTATATTTCTCTTTTACTTTCTTGTTCTATCTAATGTATTTACAAGTATTAATACCACTTGGTTTCAATAAATTTTAACTCTTAATCTACAAAGTAAAAATGAAAAAAACTATTTTTACTTCAAAATGGACTAGTAGATCATATATGCATTACGAAAATTATTTTATGGAATAATATGATATTTTGTTTGAAGTTTAATATTAATTAAGGTATTTTATTTAAAATTTATATTTTAATATAATATTTTATTAATTAATATTGTTGTAATACGTTTATATATGTGCTAGTTCTTTATAAAAGTTATATGAATTCAAATTAGTTATGACAAATATAAAGATCATATTATAAAATGTAAATAGTTTTAAAGTTGAGTTTGAAGTTTTGATTTTACCGAAAAACACCTTCAGACTAATATAAAGTTTTGGAAACTTCGGAAAAAAACCTAGTTTTGGAAACTTCGAAATAAAGGTTTTTTTTGGAGATGCTCTTGCGATAGATACAGTACAGAGAAATATTTTCTCTCCAATTATCCTTCTTAGCTCATCTCTATCCTTCAGAAGGATGATTCGAATCCCTCTACTTTTGTTTGTAAAATAAATTTCAATCTCTGGATCAATTATGTTTTTCGGTTTACGGATTTCTTTTTTCGTTTTAGGCGATTTTGTTATCGTTTGGCGATTGTCTTAATCGTAGACGACTCATAGATTTTCCAAGAAATTTTCTCACTTTGGTAGAAAGCTTGGTTCTTGATTCTGGATAGGAATCAATCTTCGCTATAGCTCAGGCGGAATCTCCGAGAAGATCAAGATCTGAGATGTGTTTAAGCTCGGACGATCTGAGATGTATTCGTTTCTCTCTGAAGCTTTTCTTGGATTAACCTCTAGTATGTGATGAGGAGTTTCATGGTGAATCGATGGCGATTAGAAGAAAGAGCAGCGTACAAGCAATACAAACGAAGTGAGAAGGGAGCTTGATGGCTTATCGTCCGTTGATGAGCTCGAGCGGCGCAATCTTTCTTCTTGCTTCTGAAGAGACGAAGCCACGCAAGCATAACGTGTCGAACATGCAGTAACCCTAATCTTTTACACTAGGGCTTTGTATTGGACCGAATGTAATAATTTTAAGTTTGTATGCTTGTATATTTGGCCTGTTGGGCTTCAATAATAGAAAGTTGACATGCATATCTGTGGAAAAATGCAATATTTTATAATTAGTTTATCTGAATTACTTGATTTTATTTTCTTTAACACTTTAATATTGGTTTGAAATTTGTACAAAATATTAAACTATAAAGAAAAACGTAATGATTTTTTCACACTAGAAATAATATAGATACATTAGAACTTCTATAAATTAATAATGTGGAACTTTAAAATTTTATTAATTTATAGAGATATTAATTTACAAAAAAAAAATTATTTAGATTTTTATTTTAAGATATATTTATTTTAAGATAAGACAAATATTTGATTTTAGTGCATAGATATTAATTTTTATTTTTTTGAAATTTAACATTTATATTAATTATATTATATTATTTGGTGTATGTAATATATATTGCATAGAACTTAAATGTAGTTTTAGATATAATATTACTAAAATCTCATCAAAAATATATTAAATGTTAAGAAAATATAAAGAAAATTCTTTTGTGAATATAAAATAATAATATAACAATAGGTTTTTACTTATATAAAATATGTATATGTATAAATTATTAATTTATAATTTTAATTGAACCATATATTTACAGAAAATTTTATAAAAAATATTATCTTATGATTTTATCTATTTGTATTAAATTTTAAACCTATCTAAATTGGAACCTGTAAAATATAAACAAATTTGACAAAAAAAAGGATCAATACAGTAAGAAAACAATTAACATAGATGGTATAGAACAAAACATACAATGGCTATTCGATATGCATATCTTTGAAAAAATACAATATTTTATAATTAGTTTATCTGAATTACTTGATTTTATTTTCTTTAACACTTTTATATTGGTTTGAAATTATTACAAAATATTAAATTACAAAGAAAAACTTAATGATTTTTTTCCACACTAGAAATAACATAGATACAGTAGAACCTCTATAAATTAATAATATGGGACTTTGAAATTTTATTAATTTATAGAGATATTAATTTACAAAATTTTCTTTATTTAGATTTTTTTATTTTAAGATATATTTATTTTAAGATAAGACAAATATTTGATTTTAGCGCATAGACATTAAATTTTTTTTTTTAAATATAATATTTATATTAATTTTATTATATTATTTGGTGTATGTAATATATATTGAATAGAACTTAAACGTGATTTTAGATAAGAATCCGATGACGAAACTTAAACGTTAAATTTAACATTTATTTTACCTTTAGACAATTTCTCTAGAAACTTAAACGTTAAAATTCAAAAATAACTTGACTGGGAAACTTAAGTAATAAGAATCCGATGACGAAAAGCAAAAACTCTTATGCCGAGAACCGTTATTCCGAGAACCGTTGCTGCAAAATCCACATGTATAGATTGGTGCTAAAGATATATTTAGATTTAAGTTACCATAATCCAGTTGGTAAAATTATTTGGCTTTAATTTCCCAAATTTTGATGATTATTAGTTACTAGAGGATTTTCTAGGCTACGCCCGGGTTATTTTCCATATATTTTAATTAAATTTAAATTACTTTATAATTTGTATCTGAATATAAATATATTTTTATACTTAGACTGATTACAATATATACTATACTAAATTCACATTAATGATTGCTACATTTTTATTAATTTACTAATTTCCGAAACCTTTAATAACATAACATGGTGTTAGATTTATATGAGCTACAGAAATTCTAATGTCAAACCAAAATAATCTAATGGTAATGTTCTTTACATTGGAGTATATGGATGTTAAAATGGGGAAACCCACCCCATTTAAGACACATCCCATGTTGTAAAAAAAAAAAAAAATTAAGACACACTCCATTCAAAAGCTATGCCGTTAGATTAATTTTAAAATAGATCTATTAGAATTTTTCATTTAGACCCTCAAATATTACATTGACTCATTTAAACTTGTTTTGACCAATTTAAAATGATATATGATCTTCTGTTTTTAATATTTATTTTTATTGTAAGACTATTTGAAAGAAAAAACACTTTTTAAAAATATTATAAAAATATTTAAAGATTGATTATGGAAAATGAGGTTTTAATTATTTTTTTTTCAAAAAACGCAGATTCGATTTTTTCGGCAAACCCATAAAATTATTTTTTTTTCTCTAAACCGCAAATCGGATTTTCATCTAAAACAGCAAATTAGATTTTCCCTCTAAAACCGCAAATTGTATTTCTCGATAAAATAAAAAAAATGAAATTTACTGCCAAAATAAAAAAAAATTGTTTTTCCCGTCAAAACCGCAAGAGAAAAATTTTCCGCCAAAATTACAAAATTAAAATTTTCGCCAAAGCTGTGAACTTGAATCTTCCCGCCAAAATCGTTAACATAAAATTTCTAGCCCGCTAAAACAACAAATTCTTTTTTCCGCCAGAACCACAAAATCGAATATTTTTGCCAAAGCCGAGAAAATCAAAATTTTCAGTCAAAACCACGAAATCAATTTTTCCACCACAAAAAGCAAACTTCCAGCCAAAACCGGAAATCAAATTTTCCTCCGAAAACCTTGAAACAAATTTTTTTCGCCAAAACCGTAAAACAGGATTTTTCGCTAAAATAGTAAAATTAAATTTTCTCGCTAAAAATGGAATCACGTTGTCGTGCAAAAACCGTAATATCTTGGATTTTTCCGATAAAACCACAAAAATGGATTTTCTGCTAAAACCGCAAAATCTGATTGTTCCGTTAAAACCGAAAAATTGGATTGTTCTGCTAAAACTGCAAAATCAGATTTTCTCACCAAAACCACAATTTTATTTTTTACGTCATATCCATGAAATCATATTTTCCCGTCCAAGGAGAAAATTTATGTTTTTTGTCTTGCATATACTTTTCGTTCCTGACCTGTTGTCAATGTTTTTCGTTTTCTTAGCTTAGGAAAAAGTCTTAGGGGAGGGAAGAAGTTTGGAGATAATTTCATGACATGGTTTTGCCTTTTGCTATAAAGTATAGCTGTTGGTGTGGAATATATATGTTGTTCATATTTAATTATGATGAAATTAATATAATTTTAGATGACTTGGTCAGCTTATATAAAATTATTTTTCTTTTTGATCAACATGAAAAACTAACTTTTGTATTTTTGCTCTTTTCTTGTATGTAAAGTCTTCTCTACAATCAGTAATTTAAGTCACTTTTAAAGTTAATTTAAATTTTGAAATGCAATGATTTACAATATGCTGTAACAAATATTTATTTTCTACTGGTTTCATTTCTTTCATATATCACCACTTTTTAAAATGATGTAACATCACAATACTGTAACTCTTAGAGAGATAGATAATTAAATTATTTAATTTGCAAAATTATTTTCTTACTAAACTGTTAAACTGATGGTAGTTTGTCATATGCGCGACTTGCTTACTTGAAAAAAAGATGTGAAGAGTACGCCAAAACAAAAATATTGTTTCAACTTGGCATAACTATCATCAAAACACTATTCCATATTTACATGTTAATATATTAATCACTTTCTTTTATTTGGCTCAACCTTCATACTTTTCATTAACCAAATAGTTTTACACACTATCACTCTTCACTAAGACATTTAACCAACTTGGCAACAGAATACAATATAGGGGCATTATTCTCAAAAGAGATCTTCCTTTGCAATTTTGTCTGCCACTCTATTCTCCTCTCTAGCTTGAAAGGCTACCTTGTGATCTCCTATCTTCAAGAGCATGAGTTGAATATTTTGGATATGGGCGTTGAGAGAAGGCCGTGGTTCCTCTTCTTGTAAAGCTTCCACAGGATCCCTGGAATCAATTTCATAAATCACTTCACAAAACTGAACCTTACAACCTTAAATCTCTTGGAAGATCACTTTCTATTTTCTCTTGGCATATTTTATTAGAGTCCACTTTAAAACGTCTTCTTAAAAAATAAACACAAATATACTTGCCGCATCACAAATGCTTTCTTTATGTGCAACACCAATTGATGTATCACTAAAATCTGTTGATCATTCCACACTGCAAAATAATTTCTGTCCACCATCACGTGCTGTAAGAACTAAAAAAAAAGGAATAAGGCGTTGGTAACATGTTCATATTCAATTCTAAAAAAAACATGTTCATGTTTAAAGATTTGTCTGCTCGCACAACACAGAAACAAATTTATATGATCAGGTAACCGGAGAAACATATTTGCATAGGATAAAAGATGGTGTTGCCGCCCGAGTCTGAGACTCCTGTTGTTTCAGGAAAACCGGAAGTAACTCTTGCATTATTACCTGAATATGGTAGCGAGTAACGTCTAGTGGTTTTCTCGGACCCTTGTTGCCGAGGGGAAGAAGTGCCATGTAGCCTCAGCTTGCTGTCGCAGATTTAGTAGCTTGCTTGTAGCTTACTCCCGAACTACTATTCTGATTACTATCAATTTGTTTTAATTCCTCAGGATGTTCCACCACAGTCTGATTTCATCATTTTTCTCTTCAACCTGGATTTGGCTACTCAATCTCCTCTTTTTGGAACCTGTCAAGGTTGAACAGAATTCTCAATAACAGGATTATGTATTTTTCTCAAGCCTCGTTTCACCTTTTCTAGATCACCTTGAGGATTCTTTGCTGGTGGTGGTAGCTTTACAGATTGGCTTGTTGAGAATTCTTTGTTGACAAAATCAATCTTCTTCCTGACCAATGCAACTTCTTTCTACTCGTTATCATGCTAAGCTTCTGTATGCAATTCAACCATAGAGCTTCTTAGAGATCAAACATTACAATACTGAGAAGAATCAAATGGTTCCTCTCGTAAAAAAGAAAGAGATTTGATCCACAAAACTCATCTAAGCCCTAGGAACCAGACTAAATCCAGCTTTTCGTGATATTGATCACTTCACCTAACACAAAAGTTACGGAACAAATCACACAAAACCCAAAAGAAAAGTATATTTCTTTCTTTTCAACACAATTGCCAAGTCGTGAAATAAAAATTCAAGTACACATTAAAAAAAAAAAACTAAATAAGATTTTAAAATGGGGATGATTAGTTTTCATATATACCTCACGGATCAAGGCAATGCGCTTAGTCTCTTCCTCGAGACAACCAAGCTGAGCTTAAACCCTTTGCCCAATCTCCATCTTCCTCTCTATCTCCTCGTCTTTCGCTCCAGATTCTTCATCGTGTAACTTCTGCTTTTGGAGCTTCGTTTTGATACTCAGTGAAATCCGACCAACGACCCCTTCATGTCACTGAAAGAAACGAATTGGAGCAGCAGACACATCTTTTAATTTGTATACTCTATTAAGCGGGAGATTGTCTTCCAATAGCTTTTGGAAAATGAAAACGAAAAATGAATGACCTCAGACAAAATGGCAACGTAAGCAGTTAGAACATTGATCGATCCAAGCTGCAAAAAGAGGGGAATGTACCTTTAGATTGACACCAAAGAGTTTCAGATCAGTTGTGGCTTTATCATCTCAGATTCAAGTGAAGCCTGCAATGAAAATAAAGACAGATAAGAGAGAAATATCATGCAAAGAACCTTATGTAAATTTAAATCTAATTTGTTAATGTACAAATGTCAAGCTAAATGCAAAGTACAACACTGCGAAAGGAAAATTTTACGGAAATTTGTATGTCTCATCTACCCTGTTACGGAAAAAAACCAAAGTTCAGTAAACAGGATGCTTTATAAAAAAGCCTCAAATAGAGTGATGCAAGACAGAGATCAGACCTGAAACGCCAACCATTTCTTCTCCACAAGACTGAGGAAAGGCCGAGTACTCTACCTAAAGTCGGCTGCTTTCCTTTCTGGTTCACAATTCTCAAGCTTTTGATGATTCAATCTGTTCTTGTGCTGATCCACTCTGAAAGAAAACAAAAGTTTGAGTAAATTTTATTAACTTTTGTTCTTCTCTGTTACAGAAAAAAAAACAAAGTTCAGTAAACAGGATGCTTTATAAAAAAGCCTCAAATAAAGTGATGCAAGACAGAGAAGAAGACCTGAAACGCCAACCATTTCTTCTCCACAAGACTGAGGAAAGGCCGAGTACCCTACCTAAAGTCGGCTGCTTTCCTTTCTGGTTCAAAATTCTCAAGCTTTTGATGATTCAATCTATTCTTGTGCTTTTTTATAAAGCATCCTGCTCTGCACCTGATTCCCCCTCGTCACCATTCATTTTGGAAGTCACAAAACCTGGTGCAGCCTCTCCCTCAGTTATATGTTGCAGGTTTGCCTCCCCATGGGTCTCTCCACTAACCTTGGAATCTTTCACTTCCTTGTCATTGCTATTCTCTTCTTCCAGATCATCCATGGAATGTTCAGGAGTTGCCTTTGAAGGTAAATCCTCGTGCAACCCATCATCGGCTTGGAAACCGACAATAGCTTCCACAAAGACAACATCAGAAACCAGTAATATATTGTTCTCTACTTGGTCATGGATGATTCTATCGTCTCCAAGCTTCTTCTCTTCCTTCTCTGACCTGCTCAGAAGCATAACCAAAACGAAATCACCAATCATTGCACCAATCAAACAAAAAGACTTAAGGTTTGATATAAATTCCAACAACCCTAACAATAAAATAGAGTAGAAACAAAACAATAGCTCAGGATTATCACAACAAACTATAGAGTACTCGTCTATTTTCAAAGATATACATAGAAGAAGAATTCATTGAAAATGAAACCATAAAAGCTTACTCGAAGGAGAGGAGAACAGCTTTCTTCTCAGGGGAGACGATTCCATATTCAGAAAAAGAAAGTGTAGCTGTCTCGCTGACATTCCCTGCACCTGCTTCCCCTTCATCACCATTCATTTGGGAAGTCACAAAACCGGGTACAGCATCTCCCGTAGTTATATGTTGCAGGTTTGCCTCACCATGGCTCTCTCCATTAACCTCTGGCACTTTCACTTCCTCTGAAGGCAAATCCTCGTGTAACCCATCATCGGCTTGGAAAGATTCAGGCTTCGAACTGTCGATAGCTTCCTCAAATACCTCATCTTCGGTATCCCTCGCATCAACATCAGAAACCATCAATTCAATTCTCTTTACTTGCTCATCGCTGACTCTATCTGCAAGCTTCTTCTCTTCCATATCTGACCTGTTCACAACCATCAAAAAGAAAATCCTTCAGTGAACCAAACGCCACCAAGAGTTCCAAGTGATTCATCACAACCTCCGTCTGAGAACCAGAGAACCAGATTCCTTCTGATCTCCTCTTCCTTCTGACGTTCCTGAAGACGTCATGCATCGTATCGGCCGATCCTTCATTCCCTTAGAACCCGTGCAGATACCACGGCTCAGTTCTGTGAATCTCACGATCTTCTCATTTCTCCTTTGTTCCTCCGCCGCGGTTCTCTGGTTCTCAGACAGAGGTTGAGCCGGCGACGGCAAGGTTTTCTGCGGCAAGCCTCCATCGCTGCGTTTAGATCTCATCGGAATCCTTCGAGATAGAATAACACTTCTTTTAGGATCACTGGATAACGTGGATTAAGAGAGAAAAAGCAAAGGGTTTCACGATTTGATCTAGCAAAATGGGATCTGGAAAAATGAAAAAGGGAAACGTCAAATCTATGGCCTCTCGGATCGCGAAAGGCGTGAAGAAGAACCAAAGAAACGGAGCTGGGCTTGATGACGTGGCAGAAAAACGATCTTTGATTGGTCAATTTTATTGTCTGACGTGGACATCCTCTCTGATGCTCATATAACCCTTTTAATATAGTATAGATTACATGGTCAGATTTGAGATCGATTAAAAACTGAGTGGTCAAACAATTTATTAGCTGATCTGCAGATGTTATTTCTAATAAAAATGGTATTAGAAACGTCACTGTAAATTTAAAGACGAAATGACCATATCTCTTTGTTTTGAAGTATTTCTCCCTCCCTCAAGAGGGGGTTAGTGTCCCTCCAAGAATGTATATCTCTTTGATTGACGAATATATCACAAAATATATGCTCATTAGATTTTTTTTTTGTGTTAAATAATATCAGAGATTTCTTATCTTCACATGTGACAGAAAAAAACTATCATTTCACCAAGATGGCAAGAGAAGAGGTATAGATAGTTTCTCCCAAAATCTTCGTTTCTTTCTATTTTTGATACTGTTATTGGGGTTTTTCTTCTGTAATTAGAAAACTATAAATATATTTTTATTTAGTTTTCCAGACTTCAACAAGTTTAACTTATTTTGCGAGAGAGTTTATATCTTCAATGACAAAATTACCTAAATAATCTATATAGTATATATGTACACTAAAAGAAACAATCAATATGTAGTAACTAGTCACGAGATTTGCAAACAAAAACTAGGAAACATCCATCATAATAAACTGAAAATGGAGTTTGAAACATATATTTAAGATAATGAAGGACTATATATAAATATCTCCATTAACTTGTTTGTTTGTTTGTTTGTTTGTGTTTTTATCAAAAAAAAAAAAAACTTGTTTGTTTGTGATTCTATATATAAATATCTCCATCATAATAAACTGAAAATGGAGTCTGAAACATATATTAAGTAACTTATGCTTATAAGTTAAGAAGAAAAAGGGGAAAATGTAACAATGATAAGGGGAATGATTCGGAGGATGACATAAGAAAACGAGCCCATTGGAAAATTGGAAGCTGTGTTCTTGGGAAAGTACCTGAGAGACAATAAAAGAGAAGCTTGTGAAGTCACATGGACTCTTCTGAACGTATGTTCATGGCTTCTTCTCTTATTTTTCTTACCTTTTTTCCTAAATTGAACTTCACTTTAAACGTCTACAACAAAAACAATACTTTTATATGATCAATACAAAACAAACATCATTCATCTACTACAATGGTAAAATGATGAACAAATTGATTAAAAATATACGTATTCATTCTAAAACAGAGGATGATAAAGATATTTTTAGATGATAGTTAACCAATAAAACATTTTGATAATTAGTTGTTTTGATGATATATGTATAACATTAGGTACACAGATTCAAAGGAGACAAGATTACTGCATGCAATAAGATTCTTTGTATGATCATGAAGTTTTGTCCTCAAGTTTTATGTTCACATGTGATTTTTTGTTTGGAGACAAAATGGTTCAGATTTTAAGATCCCAAGTGTCCGACCAATTTGACTACAAAACGCAGCCCTAGTCACATCTCTTTAATTCTCCAACTTTTTTATTCATTTTAAAATTAATTTTGATTATAGTACCTATTATTTTCCAAAGTGATTAGATAAGAATAATCCAAAGAAAGATATGGCAAGCGAATGGTAGACTCTTTCCCTTCTCTCTAAAGATTCCTTGAGAGAGAAAGACCGAGTCGTGGTGGTTCCCTTCTTCTCCCTTTCTTCTGGTTTGTGATATTGATTCCGGTACACACAATGATCTCTTCCGCGGTGTAGCTGGCCTAGACTCTGGTGTTTCCACGATCTTCTATGTGGAATCATCCAGCTTGGGTTTTTGGCGGTGTTGATAGCTTTCTCTCGGGATTATCCCGGCTCCCTAAAGCTCCGCTAGTTTCGCTCTGTCTTTTTTTACCATCGATTGATCTCCTCTTCGGACAGAAAGTCCAAGTTCGATTGGAGGATTGATCTTGATTAAAGTTTGGTTTTTTATGAAGAAAAGTATGGGTTTGGATGAGATCTCGGTTCTAACCGATTGATACTCTCCAAAGCCCAGGGTACGTGTTTAGCTGATGAAGCCTTTATCTTCCAATACAGTCATTGGAGGTAGCTTTTTCGGTGGTGGTTGTGATTGAGTTCCCGGTGGAGTCCGGTGTTTTAAACACTTTGTTTGGTTCGGTGGAGAAGATTGAAGTGGAAAAAGATAGTAGAGTTTCGTGGTTCCGTGATGACTCCGGTGGGAGATGGGATTTCCGATGAGTTGTCCGCTGCTCACCGGCGTTGATCTGAGAGACGGTGAAAGCGATGGAGGCATGTGCGACACGTGGGTACTCTTTGTTAGGGTTTGAACACGTTTTGGACATTAGGTGTCGCTTCTTTTGTTGGATTGCCTATTTTTTGGGCTTTGTGTTTAGATTCTCTTCTGTTTAGGGTTTTCTATGTACTGTTTTGTAGACCTTGTCTTTTTGAGCTTGATTCTTTTAATAAATATCAGATGCCAGTGAAAAAAAAAGAAAGAAAGAATAATCGAAAGATGCCACTTAATTTAAAATAGACAACTTTTTGTTTCCGTTAACGAAGGTTTTAAATACACAACCTGTTTTATCAATTTCTTACATATCAAGTGGACATCTTGATTTTAAACAAATGTGTATATTATTAAGAAACAAATTTGCTAAACCTGGCATTATGCGATATCCACCCGCCAAAATAAATCTTCTTTTGGTTGTTTTTTTTATATCATCTGATAGTAGAATTTTGGATTTTTGTAAGTTCAAACAAATACGAAGCCATTAATTTTATTTTTATATGTATGAACTACATTATATTTTTATTTAAAGTTAAATCGAACATGGTTATAACTAGACTACCAAAAGCTTGCAAACAGAATCTCTTATTTGGTCTTGTGGTCTACAATCACACGTGCGAAGTTGCATGCTTTATGTATGCATGTATCTTTATCATTTTATGTATCTAATTAGCAACTAATCCCTCCCTTTCTAAGAGATAAATATTTTGTAAAAAGGTTGTTTCTAACAAATATTTTTCTAGCGGGTGCACACAAAAAAATGTTTCTAGCGTTTTCTATTCATTTTATAAGTTAATAATAGCACAACGTAAATTTAGAAAAATAATTTATTAATTAAAATCTATTGGAAATAATTTATCATAGATGATAATATACTATTTGTTTATAAATTTTAATATGATTTTAATATGTGTATACACACGAAAATGTTTATGTTTTAGAAATAGAGAGAGTAGTAAGCATAGATTCAAGCTGATTAATTGATTTAGTTCACGAATTTGGATACAAAAAAGTTTTTTTTTTTTGCAAAATTAAAGTTTTTCTTGTATAATTTTCGACCAACAAATCGGTACAAAACGTGAAAGCGAAAAAACAAAAAATTAATTGACGAAATTACTGTTGACAAAGAAAAAAAATACGACAAAATTAAGAGCATCCGCATTAGTGAACCTCCCCCTGGGGTTCAGAAGAATTTTTATTATTTTTTTGATGGGATCATGAATAGTGATGAACCTCTATCTATTGTGCTTCTGCATTGGTGAACCTGAAGAAGAGGTTCTTAGGAATAAAATAATATTTTTTTATTTTATTTTAAGTTTTCAATATATTGACAATACATGAATAAAATATAATAATTTTTAAAATATTAAAAAAAAAGAATAGATTACATAAACAAAATTTTAAAAAAAAAAATTTCTTCAATGCATTGAGAATTCATGAACATACAAAGATTATTCATCTGCGTTACCAAATTTTCGCCAAACATTTTCAACTAAATTAGCTTCAAACGATCATGTTTCTCTGAATCCCGAACTTCATTGCGAATACCTAGCATATTACCGATATTAAAACTTGTTTTCCTTTTCACCTTGGAACTTCTGCTTGACTCTCCTGACTCGAACTCAGATGTATCAGTTAGAGTGTATCCGCCTCGTTCGTTATCTTCTATCATATTGTGAAATATGACACAAGTTCTCATAATCCTGCCAATCTTTTCCTTGTCCGATAATAGAGCAGGGTTTTTAACTATTGTAAACCTCGATTGCAATACTCCAAAAGCCCGTTCGACATCTTTTCTGGTGGATTCTTGACGTTCAGCAAATAGCTCTGCTTTAGGACCTTGAGGAAGTGGGATGGATTGGATAAATGTTGACCAATTTGGATAAATTCCGTCAGTAAGGTAGTAGGCCATACGATAAGTGTGGTTGTTGACCTTGAACTTAACTTTAGGTGCTCGACCTTGTAAAATGTCATCAAAAACTGGTGACCGATCAAGAACATTGATATCGTTGAGGGTACCTGGTAATACGAAAAATGCATGCCATATCCAAAGATCCTGTGATGCCACAGCTTCCAAGACAATTGTTGGCTTTCCTGAACCACGTGTGTACTGGCATTTCCAAGCCGTTGGGTAGTTTTTCCACTGCCAATGCATACAATCGATGCTGCCTATCATCCCTGGAAACCCGCGTACCTCTCCAACATCGAGTAATCGTTGAATATCATCTGGTGTAGGTCTTCTTAGATACTCATCTCCAAACAATTGTATTATCCCATTAGTGAAATTTTCCAAACATAAACGTGATGTACTTTCACCAAGTCGGAGATATTCGTCATATGTATCTTCCGATTGACCATATGCCAGCATACATATAGCTGTCGTACGCTTTTGAAGTGCAGATAGCCCGTACCTTCCGTGAGCATTTTTTCTTTGCTGAAAGTATGGAACTTCAGTACTTAGGCGTTCGACAATGCGAAGGAACAATGGCTTGTTCATTCAAAAACGCCGTCTAAACATTTCTGGTGGGTATGTAGGATTTTCCTTGAAATAATCATTCCATGGTTGATTGTGTCCTACTTCCCGATCTCTTTCGATATAAGCTCGTCTCGTCGGCTTGTTGGTGTGAGCATGAACCATTGAGTCGATGAAATTATCTACGGCTTGGTCGACCATTTCTTCTAAAGCTTCATCTACTTCATCACTTGATGAGGAAGACATTGTAGAAGCAACTGACATACAATTTTTTTTATCTTTTCGTTCCTATAAATGACAAAAGGGGGTTTGGAACTCATATATAATCTTTCAAATTTTTTTTTTCCATTATTCTATGAAACAAATTTAATCCTTTCATAATCCTAATTTTTTTGTCACCATTATGTTTTTTTAACAAAATTCTATTATTTTTTTCATTATCCTTATCTTTTTCACCATCATTCCATAAAAGTTTTCATAATCCTAATTTGTTTTAACATAATTCTATTATTTTTTTCATCATCCTTATTTTTTTCACCATCATTCTATAAAAGTTTTCATAATCCTAATTTTTTTTTTCCATAATTCTATTATTTTTTTCATTATCCTTATTTTTTTACCATCATTCTATAAAAGTTAACATAATTCTATCTATTTTTCATTATCCTTATTATCAATTCTATAAATTACCTTGTGAACTGTTTGATATTATTTCCAGGATGTGAATGAAGTTGTTGAAGTTTGTTGTTTGGTCCAACTCCCTTCACCCGTGAGAACTACTATGAAAACTTTGTGTGCTTGTTGAAGTTTGTGAACTTTGTGTGCTTGTTGAAGTGTATTGTTTGGTCACGAACAGCAGAGAGAAGGTTGAATTGAACTGGAGAAGAGAAGTGAAAAGCAAGAGAAGTGAAAAGAGAGACACATTTTGCTTCACTTTGAATCAAGTTTTACATGTTATAAAGTAAGAGAAGTGAAAAGAGAGACACATTTTATAAAGCAAGAGCGAGACATCGTTTATAAAGAGAGACACATCATTTTGCTTCAAAGATAGAGAGGCAGTACATCCGTGAATCAAGTTCAGAGTTACAACAAAAGCAAAATACATAGTACAACCCGTGATGAAGTGTAGAAAGAAACAAAAGCCTACACTTTTCCGTGATTAAAACTGACATCAAGTCCTACTACCCGTGGCTTAAACTAACCGCAAACAAACAAACGTACAGAACTACCAGCAACACCCTGACCTTCAAACCCGTGACCTGCAACACAGTGACCTCCAACCCGTGACCTGCAAAAGAAAAGAGAACATATTCAATAAAGCAAAACAAGGTAATACACTTCAACTACTCAAGCAAAAGAGAACAGATTCAATAAAGCAAAACAAGGTAATACACTTACCAAATCAAAGCATTTCAGTGATGAGTTTATTTTTAAGAGCCACTTCATGATCAGATAGTGTGTCTATGTTTTTGGCTAGGAGACGATCAAGGATCTTTTGTTTGGATATGGTATTTTTCTGAACTAGGATGCTCTGTATTTGATCAAAAGTTGCTTCGTTCAGCTTCTTGTGTTTGGCTGCTTTGCTAGCCTTAACACTCGGAGGCCTAACCTCCTCCTCGTCAGGCACCACATCCGCACAAGCTTCCTTCCTTTTCTCCTTGGACTGAGAGTGTGATCTCCATTTCTGATCGAACCTAAGTTCCCTCCAGCAATGTTCAAGGGTGAACTTGACATGATAGTCATTTAAGAAGATGTCATGCGCAGCCTTCATGACATCATTCTCACTTTGGCCACTCGCTTCCTCCTTCAAAGCGGTTTCATGGCATCCCACAAACTTGCACACCTCCGCATTCACCCTTCCTCACCTCTGCTTACATTGACTCCACTCTCTAGGAAGGGAGCCAATGAGCCGAGGACTTGAATTAAAATACTCCTCTATTCTCTTCCAAAACGCTCCTAACTTCTGCTCATTACTCACTATGAGATCCTTGCTGGTGGTCAACCAAGCACTGATCAGGACAATGTCTTCTTTGGTTGACCACTTTCTCCTTTCCGCTGGTTTAACTAACCCGGGAGAGCTAACAGCTGCCTCAGCAGAGTCTACGTCTATTGGTGGACTGCTCTGCGAAGCTAAAAGGTTAACAAACCCGAGAGAGTTAAGAGAAAAATGGTCCATTTTGTGTTTTGGTTTCGTTTGGTGTTTAGATGTTTCTGTGATTTTTAAGGGTTGATTTGCTATGTTTTTTAACTAGTTTTTACCTTTGAAATGAGAGAACAATTAAACTAACTCTACCTACCAAACATTCATTACAGAAGCCATTACACAACAACTAGATATCAATGAGCAGTCAATAGACATCAAATCAGGGGAAAAAATTAACTACGGCTAAGTACAATCGAACATTAATCACAGCAACCAACCAACCAACCAACCAACCAACAGAGAATTAATGATAGTTTTTATAAGTTCTAGTTCAACTTCTACTTCTCCTTCTAGTTTACTTTACCTATAGTTGTAGTTGTAGTTTTTATAAGTTCAAGTTCAACCGAGAATTAATGTTAGTTTTTCTAAGTTCTAGTTCTTGTTGTACTTTAGTTCTAGTTCTAGTTCTACTTCAACCGAGACATAGCACTGAGCAGAGAAACAGTTTTGTTGAGTCTAACCTTTGCTTGTCAGTCGAAGCAGACCTTCTCGAGGGTATCGACCTGCACAGTGAGGTAGTCTACCTGCCTTGAGAGGATTTTAACCTCTTCCTGAACATGGAAACATCAATGAAAATGTGTTAGTCACGGTAATAAAAGTAGATAACTATCATGTAAGAGCGATGAAAGAGCTAAACAATGTTCACATACCTCAAGTGTCTCAATCTGTTTACTGAGATTCGACACCCCCATCATCACCTGCTCAGCCTCCTCCACCCGTTTTGTCAGCCTTTCAAGCTCCTCCTGCACACCTATCACCCAAGGCTGACGATAATGTAACCCATCAGCCTTGGTTACAACATAAAGAATAATCAGAGTCTTTTCGATAATGGAAAACATCAACGATAATCAGACGGTTAAAAAGCAGACTTACCTCGTAGTTTTTGCAGGTGAAGAACCGCTTCCCAGGAAGAGTGTCGTAGTCCTCCTTCCCGCGAACCTCATTAATGAGTCTCCCACCACACGGACACCTTCTAGGAATCCCGTATTCTGAATCGGCCACGAACCTTAACATGTTGATGTGCTTGTTTTGCCTCTTTGAATGTCTTCTCTCTTCTGCCGGATCCATCTGTCAAATAATTCAAAATTATTAAACCATAATAACGAAACATAATGATTAAACGAAACCTTAAAGTTTTTCGTCTTGACGAATTAAACCATAAAACGAAACCCACAAATCGATTTACAACCATTACTCGAAACCCATAACTCGATTTGAAATCTCAGAGAAACGAACCCTAAATCAAACCACCATCATGAGCTACAACCCTTTATCGAAACCCAGATATCGATTTAGATCCCTTATTCGAAACCCCCAAATTGATTTCAAAATCGAAAAAAGGCTTTCGACCCAAAATCGACCCAATAAAACCGTCACTCTACTCGATACTGACCTGAGCTCGTGGAGAAGAGAGTCCGTCGTCAATTAGATGCAGAAAACCTCTGGGAGTCGTCGTCGCACGATAAATCGCCTCTCAGAGCGAAACCCTAGTATTTTTGGAGAGAAGGGAAAATGAAACGATTAACGAGGATGCCCTACTTTCCTCCTCTTCAACGCGGAATCGATAAACCAGTGAGAGCACAACGCATGGCTTGAACCCGCTTCATACGGGTTCACGCGTAAGGTCCGGTTCATCAGAATTAACTCATTTTCATTTTCTTTTATTCCCTATGGACCTAAGATATTGAACCCATGAACTCGTCTAAAACCGCTAATGCAGATGCTCTAAACACTCTTCACAAAGCTTCTCTTCATCGACCGAACCGGGAGAGCCACAATAAACAAATACAAATTTGTTTTATCTCCATACTCTCTTTCACTCTATTATCTTCCTCCGCGCCGGTGACTATTCTTGAGAGTTTAATATTTTCTAAAATCAATTTAAAAGGAATCTTTATATAATTAACTACAACCTTAGTTTCCTTTAGTGGGTCTTAACCCTTTTGCCTTTGTTTCCCCCTCAAGATAAAAAAGAGAGCAACAAACACTTTCCGTCTAAATTGTGTATCCTCTCATTCTCTTTCCCTCTCTTGATTCTCAATCCGTTTTTCTCATAATTCTTATTTTATCTTTTCAACATTCTCTAGCTAAAAATGCCTTTAGAGTCTGTTGTATACCCGCAAGATTCACTCGGTTACCCCTCCACTTGCAAATATTTCATGTTCCACGATCTGTACTATCAAGAAGAGGTAGTAGTAGCTCGAGACACGGAGAATAACATGAATAAGTTAGGGCAAGAACAGAGCTTTGTGGAAAACGATAAGGAGGAAGATCGTCAATGGCGAGACTATCATCAATACCCTTTACTCCCTTCGTTGGAAGAAGAACTTGGTCTTCCCGCCATCGATATGGAGAGTCCTCCTCCTCTGCAGCAGAGGAGGAAGAGGAGGAGAACTAGAAGCAACAAGAACGTGGAAGAGATTGAGAACCAGAGAATGACTCACATCGCTGTCGAGAGAAATCGCCGTAAACAGATGAACGAGTACCTAGCCGTGCTCCGTTCTCTAATGCCTTCCTCTTATGCTCAAAGGGTAATTGAGTCTTTAATTACCCACACACTTATGACATATATCATTTGGTCACTATGCTTCATAGGTTTTTCTAATGTGTGTCCTTGTTTTACTTTCTTGGCATAGTACTTAGTTCTTGCGTCTTTTGAGGTTTCTTCAGACCAAAAAGACAAAACTCATTTTGATGGTCAAGTATGAGAATGAGTTTTAACATTTAACAAAAAAGAAAGTTAAAACTCATTTTCTAGGCAAGGGGGATGCGTTTGTATACCTACATATATATGTGTATATCCTTTTTGCAGTATGTTTTTGACCAAAAAGTGATTCTTGTAAGGTAGTTTCTTTTGCAGTAGATTATTCTACTCTTTTTTTATTAAAAAATATATTACAAAAAGTAGACAAGAGTATGATTGAAAATATTGTGATGTTTTTTTTGTTGGTTAATGATGTTATAATTCTTAACAAAAACAACAATCGTAACTTGTATGCAACTATAGCGTGATAAAACGCCAATGTAATTATCAAACATTCAAAGATTTTTTTTTCAATCTTTGATGAACCACGCAACTATATATCTGATTTCTTCTGAATGAATTCTTGTGGTATAGGGAGATCAAGCATCGATAGTAGGAGGAGCCATTAACTACGTTAAGAAATTGGAGCACATCTTACAATCTATGGAGCCTAATAGGACCACGACCATACCTCACGAAGCTAACACTAGCACTAGCTCGTTAGTGGATCCCTTCTCGGATTTCTTCTCTTTCCCTCAATACTCGACAAAGTCATCATCAATAACGGAAGGCTCATCTTCACCGGCGGAGATAGAAGTGACGGTGGCAGAAGGCCACGCGAACATCAAGATAATGGCTAAGAAGAAGCCAAAGCAGCTTCTTAAGCTTGTAGCTTCGATACAGAGCCTAAGACTCGCTCTTCTTCATCTCAATGTCACCACTCTGGACAACTCGATTCTCTACTCCATCAGCGTCAAGGTATGTATACACTTTCCATATTTATTTTAATATATTTATTTAAAAATTAATTGAGTATCATAATGGTGCATGTCCGTAAGAATATGAAACAATCAGGGGACCAGCCTAGAAAACAAACATGAATATGTGTCGATCTATATGCACGAGTATACTAGTCTTTGTAGTGTGGACATTTACTGGTCACAGAATTGTAGATGCAATGTGTACGGGCAACCAAGTGAGGCCACCACTTGTTTCAGGAGACTTTCATATCTCGTTTCTTAACAAAATAGAAAATTTATTATAAAATTTACATTGTTTTGTCAGCCTTAACCTTTTTCCAAGGATCTTTATTTATACTTTTATTTTATTAAAAATGGGTTGTTCAGGTCGAAGAAGGGAGCCAACTGACCACCGTGGACGACATTGCAACAGCTTTGAATAAAATCATGCGAAGGATTCAAGAAGAGTCGTAATGATTTAGCTTAAATTATTTAGTTTCCAATGTTTCTTTTTTCATTAAATGTATTTAGAAGTTGCATTTTTGTCTCCTGTAAATCTGTAATCAATCAGTTGTCTTTAGCCTGTATTCTATGTCATATGTATTTGTAAAAAAGGGTTGAAGTTTCTTATAAATGGTTTATAAGTCGACAGGTTGGTGATATTGGCCGCTAATGGTCATACTATACAGTTGCCTAATGTTTTTTATGTGACATGTTAACGTTGATTACACGTAATAATTGATTATGGATCTATCTCTTTTCTTCAAAAAGGTTTGCATCTTTAAATCTCTTATTGGAACTTTGAAAGTGTGCGAGTACAACTCCGAATTCTTATTAAATTTTTTAACAACACCCTGTCATAGTAATTCATACTTTTGATTTGAATGTGAATATTTTTTTTTTGAACAACAAATGTGAATATCTTTTTTATCTAATAACCCAAAATAATAAATGCAAAGCTATGGATTAAATTTATATAGGATCATCTTTATAAAAAAATCATGTAGCCGACCATGACAAACATGCATAAACTATTCACCTCGAGATATGAACCATATGAATAGACAACTCTATAAACGAACCCGCTATATAAATAAACCTTCTTGTAATTATTCTGAGAAATATATATTTCAGGTAAGAGCTTCTCCAATGTACGTCTCTCTCTATATTTTATTCTAAAATAGAGATCTCTATAATAGAGGTGAAAATGCTCCAATGTATGCTTCTATAATAGTGTTTTTCTATTTTAGAGAAAAATATAGAGGAAAATTACTTTTTGCCTCTATATTTAAAGGTGAAAATAAAATATCTCTATATTTTCCTCTATAAATAGAGTAACTCTATTATAGAAGCTTAGATTGGAGCATTTTCACCTCTATAATAGAATTTCTCTATTTTAGGGGAAAATATAGAGATAGAAATAGAGGTGGGTTGGAGATGGTCTAAGTTAACGTAAATAAAAGCCTTTTCTCCAAAACCAAACATAAGATAAAAAAAAGCCTTTTCTCCAAAACCAAACATAAGATAAAAAGTTCGACCAATTTTTTTGCCTCGAGAGATAGCATGTCAAAACGAAAAGATTATTTTTGTACGAATTTAGAGTGATAATAATAGCAATCCACGGGAGGGGAGGGGGGGAGGGGGGAGGGGGTTATAGTTATATTGGGACACAAAATCAGCGGTACGTGGGATTCATGGAAGAAAGGAGATGATGATTATTGGCATATTATGAATACCCATCAAAGAACAAGAAGCCTAATATTCACTTTTAGGGTTAAAAGGCAAAAAGGTAGAGCTACGTATTATTAGAAAAAGTAAAAAGTAAAGCCTATAGATATGAATCAAACTTCGTATGTGAGACTTCAGAAAGATACTGTTCTCTTCAGCAGCTTTTTGTGTTTTGAGCATAGATTCAGTATCTTGCAGCTTTCTCTTTATCTTTTGTTTGTTTATTCTATCTATATATTGGATATCGAATTATTAAGTTATTAGGAACTAAATTATGTTAAAAATCTGGCTGGTGCATTGGAGCATACACACAGACATATAGCTGCTGGTGAGATTTACTGTGGTGAGTCTCGGTTAACCAGTCTAGAGGTTCTCCTTAGGTACTACTACAAAGTTTGTAGCTTTTGGTTGATTATTATTAACTAATGGGTTCAATTATTCAAATAAAGACTAGAGCCCTTTTTAATATAATGAAGGAAAAAAATGGCAAGAAAAGAAGAGCTTAAGCCTTTTATGAACCGAACCACTCAACTCGAATGGCTGCACCTGACTACTACATTGTTTCCACCAAAAGAGATGTTTATATTCCATCATATACCTGATATATTATTTTCTTACAAAAACGGTTATACTATCTTTCACCATTCATAACATGCAGCTGCCCAAAATAATATGAGATGAAACTTATTATATATCAATTCAAATGTTTATTTAGATTGGAAGACTAAGTACGTATGAACCATTAGACGGTACTAAAAATAGAAGCTCGCCATGGAAACGTATATGATCAGGAAGAACAACATATCAGAACTAGATGATCCCCCCCCAAAACTTATATATAAAAAAAAAAAAAAAAAAATTGAGATTATAAAAAATGTTGAAGTCTTCTCACATTTTATTGAAACTCTGCAGACAGCAAAAGAGGAAGATATATGATTCTTCTCGAGGCAGGAGGAGTTGTCTTAAAGAGGACCAGGGAAAGTTCCATTCTCTCTTTGCTCGTTCCACCTATCAACCTACAAACACACACACGCAAGAAGATAGTTTTCATGACATCTTGTAAAAAAATCTCAAGATAGGTGAAGGAAGCTAATAAGTATATATACCCATTCGCTGGGGCAGAGAGATCGATAAAACTTTGCAAACTTATCGCATTCTGGAGCATCGTCACCCTTAGCAGCTACACATCTGGAGATTTTGAAAACCAAGCATAAGTCTTAGAACATAGTGAGAGAAAACAAAATTTAAAGTTCAATTACAGAAGAACATCGGTATTTTTCACCTGTGATACTCGATGTAACGTGTGAAACAATGCCTTGTTTGGTTTGTGGTCGGGAAACGGAAATCAGCAGGAGCTGTCTCAAGCTGCATAAAAAAAAAAAAAAAAAAAAAAACATAACATGAGCGAACTCAATTAACTAAGGATTCAAGCATCAAAGCTACAATAATACCGTGATCTCATCAGTAGTCTCCTCCTCACTACTTTCTTCAGGAGATTCTTTAACTTGCTTCACTTCATTCTCCAAATGATATTGCTTCCATATAAAAATCAATTGTTAGATTCTTCTTCCAAATCAAAATCTTTTTTTTTTAAAGGTAAAAATCAATCCTTTTTTTATGTAATGAATAGATAAATGAATCAAATTTCCGCTGGTTCTCGAATTGAATCAGATCTAACAGAGAGAGAGAGAGAGAGAGACAGCTTGGAGAAGAATAATACCTCGGAGAGCGACGGAGTTTGAGCAGACACAGCTTCCGCCATTGGACGAGAGAACGACGAGGATCGGGGGAGAGACAGAGAATCTTCAGGTGGTGATAACACACAACAACACTCGAGAGCTAATCGTTAGGTTTTAAGCTCTCATCATGACCGATCTATCTGGTCTGGTTATTTCCTACTTACAGACCAAAACGACAGTGTTTTAGTTTAGCACGAACTGGGCCTCGATTTTTGGATCTTCCACGCTGCCATACTTTTTTTTTTTCTCAACAGTATCAAGATTCAACACCAACAACAGTGCTGAAAATATTTTGAGCCGAAGTAGAAAATAATTAATTAATATATTTTTAATAAAAAATTATATATAGATATATAAATTTTATATTTGATAATGTTATATATATTTTATATATTTCAAAAGAAGAAAAGAAACTTATAAAATGATACAAAACAAAAAGACATTAATTGTATAAATAAAGGAAGAGAAATGATATATCAAGCTACTAAAACTATTTGCTAAAAAAATTACTGAATACAATTAATTGATTTTGAAATGAAAAGAACCAATGAATAAAAAATCTAAAACAATGCAACGTAAAAAAAAGGAATATGATATGTGGCCCAAAAAATCAGAAAAATAAATTAAAAACAGTAAAAAGAATCGATGAACAAAAAAAACTAAAAAAAGACAAGGTAAGGAAAAAAGAGAATATAATAAGTCATGGATAATAAGTTGCCAAAAAAGAAAATTAAAAATAATAATAAAATAGGGTAAAACGTTTTGACGAGGATTTGATCAGTGGTTTAGTGGGGGCATAGTGAAGGATGATACGAACTTCGCTGCTTAAGTTTCACTATCTTATATGTACAGATAGAAATATTTGTAATTGTGGCAGCTGCCCCCACGTTGTTCAACAAAGTAGATCCGCCCCTATCAACACCATATACATCTTACTTTTTTGGATAAATAGTTTATATACCATAAACCTTTTTTCGCTATATATGTATACCGTACCATAAACCTTTTAAGAAGATGCAACACAGTAAATTCTCAACAAAAGGAATTACATTTGATAAATTTGTATATAACTTTTTGACATGTTTTTGGGATATGAAACAATTATTTATCCATCCATAGGACACAACGAATAGTCTCTCCTTTCACCAATAAATCGAAAGCCTTGTTAATTTCCTCAAAGCTTAACTCGTGTGTAATAAAACCGTTCAGATTAAGTTCCTGCAGTTCAAGAAATATAAAACCACATGCAACATTTGTAAGCAAGCATTGAAAATAAATAACTCTAAATTTTATATAAATAAATTACTAAAGTTTCAATATTCATTTTATGATACCTTTTTTAGATAAGAATCCACGAGTATTGGAATATCAAGTTTAGGTTTCAGACCACCAAATAAAGTTCCGCATATAGTTCTGCCTCTGAGAAGATCATGACTACCCAAGCTTATTGGTAACATCTGTTTTTCCATCCCCAAAATTACCGTTTTACCCGATCCCTGAAAATATTCCGTTTAGCCATGGACTGATGGTAAACCCAATAGATACCGTCAAACCGGTAAAAACGTACCGTACGTGTGCTATTGAAAGCCTCCTCCATCGAGGACGTTAAACCAATGCATTCAAAACTATAATCAACTCCTCCTTCGGTCATTTCTTTTATCACCTTTTCCCATAATTACCAAAATGCGTAAATTAACTTCTAAAGAAATAATTGAAAACTTTATAGAAAAGGTATAAATCAACAAACTTGGCTAATCTTTTTCTCTCCAGATAAAGCAGGGTTGACGAAGTCCGTGATACCAAATCGTTTACCTACTCAACAAATATGGTTGAACATGTGTTTTATATGATAAAATATAATATAAAGCCATGACCACATAAAAATAGATAGACCAACCAAACCTATTTCAAATTTGTCGGGATTCAGATCTACACCGATGATCTTTGCAGCCCCACGTAGCCTGGCGCCTTCTGCAACCTTTTTACCAAATCAGTTTTTATTTAGTCTTTTCAATCATTGAACACTATTATTCGCAAATAAACTACTAATCGTTCACTTTTTTATTTAGTCTTTGCAATCATAGAACACTATATATGATTCGCAAATAAACTACTAATCGTTCATGTTGTAGCTTATGTTTCTATACAGAAAAAATCTGTACCGCAAGTCCAACAGCCCCAAGGCCAAAGATAGCGACGGTGGAACCTTCCTCCACGTTAGCCACCTTCCATGCAGCTCCAACTCCTGTTTCCACGTGACGCACCATCAATCCATTATCTAACTTCTAATTTAATTTATATTTATCTAACCCTTAATTTCTACTTCAGTTAACGTTTTAACCTCGGATAAAATTATAATATCACAATCAAACCCAAACACGAATATGAATATGAAATGAAGATGGTAGTTTTTACCTGTGGAGACGCAACAGCTGAGCAAGGCCGCTTTATCAACGGGGATTTCAGGGGAGATATTGACGAGATGTGCGATGTCAACGACGGTGTATTCAGAAAAACTCGAGACGAAGAAAAAATGGTAAATATCTTCTCCCGAGAAATCTTTAAACCTGGAAGCCATTCCATATCGTCTCGTGTTTGATACAAAATCGTCGCAAAACCTCGAGCACCAGTTGCTCTTTGGGGATTTGCAGTCTCTACATTCCTCACAGTGAGGGTGAAACACTGGTAAAACAACATCTCCTTGTTTGAATCCATCCACAAGCTCTCCAATGCTCTCCACAACACTAGGTTAAAATCCCAATTAAAAAAAAAAAATTAAGTAATTAGGCTATACTAAAATGCTAGTTCTTGATATTAATTCATTTTCTAAGTATGTGAGAATTAATCACACCCGACTGCTTCGTGTCCTAGAATCCTAGGAAACCTTGCAAGAGGTCCCTGGAAAAAAAAAGTCAACGGGGAATTATAGTCTGCGTTTACTTTCCTATGCAAACATATGGGTTATATAGAGTAAACTTACCCACTCTAGTTTCCAGAAAGCAACATCAGTGTGACAAAGAGAAGTGCATAAGATCTTAATTCGAACTTCGTAAGCTTGAGGTGGATCAACTTGGATCTCCTCTATGACCAAAGCTTCTCCTGCTTTTCTACATAGTGCTGCTTTGCATCTAATCGGTTTTCCTTCGTGGATGGAAACTGAAGATGTCTTGTCCATGGTGAATGATGGATTATGATCGTGATAATGAACAATGATTGAGTTGAAATGAGAGAAAGAGAGAGAGAGAGACTCACTTGTCCATGTAAAACGATTCCCTTAAGTTTTATCGATTTCTAATAGAGTAGTGTTATGAGAAGGACGTGACGGCCTAACTTTATTCGTAAGAAAATGAAAATATAGACAGATTAATTCAATGGAAAAAATATATTGAGCTGGTGGAGGGTCGAGTAAGAAGAGTTAAAAGGAGCACATATTTTATGAGTATTGATTCCCTTCCAGAGTCAATTAACAGTATTGTATCCATCGTTGGACATCTAAGACCACTTCCAATAGAGTTTCTTTGATCATAATCTCACTATTAAAAATAAAGAAATAGGAAAAGAAAATAGGAGAAAGAGTGAAAAAGGTTCTAAAACAATTTCTAAACTTTTATCTTCCACGTATTATGTAACTAGTATATTAAGATTAAAAAAAAATAAAAAATTTAGTTATTCAATTAAAATATATATTTTTAGAATCTTTTCTAATTTTTAATTATTAGAGATGCTCAAAGAATTTCTGAATGTAAAGTCTGAGTATTATTGATAACACTATAGATAACTACAAGTAGGATAAATCCTAATCTTATTATTATGATGTCCTAACTATGTCTATATATGCCAACAATCAAATGGACATGGTTCTAGCCTTCTGTCTAAAGTCCTTGTGGATTTCAAGATCTTTATGGATGAGTTGGATGGTTTGATATTCGTCTTATTTTAATGGTTACCGGTAGAGGTGGACGTTCGGGTATCCATTCGGGTTCGGATCAGGTTTATTCGGGTTTAGGGTTTTCGGAGTCAAAGATTTCAGCCCCATTCGGATATTTCTAAGTTTTGGTTCGGATTCGGTTATGATCTTTGCGGGTTCGGTACGGGTTCGGATAACCCATTAAAATTATTTTTAAAATTTTAAAATTCATTATATACTTTACATTTCTCAAAATCTATAAACAAAATAATATATTACATACAAATTTGAATAACATATGTCAAAATACCTAAACTTAACATATAATTTGATTTGGTTTGAATATTTGGATAGATAATCAATAGATTTTTCAAGTATTTTTGGTGTTTTAAGTATACTTTAGCTATTTTAGACATTTACTTTTGACTATTTATATATATTTTCAAGTATTTTGGAAAATTTAAAAATATCTTATGTATCTTGGATGTTTTTAATAGACATTAAATATCTAAAATATATGTGTTACAAAAAAAAATCTAAAATATATTTATATAGGGAAGTATAGAAATCTATTTCGGATATATTCGGGTACCCGAAATATTTTGGTTCGGGTCTCTTTAAGAGAGCTTCACGCTTATCATTATAGACATTGTTCCTTTTCTATTCATGTCAGCATTTCGTCGGGTTTGGTTCCAGTTCTTTAAATACCAAAATTTTGAACCCGTTCGGATATTTAATCAATTTTGGTTCGGGTTTTGTACTATTATTTCGGATCGGGTTCGGTTTGGTTCTTCGGATTCAGATTTTTTGTCCAGCCCTAGTCACCGGTTAGAACCCAAAAAGGAAATAAAAGAAAAGGAAGGGAAAAATAACGTGGTTGCTAAGCCTAAAAGCAACATGAATGTTAGATAATATTCGATTGTCAAATGTGATTACTAAAAACGGTGGGAGTGATTTGTTTAGTAAAACCTATATTGCCTTTTACAATCCAAATGTTTTGAAAATATTTTATTTTGGTCAAAAGTGTTTTCAGTAATCTTTTTTTCTAACATCTGCTTTTAGTAATCTAATTAATAATTTGAACATCAGAATTAAAAACGAATTTATAAGATTTAGTATATATATGTTTAATCACAAAAATGTAACATGACTATTAAATGATAAATTAAATTGTGGGCGGTTAAATTCTTAATTCAAATTCAGTTAAAAGATAAAAACTAGAGAACCATAATTTGTTTGCTAAACCTCCTATATCACATATACACACCGAGAGTCTTTTTTGGAAATCTAACTAATGAGTTGGAACATTAAATGTAGAATTAAAACTCACAAGATGTAATATACATTTAATGTTAAAAATACTTTGACCATAAAATACTACACTTTGTAAAAATACTACACTTTTACCTTTTAAGTAAAAGGAATAAACATAAAACATAATTTGGTTGCCAAACCTAAAGAACACATAAAAAAAAACAAGTGTGTTTTAGGAATCTAATTAATTGGACCCTGACTAAACATGAAAACATTTGTTATTTATGTCTGGTAATTTCATGAGATTAAACGCAAGAAAAATAAAATAAAATACAAAGAGAGAAAGATGGCAATGGGGAAAAACAAGAAGCCGATTTACGAGAGCCGTGCCGCGTACATGGACAGGGCCAACGGAGCTGGATTCAAGGCCAAGGCTCTGATACTCTGTGGCACTACTCCATTCTCTCGGGGTCTGAATAGCCTCCGTCATCAGCCACTGGCTCAGGTTAGCAAAACTCAGCCCATCAGCCGAAATGGCGATGGTATTACCCCTTTACTTTATGGTTACCCTGCGGCTTTGACTAGGAACAACGCCCTGAGCACCTCAACATTTGAAACATCACCACCTTCGCCACCGTCGCTAGAAGAAGAGTCGATGAAAGCTCCGGTGGCTGCCTTTGAGAACCGTATGACCCAAGACGATTCGAACATGGAAGATTTCTCGGCATGGTCTCCCTTCGATGAACCGTTCATAACTATTGACGAGGAGCAACAACCGGAGAACGTTCCACCACAAGTTCCGGTGAGTTCATCGTACGATATTCTAGACTGCCCTAATGCTCTGAACGATTCGGCACAATTTCCGAGAACTTTACTTTCGGATAATCTAAACTGGCCCAACTTTTCGCATTGTTTACGATCGGAGCAAACTCCACTGCCACAGCCGACGACTTCACCTTCGGAAAGTCTGATTAGGACCGGTTCTGCACATGGTTTACGATCAGGAAACATCCCAGCAACGCGAAGTCTTTATCCGAATGCATATGGTAATTTACTAAATTCGCTTTAACTATCAGAATGCTTTTCGATTTTGAGAATATTCCACTGATCTGAGAACATTCCAGGACCTGTTCCGGCGACATTACCATCTTGGAATCCATACTGGCCCAGTTATCCGAATGGTCAAGGATCTGATACCACCAGTTCCGGGGTATTTGCCCTCCGAGAGTCTATTTAGCTGGTCTAATTCTCACAACATTCCACCCCTTGTTCCTGCGGCTTTACCTTGCGGTAGCCGGTAGTGTAGGTTGGCCATATTATCATGGTTTCGGGACTATACCGTCATAAAGCCTTCTCAGCTATCGGAGCGTTTTGCGTTTCTTGTTTTTCCCGTTTTTGTAACTTTTGCTTCTTTTTGTGTTTGTCATCTCCATTTTTCTAATTGACATAGTCATCTCATTTGCTTCAACAAAAGACTACTTTTCTTTTTATAAACAGAAGATTTGATAAACATCGTTAATTCTGCTTGAAAAATTGTTATTTATTTCCTAAATCACATGAAAAAAAACTTTCATGATCTGAAAACAAACGGAGCAAGATTCCATTCTGATAATGGAAATTGATCAAAACAGGGTAAAAAAACAAAAAAGGAGAGTGTACAGATGGTTTCATTCAATCCCTAACAAAAGATTCATATCATTTCTGCTCCTCTGCTGGCTTTGGAGGCGTTGCTTCCTTGATCTCATCTGCAGCTTCATCCTGATCCACACCAACAAAATAAATATTACTACAACCGTTACAATGTGTAAAAGAGAGAGAGAGGGAGAGGATAAGCAAACCTGCATGTCGGATGTCCAGAGAGTGAGGTTGTCACGTAGAAGCTGCATGATCAAAGTGCTATCCTTGTACGACTCTTCCCCTAGCGTGTCTAACTCAGCAATGGCAGCATCAAAAGCCTAAACCCATACACCCCCAAACAGAGAAACAAGAACAACACTTACTTTTCTTGATTATCCTACGAAATGGTGGTCAAAAATTAGTTTTACCGTTTTAGCGAGGTTACAAGCACGATCCGGAGAATTGAGGATCTCGTAATAGAACACAGAGAAGTTCAATGCCAAACCAAGACGGATCGGGTGAGTTGGAGCTAGCCCCTTCGCATTCTCCTGCAAATATCAAAATCCATAGCCATAACCTTCCTTTAACGCAGAATCTAAACCTAATCCAGAATCAGAAACTAATCTAGGTCTAATCCAACAACCTAATCAAGAGTCAACCAGATCTGAAGACGAACCTGAGCAGATTCGTAAGCGGAGAGAGTGTTATCAGCGGCATCATCTCTCTCCTTACCGATCTTGAACTCAGCCAAGTACCTATAGTAATCGCCTTTCATCTTGAGGTAGAAAACCTTGGAATCCTCGGAAGCGGCGGAAGGGACGAGCGCAGACTCGAGCAGCTTCAGGATCCCCTCGCAGATTCCCGCTAGCTCCGACTCGATCTTCGCCTTGTAGTCGCCGATCGTCTTGACGCGGTCGTCGTTGCCGCGGCTCTCTTCCTTCTGCTCGATCGAGGAGATGATCCGCCACGAAGCGCGGCGGGCGCCGATCACGTTTTTGTACGCGACGGAGAGGAGGTTGCGCTCCTCGACGGTGAGCTCGGCGCCGTCTGCGGCGGCGGACAGCTTCTCCATGAATTCGACCATCTCTTCGTACCTCTCGGCTTGCTCGGAGAGCTTCGCCATGTATACGTAGTCCTCGCGCGATGAAACTGCCATTGTGATATCTCAGATCGGAGAGTTTGTTTGTTTGATTCAGTTTATCTCCCTCTCTCTCTCTCTCTCTGTGTAGGTTAAAAGAGAGAAGGAGGAGGCGAAAGGAGTGGGGAGCGACAAACTGCGTTTTGATGATGAAAAGCGAGAGAGATAAAAGATGGAATCTGGACCGTTGGATTTGTACGGTTCAAAAGCGGGAAGGTCGTGCGTTTTATACGGAAAAAAGTTGGACGAAGATTCTATTCTTTGTTGGTGTTTCTTTTTACTTCTTGCGAAAATCTAATGCTATTTCCGAAATCAAAGCACAAATGTAAAGACATTTTTAGAAGTTTTTTTTCAAAACTGGCCTAAGACATTTCTTCTTGCTCGTATCTACAAAGGTAGATAATTAGATATCATAACAAGTTGACATTTTTACGGTCAACTTGTACCAGTAATCCATCCTATGTGTTGAACCACAACGGCGAAAACTGTTTGACTCAAGATCCATAATTAAACACATAAATTCTGATACACTCTCTGACGAACTCGACGACGTAAGTAAGAAAGTTGAGTTTGTAGAATAATGGAGATAGAAAAAGAATGCGGAATAAACATAGAAGATATACACCAATATTGATTACCCAGGGTTCACCTACATGTGGGAGCTTGGCTATGAGACAATTCACTATAATCTCAAGTACAAAGACATATCATCTCTCTCTCACACATAAGCCACAAGCCGGCTTGCTTGGTCTCAAAGGACCGGCCACAAAGGACCTTCTCAAGGACTCATAAAGGTCAAGAGATAATAGAACACATGAGCTCCTCTTATATAGTAGGAGTCTATTAGGTTAACCTAGTCGGATTAGGGCATTCACCCCTTTCCATAAACCTATTAGAAAATATTCCAAAATACTTGCAACTTCCATAACTCCATGAAAGTAATATTCCCAGGATCATGCCGACATCCATATCTCCATAAAAGTGACATTTCCTTTTCCTAACATGACGTCCTTGTCTTGGTTTAAGTTACTCAATCTTGTTTGATATCCATCACCAAATCCTGACGAAGTCCCTGATGGATTCTCTGACGTAGTCCTGAATCCCAACAAACTCCACCTTGATGACATCAAACATGATCCACTACTTAGGTTAATCAAACTCATGCTTTTCCAGGCGACACCGATGCTCTCGGCCATCCCAAGGAAATTAACAGCTTCCTAAAACTCAGGAACCACCTTGGTTACAAAATCAACAGGATCCCTTGAAGTACAAAACTTCTACATACTTGCATCACCTTGAGCGATATCCCGATGAAGTGCACCTTTCTGCCGACGTGCTTAGTCTTCTCATGATCCACATCTTTTGCTAAAAAACAGTGAAATTGAGAGTCAAATGATACCACCACCGTGTCTTGCTTAAATCCAAGCTTTTCAACTAAGCCCCTTAACCACATTCCTTCTATGACACCTCCAACCAGCGCCACTTCTATGACACCTCCAACTAGCGCCATACACTCTGCTTCAGTCGTTGACAGAGTCACTACAGTTTGTAGTCTTGATCTCCAGCTGATTGTATCACCACCAGCCATGTAAAAAATACTTCGAGATCAACAATCTTTTGTCCAAAAACAGAAGCAAAAGATTCGAATCACAAAATATTTCAACCATAAACGCTTCATTCTTAAGCATAATCTGATCTTGTATTCCAGTGAGGTATCTCCATACCCGCTCAGTCCAATGAATCATCTCAGGCTTACTAATCAACCTGCTAACCAACCCCAATGCATATCCCAGATCACACCTCGTGCCTATTATAGCATACATTTTGCTTCCGATAGCATTAGCATATGGAATATCCTCCATACCTGTCTCTGCTTCAGCATCGTCTAAGGCAGACAATTTTTTCTGAAGTAGACAAACGTGATTCTCTTTTCCACTAAGCTGAAATCCTTCTAGTTGCTTCATGTAAAACTCTTCTTCACTTAATCCTTGAAGAAGCACCGGTTTACACCAATAGCTCAAAGTCAAGGTTCTCTGTAGCAAAAAACCTCACAGATACATGTCTCACGATGGGTGAGAACACACCTTGATAATCAATACCCTCTCTTTGAGAGTATCCCTTAGCTACTAACCAAGCCTCGATCCTAGGCTTCTACAACACCAGTTATACCAGACTCCAGTTTAACACATCCACTTGCAGCTAATCGCTTCACGCTTCTCAGGCTCTCACAAGTTTCCAGGTTTTGCTCTTATCCAGTGAAGTCACCTCTTCACCACATGATTCACCCCATTGACCATTTTTCTCCGCTGCTCATCGCTCCATGATAGTCTTGAGTTTCTTTAGCACATACCTCATCAGCTACATATAGCATAAAACCTGCTATATCCTCGGATTCAGAGTACCGTGCAGGTGGCACTATTATTCTCCATACTCTGTCCACACCTAGCCGACATCCTTCAAGAATTTCACCTTGTTCAACATCTGCATCAATAGCTATGTCAGCTGTTTCGTCAACAGCTCCACCTGAAGTCTCAACTTCTGGTCTGATGCAGTATCACCTTGTTCACCATCTACGTCAACAACTATATCAGCTGTTTCATCAACAGCTCCACCTGAAGTCTCAACTTCTGGTCTGACGCAGTGTCCTCATCGATAATATAAAACCGTGGATTAAATTATTATAACCACCCTCCTAAACCAAGGACCACATAAACCAGTGATTCTTTAACCTTCCAGCGAAACCCGACACCCATCTTGCACCGCCGTTTGTACCAACGGAACACGCCGCTTAACTCCCCTGGTTAATAAGACTTTCGACAACAAGACCACATGGCAACATTCAAGGTCACCTTGAGGGTAACATCCACACCAGACTTGAAGTAACATTTGGAGATCCACACACAAAACTGTATGTACATACCTGAGAGCTTTACATGTATCATGTTTCCCAAAACTCTCACAGAACTCCACAAATTCAATCGTCCTCTTTATCGATCACCCCCTTCTGGGGACAGAATTTGTAGATTCCTCATATGCATGTGCCCAAGACGTCTATGACACAAGACTATTTCATTCATTGATGGTTTCTTCCCGCCACTGTGATTTTCACCTGACGCAGTTTCTCCATCTACTAGGTATAATGACCCAGACAAGGTTCTCCGAAGAGCTAGTTTACCATGCTTGTAAAACATAGCCTTCCCATGTCTCAAAGCCTTCATAAGCTTTGTTGATTGTACCAATCCATTGCACTCCTACCATGCAATTATTACCAAGAAGTACTTTCCCTGAAGTCAACTCTTGAAAACATGTGAAAAACAATCCCTCCTACATGTCATGTAGTAAGAACATCCATAACCAATCACCCATGTATCATGACGCTGCTTATCTGTCACCGATAGTCCATCACCCTCTGGAATTATGATGCTTTGTATCTATTACCGATAGTGCATCACCCTTTGAATCATGACGCTTCATATCTATTACCGATAGTGCATCACCCTTTGAATCAGGACCCATCACAACCGCTGCTTCATCTTCTTTACCATACTTCTTCTTTGTACATAACAGTAATTCCTGGTACCACTGCTTCTCGCAGAACCAGCAGGTAATTCTAGACCCTGAGCTTGATCTAGAACTGACCCCAAACATTCCTCACAAGATCTTTTTTCTCAGACTCGCCTCTAGCATAATATCATTCACCAACATCATGTGAAACCCTAGAGGTTTTAAGATCTTGATCTTTAGACCTTGCAGCACCCGTCACCTCTTCCAACGACAAAACATCCTTGTCGTACTTAAGCGTTTTCTTGAGAGAGCCAAACTGTGAAGGTAGCGAATTCAACAACAGAACCGCCTTGCACCTCCTCTAACACAGTTACAATCACGCTTGACTGGTAAGACACAATCTTCAAGAGGCCATCAATATTCTCATACTCAGAGTACAGCCATCTTGAAGGTATATAGTATGTGATGCAAGTGAATTATATCCAGTGGAGTATTAGAAAGATATAACATCTCCAGTGCAGATCATGAAGAAGCCGTTGAAGTACACAACTTGTTCTTCCTTAACACATGATCTCCCATACTGAGGCTGATCAGATTCATCGCCGTCTCTGATCTTCCAAGCCTTTCAGCTTCCTCTTTCGCCAATCTCTCCCTGTAAACATCTTCGTCTTCCTCCTTCTGAATCGCCGATACAGAAGGTGACATAGACTCTTCTAACACATCCTTTAAACCAAGGACAGACAGATGTGCAAGCATCCTCTTCTTCCACAATGAGAAGTCACCCTTCCCATCAAAATGCTCCACCTCAATTCTTGACTTCTCCATTGACAACGACACCAACCAAGGCTCTGATACCACTTTGTTGAACCACAACGGCGAAAACTGTTTGACTCAAGATCCAGAATCAAACACACAAACTCTGATACACTCTCTGACGAACTCGACGACGTCAGTAAGAAAGTTGAGTTTGTAGAATAATGGAGATAGGAAGAAGAATGCAGAATAAACATAGAAGATATACACCAATATTGATTACCCAGGGTTCACTTAGATGTGGCTACGTCCCTGAGGCCTGGCTATGAGGCAATTCACTATAATCTCAAGTACAAAGACATAACACCTCTCTCTCTCACACACAAGCCACAAGCCGGCTTGCTTGGTCTCAAAGGACCGGCCACAAAGGACCTTCTCAAAGACTCATAAAGGGCAAGACATAATAGAACACACGAGCTCCTCTTATATAGTAGGAGTCTATTAGGTTAACCTAGTCGGATTAGGGCATTCACCCCTTTCCATAAACCTATTAGGAAATATTCCAAAATACTTGCAACTTCCATAACTCCATGAAAGTAATATTTTCATGATCCTGCCGACTTCCATATCTCGATAAAAGTGACATTTTCTTTTCCTAACATGACGTCCTTGTCTTGGTTTAAGTTACTCAATCTTGTTTGATTTCCATCACCAAATCCTGACGAAGTCCCTGATGGATTCTCTGACATAGTCCCAAATCCCAACACTATGGATGGCGATCAATTCAAGCTGGAAAGGATTTGCTTCTTAAAGGTCTTCATGTGCAGATTGGTAATGGACATGATACTAATGTCTGGACAGACAAATGGTTACCTGTTGTTCCTCCTCGTCGAATTACTCGTAATCCGACTTACTTCGGCTCTAATGATGATATGAAAGTCTGTGAGCTCTGGACAGAGGAAACAATGACATGGAACATAAATAAATTGGAAGAGATGTTCACTCTGGAAACAATGAAAGTCTGTGAGCTTTGGACAGAGGAAACAATGACATGGAACAAAAATAAATTGAAAGCGATGTTCACTCTAGCTCAAACAATTTGGCTTTCACGTTTTGCTCCTAAAGATAAATTTGTATGGCCTTACGCTAAGGACTCGCTATTCTGTAAAATCAGGATATTGGGTAGCTTCTCATGAAGCTGAAGAGGATGAAGATGATACTGAAAATCTACTATGTCCAGGGGATATAACTCTAAAAAGAAATTACGGAACATAAAGATGTATCCTAAAATACAGAATTTGATATGAGAACAATTTTTAGAGCACTCCCGGTGGCAACAAGACTTCAGATGCGTGGTATACAGGTAAATCCTATTTGCCAAAAATGTTGTGTTGCGGAAGAAAGTATCAATCCCTCTTCTTTGAATGTCAATATGCTAGGGCTGTCTGGAGGGCTAGTGATATTCGAGACTTGTTTAATCCCTCAAATGTGCTTTAGACAAATATAAGGATATGTTTGGATCTTGCAGGCACTAGAGACGTTCAAGATGACATTCGATTACGACCGCTTCAGATCTTATGGGCATTATGGAAATCGCGAAATGACTTTCATTTTAATAAAAGGAATGTACAACCACCACTACAAGAAAACAATACTTTAACGACTACAGTATTAGTAGCTAGTTGGTCGTAATATGGGCATTACGACCAATTAACTTCGAAAATCGATTGGTCGTTAGAAGCTGGTCGTAATTAATTATTAGAGGCACATTGGTCGTAATATTACGACTAGACATATTAGTCGTACACTGGTCGTAACCTTACGACCAATTTACCTCTAATGTTAATGACTACTTTACATCGACTTTAGATGTTCATCGGCTGTAAATTTGACCAACTTTACTTACTTATTTTCAAATTTTGTATTTATTTACGAATTTTATATATTAATTAAAATCAAATATTTAAATTTAGTTTGATTTAATTTTTAAAATTTTGATAAAATTAAAAGAAAATATCTAACATTCGTAAACATAATAATATCCATAGTATAAAACATTCAAAATACAAATTAATTAAAACCAAAAAAACTAAGCATTAAGGTTTATTTCGTCGAAGAAGTCGGATGATGTGCCGGAGGTAGAAGCTGATGGATCCGGCTGTCCGAGAAAGGTACTCCCATAAGAGTTTCTAGGCGCAAGCTTTCTAAGTCTCTTTCTACCGCCAGCCATAGCAATATCGTCAATCTGAAGAAAAAAAACCAAAAAAATAGATGGTTATAAACAATTCAAAATTTTTATATAAAAATAATCTAAACCTATTCTAATTCCATCATAATCTAACTCTATCCTAATCTACTTCTATCCTAAACTAATTCCATACCTAATCTAATCACCTAACTAACCACCTAAAACTAAACAAAAAAAAAACTTACCTAGAGAGAGAAGGGAATTCGTTGTTAGGGAGAAGAGAATGAGCAACCAAATGGCTTCGCGAGGTCTGAGTATATATAGAGTTTTGGTGTTAGTCGTAAATGGGTTGTAATATTACGACCAATGAGAGACTAGCGGTCGTAAAGGAGACGTAAATTTACGACCAATGGGGGACCAAATAATATTACGACCAATTAGGGACTAAATAATTTTTTTATTTACGACCAATTAAGGACTAATAGTCGTAAAGAAGAATTAAAATTACGACCAATGTGGGACGAAGTCCTTTACGACCAATTAGGGACCAATGTGGGAAGAATTAAGATTAGTCGTTCTTTACGACTACTTAGCTTCGTTTTGTGTTTATACCCTAAAACCGAAACCCCAAACCCAAACATCATAAGTTTTATACACTTCAACCCCAAAGTACAAAGATTTTTTTTTTTAAACTAAGTTCATATATAATTGAGCAAACATGATAATAAGTTATATATTATTTGTAATGCAATACAAAGAGGTTAATCATATAATAAAACACAAACACTGTAACATAATCAAATTCGATCACTCGTCATCAGAAACATCATCCACTTCATCATTTTCTTCAAATTCATCTTCGTTGGCTTCGTCTGTTGCATCGTATGGAAGTTCTTCATATCCCTGGTTGTGTGGATCAATAAGTAAGATATCATTTGTAGCTTGCTCAGGTACTTCTACTTCATTTACGACATCTTCTTGTAAAGGCGGTTGTTCATCAGTCACAAGACTCGGGCCCGAGGTGTAACTTTTATAGCGGCTAACCAAGATATTCCAAATTGTCTGATCCTCGGGTATGGAATAAAACAAACTTGGTCTGCTTGAGATGCCAATATGTAGGGTTCAAATATGTTGTACCTCCGTGTAGCATTTATATCAACAACTCCAAACTTGCTATATCGAACACCTCTATTGATGGTGGGGTCAAACCAGTCACATTTGAAGAGAACGCATTTCAGCTTCACAAGGCCGGGAAACTCCACTTCGATGATCTCTTGTAAGATTCCATAGATATCAGTTTCACCTTTCACACATACTCCATAGTTCATTGTTGCTCGCCGACTTCCATATTTGTAAGTGTGAAAAGTGTAGCCTCGTGTGAAATACATAGATGTTGTGGTGACCTTAACGACCGGACCTTGTATCAATTCGTGAAACCACTGAAGATAGAATGGATCATTATAATCAACCTGGATCATCAACATATATTTATAAATATATAACTTCATTAATTATATAATAAATAACATATTTATGTTTGATAATAACTTAACCACGAATGTGCAACTATGTTTCTTGTAAATTGGTCGTTAATCATATGGTAGCTTGTCGATGTAATTTAGTCGTACATTTACGACCACATTACGACTACCTGAAAGTGTGGTCGTAAATGCGAAGTTAGTTTACGACTAAAACTTTTAGTAGCAAAATTATGTCTAAGTTACGACGGACTTTAACATAGTCGTAAGTTAGACATAATGTCGAAGTTAATTTACGACTACACATTTGTAGTCGTAAATGGTAGTCGTTACTCTCACGTTTTCTTGTAGTGCGTAAGACCTTTTCTCAAAGAGCTTACTTGGTTTACAGGAATGGATTCAAGCGCAAGGCTACGAAGGGGGTCAGGCTCAACATAATCAAGTTAGAATTATAAGGAACTTTTCAAATCATTGGGAACCTCCTCCTCAAAGTTGGTACAAACTCAATTTTGATAGCAGTTTCCGGGTATCTTCTCATTGTGTTGGTATAGGCTGGATCCTTCGGGACTATGAAGGTAAATATTTTGCAGCAGGTGCACCGCAGGTTTATAATGTTCATTCTGCTTTCCAAGCAGAAGCAGCGGCTTTCCTTCTTTCCCTTCAGTTTGTATGGAGTAGTGGTTGGAGACAGGTTTGGTTTGAGAATGATTGTAAAGGTTTGGTCGATATAATTAATCAGGGACTTGACAGTGTGGAACTGGGGAATTTACTAACGGAAATTAGGCATTGGATGAGCAAACTTCCACTGTGCTCTATTGATTTCATTCATCGTGAGAAGAATCAAGCCGCAGATGCCTTGGCCAAGAAGTCTTATGATTATCATGATTATTCTAGATTTAATGTACCTCCTGAACCGTTAGTTAAGTTAAGTATTTGTATTTCCCTTTTACAGTTTAATTAATAAAATCCTTTTTAGTCGAAAAAAAAAGAAGAGCGAGAAGAAAAGGGGATCGAATCTGGACCGTTGGATTTGTACGTTCAAAAGAACGGAGGGTTATTTTGGCCGAGTGGTTTAAGTGTACCTTGGAGGACTTTTTCTTGGGTTCACCTCAGATCCACCAACTAATAGAAAATTGTCATTTTACATCTAGTATTTTTTAATTAATGAAACAAAATAACTTGCCAAATTGTATTATGCTTTTAAAATAAAAAATAAAAAATTAAATAAATAAAAATAACAATAGTTCTAAAAAAAGATTATTTAAAAAAATATTTATTTTTTAAGATTTAGAGTTTAGTGTTTAAGATTTATAATTTAGAATTTATCCAAATGTTTAGTGTTTTTCCAAGGGTTTAGGGTTTACCTAAGGGTTTAGGGTTTACCCAAGGGTTTAGAGTTTACCCAAGGGTTTAAGGTTTTCCCAAGGGTTTAGGGTTTAGGATTAGAGTTTAGGGTTTAGTGTTTTGTTGACAACATGTTTAGTGTTTTTCCAAGGGTTTAGGGGTTTACCCAAATATTTAGGGTTTACCCAAGGATTTAGGGTTTATGATTTGAGTTTAGGGTTTAGTATTAGAGTTTAGGGTTTAGTGTTTTGTTGACAACATTTTTTTTTTTGAATTCGTTTTTTATATATTATTTTTATTTATTTTTAAATTTTATTTTGAAAAAATAATATAATTTGCCAAGTTATTTGGTTTCCTTAATTAAAAAATACTAGATTTAAAATGACAATTTTCTATTGGTTGGTGAACCTAAAGGTTCATCCTAGGGGGTGAACCCAAGAATAACTCTTAAACGAGTATCTTACGCGTTGAGTTCGGTTCTCTTATGTACGAAAATTTTAATTTATGAAGTTTTTTAAAATTTATTAATAGTTTATTTCCTCAAGTGTAATTCCGCAGTATGTATTTTCATGCGTCTGATTGTCAACTAGAATCGGCCCGGTCCAAATCCGTTATGCCCGTAAATATTTAAGTCCGCCGGTCTGGAAATATATTGGGCTCAGAATTGAAAGCCCGGTCCAATCTTTATAGGTTTTTCGAAAAATAATTTGTTATTGTCACTTCTATCGTTTAATATATGTGAATTTTCATAAAAAATCGGTTTTAACTTTTTGTTTTAAAACATAAAATGAATTTAAACTTTTTTCTTTATCAAAAATGTTTTACTTTTTCGTATGCTTTAAAAACATATCATAAACAAACCACATTTAGTAAGATTTAAATAATCAGATATAAATTTAAACTAAATATATAATAGAACAAAATTTATGATAAACCTTGTCAAACGTGAAACGTTTCATACTTTGTATTTTTTTAAAGAAAACATGTTGTACATAAAAAGACAAAGTACATTTGCAAATTTTAAAATGTGACACTTTTAATGATCAAACAATAAAGTGCATTAACAACTTTCATATTTGCTTTATTAGAGTTTGTATCAAAAATATTAAATTAATATATCAATATTAATAATGACTTTGATCGTAAGAATGATAATATTTTAACTAAAATATAAAGTTTCGGGTTTTCGAGCCGGTCCTAGCCCAAACAGGTTTAATCCCAAAATATCCAAAGCCCAAATAGGTTTAGTTCAAAAAGTTTAATTTTCTTAGAGATTATAAAATTAAGTACAAACCCGATAATTTAGGATCGGACGGATTCTGGAAGCGGGTTTCGGCCGTAATTGAATGTCTAGTCTATGTACGAGCAGTTTGGTTATGAACTCCTTTTAGTAGAATCAATGATTCATTGTTACATAAAAAGACTTAAAAAAAAGAAGAAGACAACAATACCATGTCGTTATCACATCAGATGGCAGCGACCAAGTTAACAGTTGAGTAATTTGATAATTTATATTATAGACTTTATAGTCAATCTATCAAACACACTTTGACATATAATAACTTTCTCCTTAGAGCATAATTAACCCCAATTCTTAACTGGTTCTTAAGAGGTAGATCCCTCATTTTTTTTTAAAATCACCTATTCCTTCTCTTCTGCAAGAGGCAAGTTTGATAGGGTTTTTGTACTGTTCGCAGGCCCCACTGACACGTGACGATCCGCAATTGGTTCGTTTTTAATTTTTTTTTTTAAAAAAATAATAAAAAATAAAAAAAATAAGAATCCAAATAAGGTTTTAGGGTTAATGGTGCTCTTAGGTCTTACGAAATATTTATTTTGAATAGAAGGAAAATAATGTACTTTTGGTCAATTCAGTCATACAACTATCAACGATTTATGAATATAAACATGGATACATATTATATGTTAAAATAAATACTTCTTTGTTCGGAATTTTGATCTCTCTTATTACGAAATGCTTATCATATTTTTGTAAAACCTTTTTATTGGTGATAAAATGTCGATTACTTTGTTGTTTTCCTTTTCATCCGCGTTTGTTTTTTTTTTTTTACGTCAAAAGGTCATTCTATTAATAAAACTTGAGGTGGTCTAGGTTACCAAACCGGAATAGAACAACCAATAAAAATGTAACTCCGTATGGAAGTATCTAGCAGTTTTAGCTAAAAAGTCTGAAATCTGATTGCGCGCTCGTGGAAGTCCACGTGAATGATATTGAAGTCTTGGAAGCATATTTGTAGCGCCTCTATCCTGTTTTTTGACTATTACTATACTACTATCAGTTTATTTAAACGATTAGTGAAAATGATTCATTCTTTTAAGTTTTAACTAGAGCGCTACTAGACCAATCACAATATATTTTTGTCATGGTTCACATTGAATATTTTTAACCAAACGATGTTATTAAACAATACAAACCCATACAATCAACCTTAAGCCTTGCCATACTAAATGTTGTCATGATTCACACTTAATATTATTAACCAAACGATGTAGTAATTAAACAATACAAACCCACACAATCAAACTTAAACACCATACTAAACACGTGAGATTTTTCTTCTCTTGTTTAATGGGCCGGAGTTGGAGTTGACTGTCGAGGAGATCGTCGTCGACGTGGACGACAACAACATATCAAACAAATAAGCCGACGCAATAATCGAATAAGTTGGATTAAGAGTATTGAAACTAAAAGCACAACCCAAAATCCAAAATAAATTACAAGCATATAATCGATGATTGGATCGTCGGGTTTAACCAAAGCTACTGCAAAGAAGAATGCTGCCGATATACAAAGAACTGCCGCTACCATGAACATTACCAGAATTGTCATTATCACGCGGTTCCTGTAAACAACTGTAACATCAGATAACTAAAGTTTTCTGTTTTAATTTGTCTTAACCCCAAAAAGTTATCACTACGAGTAAACCATTAAAAAACTATGATTCATGAAAGTCCAATCAGATGAAGACTTTTTTAAGAAAACAATCAAACGAGTTTTCATGAGTAAGTCTAAGTCAACCACTGGCTGACATAGTTGGTACACACACCAAAGTGAACACCTTAATCTCAATTACATGAATATTGAACAATATGTGTATATAAAATTCATACTGAAGATGAATTGGATAGCAAGATTTGACCAAAATTGTAAGTCCGTAAAAAGCATGAAAACCTTAAAGGTTAAAAGGAGAAAGTTGATCTCAAAATATTCTTAATATAGTTCACTTCATGTTCGATAATATCTTGTCAAATCTCATATTGGCATAAAATTTTCAAATTAATAATCTAAACGTATTGTACAAAGTTGATACAACTAATCTCTTACCTCAGTAGAAACCCGCTGAAGAAGAGAAGAATTAGGCTCATAGAGGCAGAAAACGATATCGTACTACTAATAACCATTCCAAGATACAACACACGCTTTGAACTATTGTCCCCCAGTACCGAAGTTCCAGCTTTGTCCTTACAAGACAAATTGTCAGGAGGTGCAGAAGTACAGATGTCACTTTGCCAAACGCCTCCTGGAGGATTAACCATAACTTGAAAACTCATACCGGCTATGACCGTCGCTGCAACCATCAGATTGCCTCTTGTTTTCTCTAACCAATCACCTTGACGATTTAGATATTTTGTGAATCCTATGGACGATTCTTCGGGTTGATTTGCTTCACTGTTAATCTCCATGATTTTAAACTATGGATATAACAAAGATGATATTCTTTCTTAGTTATATATATAAGTTTTTTTTAGGAAGGGTGATTGGAAAATTTTCTGGTTTGACAAGTCGACGATGTAGATAGTGAAGAAGTTTCTTCGTTTTGTTTATTTTTGTTTGTTTATAAACCTATTGCTGGGGTATATCTATTATTGCTTTTCTCTTTCAGGTTCCAACCTTGGAGGACATAGGTGGCATTCAGGGAGATTACACTCATACTCTTTTTCTCTAAAAGATGAAATTTTATTTTCATTTATTTACGTAGTTCCACTGAAATTGTAATTTTGCTCCATTCATTTTGGATTACACCCACGAGACACAAACAAAACACAACTTACACCCATGCTAAAATGCGTCTAAACATAACTGTAAACCCAATTTTGATATTTTACACATATAATCTTGCACACAACAAGACTAAGGATCCGAATAACATGCGGAACAACTGCGGTGCAGTCCTAATATTAACAAAAAGAAATATATATATATATATATATATATTTGTTATTATTAACTGTTGTGCGGTGCAATTCGGATCGTTACCATTCAAAACCTAATTTAGTAACTTCTCCGGGTAATTTTTTCAGATATTTACATTGTTTTCACATGTTTCTGCAATTTATCACATATGCTGGTAAGTTTTTTAAATTTCTTTCTCTCTATGATTCAGATTAAGCCTAGACACATGTATCCTGAAAATCGAACCAAACTGAAAACAAATGTATATTCTGGTTGGGGCACTATGAATTATTCAAGTGGATCTTATATCCTTAGGGAAAAAATCAAAATTAAACCGAGAAACAAATATGTATATAAATTTCTATAATATAGTTTATAAACTTATGTTATTCTTACATGTTGTGGGAGCAAAGGATCATTTTTTTGGTGACGGGAGTAAAAGATCATTAACAAGAGCGATGTAGTGAGTTGTATATTTTTATTATATTTAGTACTATAAATTACTCAAAATTTTGATTTATCTAAATATTCTTTTATCTACTATTCGATATTTTAGTCTCATCACAAGAAACGGGATGATTTGTGAAGGAATATTTTCCTTGCAAATTGCGAGAACTAATTTCCATAGCAAATGTTTATGAGATTTGCAAAAAGAAAGTTTCTTATCAAAAAGATATTTTGAAAATATGAAAGTGAGAAATTCAAATAAATATATAAAACATATATATTGAAACCGGTTTACAAGACATTTGAAACCGGTTTGTAATTTAAACAGGTTTACAAATAAGTTAAATTGAAAAAAAAAAATACAAACTAAAGCTAACCTACTCGCCGCCGTAAATTACAAAACTGCCATAAATTACAAACCGCTGAACCCTCCACCCAACAGAGCCGGACCTTGAATTCTGGGGGCCCTATCCAAAACAAAAAAAAAAAATTATTTATTAAAGATTTTTTGAAAAAAAAATAATTTAAAATTATTTTTTTAAGATAAAATATTTTTTGTTTACTTACAGATTTATAATAACCTTTTAGTCTATTATAAATTTTTTTATATAATTATAATTTTTAAAATCTTTTTTTAATATTTTTTTCTATTTTACATTAAACATTTAATATATATTTAGTTAAACAAATGTTTCACAAGCATGGGGTCAAGCCCGGCTCTATCTCCACCGCCGGCAAACTGGAGCGATGACAGATTTGAGGACGACCTTCTCCTCCGCCGACAAGCTTGAAAACTTAATCATTTCCCTTTTTCTTTTTCAGTATCATGGCATATCCCTTTTATATTATTTGAAAAACACTATTATTAAATAACCTTACCTTTGTGTGATTAATCAAACTACTATTACTTAGGTCGTGTGTGTTACATATATTAATAGGTAGATGTATTAATTTAATAAAATAAGCCGTTAAATATTAGTATGCTTAGGTGGTAGTCGAGTTGTTAATATATAGGTGGGTGTGTGTTAACTAGAGTAGAATCTCTATAAATTAACAATGTTGGAATTTTTAAATTTTATTAAATTATAGAGATAGTAATTACAAAAAAAAAAATTATTTAGATTTCTTATTTTAAGATAAGAAAAATATTTGATTTTAGTGTATAGACATTAATTGTTATTTTTGAAATTTGAAATTTATATTAATTTTATTATATTATTTGGTGTATATACTATATATTGCATATAGCTTAAATGTGGTTTTAGATATAATATTACTAAATTTTATCAAAAATATATGAAGTGTTAAGAGAATATAAAGATACTTACATTGTGAATATAAAACAAATTATATAATAATAGGTTATTAATTATATAAAATGTATACATATAAATTATTAATTTATAATTTTCATGGGACTATATATTTACATATAATTTTCTAAAAAATTATTAACTTATTATTTTATCGATTTGTGTCAAATTTTGAACCGGTCCAAGTTGGAACCGGTAAAATTTATTAATTTATAAGGATTATTAATTTATCAAATATTAATTTATAGAGGTTCTACTGTATAAGGCTGAAGTATTAAAAATTGTTAAAGGTAAAAAAATTTCTGAAAATATGATGGCACAAAAATAATATGTCATTATATAGTAAGGATAATTATTAAAACGATTATGTTAGACTAAATTATTATATGACTGAAGAATAACTTATAGTTAATGAAGGGGTGCAACATTTTGCAAGTAGATTGGTGAGATGGTTTCCTTTTAATAGTATAGAAAGATATAAGTTGTGATGTATGTCACAACTTTTGTAATTTAATAAATTCATTGTTATCAACTTTTTACAGAATTTAAACATGTAACAATATTTTATATACTTTGTTTTATTTTTGTGTATTTTGATAGTTAATATACAGATAAATAAATGTGACCAGAATTGTTTCTATATATATTTACCTCAGTTTATAATTTCTATACTACTAAATATACAAATTTCATTTTAAAATTTGAACACATTCCTCGAATCCGTATAAATCAATAGTGTTTATTTAAACCATATATATATATATATATAATAATTTTATGTCTATTGAATCAAACAATAAACCGCGTTTTGAAAACGTCCGGTCCTAATCGCGGTTCTATGCCAATGTTTATGTGAATCCACATTATCTTATAAAAATTCATTTAAAATAATAATAATTCAATTCCAAAATTAAACCCGCGCTTAGAAAGCGCGGATCAAAATCTAGTATATTATTAATTACTGATTACTTGGCCAAATTCTCTTTTAATAAAGCAATTTCTGAATAAAAGGTAAGTAAATATTAAAATGATTCCTAACTTTACGTATATACTAGATTAATATCCGCGCATTGCGCGGAATAAACATTATATATATAAATTATTTTATGTATTATATGTTCTTACATATTATAAAATAATAAATATATATTGAATAATTAAAAGTCAGTAACTATTACATATATAATTAAATTGGTGCGAATGTATAAATCAATTTTATTAATCCAAACATTTTTTTTAAAAAAATTAGGATATGTAATTAAATTTAAATGATATTAACATACATAGTATATTTTTAATATTAATGTCTATTTTATTTTTTTATTTTTTTTAAAAAAATGATGCTTTCTACTCATATATTTTTTATCATGTGTATTTTTAATATCAAAAACTTTAAATTACTGATAACAAAATTTTTATTGTGGGATTAATAATTTTAGTAATTGATAATTTAAAAAAAATTATCAATGTTAGTTCAAAACTTTTATCAAAAAAAATTATTCAAAGTAAATTTTGAAACTAAAATATTTATTTATTCAATATGGCTTATAGTTTAATTTTGAATGATATATATACATATATATTTTAAATCTTAATGATTAATTAAATTAGACTTTTACTTATATGATTTTGTAATCATTTGTATTTAGTCATAACAAAAATTTTAAACCAAGGATCACAAAATTTGAATGTGAAACTTTTAACAGTTTTAGTAATTAATAGTCATTTTTTTAAATTCAAAAGATAAATATACAGAAAAATCTAAATTTTTATAATATGGTTATTGTGTTTTTAAAAAAATTATTTTAATAGTTTTAAATTAAACAAATTTGATAGAAGATACATTTTTTTATCAGATCTTTATTATTCAAAATCATTAATTGTCATATATACTTTACCCACATTAGACAATTTATTTAAGGAAATAATAAATGACATTAATAATGAATTTATGGTTAGTTTAATAAAAACTTATTATATAATTAGATGGACCAGCTTATTTCTCTAATAATTCTAAGAATCATCACAGTGATGACATGTGGCTACAAAAAGAAGTTATAATGTTTCGTAAATAATATATAGGAGATTTGAATATGTTTTAGTTGTAAGGAATGTATGTATACATACTTCCACTAATTTAGGCATATTATTTTTTATTTTTTAAACTGAAGTTTATATCAGGGTAATATCTTCAGATTAATTTTGTTTTCACATCAAAACCTTGTATACTCTTTGCTCAATATATATGTCGTGAAAGACATCTCCTCATCACAATTCACACTCACAGACAAATCATTACCCGAGTTCATTCTAGATTCACTAATGGCGGGTTTTGATTTGAACATTCTTACTCTATCTTTCCTTTTACATATTCTTACACTCTTTTTCTTCTTATATTCTTTTTCCTCCTATACTTTCACATTCACTTTCCTCTTATATTTCACATTCACTTTATTAATCTCAATTTAGAAAAATTACGAGCATAAGAAAAAAATAATATATTTGGAGGATCTTCCAAACTGTCTAATAACAACGACAACACGTAAATGTTTCAACTAATGTAATCTGTAACCTCCAAGATATATTGTTATATATGATCTAACATAACATGCATCAGATAACAAATTATATATCAGCTACCATATAACATGTACCAAGTAATAAACAATCTATCAATTTTTTTATACCAAATTATATATCAAGTAACATAACATATATCAGATAACAAGAAGTTTATATAGCAGGTATCTTAACATATACCATGCAACAAATATTTTATCAGATAACAACAAGTCTATGTACCCCGTAACAAAATAATTTATCAGATAACAAACAATTTATCAAAAAATGTATCAACTCGCAAATCATGTATCTACCAATTTATTAAGTAACAAACCACGTATGAAAAATGTATACTAGAATCGAGACTAATAAACAAACATATTTTGGAATTACTAACATGATTTATTTGCATAATGTTTACGTTTTTCAGAAAAAGTAGAAGAGTTAAATCAATTCGTTTATTTGCTGAATAAAAACATGATTTTCTGACCTCTACACTGACACTTACCAGACAGTGCACATGAATCGAGTTATAGGGTAGATAGATAAAATTGTAAACAAAATTATTTTGGTCACCATCATGGTAGATTACAAATTATGGTTGTCTTTTGGTATAGGTATAGGGACGCCAGTTATCTCTACAATCAACCTTTTTTGGTAAATGTTAACTAAAACTTTGGTTGAATCTATCGAGGTAAAGATCCCTTTCTGTCAGAGGATTCCAACCATATCTCCTTTCTACAAGCACCATACAATCAACCTTGAACATTACCATACGGAACATGGGAGACTTTTCTTTTCGTGATATTCATAATTTTCACAGAATTTATAAAAGACGAAAATGAGAATTGTTTTTTTTCAGGAAGGGAGATGGAAATTTCTGGTTTGGTCAAGTCGACGATAGCAACACGAAGCATCTTCGTTTTGTTTTTTTTTTTTTTTTTTGCTAAAATATTTTCTATTAATCTTCGTTTTGTTAATAAGGTTTCGTTGATAATAATTCTTCCACTGATATTGTAACGTTGCTCCTATCATTTTGGATTATACCCAAGAGACACAAAAACACAACTTAAACCCACGCAAAAAAAGGTTCAATAAACATACTTGTATGTTTTTTACAAATCTAATTTTTAAAACAAAAAAAAACGAAGTTTAGTAACTTCTATGGGTATATTTTCAGATGATTAGATTGCAATTAATTTTGACATGTTTGTAAAGCCTTTTTATTTTGTAATCTAACAATACTAAAAAGCACGATATCAAACCTTCTAAACGTATGCAAAGGTATGTAATCTTAGAAAACATGTCTTGATGCGCTGTTCTTGTCTTCGTTTGGTTAAACCAATCAGCCAAAAAAATCCTAAGAACATATGGTAAATATCTTATATATCTGATTGTTTAAATTAATTTTTCTTACCTAGGTTTTACAGAATCGTGCCCAATTAGTCTTCGTTCATGCCTTATCATGGGGAAGGCAAACGGCTGAGCCTCTCAAAAAGGTTCATGAAAATGGCTTTTTTGAGATGAACAAACTGATCATTAAAGTGGAAGTAAAGATAGTTCAAGCATTTGATGAAAGAGATGTAAGTGGGAGGGAGATGGTAGATTCCAATGGTTTCCAATTTCTTTGCACTCAGGTATGGTTACGAGGGCGCCTCTTATTGCATTTATTTGGTGTTTTTTTCCTTAAGCTTTTATGGTATTGGATCTGCTTGAATATAGAACTCAAATTATTAAAAGTCTATGTCTTTATTGTTGACAGGTTGTTTCAATAAACTGCTTTACATAAAACCTCTGGTGTTCATATTGATAACTATTATCTCTCCTGCAGTGTTCATATTGGATAACTATTACCTTTCATGTGTTCACATCCTTGATACAGGTCTGAAAAGCATTCTTGAGTCACATCTTGTTTAACGTGTACATGTCTATGTCTTCATATAGTTTCTGGTCATGTTTTCCGGATAAGTTTGTATGGAAGAAATTGGAAACTTCAGGGAAGCACCTCGATCTGGTCACATCAGTGTTGCCAGAGCTAGCCTTGATCAAAGTGTGTTAACACGGAACTCTTAAGACTGAATTGGAATCACTCAGTTGTTGTATATAGTTTTATTGCAGGAAAGAGAGATCTTCCCTTTGAGCATAGGCTAGATTGATCAATGAAATCGATTTTTCAAGCCATGGTCAGTGAGAACGTCGCTTTAGGTTGCACTATAGAAACCATCATTGATGGAAGGGTGCTACACGGTGTTTTACTTTCGAAAAGCCACTACTCTATTCAAACGGCAAATCCAAGCTTTAGTACTAGGCAAGTCTGGGTTATTGTTCTCTTTTTTTTTCAAAAAAAAATTCTTGATGTTAACGTGATGAAAAAAAATATCACAAAATCAAAATCGTCAATGCGTCTAATCTAAAAATCTTCGGGAAATGCTTGCAGGTGCTGCATTTCTCTTTATTCTTCTGAGCTTTGTCCCATACAGTTTCAGTAATAGAGTCTGGCAAACAAATTTATTGGATGAGCTAATGGAGTTACAAATCAATCAAGAGATAGAGATAGTTGAAAAAGGGAAGGAAGCAATGAAACATCAACAAACGTGCTTCATCAGCAATTCTAAAGCTGTTAAAAAAGCATAAGAGCATCACAATCACAGGATCTTCATCTAAGAGGACATAAAAATATAATATATTTGTATAAAATATATACTTGAATTTTTAATATGTGTTAACTTTAAATCGATATAAGTTTGTTTTGAAAACCAGTTGTAATCGTAAGATATATGTTTTGAGTTAATTCTTTTGTTTCAGAAAGATATGTGTTTTTAGAAAAGTTTGTGTCAAAAGATACATATTTCAAGTTTTCTAGGCATTTTAATTACCTAATAATAATATACTAGAGCTTGATCCGTGTCTGATATTGGTTCTTACATTTTTATACATTGATATTTTTTATTCATAACTTGTGTTATATATTTTAGATGTATCGGCATACAACTAATTGTATTCAAAAGATCCGAACTAAATTAAGTAATATGGTTATTTTTGGTACAAATATCTAAACCCGTTTTAGATACATTGGTTATTTAAATATTTTTAGGTTTCTTCTATACATTAGAACCGAACTCATCCAGACCCAGAAGGACCCAACTCGATACCACACATAAATTTAAAATATTCAAGCAGGGCCTAATTCCAAATAAAAATAAACATACCGAGAAGGAACAACCCGTATCTGAATGGGTACCTAATGTTCATGCCTTACTGATTTGTAAACTAATAAAAAGATTTTTTATATGTTTGACTAAATTAAGTGAAATATAAAGAATTTTTTATTTAGTAAAATAGTTAATTAGAGTGAAAAATTAAGTGACCATAAATGTATTACATTTTTATTATTTTTATTTAAGTTATTATTTTATTCACATAAACATGTGTTTGGATTATGTAAACTAATAAAAAGATTATAACCCTAGGGTTAACTAATTTAGACTTAAGTTTTAAAGTTGAAGGGTGGGGTAGAGTTTTTGGAATGTGAAATTTAAGATTCTAATAAATATATAAATAAATACTTAAAAATATATAAAAAAATTTACAAAATAGTTTCAAAAATAATTTTTGATTTTCAAAAAGAAATTTTTTAAAAAATATCATTTTTTTATATACAAAATTCGAATTGAAAAAGTCTAACTCGAAAACATTAAAAAATTATTTTTTATTATTATTTATTTAAATAATTATTTATTATATATATATATATATATATATATATATAAAACAAAGGTATAAAAATCTTTGCCACTTAATGAAGAAGATATTTTTGAAAATGTCTCTTTAGTGGTGGTAACATGAATAATGATACCAAAAAAGTGGTAAACATGAAATTTTTTCTATAATTAATGAAATTATTAAACTGAGTGAAAATAAAAAGATAATTAATGTAATTGTTTGATGAAAAGAAAGATAGTTATATTTGTTTTTAGTTTTAATAGTATAAATTACAAATTTTAAGAATATTTTTTTATTAAAATATTATTGTCTAAATTATTGGAAACCGGAAAAGTTATACGTTTATTATCAAAATAAAATATTTTTCACATGTGTAAAACATATAAATTAAGAGTGTGTAAACCGTGTATAGCGCGGTTAAAAGACTAGTTTGTATAAATGTCGAATACTTTGTTGTTTTCCTTTTCATACATTTGTTTTTTATGTCGACCAGGACTTTTCTTTTTCTTTTTGTTTTTTTTTCCTTATATTTTTAACTATTTCTGTATTACTAATTTAGAGAACAATTGAAGAAAATGATTTATGCTTTTACGTAGACCGCTACTAGACTAATCGCAAGACAAACCCGTCCAATTAACCTTACAGCTTACCATACTGAACATGGGAGACTTTTCTATTAGTGGTCACCATTAAAGAAGACAAACCCATACAATCAACCTTAAACCTTACCATACGGATGGGAGCCTTCTCTTTAAAGTAATCATCAATTTTCGCAGAGTTTATAAAAGAAGAAAATGAGAATTGTGTTTTCAGGAAGGGAGCTGGAAATTTCTGGTTTTATCAAAAGTAAACGATATAAACATTAGGGACGAAGCGTCTTCGTTTTATCTATCTGTTTGGTTTTTTAACAGGTAGCTAGGTTTCGTTAATGGTAATCCTTCGACTAAAATTTTAAATTTGTAACTTTGCTCCTACAACAGGGGCGGACCCACTAAGGCCCAAGAGGGGTCACTTGACACCCCTGAAATAGTCAAATAAATAAAATTGCACAGGATATCCAATAGATTTTGTATCAGAAATGGTTACTTTGTACACTTTGACACCCCATTAACCCTGGTTCAAAAACCCTCCATTGATACCATAATTTTTTTTTAATTACATATATCTGACCCATAAAATAAATCTTTGGGTCCGCTACTGCCTACATATATCCTTTTGGATTAGAGACAAAAACACAACTTAAAACAATGCTAGTATGTGATTGCTACAATATTGATGTAATTTTAAAGTGGTGGCGTCATAACTGAAGTATGTTGGGATCAATGGTTTCCCGAGGCAGCTCGAGCCATGGTTCTACAGGGTGCTGAAGTACTGTTTTATCCCTTGTGTGTTTAGGTAGGTTAAACTCTTCCATATTCAGAAATATGGATAAATCTCCCCTAGTATAAAATTTCCAGAAAGGGATTTTGACGTACCAGAATTAGGAATTCAAGATTAAACTTAGATCCTCCTAAATTATTTTCTGGTAGTCGAATAACGGATCTATTGGAATAGGTCCTTCCAGTCTTGCAAAAGCAATTTTCTCAATTTTTATTAATTATTTTTAAATTAATTTTATCAGGGATTGCAGCTCCCTGCTTATAAATGCTTTGGTTAATTGCGTTGCATGGTTAACCTTTCGGTTCTCCTAAGACTACTTCCTTATCACGCAGATTGGTAAGTAAACACTTACCTGCTTCCGGCCCAGTGGTGTCGATCGATTCCAGTAGCGAGGTGTCGATCGATTCTTCTATCGACTCGTTGCTCGACACGTCCGTCGTGTCGTCGATCGATGTATGTCTGAAATACATGCTTTTCTTCTAAAGTACCTGTGTCAGCAAGAAAAGAAGAAAAAATTAAGCAAACAAAGTAACAAAATCTAGACTATATATTTTAAACTTAATCTAATGGTAATAAGAAAGAGTTCTCGGCAACGGCGTCAAATTTGATATCATTCAAATTACCCTAAAGAATGATTTGTACTCTCTCAAATAAGAGGTTTAGTTGTAATACTTAGGGATTGAATCCATAGAGATTCTAAGATTACACAATAGATTTGTATAGTCTTGAAGTAAAGCTAGATGATTATGATTAAAGCAGTAAATTGGTTAAACAAGATAATTGTTCGATTGAAAGGTTTTTAGTTTGTAAACTGTTTGGGAAAGAGCTAGATTTGGGATAATTCTCAGGTGTGACAAGTATGCAAATTTAGTTTAGTTAATTAGAAATTATAAATTATATGTTTTCGAACTCAAACTTAAGTATAATCTATTAAGTTCGTGACAAAAAAAAAGTATAATCTATCAACTTCCGTTTTTTTAGATTATCTAATGTTTAGATCTAAGATATCAGTTGTCGCTGGTTGATCTTGAAAAAGTGTCGATCGATAATTCTATATGAATATCGATCGATATATGAACGTTCTTTCTAGCACGTTTCCATTTTAAAACTAATCTGGTGCCTTTACATCTCTGAGACGTTGACACCATAGTTTTTTTTTAACTTACATGTTATGCTGTGTATTATCGTAGTATATCAGCGAAACTAATTCCAAACTTTTCAATCCTTATTATACTTTAGCTCTGACTTTTTCAAAAGCTATAAAAATTAAGTTTCACAATATGGGTTCCTAGTGACTTAAGTTTTAAAGGACCCATTTTATGTATAGTATAGCTTTTTTGTTGTTGATGCAAAATTTTAGAGCCTACGTTTATGACGATGTTTTACACGGCATTTCATTCATGAACTAATAGTACATTATCATTTGTCCCATTGCCCATTAACGGATACCCCGTAGTTAAGCCGTGTTGGTGAGTGAGTCGCTGCAACAGCAGCAAGCAACTGTTGTGTTGATAAAATGATTTGAGTAGATTTAAGCAGATGCAATTTACATCCAACACAACCACTGTAGTTTCTGTGCATAATTTATTTTTCTTCTTTCTTTTTTCTAAACTATAAAAATTGCATTAGATAAACTACTCAAATCATTGTATTAACAGATGAGATAGATAGCAAAGAAAATGTGAATACACCAAAGGTTTTTGATTGGTAATAACGGTTAACAATCACTAGGAATAAGGGTGTTGTAGAAGTAAATACGATAAAATGAAATCTTGATTTGTCTGATGATCTCCAGGAAAATAAAGGCGAGCATTGGTTGATTTTGGAGATACGTAGCTCAAAAAATATTAATAAAAAGGTAAAAGTTAGAAAGAGAAGGTAATGAGTATTTATAGAGAAATTTTTTTTGGGCAACTTAGAGCACGATTAACGCTGAAACCTCACGTGGGGTTTTTCATTTTTTTTTTTTTAATTTTTTTTTTGTTTTTTGTCTGAGTAAAAAAAAAAAAAAAAAATTTAAATACCAACCAATTGCGGGCTGCCACGTGTCAGTGGGGCCCGCAAACAGTTGAAAAACTCACCAAAAGTCGGTCTTTATTTTGGCTTCCCTACAATCGATTTTACCCATTTTTGTGGGCCCCCCCACCTAAAAACCCCTCTATAACCCGGGATAATCCTGGCCTTATAAAGAAACTTCCGAGCTCACTCTGCTATACTTTTCTACAAGTGTCAGTTTTTACTGGTACATTTTTTTTGTCGATACTGATACTGGTACATTTAAAAAAACATTAATTTTAGGTAAGAGATTGCTTTTACAAATATTAATAAATTAATATTTAGGTAAGAGATTTGGAACTAAAGATGTTCTAAGACTCCCAATGTTAACTGACGATTGAGCGGTGCGGAACAAACGGTACAACTGCGGTGTGGTTCTAGCAGTAATAAAAACATATAGATATATAGTATATATAAATATTTTTGTTACTGTTAACTGCGATACGATGCAGTGCGGATTATAACATTCAGAACCTAAGAACACCCACGTTAGAAGGTTGCCTCGTGAAATCTCTCACATTTATAATAATAAAAACTAGGTTAAGATCTACGCCTTGCGCAAGATCAACATTATATATATATAAATTATTTAATGTATTAAATATTTTTACATATTATAAAATAATAAATATATATTAAATAATTAAAAGTCAGTAACTATTAAAAATATAATTAAATTGGTGCGAATATATAAATCAATTGTATTAATCCAATTTTTTTTTATTTGATAGGATATGTTATTAAATTTAAATGATACTAACATAGATAATATATTTTAGTATATTTTTAATTTTAATGTCTATTAAATGATGATTTCTACTCATATAGTTTTTTGATCATTTGTATCTTTTATAGAAAAAAATTTAAATTACTGATAACAAAATTTTCATTGTGGGATTAATAGTTTTAGTAATTTATAATTTAAAAAAAATAAGTTGTCAATAATCGTTCAAAACTTTTATCAAAAAAATTGTTCAAAGTAAATTTTGAAACTAAAATATTGTATTTTATATGGTTTATAGTTTAATTTAAAATGATATATATATTAATCTTATTAATTAATTAAATTATACTTTTTACTTATATAATTTTTCTAATCATTTGTATTTTGTCATAACAAAAATTTTAAACCATGTATCATAAAATTTGAATGTGAGACTTTTAACAGTTTTAGTAATTTATAGCCGTTTGTAAAAATTCAAAATATAACATATACATAAAAATCTAAATTTTTATTATATAGTTATTGTGGTTGTTTAATTTATTTAATAGCTTAAAATTAAACAAATATGATAGAAGATACACTATTTTTTATCAAATCTTTATTATTCAAAATCATTAATTGTCATATATATTTTAGCCACATTAGGTAATTCCGTAAATTTTATTTAAGGAAATAATAAAATACATTAATGATGAATTTATTGTTAGTTTAATAAAAAATTTATTATATAATTAGATGGACCAACATATTTCTCTAATGATTATAGAAATCATTCTAGTGATGACATGTGGCTATAAAAAGAAGTTGTAATGCTTCTCGAATAATATATAGGGGATTAATAAAGCAAGTGAGAGAATGTAAAATGGGATTTTTTTCTTCTAATTTTAGTTACACAATAAAACAATATTAATACTAAACTCATGATGTACTCCACTAAGAAATTGTCCCACTAATAATTTTGATATTCTGGAAAAAAAAATAACTGAAGTTTTTTTGTAATAAAAAATTTGAAGTTCTTGCCGTAATAAGCACTAAACAACCGAAACTCTAATTTTAATAGGAGAGCACAGACGGAACATGTGTGTTGTGAGCATATCAGGGAATCCAAACGATGGACTACTTCCTCGACGTTGTCAAGTTTTACTATTCACTCTTTCTTTAGTACTCTGTAGTTGCATATACATAATGATTGATGAATGCTTTACAGGTAACAAATGTCTAAAAAGAGACACCAAACTTCTAAATTTATGAACTAGAGTTAGGATAGTTCAGTCATTTAGAAATGTAACAAATGTCTCAGCCCTTTTCAGTTTAATTAGTTAGAGACTTGAGTCAAAACCTAAGTTTTTGTTCAACGTACACAAAACTGTTCAGAACATAAAGAAAAACGTCAACTTTTTATTTAATCCAAAATGAAAATGATAGTCATTTAAAAAAAAAAAAAAAACCTTACGCGTACTATTGACCCAAGATTCGAATCCAAGATAAACGCGACCGTATTGAGTTCACACACACGTATATATTACAACACATGTTTGTTTAAATTAGACGGAAAAAGCCTGTTGGGACTTGATGCGTCTCTTTCTAAGGCGTTCAGCGATGATGAAGGAGAGCTCAAGAGACTGTGAAGCATTGAGGCGCGGGTCGCAGTGGGTGTGGTATCGCGAGCTCAAGTCATCGAACGTGACTGTGCGTGAACCACCGATGCACTCGGTCACATTCTGACCAGTCATTTCTAAGTGAACACCTCCCGGGTGGCTCCCTTCTTGCTCATGCACGTCGAAGAATGCTTTCACTTCAGCCTATATATTTTCAATTAACAGAAAAAAATATTATATTTATTTTGTAATAACTTTTCAAAAATTCATATAGTTCTACAAAGAAAACTTCAAAGTCTACTAAAAGTAGACGTAGCAGATAGATTCAGGACACGTGCTTTTGATAATGTTTTCACTATTTTTTAAAGACCACCAAACTATAGAAAAAAGCAGTTGTCGTCAACTTTAGCCCAACTGAAGTTGATTAATGTCTCCTTTCGCTATCTCACCTACTACAACAAACATATACTAATACTTTTTCTAACCAATAGAGAAAGTTTTATGTAAAACTTACCATTATGGAGTCAAACGGACGGGTCTTGAGGCCACAAGGAGCCTTAATGGTGTTTCCATGCATTGGATCACTGACCCAAGTTACAATCTGTCCAGCACGTCGCACAGCTCTGATCAAATGAGGAAGCTTCACTCTCATATTCTCTGCTCCCATTCTTGTGATAATTGTGATCCTACCATGTTTATTATCAGCATTCAAGATCTCAATCAGCTTTACTAGCTCATTGGGATCCATCTTATCACTCACCTATAACAAAGATTCCAATCAGTTTCACTATCGCAACTACTAAGACCTGATAATATAATTAGAAACGAGTTGGGGGGGGGGGGGGGGGGGGGGGGGGGGAGGACAAACCTTGATTCCAAGAGGATTAGCAACACCTCTTAAAAACTCGACGTGAGCTCCATCAAGCTGTCTGGTTCGCTCACCGACCCAAATCATATGAGCAGAACAATCATAGTAGAGACCAGAAGTTGAGTCCAGCCTTGTTAGAGATTGTTCATAAGGCAAGAGCAAGCACTCATGAGAAGTCCAGAACTCGGTTGTTTGCATGATGGGATGATCAAGCGTGAGTCCAGCCGCGTGCATGAAACCAAGCGCTTCATCAACACGGTGAGCTAGTTCACGGTACCTGCCAAACCAATACACACATACAAATACATTCAATACCTTAGGGAACTCACATCAGCATGCTCTTTTATTGCAATAACTCCTAAGTGGGTTCTTAGGCAATTTTTTAGTATTAAAAATAAGTTAAGAGTTTATGTTAAAAAAAAGACTTTGTTTTAGTCCAACGGTAGTTTCTTAAGTTAAAGGTTCTTAAAAAAAATATTAAACATTGTTTTATTGAAGCTAAAATTTATTAAACACATATCCTAACACAACACGCGTCTCACAAGAGTCGATCTTCCAACTCTTAATTAAGACTCGCCTCTTAAGTAAATCCCTATTTTTCATTTAATTTAATTGCAATTTACATTAAGAGCCATACTTAAAAGTCTGTAATAAACATGCTCTAAATGAATCTCTTCGTTGAATTTAAAATAAATAATTATAAAGTAAAAAAATAATTAAAATAGTATTTCTCAACTAAGAGTAACATTTTCGGTAAAAATGTTTTTGGGTTCTTAAAATTTAATTTTTTTTTTTTCTGATTAAAAAAAAAATTAAAAATGAACCAACTGCGGATCGCCACGCAAACCGTACAAACACAAAATCAAAATGCCTCTTAATTTAGCTACTTCTCCCTTCGGTTTTGGGTGTTTTTTGTGGGTCCCCCCTCCCCCCTTGAGAAACCTCAAATTTGCCCGATAATGTTGCTCTGATGGCTCAACTTTTAAAAACAAAATAATTACGAAAAGAAAAATTAAAATAGTATTATTTACTGTTGTTTTTGTTTACCTGTCTCCTTGCTCACTACTTTCTGTGAAATCAAGATTCCACTGAGTAACTCTCTGCATAGAAGCATAACCACCAGTAGCAAAAGCTCTCAAAAGATTCAAAGTAGCTGCGGATTGACAATAAGCTCTGACCATCCTCTGTGGATCAGGAATTCTAGACTTGGAATCAAACGCATCTCCATTGATGTTATCTCCTCTATAACTCGGCAGCTTCACTCCGTTCCTCTCCTCAAACGAATCCGATCTTGGCTTCGCAAACTGACCCGCCATTCTTCCAACCTTAACGACGGGGACTTGGCCGCCGAACATCAAAACAGCACCCATCTGGAGAAGAATCCTAAAGGTGTCACGAATGTTGTTAGCGTTGAACTCTTTGAAGCTCTCTGCACAGTCTCCTCCTTGTAGCAAAAACGCTTCACCCATCGCTGCTTGACCTAACCGCTCTTCGAGAAGTCTAGCTTCGCCGGCGAAAACGATCGGAGGGAAAGATTCGATCTTGTCGAGCACGGCTTCTAGCTCAGCTAAGTCAGGATACTCCGGCTGCTGAAGAGCTTTCTGCTTCTTCCAGCTCTCCGGTGTCCATTTGGATTTGCTCACGTTAACTTCGACGGACTTCGTCACCGTAGATGAAGTTGGTGGTTTTGGGTCGGTTTGCACGGCGGAGATACGGAGGGATGTGGTTCTTGGTACGGTGGAGGAGAAGCTTGCTTGACGGTGGTGGTATATCGACGTTTTGATTGATGATAGGTTCATGCTTCCATTCATGAGCGCCATCTTTCCTCGATTTTTTTTATTTTAATAAAGAAAATGTTTTTTTATTTGGTGTTGAGATTCCGACAAGTTTGTGAACAACACGAAACCTGAGAAGTGTTTGAAGTAGAAGTTAGGGGTTTTATAACCCGGTAGTTGTGTTTGGTGAAGCTTTTTTGTCTTTGCGGTAGGTGAGGGTGGATTCGTCAATTCATCACATACGAGCAATCTAACCGGAAATTTATTTTCGGGTCAGGTTTACTTTGAATAATGGATTCGTCGCATGTGTTTGACGGTAGTGTTTGGTGAGAAAATGGTAATGTATGTAACCATTACTTTTATTATGGTCAAGATTTATTTTCTTTTTTATTAAAGTGGTCTCATTTTATGTTTTATAATAAAACTGTGTGTATTTCTACACAAGTTGACCTGAAAACTGAAACAGGAAGTCAAGCAATATTTTAGAATATAGATTGATTTATAAAAAAATATGATTAGAGATCAAACGAGGGCTGATTAAAGCTAATCTCTCGCTTCGCCTGATATCCGTCGTGGAGAACGGAACCCCACCATTCTATTTCGCCTACTCCCACTTCTGATGTAATTTTTATTTATTGTTTTTATCTACTAATATTCTTTGACTAATAATTTGTATTTGTAATTGTTTATCGTTTCAAACTTACTCGATTTAGAGTTTAGACTCCTAAATGTTATTTAATACATATTGATTTATAAGAGCTGTTATCTCACCCAGTTCGTGTTCTAATGCATTGATGTGTTATTAACGACTAGTTCAATATTTATAGACAGGAAACTGAAAACTTTCTATTTATAAAAAACATATGCGCCCGCCTCCTCATATCTCATAAGATCAAGGACCACAAAAAATGAAGATGTACATGTTTTTTTTTCTTTTCTTTTCGACACTGTCCTTTGTCTTTTATACGTATATAAAATGTGTGATGCATACTTGAAAATGGATGAAAACAAGCGTATTCTTTTACATTCCTACAATAGATCAAAGGTGGGGACAGGATGTGACTATAATCAAGTAAGGTCGACAAAACGGAGTCTTATTCTTAAATATATTGGTGGATGTTAGGTGTGTTGACTTTGGGATTATCTATTATCTATATATATAAAAAAATGTTCGCGCTTCTCCCGTGAAGCCACGTCATCAATTCGTGCGTTCTGAAAGTGACACGTATCCCATTTTATATTTAGAGCCAAAATAAATGAATGCAGTTAAGGATAATTGAACTCAGCACCTCTAGCACTGGTAATTTCTCTTAGAACCACTAGGCTAAAGTCACTTTTTATAAATATGTGGCCGCGAAAATACTTATTATCGTGTCAGCTGGAAGTCCATGCTTCTTCTGCTTGTGGACAGGGCCGACACTGAACTGACGTCAAGATGAAGATCGTGAAGTTAAAAACTTTGCTCCAAACAGTTTTGCAATGTTTCCAACCTTTTATAATTTGATGCATATCTATATATATAAAGAAATGTTCGCCTCTCTCCCGTGAAGCCACGTCATCAATTCGTGCGTTCTGGGAGTGACACATGTCCCATTTTATTTTTAGAGCCAAAATAAATGAATGCAGTTAAGGGTAATTGAACCCAGCACCTCTAGCACTGGTAATTTCTCTTAGAACCACTAGGCTAAAGTCACTTTTTATAAATATGTGGCCGCTAAAATACTTATTATCGTGTCAGCTGGAAGCCCATGATTTTTCTGCTTGTGGCCAGGGCCGACACTGAACTGACGTCAAGATGAAGATCGTGAAGTTAAAAACTTTGCTCCAAACAGTTTTGTAATGTTTTCAACCTTTATAATTTGATGCATATAATATATATCAAAATACATTTATTGTGCACGCTTTTATTAGTTTTGCTTTTAAAAGAAGGTATTTACAGTTATAAATGTTTTGTGCCAGTGAAGTAATGGTTGAAAAATCTCTATATATATGTCATTTTAAAATAACACTCAACTTCTATATATAGTCAATACATATGTCCATGTTATATTCTAGACTAAATATTTTCTCTTTTAAAAATATAGAAAACAATTTTTTTAGTCTACAAGCAAATGTTGTATAGCAAGTATGCATTATACAAAATAATATATATTTAAAATCCATACACAAAAACATAAAAGTTGTTATATGCCTCTTTCTGACACATGTACACTCCACTATGAATAAGAATTAAAAAAAAACAGTATTGTCATCAAACTTTATCACAAATCCACATTTGTACATCTGTAATTATGAGTTGGACAATTAGTTAATTTGATACAATACCAAAGCAAGAATAATCGAAAAACAACTATACCACCGCATACTAATAAGTAAGACATAACAAATAACCAAATTCTTGAATCTTAAAAAAAATTTCAACTCGAGCATTTAGTGAATATCAAATTAACTAATATCCCGCCCGTAGGGCGGGCCGAACCTAGTTACAAATAAAGTCATTAGCGACGTCTTTAATTTTCTTATTGTAATTATTTCTTTCTATTGTTTTGATTAGGGGTGGGCGTTCGGGTACCCATTCGGGTTCGGTTCGGATCTATTCGGGTTTCGGGTTTTCGGGGTCAAAGATTTCAGTCCCATTCAGATATTTCTAAATTTTGGTTCGGGTTCGGTTCGGATCTTTGCGGGTTCGGTTCGGATTCGGATAAACCATTTAAATTATTTTTAAAATTTTAAAATTCATTATATATTTTAAAATACTCAAAATCTATAAACAAAATAATATATTACATATAAATTTGAATAACACATGTCGAAATACATAAACTTAACATATAAATTGGTTTGATTTGAATATTTGGATAGAGAATAAATAAATATTTTAAGTATTTTTGGTATTTTGAGTATACTTTAACTATTTAAGACATTTATTTTTGATTATTTGTATATATTTTCAAGTATTTTGGATAAGTTAAAGGGCAAATCTCCAAAATAGCACCTTTCTAAGTTTATATCACAAAATAGCACTCAAAAACTAAAATTACCAAAATAGCACCTTTCTAAATTTATCCTTTGAAAATTTTAATTTTTTTATTTTTCAAAATTTGAAATCTTATCCCCAAAACCTCATTTCTCAACTCTAAACCCTAAACCCTAAACTCTAAACCCTAAACCCTAAACTCTAAACCCTAAACCCTAAACTCTAAACCCTAAACCCTAAACTCTAAACCCTAAACCCTAAACCCTAAAATCTAAACCCTAAACTCTAAACCCTAAATCCTAAACCCTACCCTTTAACTCTAAACCCTAAGCTTGTGACTTTTGATAAAACACTAAGTGCTATTTTTGTGACTTTTGACCTTGAGTGTTAGTTTGAGAACAAAAACTTGATTTAATGCTATTTTTGTCTTTTTCTCTAAGTTAAAAGTATCAAATATATTTTGGATATTTTTTAATATACATTAAACTAAAAAATAATTAATATCTATATTATTAAAAGAGAAGTACCCATTAAAAAATATCCCTAAGTTTTCTAACTTATTTACACTTCCATGCCACTGAGAATTAAATTAAACTACCTATTTTAATGTCTGTCTTTTCCAGTTAAATTAATGAGTTTTTCTTAATCAAATTTAAACTTAATATCATTAAATGAACCTACCTATTTTAATGCTTGTCTTTTTCAGTTAAATTAATGAGTTTTTCTTAATCAAATTTAAACTTAATGTCATTAAATGAACCTAAAAATACATCATATTTAACGTAGCTTATTACCGACGAGTACGACCCAATAATGAACTTAAATTTTATTTTTACGAAAACGTGAATCACTTGACTTATGTAATATTTAAAATATTTTAACTACAATATAACAAATGCATATAACCTATCTATGTTTTAGTTTGAAATGATCATGCTCAAGTTTTATATAGTCAACTTACATCATGCATCGATCGATGTACAATATTCAAACCACCTATAGCTTTCGTTTCTTTATAGGATGTATCAACAAACCAATCATCTCATTGATTTTCTAAGCTTTATAAAAAAACAATTCAATAAATACAAACTCAAAATCCAATATATTCTATTAATCAAAACAAAATATCTTCAATGTCGTATCTTTAATGTACCTATTAAATATAGAAACTATGACCATAATTACACTAATTATAAGAATAAATTTGATTCCAACCAATTGATCTATTACTTCAGTAATTGATTTGCTTGCAGAAGATGAAACAATAAATTTAAAATTTATAAGAATATAAAGATATAGAGATTCCAACCAATTGCCTATATTTGCGTATGATTTTCGCATAATAAGCTTCAAAGTGAACATTGAAAAACATAGAGAGATTTTTTTTAATCTTTTACCGACACAGAACTTAAACAAAACGAAGAGTTAAAGGTAATTTTTTTTGTTACACTTCCCGGAAAAAACGGTTACAACATGTGCTTTCATAATATGGCCTTTTAACATATTAATGTTATGGACATATAATAATTATCTTGACGAAAAACAAATACTATAAATAATTTATTATTAATAAAATTATGAAATTATTTACAATTTGATGACTAATTCATCGCCATTTTTTATATGTTAAATTTTTCATAGAAGTTTAAAAATTATTTTATTTTATTTAAACATGTATAACTAATTTATAATCTTTTATGCCATACTAAGTCATAATATAATATTTCTTCATATTTTACATTAATAACCATTGTTTTTATATATCGTCTACAATTCTCTAATTACGTCTATTTGTTCAATTTTTTTATATGATATCGAATATTCGTCATAAATAGATGGTTTAAGATGCCAAAAAAATTATTTACTTGGTGAATATAATACATCAAATATTACAAATACATCATTTAGTTAAATAAATAAACAAAAATCGAAAATTCATACTCGCGCTGGCGCGCGGATCAGGGTCTAGTATAGGTTTATAAATCTATTTCGGATACATTCGGGTACCCGAAATATTTCGGTTTGGATCGGGTTCGGTTTTGGACGTTCTTTAAATACCAAAATTTTAGACCCATTCGGATATTTAATCAATTTCGGTTCGGGTTCGGTATTACTTTTTCGGATCGGGTTCGGTTCGATTTTTCGGATCCGGATTTTTTGCCCAGCCCTTGTTTTGATCTTTTTTATTGTCCCTAGTGTGTCTACGGAGATTGTGAGATATATAACGAAATCGAAGAAACCATTTATTTTATTAAAAGAAAAGTACAAATATGAATCTATTTTATTAAAATAGAATTACAAATATGAATTCACCGTTAAAACTATCATTTATTTACAAGTCAATGAAGTAATTAATAAACCTAATTTTAAGCATTTTTGTATTTTTCTAATTTGATAAAATATTTCCTAAATCGAATGTACAACAAATTTTAAATTTAATTAATGTATTAAAACTAAAAATCCATATATTTAGGATCTTCTAAATATGCATAATTTGTAAGTGTCAAAATATTGAAAGATCTTAAGTAGTAAATTTTAGCAAATGAATAATAATATACACTAACTTCCTTTTTAATGATTATTAAAGAATAAAAATAGTTATGATTATTAAAGGACAAAACTTCAATATCTTGACGTTTACAATCTACTTTTTTGTGTCCAAGTTTACATTATACTTAACAAAAAGAATTATAAAAATAAATAAATGTTTTATAATAGGGATTAAAACCTAAAATAATTGTAAATTGATTTTTTAGATTTATATTGAAAATTATTATTTTTATTGGAAACACGATTAACATATCTAATTCCAAAATAGTCTTCAATTTCTTTTATATAAATTGTTTCTCATCTACTTCAGAATTATTTGAATTAAACAAATTTTGCATAATACAGGTTAATATTTTCCTTAAGATCCAATTTTTGTTCATTAGGAAAAATAACCAAAACAAACCATGGATTAAAATTTAAACATAACTTATGTACAAATGTTTAAAGTTTGTAAACTATGTACAAAACTAAAATTTTCATTAAAAATATATATATCATAATTATTTTTGTATTCTTTGAAGGATTATATGGTACTCACTATCTTAGTTGTTGACATAAAATACTTTATTTTGGAAAGATAGATTTACTAATATATACAAAAAATAATGGTGTTTTAATTTATATATATACTCTGTCAATTTCATAATATAAGTAGTTTTACATAAACGCATAAATAAAATTATAATTAAAAAAATAATTTTATATATAATTAGATATTTTTGAACCAATAATAAATAAGTCTATATAGGTTGATTGGCCATACTTAATCCAATAAAAATAGAAGTTACCTAAAAATATGAAAACTACTTATATTTTAAAGCAAACAAATTTGTCTAAAACTACTTATAATATGAAACAAGTGGAGTATATATCAAAATAGTTCATGTGGTTAAAATTATTAATTGATGTATGTTATATAATATATCATTTTGATTGGCTTAATATCAAACCATAATACGAGTAATCAACAAATTACAAAAAATTAAAAACCATCAAAGCTATCATGAATGGTATATATTGCAAATTGAACAATTTCATATACAAATACATGTTTGTGCAACCATTATATTTTTTTGTTATGAAAATTTTCATATATCTATTCTATTAAAACAAACGTCTGTGCACTCTAGTTAGGATATTATTTAACAAGACAAGAGGTTAAAGGGAATGTACCATATTTTTGAAAATTAATAATCACTCTGCATGTTTACATATAAATTAAAATATATAAATTATATTTATATATACTGAATTAAGGTCATCTAATATTCAGTAAACAATTCGAACAAGTTTACATATTTATTGGATGACTACGAAACGCTTAAATGTTTAGCTGAATCCAAATGAAGTTCTATGGACCACGGTACTGTATATACCTTTTGCATTATGGATATTAGTATATGTTTATGCGTCTCAGCGTAACCTTTTTTTTTCACAAAAAAAACGGAACTATGATAAAAATCCTACTGGTTCGAAAAACCAAACCGGTAGCCTGGAATCAACATAAAACACAGTAGAAGAGGAACTTCGAACACTTCATGAAACGTAACCTTTTTTTATTGAGCTTTTTTAAAAGAAAAACAATTGTAATGTAATTGTAAGGCAGCTATGTGCATTTATTGATAGCTACCTTGCAATTAGTACTTTCAATGACCCAAACAGAACCAAACCCTTTTTAAAAACAATTTTTAAATGATCCAAACCGAACCAGGCCCTCAAGTTTCATAAGTGGCAAAAAACTTTTATACCCTTGTATATATTATCGACAATTTTTTTTATATGTTTGATCATTTTATTTATATATATATAATTGTATTTTGTTGTTATTATATAATTTTTTTCCGATGGACCGGATCAATTTTTATAAAAAAATTGTAAAATTAAACTATAATTAATATATCATGGGTTGACCGGATTGAACATTAAACAAATTATGACACAAAAACCTTAATTTTTTTTCCACAAAACACATTCTTGAAAAAGTGAACAGTACTGTTTTCACAGTTGAATTATTTTGATTTTTATCTTCCATATGGTTTTGAAAGGTTTCAGATCAACCATCGAATTGATACATGTCATTTTAATGGTTTTAGTGCTATGCATAAGGAAAACTTACATTTTTTTATGTTATATTTTTTCTTATATGTTAGATTTTTTCTTATATGATATATTTTGAAAATTTTAAAACGACTTTAAATTACAAAAATGTAAGTTTTGATTAAGAATACGACTAAAAGCATTAAATGACATGTATCAATTCGATGATTGATCTGAAGCCTTTCAAAATCATATGAAAGATAAAAGTCAAAATAATTCAACTGTGGAAACAACACTGTTCACTTTTTTCAAGAATGTGTTCGGTGGAAAAAAACTAAGGTTTTTGTGTCATAATTTGTTTAATGTTCAATCCGATCAACCCATGATATATTAACTATAGTTTAGTTTTACAATTTCTAATAAAAATTGATCCGGTCCATCGGAAAGAAATTATATAATAATAACAAAAGCCATTGTATATATATATAAAAAAATGATCAAATATATAAAAACAATTGTCGATAATATATACAAGGGTATAAAAGTCTGTTGCCACTTAATGAAACTTGAGGGTTTGGTTCGGTTTGGATCATTTAAAAATTGTTTTCAAATTTAAGGTTACAAATTTTAAAGATAGTATACCCTTTAAGATAATGTATTTTCAATTGATTTTGAAGCTGTCACGTAAGCTAAATTGTGGATAATATGACCATCGAAAAGATCTCCGGGACGAGTAAAAGTGGAGTTTATGTTTCCTACGTAAAAATGATGTCTATGTAATGTGATATATAGTGACATCTAACAAATTAAAAAAATCAAGAAGAACAACTTTCTCAAAACAAAACTTCCTAACATTATTTAAACAAACGATCATTCGCAATAACGTTGAAAGAATGAAGTGGTGAGATATTCATCAACCAAAGTATTGATAGATCACATGCAGAATCTCTTTTGCAATAACATTCTTGCAAATATATCACATTTTTATACCTTTCTTTGGTTTATTGTAAATCATCAATCATGCAACTGAACTATAGCACTCGAAGTAAATACTTCCGATCCGTAGAGGTCCAAACATATATTTTTTGTTTAGTTCATTTTTCTTACGTCCTTCCCTTTCTCATATTTTTATTTTCATATCTAAAGTTACTGTATTATGAATCTCAAATATCCTAGTCTTGTTAATGCTTTCGCATGTTATCCCACTACAAGAAAACATGACCTTAACGACTACAATATTAGTAGCTAGTTGGTCGTAATATGGGCATTACGACCAATTAACTTCGAAAATCGATTGGTCGTTAGAAGGTGATCGTAGTTAATTATTAGAGGCACATTGGTCGTAATATTACGACTAGACATATTAGTCGTAAATCAAACGTAACTTTACGACTCAAACTGTTAGTCGTAAGTTAATCGTAAATACATTAGTCGTAAAGGTGACATACATTTACGTCTCATATATTAGTCGTACACTGGTCGTAACCTTACGACCAATTTACCTCTATGTCGATGTTTATTAGTCGTAAGGTAACGACCACTTTACATCGACTTTAGATGTTCATTGGTCGTAAATTTGACCAACTTTATTTATTTATTTTCGAATTTTGTATTTATTTACGAATTTTATATATTATTTAAAATCAAATATTTAAATTTAGTTTGATTTAATTTTTTAAAATTTGATAAAATTAAAAGAAAATATCTAACATCCGTAACATATTAATATCCATAATATAAAACATTCAAAATAAAAATTAATTAAAACCGAAAAAACTAAGCATTAAGGTTTATTTCGTCTACCGCCAGCAATAACAATATCGTCAATCTGAAAAAGAAAAAAAAATAGATGGTTATAAACAATTCAAAAATTTTATATAAAAATAATCTAAACCTATTCTAATTCCATCATAATCTAACTTCATCCTAATCTACTTCCATCCTAAACTAATTCCAAAACATAATCTAATCACCTAACTAACCACCTAAAACTAAAAAAAAAAAAAACTTACCTAGAGAGAGAAGGGAAGTCGTTATTAGAATAAGCAACCAAATGGCTTCGCGAGGTCCGAGTATATATAGATTTTTGGTGTTAGTCGTAAATGGGTTGTAATATAACGACCAATGAGAGACTAGCGGTCGTAAAGAAGACGTAAATTTACGACCAATGGGAGACCAAATAATATTACGACCAATTAGGGACTAATTTTTTTATTTACGACCAGTTAAGGACTAATAGTGGTAAAGAATAATTAAAATTACGACCAATGTGGGACAAAGTAGTTTACGACCAATTAGGGACTACCGTTGTAATTCTCCTCCCACTTGTGATCCCAGTATCTTTCTTCTCTTTTTTTTCAAATATTTCTAAAAAAAATTCTCTGATTTGAGAAGCAAACTGGTGAGTATTTATAGGAAATTTCGAAAGATATTACGACCAATTAGGGACCATTCAAGCAGTTTAGTCGTAACTGAGTCGTATGTTACGACTAAGTAGGGACCAAAAAGACGACCAATTAGCTTCGACTACTTTATTCCATTCGGGACCAATAAGGGACTATTCTACCAGTTTAGTCATACGTTAGATGTAAATTAACGACTAATTAGCTTCGAATATGTTTATTCTCATTTTAGATTAGTCGTAACTGAGTCGTACTTTACGACTAATTAGCTTCGTTTTGTGTTTATACCCTAAAGCCGAAACCCCAAACCCCAAACATCATAAGTTTTATACACTTCTAAACCCCAAATTACAAAGATTTTTTTTTAAACCAAGTTCATATATAATTGAGCAAACATGATAATAAGTTATATATTATTTGTAATGCAATACAAGGAGTTTAATAATATAATAAAACACAAACACTGTAACATAATCAAACTCGTCATCAGAAACATCATCCACTTCATCATTTTCTTCAAATTCATCTTCGTTGGCTTCGTCTGTTGCATCGTCTGGAAGTTCTTCATATCCCTGGTTGTGTGGATCAACAATTAAGATATCATTTGTAGCTTTCTCAGGTACTTCTACTTCGTTTACGGCATCTTCTTGTAAAGGCGGTTGTTCATCAGTCAAGACTCGGCCCCGAGGTGTAACTTTTATAGCGGCTAACCAAGATATTCTAGATTGTCTGATCCTCGGATATGCAATATGTAGGGTTCAAATTAAGATATCATTTGTAGCTTGCTCAGGTAGTTCTACTTCGTTTACGGCATCTTCTTGTAAAGGCGGTTGTTCGTCAGTCAAGACTCGGCCCCGAGGTGTAACTTTTATAGCGGCTAACCAAGATATTCCAGATTGTCTGATCCTCGGGTATGCAATATGTATGGTTCAAATTTGTTGTACCTCCGTGTAGCATTTATATCAACAACTCCAAACTTGCTATACCGAACACCTCTATTGACGGTGGGTTCAAACCAGTCATATTTGAAGAGAACGTATTTCAGCTTCACCAGGCCGGGGAACTCCACTTCGATGATCTCTTGTAAGATTCCATAGAAATCAGTTTCACCGTTCACACATACTCCATAGTTCATTGTTGCTCACCAACTACGTTTCTCGTAAATTGGTCGTTAATCAGATGGTAGCTGGTCGATTTAATTTAGTTGTACATTTTCGACCACATTACGACTACCTGAAAGTGTGGTCGTAAATGCGAAGTTGGTTTACGATCAATTTACGACTAAATCTTTTAGTAGCAAAATTACGTCTAAGTTACGACGGACTTTAACATAGTCGTAAGTTGGACGTAACGTCGAAGTTAATATACGACTACACATTTGTAGTCGTAAATGGTAATCGTTACTCTCATGTTTTCTTGTAGTGTCCATGCTCTTCCGTTTAGTCTAGAAAATCAGACTAAAAAAAATTAGACACAATCTAGCAATATACTGGAAAAACTTCCATCAAACTGCCTGAAAAGAAACTTAAAAACGATAAACTCAAAAACTTCTTATTGTTCTGTACACCTTGTAACAGGAAACATAAACTCCACTTCTAAAAATTTCGATAAGACAAAAATGATATCCAACAGCTGGACGATAATAATAATTATAATTCTCGACGATCATAAAATATATATAATTTTCGCATATCATAATAGCTATATGTGGTTTTTAGCAAAAAAACAAAAACAAAAACAATATAACTTAAAATTTTAACATAAAATAATATAAAAATTTAATGAACCTAGAATTGACGTATTTGAAAACAAGGCCGAATTGGTAAGAAAACCATTAGAAAACTTACAAAATAAGCCCATGTTAAGATCTGGTAGGCAAAAAAGTACATTGAGCTTACCATTTCATGCTTTCTCTAATTCGATTGGCAAAAAACTAGGAGTTCTCGAAATTGGACGTTTAGGGTCAGTCGGCTTCAGTTATATTAGACACACTAAGCCCTCTCGATCTTCTAGCAATTTATCGCATTAAATACTTTTCCTCCTCCTTAACTGGGATAACTGTGGGACGCTCGAGTCTTGAATTTCGAAAATAAAAGCCATGCACCAACTTGGTTAGAGATTGTATCCAAGTTTTGTTTTGGTCACTTAATATATATAAGGCTTCGTCTTTGTCTTTTCTGGATTTTTTTTCTTATTCTTTTATGAAGTTTTCTTTATTAATCTCAGTTTCCCCGGTTGCAGCGTACAAACATAAAACCTTAATGTTGACCCAAAGAAAAGAGAATACCATCCATAGAAGGCGTAGGCTATCCGTAACTAAAGCTTTAAATGAAAACGAAGGCAACGTGGTCCATCGGGTTCACTAACAAATTCGTTGACATCATATGGATGCAACCAAAGCTATCCGTAAGTAGAGCTGTCAAATGGTGGCCGCCCATGGGCTTGACTAGTCTAAACTGTGATGGACGGTCCATAGTTGCGACCAAATAACATATGGTTTAATTGGGCTTAAAACCGCTTTCACCCATGGACAATTTGGTCCTGCCAATGGGCTCTGGACGACCCAACCTATTAACAGAATTAGGGTTTTTTATTTTGCGGAAAAAAGAAAGGTGATTCTCCTTCGTCTCGGTTCGCGATTCTGAGCTTTTCTCCTCCATAGCTCGATCTGTGTTTGTGGGTTCATCGATCTTTGTCTCGGCTCGTGATTTCGTTTCGATTTCTCCATCATCTCTCTCTCGTCTCGGCTCTAGAGAACTTTAGTAGAGAACATGATGGTTGTGATTATGTAGAGAACATGATGGTTGTGATTGTGTAGAGAACGTTAGTAGCGAATAAAGCAAGCTTAAGCTTCTGTTGTGTTATTGCCTATATAAAGGAACTGAGAAGATCACGATTTCAGTTCCTTTATTGTTACAGGACAATGTATTTTGATACTCCAAACCTGGTTGATGAAGATAGCTATTATCTTGAAGACATGGAACATGAAGACAATGATGAGGTCCATGAGGATGATCCAATGCCTCAAGAAAATGGTTCTTCAAAAAGAGGTATCAGTAGTAGTGGTTCAAGTAGACGTCGTGCTAAGTGATGGAACAATTTCACTATAGGAAAGAAACATTCTGATGGCAAAACTGATGTCACTTGCAAATACTGTCAGAAGTATTATTGCTTGAATCTGCGTCAAAATGGAACTAATACCATGAATCGCCATATGAAGACTTGCTCAAACACTCCTGGAAGTACTCCTAGAAGTGCTCCTAAAAAGCTGGATATGGAAGTGTTCCGTGAGATGATTGATGTGGCTATTATTCAGCACAATCTTCCTTACTCTATAGTCGAGTATGAGAAGATGAGAGAAGCCTTCACCTATGTGAATCCGACTATAGAGTTTTTGATGCGCCTTAGTCCATGGATCAGTACATGGAACCGGACCTGATTGGAGATCAGGCCGATCAGAACAACTCAGCCGAGGTTCGTCTACCTAGCCGTGCCAACCAGGACGATCGTGCCGTGTACCGCCTCGACCCGCTTACATCCGGGATGGAGCTTAGACCAGACCCGCGTCCTGACATCCGAACTGACCGAGCCGGTACGCATTCTTCCCAGCCATCTCGACAAGCCAAAGCCAACAGCCGAGCCAGACTTGACTTGGATCGTGAGGTTTCCCAAAATGATCGAGATTTCTCTCTCTTGGTCCGTTTGGCACGAACCAAGTGTCCTAAAGACCAGACCGATGGACTATCTCTCATGTCCGACACTCTCTAAGATTTCTATCATTCAGATTTCTCTAAGGCACGAATCATCCAGCTTTCTGAAGACTTAGGCCGCATCAGTACACTGCTTGATCACCCGGCGGACTGTCCAGACCGTCCCGCGTTCGTCCAGCTCCTTACCGCGACAACTCCAACTTGGCCGGATGAATCTGGGCATCAGCCGAAGAGTCACTTTGACCAGATCTAATCTGAAGAGTTTATTTGACTGCCTTTCAACATTCTCAGTCAACTTTTTATTTCCTAACTGTTTTATTAATGTCTTTCTTTGACCAAAAGTAGTATAAATATGTAAACTCTTTCTCATAATCAATAAATCGATTTTCTTTCAAAGTTTATGAGTTTATCTATTTGTTCTTCGCTTAGAACAGTCTTGTTTCTTGTCTAGTGATTCTCCAAATAAACAAATTTTCCTTTGTTGGTGTTGAACGTAACATTCCAAACCACAATCGAAGCCGGTAGTATCATAAGGTCTTTCCGCAACCTTTTGTGTCGCCTTTCAAACCACCCAGTTCTCTCATCTTTGGCGAATTCATATCCAAAATCCCGTTGAGTGATGCTGTCCGAATCTAGGACGTATCAAAGTGGTATCAGAGCCACTCAACCGGTATCATCTTTTCACTTTCTCATCGTTTCATCTTCTCATCTTCCATTTTCTAAATCTGTTCATCTTCTTCTTTCTATCTCAAATCCGGGCCATCTCTTTACCATCCATTAGATTAAAAAAAATGAGATTTATATATATAAAAAAAAGAGAAAAAAAATCAAAAAGTTCGATAAGTGGCTAGGTGGTGGAAGAGAAATCCTGCTGGCTGAAGAGAAATCCAGCCTTAGAGTGGTTAAAACGGATTTCAAAACCAAAGTTCTTATCTTTCTGTCTTAAACTACCCCCGTTTTCTTGGAGATCCCAACTTGTTACTAGTCTTGTTCTCTTAGAACTTTGAGAGACAACTTATTGAGTGACCATCCAAATTCCGAGAGAAACACTAAGAGTGGGCGAGATCAAACACATGAGTGTGTGAGGAATTTTGTGTACTAATCTTTTGTGTTAAGCTTTTCAGGAACTATGGAGAGTGAAGAAGATAGAAACTTAAGATCCCAACTTTTGATGGTAAAATTAATTCAGATGCTTTCCTTGAATGGGAAAGAAAAATTGAACTTCTTTTTGATTGTCAAAATTTTTCTGAAATGAAAAAGGCTAGATTGGCCACAACTGAGTTTGTTGGCTATGCTATTAACTGGTATGATCAAGTTGTGACTCACAGGAGAAGGAATGGCGGGCCACCAATCTCTACTTGGGACGAGCTCTCGGCCTTGATGAGGAGACGGTTTGTTACAGAACATTACCACTGGGAACTCCACCAATGACTCAAACGTCTACTTCAAGGAACAAAATCCGTGGAGGACTATCACCAAGAGATGGAGGTCTTGATGCTCAAGGCGGATGTGGACGAGCCCTTAGACGCCACCATGGCCAGATTCCTTTCAGGTCTCAACCGAGACATTCAAGATCGAATGGAGCTTCAGGAGTATGCTAGTATGGAACAAATGCTACACAAAGCCATTCTGATCGAGCAGCAAGCCAAAAGAAAGAACTACTCTAAACCGGCCTTTCCTCCCAAACCTAGCTATCAAGACAAAGGTAAGTCTCCAATCACAAAAAAAATACTTCTTTTAAGACTAATGCCCCGGCTCGTGTTGACAAAGGCAAAGCAGTTGAGACTAACAATCGAGCAAGAGACATTCGGTGCTATAGATGTCAAGGCATTGGCCACTACACCAGCAAGTGTCCAAACCAGAAAGTGATGATCCTCTTGGAAAATGGCAAAGTTGAGTCCGAGGACGATAAGGACGATCTAGAGGACAAGGATGACCACGGTCCTATCTTTGATGAGGAAGTAGAATCCTTCGACTACCCACACCAAGGGCCACTTCTAGTCGCTAGGAGAACCATGGACGAAGGCCTTGGTCCGATCTTTGAAGAACACTCGGACACCGACCTAGACCCGGCCTTTGATGAGACACTTGAGCCGATCTATGATGATGAGGACGGACAGCTCGACTATCCAGCTCATGGTCCACTTCTTGTTACCAGAAGAACATTGAGTGTTCAACCCAAAACCAATGAACGAGAACAAAGGGAGAATCTTTTTCATTCTCAATGTTTAGTTTCAGAAAAAGTTTGTTCTTTGATTATTGATGGTGGAAGTTGCACTAATGTTGCTAGTGATTCTCTTGTCAGGAAGCTTGGACTCGTAACCAAACCACTTCTTTGACATTTCAGATTGGAATGGTTGAACGAAACTGGAGAACAGTATGTACGGGAACAGGTCGCGGTCCCTCTCACTATTGGACGATATGAGGACGAAGTCCTTTGCAACGTCCTTCCCATGGACGCATGCCATATCCTGCTAGGACGACCATGGCAGTTTAACAAGAAGACAATACATGACGGTTACACCAACTGACACTCTTTTTATCATAAGGGAAAGAAAATCACCTTGGTTCCTCTCTCACCGGCCGGAGTCCACCAAGATCAGCTCCAGCTGAAGAAGAGCCGAGACAAAGAGCCCAAACCATCCGAACCTGAGGTATCTCCTAGGAACTCAAACTTATTTATCAAAGGAAGTCAGGTAAATAAATGCTTATGCTCACAACAGCCGTTTCTTTTGCTTGTTTACAAAGAAACTCTAATGGCTTCCTCTTCTAACATTGCACCGGAAATTCCGAGTGATCTGAAAGATGTTTTGCAGGAATACTCTGATGTGTTTCCAGATGAGAATCCTAAGGGATTGCCACCAGTCCGAGGCATTGAACACCAGATTGACTTCGTCCCAGGTGCGTCTCTTCCAAACTGGCCAGCTTACCGAACCAACCCTGTGGAGACAAAGGAACTTCAGAGACAGATTGGAGAGCTTCTTGAGAAGGGATACATTAGAGAGAGCCTCAGCCCTTGTGCCGTTCCTGTCCTCTTTGTGCCCAAAAAGGATGGTTCTTGGCGCATGTGCGTGGACTGCCGAGCTATCAACAACATTACGGTAAAGTATAGGCATCCCATCCCTAGGCTTGATGACATGCTTGATGAGTTGCATGGTTCTTCTGTGTTTTCTAAAATTGATTTGAAAAATGGTTATCACCAAATTCGAATGAAAGAAGGTGATGAATGGAAAACTGCATTCAAAACTAAACTAGGATTGTATGAATGGCTTGTCATGCCATTTGGCCTTACCAATGCACCTAGTACATTCATGCGTTTGATGAATCATATCTTGCAGTCCTTTATTGGCCATTTTGTTGTTGTCTACTTTGATGATATTCTCATTTACAGCAAGAACCTTGATGATCATAAATTACATTTGAAATCTGTTCTTGAAGTCGTTTGTTTGCTAATCTTGGTAAGTGTTCTTTTGGAACAGATCACGTGGTCTTCTTAGGCTTTGTTGTAGGTGCAGATGGACTCAGGGTACACGAGGAAAAGATCAAGGCCATCCGAGACTGGCCCAGGTCGTTGACGTGGGCGAGGTGAGAAGCTTTCACGGCATGGCCGGGTTCTATCGAAGGTTTGTCCAGAACTTCAGCTCTATAGCCGCCCCTCTCACCGAAGTGATCTAGAAGAACATTGGATTCAAGTGGGAACAAGCCCAAGAAGAGGCGTTCCAGATCCTCAAAGGGAAGGTGACTCAAGCCCCATTACTTGTTCTTCCTGATTTTTGTAAGACTTTCGAAATCGAATGTGATGCCTCGGGTGTAGGAATTGGTGCTGTCTTGATGCAGGATAGGAAACCCATTGCTTACTTCAGTGAGAATCTTGGAGGAGCCACACTCAACTATCCCACTTGTGACCAGTAACTGTATGCTTTGGTCCGGGCCCTTCAGACGTGGCAGCACTACCTTTGGCCTAAGGAGTTCGAAATTCATACGGATCACCAGTCTTTGAAACAACTTAAGGGCCAGCAGAAGTTGAACAAAAGGCATGCACGTTGGGTCGAGTTCATTGAGACAATTCCTTATGTAATCAAGTACAAGCAAGGTAAGGAAAACGTGGTAGTTGATGCCTTGTACAGAAGGTATGTTCTTCTGTCCACTCTTGAGACCAAGTTTCTTGGTTTCGAGTTTATCAAAGCCTTGTATGCAACTGATCCAGACTTCAAGGAAATTTTCAGAAAATGTTCCAAGGTTGCCTATGGGAAGTATTATCAAGTTTCTGATTTCTTATTCTTTGATAACCGTCTTTGTGTTCCCCAATGTTCTTTGAGGGAGTTGTTTGTCAGGGAATCTCACGGAGGAGGCTTGATGGGACATTTCGGAATCAAGAAAACCTACAAGGTGGTTTATGAGCACTTCTATTGGTCGAGTCTCATGAAAGATGTGGAGAGGATATGCAACCGATGTGTGGTGTGCAAGAAGGCCAAGTCCAAAGTGAAAAACCAAGGTTTGTATTCAGCTATACCCATTCCATCTCATCCTTGGGTAGATATTTCTATGGATTTCGTGCTTGGATTGCCTAAAACTAAGGCCAGACGAGATTCTATCTTTGTAGTAGTTGATAGGTTTTCAAAAATGGCTCATTTCATACCTTGTCATAAATACCTTGTCATAAAACTGATGTATGATCGAGATGCTAAGTTCCTTAGCTATTCTTTAGAGATGTTGTCCGATTGCATGGCGTGCCTAGAACAATTGTGTCTGATCGAGATGCTAAGTTCCTTAGCTATTTCTGGAAGACCTTGTGGTCTAAGCTAGGAACTAAACTTTTATTCTTGAGCACTTGTCACCCACAGACCGATGGTCAAACTGAGGTTGTGAACCGACCTTTGTCTGCATTGCTTAGGTCTTTGGTTAATAAGAATCTTAGACTTTGGGAAGAATGTTTGCCACATGTTGAATTTGCATACAATCATTCTGTGCATTTTGCTACTAAGTTCTCACCGTTTGAAATTGTTTATGGTTTCAACCTTATGTCTCCACTTGATCTTTTGCCTTTGCCTTTGAGTGAAAGAGTTAGTACAGATGGGGAAAACAAGGCAGAGTCCATTCGGAAGTTGCATGAGAAAGTCTATGACAACATCACGGCCAAGACAAAGATCTACGAGAGAAAGGCAAATAAGAAAAGAAGCAAGGTCGTTTTTGAGGAACGCGATCTTGTTTGGGTTCATTTGAGAAAGGAACGATTTCCGGAGGAAAGGTGTGGGAACCGAAATTAGCACTGTCGATTTCCATTTAAATAAGAAAATTTAGGAAAAACCTAATTTTCCAGAGGTCTTGGATATCTGCTAAACCATACGCCAAGCAATCAGAACACGAAATAAAGACGAGAAAAATAAGAAATCGAAAAGATAGCAAAATAGATCTTATTCCGAATTCACGTTTGAGCGTTACAACAAGGTAAGAGTCTGGACTACGAAAGCTGTCGGCGAGATTCTTAGTTCTAAAACCCTAAGACTGCAAAACCTAATTGAGTCGCAGCTCGAATAACAAAAACAAAAAGTTGCCTAAAATTGCTTTAAGTACTAAGTTTGCTCTGGAAAAATTCTCTCCTTCTGCCTCTCGCCTAGGACTCCTTATATACTCCTCCAAGGTCGGTTTTAGCTTTTCCCTTCCTGACCTTAAGCCGTCTTAAGCGAAAAATGGAGATATTTCATTTTTTCCGATCTTCATGTTTATCTGCGGAAACTTAACATTTTTTCTGCGGAGACGTATCTTTATATTTGTTTTCATAAAATAAAAACATAAACCGTCATAGCATCTATGAGTTCATTCTTAAAGAATTGTAAGTGGGCTTGTAGTCGCGTTTTAGACCTCGTTGGGCCGTCCTTCGACATGAAACATTTGTTAAGATTTTCTTTTTGACAAAAACAAGTTCTCGCAGTTTTTATCGTAAAGTTTCAACAGTAACTATGATTGGAATGATGTGAGAAATGATATGGCTGCGGTACATGGGAGCTAGCATTGAGGAACATATGAGAATGCATGGATTTGGGTCGTACCCGTTGATCGATGTCCGAGACAGTTCGGTTGCTACGTAGCGACTTGACCCCCGCTGGATCGGTCGTTACGTAGCGACCGACCGAGTGGCTTGGTGGGTCGTGGGTCGGTCGCTACGTAACGACCAACCGAGTGGCGTGGTTGGTCGCTACGTAGCGACCGGCTCGTTCGCGGACCAGTCTCTACGTGGAGACCTTGTTTGGATCCTTTTCTGACGTTTTATGAACGTGTTCTTGGACTATGGGTGTTTAGTTTTGATGAATCAACCGGGATTAGTGTAAGATTTCTCCGCAAAGTTCTTCGTAAAGATTTCTTTACGAAGATTATTTTTCGTAAAAACGTTCATGCTGATTTTTACGGATATTTGGATGTTAACTTCGTCGTGTCTGTTTTTGACCCCAACAGTTAGCCCCCCCAGCCCGCTAGAATCGTGGATTGTCGCTGAGATTCTAGCGTGCGGTTTGGCGAGTTAGGCAAGATAAGTAAGTTGGACGGAGTTTACATTCAAAATTCCGCGGAAGAATATCGACGAAGAAATATATATATATAATAAATCAAAATCCTAAACTCATACTTATGTAAGTAGTGAGCTCCCATCTTTCATTCCCTTCACACATTCCGTTCTTTCCAAATTCTCTCTAGCTTCTCTCCTCAATTTAGCTTTCAAGATGTCTTCATCCCAAAGTGACAAGAGAGGTTCCGATGCAGAGATGGGTGAGGCCACCTCCCAAGTTCCAGGACTGGTTCCCTCCGATGGTGCGCCAGCTTGTGTCGCCGGCTTCCTTTCTTTCCGAGAGAAACTAGCTTGCCGCAAAGCTAAGAAGGAACCGGTGCGTGATGACACCGAGCTTCCGTCCTCTTCCGTTCTGGTCGTCACTCCGACTCATGTACCCGAGGTTCAGGTTCCGCAAGACGCATGAGCGCAAGCCGAAACAGGCGTTTCGTGCTTGCCAGATTCTTCGACTCAGCCTTCCGGATCTTCTACGACTCCGATACTCGTTGATGGCTAAGAAAAGGCCACTGAGTAGATGCGTCCTCATCCAGCTAGAAAGGAGATTTTCCTGGAATTGCGTGCTCCTAGTGCTACTCCGGTTGTTCAACCAAAGGGCTGGAAGAGGAGATGCACCAGGGGCAATGACGGAGAATCTTCGCAGCTGGAAGGATTGAGTCTGGCATCAGGATTCCGCGGAAAGGTTCATTTTTCACTTTGGCTTTTTATTCTTAGAGCGTTGGATTCTGTTTAGCCATGTTTTGCTTTGTATCTTTGATTGTTATCTCATCTCGCAGTTTGTGTCGCTGATCGATGGAATGATCAGCGAGTGTGGTTCCGAGGTTAGTCGTCTTGCAAGAGATTTGACAGAGATGCTGGGAAAATTGTATGAGTCTGAAGCCATGCTGAAAGCTATCAAGGATTCTCATTCCGCAAAGGTGTCTAAGCTCGAGGTTCTGATTGGGGAACTCGTGAGGGACCTTAGGAAGACGGCGAGTTCTTTGCTTAAGGAGAAAAATGCTAGGAAGACCAAGTCCTCGGAGGTACGTCGACTTCAGTGTCAGATTGAAAGTGGTGAAGGATCGACGAACCGTGAGGTCGGGGAGGCCAAGGATGCACTCCGCGTTGAGTTCCAGACCCGTTTGGCGAAGATTTCTGAATTTTTAGGCTCCCTCGAGTGCATTCGCAGCAGGGATTTGGCCCTGGCGACTGTCGATGGTGGGATGGCTGTGGTTCAGGCACTCTAGGGTGAAACCCCTTCGTCTTTACAGGACGACGAAGCCAGGTTGTCCGCTTGCAAGGGAGATCTGGTGGTCGTGGACGGGAGTTTCGACCTTGTCTTGGCCGATCTAAAGTCCAAGTGTTTCCTTCCGACGTGTTCAGAAGACCCAGAGGGGCAAGATCCTGCGGTCGGGGAAAACGGAGGCGGTGCGGCCCCGAGCTTGGACGAGGCGATGGGTGAAAGGGAGGTTTAGATTCCAGATGACAATCAAGGTTACGATCTCGCTTGAGATTTTTTTTTAATGTTATGAATTAGTACTTGCTCTGGCCTTGTATGGCCATGTTTATGTTTTGGGACTGGCCGCTTGTGGCTTTGAATCCCCGCTGCATTGCGGCTTTTTATGAATGGATATTCAGTTTGCGTTTTTATGTGAGTAATTTGGATGGTGTAGAAGGAAGATTATGAGTTGTCATCTTATATCTTCCTCCAAAGTGGAATGCTATATTTGTGGTCCGTTTCGAGAATTTTCCGCAAAGTCCTAACTTCGTGGGATTTCTAAGGACGTTGAATATAAGCATAGAGGCATGCTTTAGGATCTCGTATCTTCGATATCATACCTTGAGATGTTAAAGACCAGTGTGATGGGTTTAGGGCAAGACCTAGGTTTACTTCTGGTTTTAGGGGGTGCGATGACTAATTCAACTTACGTATCCCGTTACAGTTTCGACCTGATTTCATACCGATTTAAAGTCCGCGATAGGTTCTCGGCTTATATGACTTGTCTGGGTGGAATCGAGCATCTCTCCAAGGACAATTTTTAAGTCTCCTGGAAGTGCTGACCAAAATTTCGGATTTCTTTTATAACGCTATTACCCTTGTGTCGGATGTATGAGAGTCATCTTTGTGAGATGGCTTAGTCTGTTTAGGACGTTGGGAGCTCGATTTGATTAGCAACGAACTTGGTGGTAGACACTATCGTCTGGCGGGAAATAGTTTCTTAGGCATTTTTACGACGTCTCGCAATGCCGAAGGTTGGTTTTTACCTAGTGACTGATAAGTTCGTGAATTTTAGGACTCATATAATTTGTGGACCAAAAATGGTCGTGCGGTTTTGTGGTATTGTTGCGTTAGAAAAGTTTCGAAAATATCGAGCGCTATGTCAGATATTTTGAACTTGGGAGTATACGAGTATACATATACGTACCCGCTCCCTCCCTCCCACCCATTTTGTAGAGAGAGGATGATGCGGCCATTAGATCAGCAATGGAACCAGAGGTCAACCCAAAGCCCTACTCAACCAGCCAAGGCGCCAACCAGGACATACGTGCACTAAACATGCTATATCTTACAAACCAGGAGGGCTTAAATGTCGAGGAAAATTCTTATGGATTCTACACTCAAGAAGGAGTCCAGGCCAATTGGAATTGAGCCAAAGTATTCACGGAGCAAGAAGTTAAGAATTTTACAAGTCAGAGGTTTCTCAGCCCGTCCATATGCGAGTATGCAACTTTAGAAGAGGATTCAAGCCCAAATAAGAACCGTCATGAACCAAAACCAATCATAGAAGTCAAGAGGCGTTTATCAGATTTCTAGAAAGCCCAAGATCCCGAGAAATGGTCAAGGGAATTGGAAGATATGATCAATTTCCCAAAACCGGCCAAACCAGCTCTGCACTTGCCTTATTTGGAAGATCCGGGTTTCACATCAAACCAACCTCAAGAATGGCAACCAGGAGACCTTATAAGTCATTAAAAGGCACTCCAAAACATCATAGGAAGAACCATGCCACACTAGATCACGCGGATCCCAATCAAACCAAAAGATCAGGCCGGTTTGCATCAATTGGCCAAACCGACATCATTTAAAGAAAGTCTTCAACCAATTCAACTTGGTTCGACCCAGGGCTATTTATGGGAACCAGGAGATCATCTAGACCATTCAGAAGACATCCAAGGAGTCCTTAGCTGCACCAGCACCCAGGAGATCAGGCGGATCTCTCTTTCCATTAACATTCCATATATGGCAACATCTACACTAAATGTTTTGGAGGAGTTTCTACAGATTTTTGCCCAAGACCAACGGCCATATTATCATCTATTAAGAACAAGGATTATTTCAGGAAGGCTTTAAGATCATGGCCATGTCCAGAAGCTGTCCAGATACAAGATCATCCAAGTTATCCTTTTGAAGACACAAATCGAGCTAACGGCTAGTTTTCATGGAGCCATGAAAGCCTTCTCATCCAAGACTTTTATTTCGATTTATTTTCTTTCATTATATCATTTTCAGACTGTTAGAGAGTCCTTTGTCGAGCCTATAAAGCTCTAGTCTTTGCTTCATTGTAAATCACCCCATTTTGAAAGTAATAAGAATTATTCAGTTTTTCTAGTTTTCTTAAAACTATTGTTCTAAGTCTTTTGAGTTTGTGTGAAGCAACTCCAAAGCACCTTGGCTTATCAAGGCTCCTTTCCATAGAGTCTTGTGGTGTCCTCAATCCCCCATCCTTCCATTCAAATTCGTTTGCCAAGCTTGAGAGTGATGCACATCCAGCAAGCAAAGCACCATCTCAATCCACTTCAATCATCAACTGATTAGGCTGAGAGTGTCACACGACCAGCAGCCTAATTCCATCCTATCTATCTTTGTTTATCTTGTTTTATCATATTAGAAATCATATCTCATTTGTTTTTGCATTTGTTTTCAGGATCATAACTTGCATTCCATCATATCGCCCATCCGATCATATTTTTGGTCGATCCATCAAGCTTCCATCAACCATTTTGCCATCCCTGATTTCCAGCCTGCAACATTTGGTATCAGAGCCCAAGCTCCTGAATCAGGTCACTCTATCCTTGCATCATTCATATTTTCTTTTTTTTCATCTTATAAACCGAAAACCCATAAAAACCGTTTCTTTGTTTCAAGTTTTGTTTCTTCATTTTTGTGTTCTTGCTGTTCATCACATTTTAAAACCACGAAAAAGAAAAAGAAAGATGTTTTTGATTCATGTTACTTGCACTTAGTTTCGAAATTCTTGTTAGTTTCCGTTTTGTTTTGTTTCCATAATCAAAAATCCCATAAAAATTGCCATTTTGAATTTGTTTCCTTGTTTGCATATCCTTTTAAAAAAAATAAAAATCATCCTTGTTATTTTATTAGACCATTTTAGTTGAAGTATTTCTTGCATATCATATTTCTGCATTAAAAAAAATCATTAATCATTAATCATAAGTTTGAATCATTTGTTTCATATTGTTTGGTTTATTGCATTTCTTAAACTAAAAACTCAAAAAAAAAAATATTCTTGTTTGTTTGTTTCCGTATTTTTCTCTCTATTTTTGCTCATAGCATCCCATACTGATTGATTTTGTGCTTGCATCAGAAAAGAAAATAAAAAAATATTTAAAACCACAGTTTAGATCATTTGCATATTGTTGGTTTAATTGTTTCATCTTAAGAGAAAAATTCAAAAAAAAAAATTCATTGCTAGTTTGCTTTTCATATTTTCTTTCCATTTGTGTTTCTTATCATATCATATAGTTTCATTTCGAATTTACATTCAGAAAACCAAAAGAAAAATTATTTATTGCATAGTTAGTTCATATTGGTTCACATTTGCATAATTCTCGGATTAGTGTAAATTGCATCATTGCATCTATCTTATTTTGGTTCTACCAAAACTTTCCATACTTTCACTTGCTCTTTGAGATTGTTTTCAGGAAGCAATGGAAGAGAAGGGACACGGCCAAAACCTCGAGGCCACATTGAGCCAACAGTCCATAGCTCTACAAAAGCTCCAAATTAAGATTGCTCAATTGGAGAAAAGAAATCAGGCACAAGGCCAACGACCACAGCAAGGAAAAACAAGCTTTGGAGATGTACCAGGGGCTGTATATGTTGAGCCCAAGCCACCAGATCCTCCAAGGATCAATAAAACTCCAACTTCTAAAACTCACAACCATCATGTTGTTAATTCTCGGTTTGATTATAATTCTTTTGCTTATAAAATTGAATTCTTTAAATTTTCAGGAAAAAAGGTTATCTAAGATGGGAGAGGAACCTTGATGAATGGTTTCACTTCAACAACATCCTGAGGAAAGAGAGGCTAGCTTATGCTAATGATCAACTTAGAGAAGAAGCCTTTAAATGGTGGGTACAAGAAGAAGATGATAGGCGGTTTTATAAGGAGCCAACTATCAAAACGTGGAGAGCTCTTAAAGAAGTCATGAGATATGAGTTTGCACCAGAGTTTACAAGTTCTGAAATCCAAGAACTATTCCCAAGGAGGTATCTAACTCATGGTTTCAAAGAAGCAAGAAAAATTGTGGCACAAGAAGGTCAAAGAGTCTTGCCTCAACAAGACTACTTTCAGCCAAACCAAGGGCACGCCATTGTCCACTGCTTAGACTAGAAGAGTGACATCCCAGAGGCCATGAATATGAGTAAAAGTGTCGGCCAAAACACTTTGATCAGGTCCAAAGAAAAACAAGAGCATGCTACTATGCAAGTAAAGGCTAAGGTAAGTCCTATACTTGATGATATTGTTCATAAATCATCTACCACTTGTATGATGCACTTGTCTTTGTCCAAGGGTGTTATTACAGGTATTAAAGAGTCTAGATCCCACAGAGATGACATACTAAGAGCAAACCTTCTAATGGACCAGAAGGAAAAGCAATCAAATCTGCTTAAAGAAGCAAAACCAGTAATAAAAGTATCAAACCAAGGTAAGTGTCTAACACATCCTTTAGCTACTGGTTTAAACGTGAATCTTCTTGGTACAGGGGTACCAGATGAGAGCCATATTTTTACTGAGGTTACAAGGACCGAACCAGAACATGAGCTCAATCAAAATCCACACCACAAGTGGAAACCGAAATCTGAACAAAAGATTGTTCAAGTGCCAAAACCTGAGGTAAATTTCACTCTAGATCATCATGATATTGTTAATTCCATGACAAGATTAATGCACTTGTCTTGTCCAAGGAAAATTGAAATTATTACAGGAAACCAAGGTGAGTACAAGGCAAAGAAAGAACAAGAAGTTCTTGCTGCCACAACTGATTTAAGGGTTAATTGTTCTATGTTTATATCATTTTATAAATCCCTTTATTTTGGAATAATATACTTGTCTTTACCAAGATGTTTTGATCCAGGGATAAGTCAAGAGGAAAATAAAAACCGAGCTGAGCTATCGAAAGAAGGTGATCATACCAACCAAGATCGAAAGTTGCAAGAAAGGCAGCGACCAAACCAAACTTGTCCAAGGAAGAATATCATTCTTCATCATGCTAAAGCATCCAAGGTAAATTCGACCATAACAAATTCTGTTCATGAAACTCCAGTATCAGATATAATTCACTTGGTCTTTGTCCAGAATGTTGAAAAAATTTCAGGTTGCAAAGAAGAATGCTTCAAAGAAATCCCACCGGATAATCTTTTGTTGCCAGGAGGATCAACCCCAAAGATGGTCAGAACCGAGCCTACTAGGAGTATGAAGGGCCATACACTGAATGAGAGAATCAATGCTAAATTCCATAGCAGAGGCGTGATCTTATCCTATTTTCTGAAAGAAGAGCCACCTGATGCACAATCCATCCCCAAACCGAAACAATATCAATGTAAGACCTTAGCATCTCAAAAGAGTATGAAAGCTGACTTTCTCTATCTTGGTACAGGTTATCCAGTTTCGAGGTCAAAAATTTTTCAAGGAGGAGGGTATGATGCGGCCATCAGATCAGTAACTGAACCAGAGGTCAACCCAAAACCCTACTCAACCAGCCAAGGCGCCAACCAGGACATATGTGCACTAAACATGCCATATCTTACAAAACAGGAGGGTTTAAATGATGAGGATAATTTTTATGGATTCTACACTAAAGAAGGAGTCCAGGACAATTGTAATTGGGCCAAAATATTCACGGAGCAAGAAGTTATGAATTTTACAAGTCAGAGGTTTCTCAGCCCGTCCATCTGCGAGTATGCAACTTTACAAGAGGATTCAAGCCCAAAGAAGAAGTGTCCTGAACCAAAACCGATCATAGAATTCAATAGGAGTTTATCAGCTTTCCATAAAGCCCAAGATCTCGAGAAATGGTCAAAGGAATTGGAAGATATGATCAATTTCCAAAAACCGGCCAAACCAGCTCTACACTTGCCTTATTTGGAAGATCCGGGTTTCACATCAAACCAACCTCAATAATGGCAACCAGGAGACCTTCTAAGTCATTCATAGGCAGTACACAACATCATAGGAAGCACCATGCCATACTGGATCAGGCGGATCCCAATCAAACCAAAAGATCAAGCCGGTTTGCATCAATTGGCCAAACCGACATCATTTAAAGAAAGTCTTCAACCAATTCAACTTGGTTCGACCCAGGGCTATTTATGTGAACCAGGAGATCATCTAGACCATTCAGAAGACATCCAAAGAGTCCTTAGCTGCACCAGCACCCAGGAGATCAGGCGGATCTCTCTTTCCATTAACATTCCATATATGGCAACATCTACACTAAATGTTTTGGATGAGTTTCTACAGATTTTTGCCCAAGACCAACGGCCATATTATCTTCTATTAAGACCAAGAAGTATTTAAGGAAGGCTTGAAAATCATGGCCATGTCCAGAAGCTGTCCAGATACAAGATCATCCAAGTTATCCTTTTGAAGGCACAAATCGAGCTAACGGTTAGTTTTCATGGAGCCATCAAAGCCTTCTCATCCAAGACTTTTATTTCGATTTATTTTCTTTCCTTATGTCATTTTCAGACTGTTAGAGAGTCCTTTGTCGAGCCTATAAAGCTCTAGTCTTTGCTTCATTGTAAATCACCCCATTTTGAAAGTAATAAGAATTATTCAGTTTTTCTAGTTTTCTTAAAACTATTGTTCTAAGTCTTTTGAGTTTGTGTAAAGCAACTCCAAAGCACCTTGACTTATCAAGGCTCCTTTTCATAGAGTCTTGTGGCGTCCTCAATTCCCCATCCTTCCATTCCAATTCGTTTGCCAAGCTTGAGAGTGATACACATCCAGCAAGCAAAGCACCATCTCAATCCACTTCAATCATCAATTGATTAGGCTGAGAGTGTCACACGACCAGCAGCCTAATTCCATCCTATCTATCTTTATTTATCTTGTTTTATCATATTAGAAATCATATCTCATTTTTTTTCAGGATCATAACTTGCATTCCATCATATCGCCCATCCGATCATATTTTTGGTCGATCCATCAAGCTTCCATCAACCATTTTGCCATCCCTGATTTCCAGCCTGCAACAGAGGGACAGCTGAATTTGTCTTTCCACAAACTGCCTACGTACCTCTTTCGGAGATCAAGCCGTCTCGTAGTTCAGTAGTTGCGAAGCAATTTGTTTAGTGATAATATTTTTTGAGATGCATTGCATTCCAAGTTCTTGGAATTTTTACGCCTTGCATGTTGGCTATCTCGCAGGAACCCGGCCGAACGACTATTATGATCTTGTAGGGTCCTTCCCAGTTTGCTCCAAGTTTTCCCGCGTTTCGTTCAGCGGTGTTTTGGAAGACTTTGCGCAGAACGAAATCTCCTTCGTTGAATCGGTGATTTCTAACATTGGAGTTATTGTATTTTGCGGCTGCGTGTTGATAATTTTGAATTCGGACAAGCGCTCGATCCCAGTGCTCGTTGATGAGGTCGAGATTGTCTAGAAGCACGGCGTTGTTGATCTCTTCTCGTTCGGGAAGTAATCTTCTTCGGACGCCGAGGAATTCGACTTCTGCAGGAATCATGCATTATGTCCCTTACACGAGGGCGAAAGGCGTTTGTCCCGTTTCTCATCTTGGGGTCGTGCGATGTGACCAGAGAACTCCCTCAAGTTCCTCTACCCACCTGCCTTTTTTAGCGTCTAGGCGTTTCTTAAGTCCGTCTAGAACGGTCTTATTGTTTGTCTCGGCTTCACCGTTGCATTGTGGATATCTGGGAGTTGATTTGTTTAATCGTATCTTCCATCTTTCGCAGAACGCTTCGAATCGGGTGGAAATGAATTGAGATCCGTTGTCGGTTACGATCTCGTAAGGAACTCCATGTCTACAGATAAAGTTTTTCCATACGAAATTTTCAACTTGGACATCTTTTATACTTGCGTATGATTCCGCCTCCACCCACTTTGAGAAGAAATCAGTGAGGACTAAGAGGAAACGCTTTTGCTTTGAATTGTGAAGGGGTCCGACGATGTCTATGGCCCAGCGCATGAAAGGATACAGTGACGTGATGGAAGAAAGAATTTTTGCTGGTTGTCGGATGGTCGGAGCATGCCTTTGGCATTTTTTGCATTTTCGTACGAATTTTTCACTATCTCCGATTTTCACTGCAAGTGACCTTCCACCGGAATGGTTTCCGCAGAATCCAGAATGGACTACTTCCATGACTTTTCTCGCCTTTTCTCCTTCCAAACATGCCATGAGTGGTCCGGAAAATTTCCATTTGTAAATTTTCCCGTCGACTGTTACATAACGCGCGACATGGGTTTGGATTTTGCGGGCTTCCCATTTTTCGGGAGGTAATTTTTCGTCGATGATGTAGGCTCGAATCGTTTCCAGCCATGGCGTATCACAGCCGTAGTGGAATTGTTCTGATCTTTCTTCTGGCTGTACTGCGACCTCCTCTACATCGTCGTCTTGATACCTGATGAGGTTGACAATGACTGGCGGTCAGATACTCGGGTGTTCAATAAATTCGACCGAAATTACTCTTTTATGACTTGGGTCTGAACTTGATGCTAGGGCCGCGAGAGCATCGGCTTGGACATTTTCGGAGCGGGGGATTCGCATGAGAGCGAAACAGTCGAAATCTTGAGCTAGATTCTGGACCATTTTGAGATATGCATCCATTCTTTCATCCCTTGCTTCGTATTCTTTGCTATATTGACTTGCGGCTAGCTGAGAATCACAGTAGGCATGGATGTTGCGTATCTTCAATCCGTGAGCTAATCGTAGTCCTGCAATGAGCGCTTCGTATTCGGACTCGTTGTTGGATGCGTGAAATTCCAGTCTAAACGATTGTTCTAGGATTTCACTGGTTGGTGACGTGAGGCGAATTCTGATGCCAGATCCTTGCTTAGATGACAATCCGTCGACGTGAAGGACCCATGTTGAATTTGGTTCCTTGTTAGTCACGGTTCCTGTCGGTAGCTCTACCAAAAATTCTGCGAGTACTTGGGATTTTGCACTCGTTCTTGGTCAGTATTCTATATCGCACTCACTTAACTCGACTGCCCATTTGGCTAGTCTTCCCGACTGGCTCGGACTATGCAAAATCGTCCGAAGAGGCAAGGTCGTGAGGAAGACGATTGTGAGGGATTGTAAATACGGTATGAGCTTTCGTGCCGATGTTACGACTGCGTATGCTAGTTTTTCCATTAGCGGATACCGTGACTCAGCATCTAGCAATGTTTTGCTTATATAAAAAATGGGTTTCTGTTCACCGCGCTCTTCTCTGATCAGAACGCCGCTTACAGCTGTTGCTGATACTGCGATATATAAGAACAAGGTTTCTCCTTCGACAGGTTTTGCGAGAAACGGAGGAGTGGTCAAGTAGCATTTCAGCTGTTGAAAAACGTTTTCGCACTCTTCTGACCACTCGAATTTCTGTTCCCCCGTAGGATATCGTAGAAAGGTAAGCATTTGTCCGTTGATCGTGAGATGAATCGGTTAAGTGCTGCGACTCTTCCGGTTAATCTTTGTACTTCCCGCTTGTTTTTGGGCGAAGCCATCTCGATCAGTGCATCGATCTGTTAAGGATTAGTTTCGATACCGCGGTATGTCACTAGGCAACTGAGGAATTCCCCCAACGCTACGGAAAATCTGCATTTTGCCAGGTTAAGCTTCATGTTGTGCAAGTTTAGTCGCGTGAAACATTCCTCAAGATGAGACACGTGATCTTCCGCATGGAGGGATTTGACGAGCATGTCGTCGATATAGACCTCCATAGTTTTACCGAGTTGTTCGGAGAACATCCGGTTCACAAGCTGTTGATAAGTTGCGCCGGCGTTTTTGAGGCCGAAGGGCATCACCTTGTAGCAATAAGTTCCGCGATCTGTAATAAATGCAGTTTTCTCGCGATCGTCAAGGTTCATCATAATTTGATTGTAACCCGAGAAGGCATCCATGAAGGATAAGTGTTCGTTTCCCGCTGTTGCTTTGACCAATCGATCGATGTGCGGTAAGGGGAAGCTATCCTTTGGCCAGGCTTTGTTAAGGTCAGTAAAGTCAACACAGGCTCGCCACTTCCCGTTTTTCTTCTTGACCACAACAGGGTTGGCGAGCCAGTCCGGGTACCTTACTTCTGTTATCGATCCGACTTTAAGCGGTTTTTCGACTTCGTCGTTGACCGCAGTAGCGCGTTCGGGTCCCAACTTTTGCCTTTTCTGTTTGACTGTTTGAAGGTTGGATCGATATTCAGCTCGTGGCAGGTTATGTTGATGTCAACCCCTGGCATGTCTTCCGCAGCCCAGGTGAACGTGTGGAGATTCTTTTTTATACAAGTTATGAGCTTAGTCCTTAAAGGTTCATGGTGGTTGGCTCCGATCTTGATGCATCATTCGGGGAATGCTTCGTCAACACATACTGATACCACGGGTTCGCAGGCCTGCTCGTGCTTTTCTTCTAGGATCTCAGTTTTCCGCAATTGCCAGAAGAGTTCTGCCGAATCTTGTTATTGAGCTTTTTATCGGAGGCCAACTTTTCTCGAGGAGTGGCCTCGGAATCTGATTTTTTCGTTTTAGTTTTGCGGCGAAGCAGACTTGCGATACCCTCGGGTTTCCCCAGATTGTTTCCATTTCGCGAGGGGTTGAGAATTTGAGGCAAAGATGGTACGTTGATGGAATTACCTGCATAATATTCAACCATGGTATGCCCATGATTACGTTGTATGACGCATGTCGGTCAACAACTAGGAACTCTGCAATTTTTTCTATGGTTCCAGCTTTGACTGTGAAGTTAATTGACCCGAGAGCCATAGTGGTTTCCCCTGAGAGTCCTACTAGCGGGCTAGGGTTTTCCGCGATTTCAGTCGGGTCAATCTTCATTCTTTCGAGGGTGTTTTTGAAAATAATATTAGTCGAGCTTCCAGTATCGATTAGGACTCTCGCGACGTCGATGTTCAGAATCGTCAACTCGATGACAACGAGATCGTTGTGAGGTTTGGTCTGGTTGACAGTTGCTCCCCCCTTAAAAGAGATGACGTCCGTATCGGTCGAGTCTCATATGTTCTTTCCATCGTCAATCGTCATATCTGATTGGGCGTTTTACGGCTGGGAGTTAGATTGATCATTGCCCACCCCCTCCTTCTAGCGCCAAACTATGGAAACCGAAATTCGCACTGTCGATTTCCATTTAAATAAGAAAATTTAGGAAAACCCTAATTTCTCAGAGGTCCCAGATATCTGCTAAACCACACGCCAAGCAATCAGAAAACAAAATAAAGATGAGAAAAATAAGAAATCGAAAAGATAGCAAAATAGATCTTATTCCGAATTCGCGTTTGAGCGTTACAACAAGGTAAGAGCCTGGACTACGAGAGCTGTCGGCGAGATTCCTAGTTCTAAAACCCTAAGACTGCAAAACCTAATTGAGTCGTAGCTCGAATAACAAAAACGGAAAGTTGCCTAAAATTGCTCTAAGTACTAAGTTTGCTCTGAAAAAATTATCTCCTTATGCCTCTCACCTAGGACTCCTTATATACTCCTCCAAGGTCGGTTTTAGTTTTTCCCTTCCTGCTTTTAAGCCGTCTTAAGCGAAAAATAGAAATATTCCATTTTTTCCAATCTTCATGTTTATCAGCGGAAACTTAACATTTTTTCTGCGGAGACTTATCTTTATATTTGTTTTTGTAAAATAAAAAAATAAACCGTCATAGCATCTATGGGTTCATTCTTAAAAATTCGTAAGTGGGATTGTAGTCGTGTTTTAGACCTCGTGGGGCTGTCCTTCGACAGGAAACATTTGTTACGATTTTCTTTTCGACAAAAACAAGTTATCGTGGTTTTTATCGTAAAGTTTCAACGGTAACTTTGATCGGAATGATGTGAGAAATGATATGGCCGCGGTACATGGGAGCTAGCATTGAGGAACAGACGAGAATGCATGGATTTGGGTCGTACCCGTTGATCGATGTCCGAGACATTTCGGTTGCTACGTAGCGACCTGGCCCGCGTTGGATCGGTCGCTACGTAGCGACCGAACGAAAGGTTTGGTCGGTCGCTACGTAGTGACCGACTCATTTGCGGGTCAGTCGCTACGTAGCGACCGACCGAGTGGCTTGGTTGGTCGCTACGTAGCGACCGGCTCGTTCGCGGACCGGTCTCTACGTGGCGACCTTTTTCGGATCCTTTTCTGACGTTTTATGAACGTGTTCTTGGACTATGGGTGTTTAGTTTCGATGAATCAACCGGGGTTAGTGTAATATTTCTCTGCAAAGTTCTTAGTAAAGATTTCTTTACAAAGATTATTTTTCGTAAAAATGTTCATGCTTAATTTTACGGATATTTGGATGTTAACTTCGTCTTGTTCGTTTTTGACCCCAACAAAAGGAAGTCCAAAATCATGCCTAGGGTCGATGGGCCATTCCAAATCCTTAGGAAAATCAGTGACAATGCGTATCAATTGGATCTGAAAGGTAAGTATAATATTTCTCCAAGCTTTAATGTTTCTGATCTATCTCCTTTCTTTGCAGATGATCCAGATTTGTGGACAAATCCTTTTGAAGAGAGAGGGAATGATGCGCCTCAGTCCGTGGATTAGTACATGGAACCGGACCAGATTGGAGATCAGACCAATCAGAACAACTCAGCCGAGGTTCGCATACCTAGTCGTGCCAACAGGATGATCGTACCGTGTACCGCCTCGACCCGCTTACATCCAGGAAGGAGCTTAGACCAGACCCGCGTCCATACATCCGAACTGACCGAGCTGGTACGCGTTCTTCCCAGCCATCTCGACAAGCCAAAGCCAACAGCCGAGCCAGACTTGACTTGGATCGTGAGATTTCCCAAAATTATCGAGATTTCTCTCTCTTGGTTCGTTTGGCACGAACCAAGTGTCCTAAAGACCAAACCGATGGACTATCTCTCATGTCCGACATTCTCTTGGATTTCTATCATTCAGATTTCTCTAAGGTACGAATCATCCAGCTTTCTGAAGACTTAGGCCGCATCAGTACACTCCTTGATCACCGGCGGACTGTCCAGACCGTCCCGCGTTCGTCCAGCTCCTTACCGCGACAACTCCAACTTGTCTGGATGAATCTGGACATCAGACGAAGAGTCACTTTGACCAGATCTGATCTGAAGAGTTTATTTGACTGTCTTTCAACATTCTCAGTCAACTTTGTTATTTCTTAAGTGTTTTATTAATTTCTTTCTCTGACCACAAGTAGTATAAATATTTTAACTCTTTCTCATAATCAATAAATCGATTTTCTTTCAAAGTTTATGAGTTTATCTCTTTGTTTTTTGCTTAGAATAGTCTTGTTTCTTGTCGAGTGATATTCCAAGTAAACAAATCTTCCTTTGTTGGTCTTGACGTAAATTCCAAACCACAATCGAAGCCGGTAGTATCATAAGGTCTTTCCGCAACCTTTTGCGTCGCATTTCAAACCACCCAGTTCTCCCATCTTTGGCGAGTTCATATCCAAAATCCCGTTGAGTGATCCTCTCCGAATCTAGGACGTATCAGTTTTGGTCTCGCAACAGAGCTGCATCTGATGTGTACAATATCTATGAGAAGGAGAAAAGGAAGCTGAAGGCAGTCTTGGCTAACATCGCTGGGAGAGTTTGCTTAACAACATATTTGTGGAGAGCCATAACAATAGAAGGCTACATGTGCTTGACAGTCCACTTCGTAGATGATGATTGGGTTTTGAAGACGAAGATTTTATCTTTTTGTGCTTTTCCGCCTCCACACTCTGGTGTTGCTATAGCCCTTAAGCTGACTGAGCTGTTAAGAGAGTGGGGGTTAGAGAAAAGGAGTTTTTTTCTCTAACAATAGATAACATATCAGCTAATGATGTAAGCTATTTTGAAAAGGAAAGCTGCAAAGAAATTTGGTGTGCGATGGTGATTTTTTTCATGTGAGGTGCTCGGTTCACATCTTAAATTTAATTGTGCAAGATGGTTTGGCTGTTATCAGTGGAGCTTTATATAAGATCAGGGAGAGCGTTAAGAACGTGAAAGGATCTCAGTCTAGAGAAATTATGTTTCAGAACTGTGTCGAGACAGATGGAGTACGAGCTGAAACGAGTCTGATTTTTGATGTAACAACACGCTGGAATTCAACACACTTGATGCTATCGAGGGCTATTGAGTTTAAGAATGCCTTGAGAAACCTTGGAGAAGTTGATAGGAGCTACAAGAGCTTTCCATCTGAGCAAGAGTGGGACAGATCATAACTGATCTGCAAGCTACTGGAACCAATTGCTGAAGTCACGAAGCTCATTTTTAGTTCATCTTACCCGACAACAAACCTATACTTTATGCAAGTATGGTCGATTAAGTGTTGGTTGAGAGGTCATGAAGATTCAGAGGATCGAGTTATTTGTTAAATGGTCAAGGCCATGAAAAACAAATTCAACAAATACTGGGAAGAGTTCAGTGACATATTAGCAATCGCGGGAGTACTTATCCTCGACTGAAGCTTACGCTTTTTAGAGTATTGTTACAATATTCTAGATCCAGACACTGCCAAATTGAACGTGGAGTATATTCGTGAGAAGATGGTCAAGCATTACGGAGCATATAAGAAAGACACAAGCATCACTAGAGCATCTACTTCACATGCTCCTCGACACAGCATCCCTTCAGGATATGATGTAAGTTTATCTCTTTATGATTCGATGAAGTGTTTCTTGAACCTAACTTGATGTTTATATATATAGCTTTGGTGTTGTTGCTTATCTTATTTTATGTACTGATACTAAGAGTGGTTGGCTATAGTTTATAGATCATGTTTAGCTTAAGGCACCAAATAGCTAGAAAGCTAAGTCATTGCGGTGCTTAGACCCTTATTGAGCTGATATGATTCACGAGACTTGTTTTGATCTTTTAGACACGTTGGTTTTCAGACTCTGATCGTTGCTTTGTTGTTGTTTACATGGCTTTTATGCTTACTGCTCTCAAAAGACGGGTGGTAGTGGGAAATCAGCATTAGACACATACTTGACCGAGCCAGTGGTTGATATGGAGAGCTTTAGAAGTTTGGATGTTGTGTCATACTGGAAAGACAATGCAAGCCGCTTCAAAGAGTTGTCTTCTATGGCGTGCGATGTGCTTAGTATCCCTATCACAATAGTGGCGTCGGAATCATCCTTTAGCATCGGTAGCCGAATCCTCAACAAGTATAGAAGCTGTCTACTACCCACAAATGTTCAAGCTTTGATCTGCGTGAGGAACTGGTTCCGTGGCTTTCAAGAAATTGGTGATGAGATTGAGTTTACCTCTTAGGAAGAGAAAAGATGTATGATTGACTGTGTCTCCTTATGTTTATGTTTGCTCTCCCATCTTTAAGTTTGGTTATGTCTTCATATTGAGAGGCTCTCTAATAACAATGATTGATTGTGTCTATGTGTGTTTGTGCTTCTGTTTTCATATTGATAGGTGAGAGTCTCATAGGAAACGTTACAATGTTCCACTGTGTGTTTTTGGTTACTCTCCCATTTGCAAGTTTGGTTATGTTTTCATATTGACGATGTCTCATACGAGACGTTACATATCAAAGTATAAGAGATAACAAGTTTTAAAGAACATAGTGAACATAGCAGACTGAAACATAACAGTCAGACCTCGTCCATCTGCCTTTGTGTGTGTTTATGTTTGCAGATGGACGAGGCCCGACTGTTATGTTTCAGTCTGCTATGTTCACTATGTTCTCTAAAACTTGTTATCTCTTATACTTTGATATGTTTGAATCATTGTTATGTTTGAGTTTATGACTTTGTTTTGTTTGGGTTTATGACGTTGTTATTGTTGTGTTTGAGTTTATCATGCTGATATGATAACAGTTATATTATAACTTTGAATTTTTTTATTATGTTTTATGTCTTTATGCAATAATTTTGAAGTTTTGCTACTTATAGATTCTTCTTACAGATTTTATTAAATTAAGTTAAGCAAAAATATGTAAATTAGTACAAATAAATAATTTATAGATCTTATAAAATTAAAAGTATAAAAATCATTGTGAAAAATATTAATATGAAACATATAAGTTAACTAAACATAGGTAAAAATTTTACAAAGAAAAAATTTACTTTAAAACTATACAAATTGGACATGGTCTTTATTGGGTGTTCATGGGTTTGTCCATTGGACATGGTCTTTATTGGGTTTGGGCGTTTTTGTGGACCATTGTCCAATATGGACCGCCCATTAATGTCCCAAACAGAAATGGTCCAATTGGCCCTTCCCAAATGGGTTCTGGATGGTCCATTTGACAGTTTTATCCGTAAAAGACAAGAGTATAAATGAAATTAAAGGCAAGTGGTTACTCTTTCGTCCTAAATCATCAACTTTGTTAATACATTTTTTTGACATAAGACACAATATTATCTCATTTTTAATTAATGGACTATTTTTACAAAAAAAAAAAATAACCATCGTTGAGTTGGTCTAGTGGTAAAGAGGTTGCGGCTGTAACTACCGCCACTTGAATTCAATTAACGATGAGAAAAACTATTTACATTGTTTGGGTTTCCTGTAAAGAGGTGAAACCATTTTTTTTTTTTTTTTTTTACATAAAAAAAAGATATAGGTATGTGTGCCTTGGTGGACATAATTGCCACATAATAATGACAGGTATCGTATTAATTGAAAGTTGAAAAGTTTGTTGCCAACACCTATGCAGATTCCGAACACGATATCAACTTTCAATTTTTTCTTTACGTTTTTTGCTTCTCTTTCTCAAAGTAATATGACAGTATCATAAATACGGTGATCTGGATACAACAATTTCTATCTTCTATTACTACTAGCATAATGATTGATTGGTCTGCGCCAAAATAGCTGTATAGGAATTTATAGAAATTAAGCCTGACTGTATAATATATTACAGAAACTTTTTGAAGCTGTATACTCCCTCTGTTAACTTATATTAAGAATATAATGAATGATTATAATTAGATTATTATTAAGAATATAGTTTCGAAAGATTTATTTTTCTACAGTATTAACTTATATTAAGAATATAATGAATGTTTACAATTAAATTTTTTTTTTAGTTTTACAATATACTTTCTAATAACTATCAACTAATTATTTAATTAATCTAAATATTCTCAATTTTACAAAATACCTTAAAATATAGTATGAAATTAACTTTGTAAAACAAGAAAAAAAATCTTACTTTCGAAAACAGGAGGGAGTATGTTATTTCTAGTGATTATCTCACTGTTATACTTACACCTTATAAAATTTTCAGTTAAGATTTATATTTATTAAGATGTTAGAAAAATAAAATTATATTTCAAAAAGTATTACTTTCTATGTGTGTGAGAGAGACACATAGAGATGTAAACATTATAGAAAATACATGCAGTAATACCTTGGGAAACAAATTGAAGGGAGATAATAACATGAAAAAAACTGAATAGTTTATAACTATTCAAGTTTTAGCTCATCCACGTTATATGTATCGTTGCTAAACGCTAATCAGGTGCTAGAATCAGACCTAGTGCCTTACCGATTGTTTGGTGACTAATTAGGAGTTAAGCCGATATTTGTTTTACTAATACATGCTTATATATTCTAGCAATTTTAAACAAAAACCACTAATAGATCAGGTGGTCCTAGACCTAAATTTATTCCACGAAGTTGGGAGTTAGATAACCATTACTTTCACGAGTTATTACCTTAGGGTCACTAGTCTGCATTTTATTTTACTTACAGACTACTACTGTACACTCAACTTGTACACAACCATATTAATTTTGTTTTGTGGCAGCATAGTAATCAATTTCATAAATATCGCGAGATCGCAAGTGGCACGTAATTTTTCGACGTGGAAGAATCTAATGTTCTCGCCTTCTCATGGTGGAGTCTTATAAAGTGTAGCAAAATCGTTCGCAGATCACTCACATTCATATCCATCTTTCATCTCTCCTTGGCACACTGAGAAAAGAAATGGCATCTCATGCAGTTTCTAACGGACAAAAACCACACGTAGTTTGCGTGCCTTTCCCTGCTCAAGGCCACATCAACCCGATGATGAAAGCGGCTAAACTCCTCCACGCCAAAGGCTTCCACGTCACCTTCGTAAACAACGTTTACAACCACAACCGTCTCCTCCGGTCACGTGGTGCCAAAGCGCTCGACGGTGTTCCTTCGTTCCGGTTCGAGTCTATCCCTGACGGTCTAGCGGAGACCGATGGGGATAGGATGCAGGATGTCCCTTCTCTTTGCGAGTCCACCATGACGAACTGTCTGGCTCCGTTCAAGGAACTTCTTCAGCGGATCAACGCTCGAGATGATGTTCCTCCGGTGACATGTATTGTGTCAGACGGTTTGATGACTTTCACTCTTGACGCTGCGGAGGAGCTCGGTGTCCCGAATGTTCTTTTCTGGACCACAAGTGCTTGTGGCTTCTTGGCTTATCTATACTTCGACCGTTTGGTCGAAAAGGGGCTATGCCCAATAAAAGGTATGCAATGATATATAATCAGTGTTATGGTGTCAAATATTTTTAAAACCACCATTTTATTTGTAACAAAGCTTTTTTTTTTTTTGCTAGAAAATTTGTAACAAACTTTGCATATGAATACACTGTTTTCTTATTTATTGATGATACATATCGATTACTAATAAAATAGTGGTGTTTTTTTTTGCAGATGAGAATTGCTTAGACACAGAAATAGATTGGATTCCAACGATGAAAAACCTAAGACTAAAGGACATCCCAAGCTTCATCCGTGCGACTAATCGCGACGACATAATGCTCAATTGTTTTCTCCATGAGGTTGACCGAGTCAAACGTGCTTCTGCTATCATTCTCAACACATTCGATGATCTCGAGCATGACACCATACAAGCTATTCAATCCATTACACCTCCTGTGTACTTTATTGGACCGCTCCATCTACTAGTGAACCGGGATATCGATAAAGATACCGAGATCGGACACATGGGGTCGAATCTCTGGAGAGAAGATACAAAGTGTGTGGACTGGCTCGACAATAAGCCTAGAAATAGCGTTGTTTACGTAAACTTCGGTAGCATAACCGTGATGAGCGCGAAACACCTCGTGGAGTTTGCTTGGGGCTTAGCAGCGACAGGGAAAGATTTCTTGTGGGTGATCAGACCGGACCTAGTTGATGGTGAACTGGCTGTTGTTCCAACAGAGTTTTTGACGGAGACAGCGGAGAGGAGGATGATAGCGACTTGGTGTCCTCAGGAGAAAGTTCTGTCTCATCCGGCGATAGGAGGGTTTTTAACGCATAGTGGGTGGAACTCGACTTTGGAGAGTCTTTGCGGTGGAGTTCCGATGGTGTGTTGGCCGTTCTTTGCTGAGCAACAAACGAACTGTAAGTTCTGTCGTGACGAGTGGGAGGTGGGGATGGAGATCGGTGGAGATGTGAAGAGGGAGGAGGTTGACGCGGTGGTTAGAGAGCTGATGGATGGAGAGAAAGGAAAGAAAATGAGGGAGAAGGCGGAGAAGTGGCGGCTCTTGGCAGAGGAAGCGACTGAGCCTAAGCGTGGTTCGTCGGAGTTAAATTTCCAGATGGTTGTTGACAAGGTTCTCTTAGGGCGTGGCTAGAGCGAGCCACCGAGCTAGCCTTTCATCTAAATCGAAGGAAGATTTGGTTTAATTTCTTCTACAGTTGCTTGTCAACTAAGCTTGACAGTTATGTAATACTTAAGTAAAACATGCATATTAAATTATTTTTTTATCTAAAAAATATTATTAAAACTATAAATTAAAAACTATTCAACCAATTACGAACGATAAATATTAAATTTGATTGATAACACAGATTTTGATAAAGGTAAAGCTACCTAGAAATATGAAAACATCTTACATATTAGAACATAAAATTTTGTTCTAAAAATCTTACTCTCGGAAAGGAATGGAATACTTATTTAAAAAATAATATGGCCTTGGTCATCCCTTGGTCATTGCTTTTGTAAGAATATCTCTAATAAGATTTTATTATTGTTTATAAAATTTATTCTTAGAGTAAACTTATTTTAATAGCACTTGAAAAATCATTTAAAAACAGAAAACTCTTAAAGTAACTCAACATATGAAATACTTTTTTTGTTTTTAACTATCTAGGATATAATTTTGTAATGTAAAAATAATAATAAAATTTTTATTTACAAAATAATATATTAATTTAACATATTATTTATGGTATGCAAAACTTTACCATGTATATCAATAAAAAATTCAAATGGTTTTAACTTAACGTTTTATACATAAGTATCTTTCAAAATTGACTTAATAAGAAACTTAAATTTCACGTTAAATATATTGCGGGCGGCCCGCAACCTCTGTTGTCACTTGTCACTTGTCACTGAACAAACACCACAAGAAATATTAGCCAATTCACTGGAAAGTTCAGCTTTGACGTCGTAACACAAAGAAGTTTAAATTAAGTAAAATAATTAATAAAGGTCGATACCAACAACAAGGGGTGGTGGCGCAGTTGGCTAGCGCGTAGGTCTCATAGCTATTGAGTGATCCTGAGGTCGAGAGTTCGAGCGTCTCTCACCCCAATATTTTTTTCTATTTCCAATAGTCCCAAATTCAATTCTCTTTATTTTGGCAAGAAGCTAATTTACATTATGTGAGGGCGTAAACCTACCTCGTCAGCGTCTTCAAAGCTCAAACCAAATGATTTATAAGGAATTTTTTTGTCATTTTTATAGTAAGAGAAACAGTCAAAGCAGATGCAAGTAAGTCCACATGAGTAGATGCCAAGACCAAGTCGACATCTTTTGAAAACTCATTAGTCATTACAATACGCCAACGATATGGGACTCTTTAAAAGCCCACAATAACTAGATCCTAATACGTCGCAATTGGATTGATAATTTGGTATAACCGGTTCAATTCCAAATTCGATAAGGCCAATAATTCAGCGAGGTAGAGTTTCTTCATAAGTACATAGCGAAGAAAAACGAAGTTAAAATTGTTCAAAATTTCTCGAAGTTTTAACAATGAGTTGCGTATTTAATGGGTTAAATTGAAAAATCATTAGTTGATGCTATTTATGTGTAAAACTGAAAACGTTGAGGTTTCAATTTTATAATTTCAAAACTTGAGATCATTTAAGTCACTACAAAAGAAAAGGCACAGGTGGGCCACGACGAAGACAAGCCCAATAATGAAACAAAAGGCCCATCTACAAGTGTTTTACCCGTGCAACGGTCGGTCGTGTTTTGAAATCAGAGAATGGAGGAGTCAACAAAAGCAAAGGACAGATGACGTCGGAGTGATAATGGGGTGAAGCTGTACGTACAAACGGATTTTCAGCCATTGATTCTTTGAATGGAGTGTTGAGATTGAGCCATGTGTCTATGAGCTCTAGCTATATATGGCTTTCAAGATTGTGTATAAATTAAATATGAACTCTCTTTGTAAACGTTTTTTAGTTAAAAGAGGAAATACAATTGAAGAAGAAGACAAAAGCAGAAGCAGCAGCCATGGAGAAGGACAGAGAAAAACAAATATACTTGGCGAAGCTCTCCGAGCAAACCGGACGATACGATGGTATTGGATTCTCATCAAGATCTCCTCTCTTTACTGCCTTTAGTATGAAACATGGAAGCATTTGATCTGAGAGTTGCTTTGTGCAGAGATGGTTGAGGCGATGAAGAAAGTTGCTGAGCTTGATGTGGAGCTCACGTTGGAGGAGAGGAATCTCGTGTCTGTTGGGTACAGGACTGTGATTGGCGCAAAGAGAAATTTTTGGAGAACACTATCTTCCGTCGAGCACAAGGAATGGTCCAAGGAAAACGAGGAAAATGTCAAGAGGATTAAGAATTATTGCAAAAGAGTTGAAGATGAGATTGCTAAAGTCTGTAATGACATCTTGTCTGTCATTGACAAGCACCTCCTGTCCTCCTCCCATCGTCTACCACTGTGGAATCTACCGTATTTTGCTACACATTGTGAGTCATCCTTGTTGGCTTTACTTTTAAATAATGTTCTTTCTATATTAGGAAAGGAGATTATTATCGCTATCTGGCAGAGTTTAGTTCTGGTGCTGAACGTAAGGAAGCTGGAGATCAATCTCTTGAAGCATATAAGGTAGGTACTACATGGGATTGTGTTTTTTTTTTTTTAGAGCATGCACTCGATATAATAAAGGTTTGGTTTTTTTTTTTTTTTTTTGGGTACGTAGGCTGCTGTTGCTGCTGCAGAGACTGGTTTGGCACCCACACATCCACTTAGACTTGGCTTGGCGCTGAACTTTTCGGTTTTCTACCATGAGATCTTAAACTCTCCTGAAAGGTTTTGGAAATTATTTTATAACTTACAACATAATCAATCGCTTGTGTCACACTTTCTTAACAGTTTGAAACTATGTGTTTGTTTGTACAGTGCAATCCAATTGACTAAGCAAGCATTGGATGATGCAATCGCTGAGCTTGACAGCCTAAACGAGCAACCATACAAGGACATCACTCGTATCATGCAGAAACTTAGTGACAATCTCGCCTTATGGACTGCAGAGACTGCAGACCTCCCAGAGGAAGGAGGCAATCTCCTTTTTCTTACGTTGAATGGTTTTGTATCTGTAATTCTCTTTTATCTTAGGTCTTTCTTGATGATGTTTTCCGATCATTGACGTTCTATAACATTAAAACATTGCCTATCTCCAACTCTCTCCTATGATGTTTGATATAATCTGATTTTATCACTCAGTTTTGTTGTTGTATCTCCTTGCAAATGTCACACGCTCTACTTTATTTTCTCCTCCGCACCGTGACAACAAATCAACCCAATATTTATAACAAATCAAAAAAGTACTTCCACATATATAATAACATTCAAAATAAGGCCTACTAATATTATTATATCACGATGATTAAAATCAACAAATCAAATCCCCATCCCCACCAACTCCTCTTTAAACAAACAATTTACATAACAACGAACGCACTTTAGACCGGTCCAAACCGGAACCAAAATCATCAGTGTCAGAATCAAATCCAGAGTTTGTCATCTGAAACGGACCACGACACAAGATATGTCGTCTTTACTCTCTCTTCTCAACGCTTCAGCTGTTAGCTCCTTGGCCGCCTTCTGTGGATCTTTCACCCTTTTAGCTATCTCCATCGCCTCCTCATTTGTCATCACCTTCACAAATTCAAAATTAGTATTTTTATAAAAAAAAAACATAAACAGATGCGATTAATTAAACTACCTTCCAAATGCCATCACTGGCCAGGAGAAGAACATCCGTCTGGCTATCTACAACAACATCTCTAATGTCAGGCTCTGAACTCAGATGTGTCTTAAGTCCCTTATCTCCAAAGGCACGAGACACCGCTAACTGACCATTCACCCGAGGAACATCACCTATTTATTATTATTAATCACAACAACTCATTACATACACTACTGATCAAAGAATTGTTACTCAAAGCAGATGACTTTCTCTTCTATTTTACCTGGTAGATTGGATACAAATCCACCTCTATCCTCAATACTCGACCGTTCAGCACGTGGCTCATGATCCGTACTCATCTGCACTGCCCTACCTCCTTTCGAAAGAACCGCTCGTGAATCACCAACGTTAGCTACCCACAGCTTCCTCCCATTGATCAATATAGCCGTGACAGCCGTAGACCCGCCGCGTCCCAAGTCAGAACTATTCGAAAGAATGGCTTGGTCCGTCTTCTCGTAAGCCTTTGCTATAGACCTTCGTGGATCAACCCAAAACTCTCCCTGAAACATCATCATCATCATCATCATCATCCCATGATCATAAGTGTACTACTAAACACAATCTCTTTTTAAGTAATCACTTTTGTACCTCCTTGAGGATGTTGGAGAAGAGGTGCTTCTGCAAGTAGGCAGGGACAGTATCACCCATGTGACCGTCGTAGATAGCGAAGAGACCTAGCTCGTGGTCTTGGATGTTGATGAAGTTAGCGACGTGATAATCCTCCATGGGATGGTTAGCTTTGCCTTTCACTAGACTGAAACCGTACTTGATCAACCCTTCGTCACTTCTTCCTTTACCAGATCGACCCACAACCTTGTAAGAACAAAACAAAAAACAGAACAGAGAAAGCTTAAACCTTTTTACTTACAACACGACAAAATCATAGCAAAGGAAGGTTCTTTATGTTTCTGGAAGATCCAATCAACTTTACCTTGGAAGGGGAAGTGAAGCAACAAAACTTTCCCATTTTTATTCTAAATTAAAGAGAGAGAAAATCTGCAAAATTCAGGAAGAAGAGGAGGGAGGAATCATCATGAGGCGGCTATGAAAGGGGAAGAAGCAAATCGAAAAGGGGGAAAAATGAAACCCTAATTTTGTGTTCAATCGGGAGGGTGACGTGATAAATCTACAAAAATAAGAAAAGTCTTCTCACCGACCAAGTCTTCGTCTGTGTTATGTCTTTTTCCTACGCGAAATATTTTTAATTTATATATTCAGTAGTGAAGACAAACGAAATTTTGTATTGCGGGCTTCATAAATCTTAAATCTTTGATTTACTCCCCCATATTATGAGTTCTTACAATTTATGAGCATAATATTTCATTCTGGGCCTCGTTTGTTTGTACAATAATCAAATCAATGTTTAAATTTTGAGTAAAACGATTCTGGCTCACATTTAAATTGTATTTTTGGTGATGAATAAGAAATAGCATATACACACACATATATATGTGCATTGCCATTCCTTGCACTAAAATGAGGATGTAGAGAGGAACTTTAGACAAAAGGAAGAGAAAACAGAAAATAGGGGTCAAGCGCAAGATATGTGTAAATGAAATTAGAGAGCAAAGAAAATTATAAATCAACCTTTTTACCTTAGTCTCGCCTTGGCCCTATTTGTCTAGGTTGACTTTTTTTTTTCACTCGTTTATTTATTATGTCAATCTCTTTAGCAATCTCAATTCATTTTTTGTATATATCGAAAATGTTCCAAGATAGTAGTAAAATATATTTTTGAGAGTGGATAAATATATGTATCCGAAAAAAACATAGAATACTACTGATTAATTAATGGTTCCTTTCATGAGCAAAAAATGTAATAAATTTCGATATAGTTATTTGACCCATGATCTCTCGAAATTATTTGTATCTCACGTCCCTCAGGTTTGTGATGATGTGGCATCCAAGCTGGACAAGAAGAAGAAAGAAGTAAAGACTGTGGAGGAAACCACAGGTTTGCCGTTGAGATTGGAGGAAGCGAAGCTTGTGGCTGCGGTGGTTTGACGATGATGCAGAAGACGAACTCGCATGAGAGTGGCGGTGATTTTCACCAGAGGCGGACATCGGAATCTTCGAAGTCGCGTTAGTGACAGTTAGGTGACTTGCGAACGAGAGAAGCTCCTCCGACACCGAATTGAATTCTCAGGAGGTATTGTTTCCCAATCTAGAACGAAACCGGAAGGATTCTCAGTTAGGTTATCGAGCTGGTGTGTATTGATTGTTGATAATTGCGATCATATTCTCTGTAATGGTGTGGTTCTGCTATGAGCTGTTGTACAAAGATGAATCCACTTCGCTCAGGGAAGATGTTCAAAGGAGAGAGAAATATAGTGCAGATGATAGCATCACCAAGTGTGGCAAATCGAATCATGTCACTGTTCTTGAGATATACTCACCAAGTGAAACAAATTGAGCCGTACCACTGATTTGAGACATGGGAAGGATTCAAGTTTGAGAAAAAGGCATTGAACCAGACAGACATTGTGTTTCATGGTATTGATATGGTTCCAGAGGCATCCAGAAAAGTTCGCATTCAGTCTTTTTGAGGACCAGTTTGGTGGGAATGGAAAGAAGCGGCTTGGATCATCAAATGGAAGGAAACTTCATGTTCTTCATTGTTCTTGGCCGTGAAAACGTCTCCAGCAAATCAGCTGCATGCCACACATATGAAAATTGACATGAGTCTACATGAAGAAACAACACCAAGTTTCCTGACATTTGATGCAGTGACTGGCGTAACTCAAGAACATGCCGTTATCTTGTACACAAGTCTACTAGACCTGAATATCAAGTGTGGCATCGTTGGAGATACAAGACAATTCAGACCATCGACGTAGTGTCACTTACGCTGTTGCCACAAGTGGGTGCAGAGAGAATATTTTGGTTATCTTGCAAGCCTGTGCACAAAGGTATCCTTGGCTTTGAGATCAGACTCTGCATTTTATGGCGAGATGCAGAACAGTCAATTGGTTTGGCTATGAATTGGTGGGAGTGTACAGCAGTTTTACATGTAAGCAATGAAGCAGCTATAACCACACTCTTCATTCATGTGGTCCTCTCTCACGTTCAGATTCAAGATTTTCTTTACATGAGAGTGCTTCTAATTTTTTTCTCAGTCTAAGCGTGGGGTTGTTACAGGATTTGTTTGGACGGCTTATGCATGACCATGTCCATATCCGGCCTATGCCGTGTTTCCCTCCTTTTGTGTTAAGCTCGGAGAGAAGGGTGGCTGGAGAGAGAGAGAGAGAGAGACTTCCCGTTGAGTGCCACTGGAAGTCCAGATTCTATCCCTATCTCAATGTATCTGTTAATGTACAACAACATTCAAGTACCATAAGTTATGATGCAAAGTGTAAAATCTATTTTATTGGTATATAATAAACTCCTTTTACAAAGCTCTTGACTCACACAAGAAACTTTAGAGAAAAGAAACTTACTCAGGCTGATCAGGAGCATTTTCGGGATCCACACTCATCATGTACATATATATCTTTCTTTGGTTTCTCTTCTACCACTGGTGGCTGTTCATTCTGCAGGTGCTGAAATATAGAACCAAATGGATCGGCTTGAAAAGTTGGATGGTCTAGAACCTTGTTCAGTCTTTTCCCCTTCCTTCAAACTACACACACACACAATACAACCCTTTTCAGATCACAACAAAGATAGTTTAAGCAACAATGAAAGTGGAGACATACACGAGCTCTTGATGCCTTTTGCAAATTCTGGAAGAAAGTCGGAGAGGGCAGGAAAAGATTATTCGCCTTTAGTTTTCTTCTTCTGAACAATAACCATAATAAAAAGGTTCAAAGCTTTCAAACTTGACACTCAAAGACTCGAATGTAAACACTAATTGTACAAGTGGCTGACAAAACATAAATCTGTAGCAAGACCAAGAACAAAACACTACTCGGATTGCAGTACCGCAACCGTCCAGACAGAGATTACTACTTTAGCGGCAATTGGGATAAATAACGAAAGTTTATTTAAGAATGGTGCTTACCTTACCAATCTCCTATGGGACAGACAAAGAAGTAAGTGTATCTTTGACCTCTGCATTAACAAACAATTTCGTAAATAATTTTACAACTTTTAAGACATACAAACACCCATTTGCAATCAGAGCTTACTTGTGTAAAACTGAAGCTTCTTATCAGCTTTACAAGCTGTTGCTGAACTTCCAGACTTGTGTTTTGTTGGTCTACTCCTGCCATGCGCTGCTCGTACCACTAGTTCCCTCCAGCGTGTGCTGCTCATGCCACTTCTTTCCAAGTTCTTCAAGAAACTCATCTTTCGTCTCTCCAACTTCACTGGGTTTCCATTGTTCGGTCAACGAGGCAAGCACAGCGACAGCATAGCTCATCTCGGGTCTCTGCTCGGGAGTTTTGGCGCAACAGTGACTGGCCAGTTTAGCCACTTCAGAAATGCTGCCTCGGTTGTCTTCAGTGATTTGAATGGTCTTATCGATCACAATTTCGCAGGAGGCTTCTTTGACCAGGTTCATGAACCAGAGAGATATCTGGGGATCTTCAGATCGTTTTTTGTCGAGGGCTTTTTGTCCTGTTAGTAGCTCCATCAAAACCACTCCGAAACTGTAGACATCCAGTTTTCTGGTAATCCGTCCTGTCACTGTAATAAATGAATGTCATTTGTCTAGTAAAACAAATATATTACAAAATAGTAAAATATGTTTAGATATTTGACTTGAGAAAAAAATAAAAGACTATACTTGTGTATTCAGGTGGAAGGTAACCAATTGTTCCAGCGGATTTCTCGGTAGTGAATGAATCTTTGCCTTCAGCTGTTGACCGGACTAAACCGAAATCAGATACCCTGGCTCGCAAGTCATCTCCCAGAAGAATATTTGAAGGTTTTAAATCTCGGTGAATGTAACTTCTGTTTTGCCGAGACAATGTGTGCAGATACTCGATCCCTCTAGCAACATCAAGGGCAATCTTAAGCCGCTTATTCCAGTCTAGGGGTTCCAATCCATGATCCCTCGGGTGATATAGGTGTTTGCTCAACGGGCCCTGATGCATCAACTGATAAACAAGTAGTCTCTCTTCTCCTTCGATAGAGTACCCTAGTAGAACCACTAGATTGCGATGATGGATCTTACTTAACACACTGACTTCACACTTGAAGGTGTCGATACCAATCAAAGGGTCATCTTTTCCCATTCTCTTGACTGCGATGTCAGTTCCATCAGATAGTGTGCCCTTGTACACAAGTGAAAACCCACCTCTACCGATGAGGTTACCATCACTGAAGTCAGAAGTAGCTTCCCTGAGAATATGAAAGGGAATCATGTTGTCGTCAGCAGCTACCACGACACTAGATGGCTGAGCTTGTAGTTCAATCGTTTCTGGTTCTGTCTCCATAGCAGAACTCTTCTTTCTAATCACCAGATAGTAATATAGAACTCCTATTACTCCAGCGAGCAGAAACCCTATCCCAATACCAATCCAAACGAAAGACTGTCTCGAGATAACCCGATCCTTCTCAATCTGCGTGTTGCCTTCAGCAAATACAACCTCTTTCCTAACCTTTGGAATTTTACCATGCAGGTCATTATAGGAAACATCAAGAATGACCAGTTTCTTCAACTTGGTAAGAAGCTCGAGAGGGATGATGCCGGTAAGTCTGTTATGAGCCAGATCAATTTCACTCAGAGAACTGAGCTCTGCGAATCTGGGAGATATGATACCTGTCAGATTGGAGTTTATAAAGGCTATCGCCGTGATGACACCATCTGTACAGGAAATCCCGTACCATTGTTGACAAGTATCATTTCCTACCCAACTCTCTGCATGTACATGCGGTAAACCTACATCTTCAGCTATAGCAAACAGAGTAGCGATTCTGAGATCCGGAGAATCCAAATTTCTTCTCGGACTCACACGTGCCGAGGTAACCACAGCCAAGAAACAGATTACAAGGCAGAGACTTCTGAACTTCGCTAGATCCGGTCTCGAACTCATATCTGACCGAGACATGCCGGACTCAACAGTTGGTTACCTGAAAGCAAAATAAAACAGATCAAGATTTATTAGTAAAGGAAGTATACCGTTTTCAATAGATAATATGCATACATACTACGTACATGAGTTTCAAATACAATTTTACATTCAATTCACAAAAAAAATTAACAAAAGGTCCAAACTTCAATCATGAACGATTAGAGAGAGAGGAACTCACCACAATGAGAAGGAGACAGTGTAATTCGAGCGTAGCATCATGTTCATCAAATCCCTGGGAGATAGAAGATATGATCAGTTTAGAACTCAACAAACTCTCAGACAAATGTTGTATAGAAACAGTTTTCTTTTTCGTTTTCAAATACAATTTTACATTCAATTCACAAATTTTTTTAGAAAAAGGTCCAAACTTCAATCATGAGCGATTAGAGAGAGAGGAACTCACCACAATGAGAAGGAGACGGTGTAATTCAAGCTTTCTCTTGTTCTTTTGTTAGGGTTCGATCAACGGATCATAATGTTTCAGGGGAAGAAAGACCAAGAAAATAAAAACAATTGAAATAAAGAAGTTTCTGTTTACGGTAAGCCTTTAGTGGACATCCCAAACAAAGGTAAAGCAAATTTGTCTTCCCTAATTAGTAAGTTGTAATTCATTTGGCATCAAGATTTTAAAAGACTCTGTTTTGAAAACTAGGGCGGAATTAATCTACCACCGGAGGTATTTTGATTGAATAGGAAGTGGTAATCTACTTAAAAGAAACAGAGAGAGAGTTGCAGAGGTGATGGACTAGAAAAGGAACACGGGTGGGACTATATATTTTACTATTTTTAAATGATTAGGTATCGAACCCGGGGCCGTAGCTCTATCTTAAAACGGAAATTAACCGCCTGAGCAGTGATTCTCTTTACTATTCCGACTAGATGCAATTTGCTCTTTATTTAAAACTAGTAGTTAATTACTACCTACTGGTTGGTAATTTGGATCTTAATTACAAGTGTTACAACCCTGAAAAAGAGGTTGTGTATCAACCGCATTCTTCCTTTTGTTTGTAAACTAAAACAAGTAACACTATTATATGCTGTAACTTATTTTTTTATAATTTTAAAATTACCAGTACGCTTTTTTTTTAACTTAAGACATGGTTGTTCTATTTTTTCTTCATAACTTATCATATTAATACCGTAAAGCAAGTCAGTACCTATATTACGAGGAAACGAAAACAGATACGTGGAAGCGAAAGTGTATACAAAGGCAAAAGCAAGATCTTTTAAAAAATTAGGAATTGGCTACGTACGCGTATATCCATATATATATATACATTAAAATATAAGAAAATTATATAAATTTTAAAACTACAACTTATATGATTTACATTTAAAATACAACATTTATTCATTTATAATAATTTTGAAATGATTTCATATTAAAATTGTGAAAATACACATAACTTAAGTTTAAAAGAAATTATTATATTAATTATTTTTAATACTTCATAAATAATTGGAAAAATATATTTGAATATTATATATATATATATATATCTTTAATAAAAACCTCAATGGATAAATATAATTTATAGTATTAGTTTTCATATTTTTATATTTATATTTTCTCTACTTTGTTGTTATTAAAATTTGGATTTTATATAAATTAAAAACTATAATTTTATATTTTTTATTGATTTATGACATTGTGTTTTTCTCAAAAAAAAATAGAAGTGTGATTCCAAAATGGAATCATAAGCTTCAAACGTTGTTTAAAGAAAATATTTTATAAGCGTTTTGAAAGCGAGATTCCATAAACTTCCACGAGGTTCTGAGCGGGAAGTGGACATCCGATGAAACTTCAATACAACCTTGGTCAGTACTTGGTACTGCATGTTATTTTTGGATGCTGATGGACTTTTTAATTAATAGACTTCTAATTTTAAACATTAACTATGTGTTTTCCTATGCCATGCGCAAACATAATAACTTTTTTAAAATAATTTATTATATTAATTTTATTTAATTATTTTTTCATTTTTAAACTAAAAAGTAATTATTTTTAATTGAGATTCTACTTAGTTTATGCATTTAGTTTAAATGAATAATTTTATTTTTATGAAATAATAATTTTTATACATTTTTACTGTTGTAAAATAATGATCAATATATATCACATTTTAAAAATAATTTATGTCATCATTTTTTCATATAGTGATTTTAGACTAAAACAATTAATTGGTAAATAGTATATATGGTATTATTTAAAATGAATGATATAATTATTTAAACGCAATAGTATATATTTAAAAATATTTTTTGTAACAGTAGATAAATTTTGTAGATAAAAATATAAGTAGTTTCCACAGAAAATATTATTTACAGAATAAAAAATACCGTAAAACTATTTACATATGTTTATCTATATTTTATTATTTTATATCTTAAACATGAATTATAATACCATGTATATATATTATATTTAATAAAATCATAAATATGAGCGGTATCCAAAATAATTTATTTCATAAAACTTAAATATAGTAAAGTTACATTTATACCATTTAAATTCTCATTTGGAACATTGAAAAAATATAAATTTCAATAAACAAATGAATATTTTATTTTGTTATTAATTTGCTTGTTTTACTTATTACTTTAAATTTTTCATTTCTATAATTGAACTATGTCATAACTAATTTTATACCATGTCATAATTAACAAAGATCCATATCATATTTTTTGTTGACTTATTCTTGAGTTCACCCTAATTTCACCCTTTAGGGTGAATCTCTATGTTCACCAACTAATAGGATTATGTTATTTCATATTCGATATTTTTTTTTAAATGAACCAAAATATTATCAAAAATATATTATGTTATTAAAATAAACTGTTTTTTTGCAAAATTGACTCAAAACTCAAAGTCAATCACAAAATTAACCTATGTTTTTTTGGACATTTCATTTGCCCTATTCACCCCACAAGTTTAGATTATTCATGTATTTTTTCTTTCAGAAATGATATTTTTACTCTCTCAACCTCATCATCTTCAAGTATTTACTAGATTGTCATTGTCATCAATATACCAACCACCATGAACAACTAATTTGAAGCTCTTGATGCACCTCAAATCCATTTACACTTATTCTTTCTCAATTCTTATGAACTAAAAACAACATCTCTTTCACTTTCTCTCTATATTCATCCAAAAAACCCAAGATTTTGATTCGAAATTTTTTTATGGTTCATAGAGCCATTGAAGCTTACGATTCTTGGTGGATCACTTTTGTTTGAGATTCTGGGTGATTGGAGAAGACTTATATGTGCTAAACAAGTTATATCACTGGTTGAAACTATGAAATCAGTTTTTTTTTCCAGATCTATTCGCCCAGACGATTTCCAGGTAAGTCTTCTGGTTGTAGATGACTTACATGGAAGTCGTCTGGTCGATGTAGAGGTTAGTTTTGTAATTAACTTTTAAATGTGTTTTTAGAGACGACATACATGGAAGTCGTCCATCTTTGTTTGTAAAAAAAAAATTCGAGACGACTTCCATGGAAGTCGTCTAGGTTGAACGAGTTAGTTTTACATTTGATCGTATTATGTTCGAAATTTAACTTTTCCTGGACGACTTACCATAAGTCGTCAAGTAGAAAATTAAAAAATTAATATTTTGTTATATCTTGACGATTTTTATGTAAGTCGTCTCAGGTTAGTTTTGCAATTGAAAAATAAAACATAAAAATTTATTTTTTTCTAGACGACTTACATGAAAGTCGTCCATGCTTTTATTCCGAGATTATGGTCAAACCTTGCCTATCTTGGATGACTTCCATGTAAGTCGGTGGACGGACGACTTCCGTGTAAGTCGGCGGACGGACGACTTCCGTGTAAGTTGTCTTGAAAAAAAAAATTTATTTTATTTTTCAGTTGCAAAACTAACCTGAGAAGACTTACATGGATATCGTCTAGGTATCAAAAATATTGTTTTTTTTGTTACTTTTCTACTGGACGACCGTCCAGAAAAAGTCACATTTCTAACACAATCAGATTAAATGTAAAACTAACCCGTTTACTGTAGATAATTTACATGAAAGTCATATCGAATTTTTTTTTTTAACAAACAAAGATGGACGACTTCCATATAAGCCGATGCCACGATTTCGTTTGTATAGCATATAAAATTAGATGACATAAGGAAAAAGACAGAGAATTAATGCACCGATTTATTTCTCTTTTTAGTCAACAGTCAAAAATCAAAATGCTTCTTTTTCCGGCTTTGCTAAATGGTACTAGACGGAGAAAAAATTGTAGATTTAATTTTTGTTTTAACTTTTTTTTTGAGCAACTTTTGTTTACCTTAAATATTATTTGTTTTCCTGTACCATGTGCAGTGATAATTTTTTTAAAAATTAAATTATATTAAAAATGAAATTTATTAATATCATATATTTTATTATTTTTGACTAATATTTGATATAAAGTTGATTATTTAAGCATAAAATTAAAAAAAAAATTGTTTATTTTAAATTACATTTAATAATATATATGTAATATATTTAAAATTTGAATCTTAGATAAACAATTTATCTGTTTACTTTGGTTAAATGTATTAAATCAACTTGTATAAAATTACTAAAAAATCATATAAAATTATATAGTTATTGAAAATTATAACTAAACAATATTTATAAAATTTGTAGATATCTAAAAGAAACTAATGAAATTACAATTAATAATTTATTAATTTTTTTAAAAAGATGTAAAAAATTTTGAAAATATTAGTAATAAAAATTGTATAATTATAAAAATACAATTAAATAATTTATTTTGAAATTTATAATGCATATTTTAATATATTTATTTTATTGATGATTTATGAATTATTACCATATTTTAAAAAGTTTAACAAAAATATAAATCAACATTAAATGTAATGTATTAGTTATTGTCATATTCTATAAAGTTTACCAAAAATATATGTCAGTAATAAATGTGATTGTCTATGTCATATTAATTATAAGCTATGTCATCAATCTTGTTAGCCATGTCATCTTTTTTTTCAGCGAGAATGATTGTCGAGAGGACATATGTATAAATCAATTCGCAAATATAGTATAGAGGATGAGAATTAGTTGCCAGAGAATATATTTATACTTAATGCAATATTTTCATAAAATTGTTAAGACTTTTGACCAGTCTGATTTTTAAAGTTTGAATACTTTTTGCCTTTTTTTTTGTTTTTTTGATAATCAAGGTGTTATTCCAAAGATTTTTTAGATCTAAAGACTAATCACCACTAAAAGTCTCAATTCGGACAGGTATAGAATTCAAAGTCTGGTCCGGCCCTTATAGGGCTATATTGTTTTTTGGGCTTTTTTGGACTTTTCGAAAAATAATTTGTCATTGTAACTTCCATCGTTTTATACATTATGATTTTCATTAAAAAACAGTTTCTTTTTTTTTGTTTTAAAATATAAAATTAGTATAAACTTTTCTTTTTTATCAAAATATTTTAATTTTTTCGTATGCTTTGAAAACATATTAAAATCAAACCAAATTTAATAATATTTAAATAATAAAATATAAATTAAAACTAAACATGTAAGAAAACAAAATTTATGATAAACATGACCAAACGTTTCATACTTTATATATTGAAAAAAACATATTGTACAAGAAAAAAGAATGTACATTTATAAAATTTAAAATGTAACACTTGTAATGGTCGAACAATAAAATCATTAATAACTTTTATATTTTCTTTATTAGAGTTTGGATAAAAATATCAAAATAATGTCAATACTAATAATCGTTTGGATTGCAATAACGATAATATTTAAGCTAAAGTATAAAATTTCGGATTTTTCGGCCAGTTTTAGCTCAAACGGGTTTATGCCCAAAATACCCAAAGTCCAAATAGGATTAGTTCGAAAGACCTAGATTTTTTGGGGCTTATAAAACAAAGCCAAAGCCCGGTAATTTTTAAGGTTGGGCGGACTCGGACTGAGGGCTTCGGTCCTAATTGTCATGTCTAGTAACCTCGAAGTCCATGAAAATCCATATTTTCTTACCACTTAAAGCGTTTAGAAGAGAAAAAACCCCCAAAAAATATATAATAAGGATAGATGTACCAACCTAATCCCTTATATATATTTAAACGTATTTGACCATGACCACTAATCTAAATGTTTGAAGACAACCCAAAAATTATAATGTCAGTACAAACGTTTCAAACTTTTTTTACTTTTTATAATTAAATATTTGTTTTAAATAAAAAGTACTGTATATTTTTAACATTTACCCATATTAAATAGTTGTATAAAATAACATTTTTGAACACGGTAATTTAATTTAATTTTCTTTGAATCGTCAATTGTATCATTCACATTTCTTATCATATATGTATCGTGTTAAATTTGCATTAGGTTATTTTATGCTTGTTAGAAAAAAATATGCTTGTATTAATGAAATTTTTTTTAATAAAGATCCATTCAGCATCTTTGTCAAATTCGGTTAGGTTCCGCTTGGATTCGGTTTAATTAGTTAATGAAAATACCCTTCCACAACCCATGTTACTTAGTTAATTCATGTTTAACATGAAAAATCATTAATAAACACTTTTTGTATTAATTATTTTGTAATAGTTATTAATTAGTTATTTTAACATTAGTTAGTTTGAAAATCGAATTAGTTATGTTCTTTTTATTGTTTTTAAATGATAAAAAGACAATAAATGCTAACTATTGAATTATTATGGTAATAAAAATTTATGAAGTAGTTAGGATGAGTGAAAAAGAAAGTAAATATTGTAATCAATTATTTTAAAATAAATAAATTTTGTTTGTACTTATGTTTTAATATAATACTAGATTTTTCACCTGCACGTCCGTGCGGGTAGATTTTCATTTTATAAATATATAACGGATACCATCGTAAAACTTTAAAAGATATTTACATTTTAGTATTATATATTGTGTAAATCTATAATGTTATTGGTTATGTTTCTTATTCGATATTATTAATGTATAATGATTTGTTTTATATATTTTACTTTATTATTAATTGTTATTATATATTAATATATTTTCGAGTTTGGTAAAATAAATTCATAGTATGAAATAAAAAATTGAGAATCTCTTTCATTTTTTCTAATTTTTACAGACTGAATACAATACATTTTAAAATTTTATTTAGTTATACTATAAAACTGATATTTTCTTAGCATAATTTATATTTCTATGTTATTTATTTTAGTATATTGTGGGATTTTATAAGTAAATACATTATAATAATACTATATTATTAATTATGAAATCAATCGCTGCATTAATTTAAAAATATTTTAAAATTTTATTAAGATTTTGGTACGTTTTTTAACATATTTTTTTATAAGTAAAATAAAATTTAAAATTTGCAGTTAAAATTTTATTTATTAATATCTATATAATTTATAAGATTTTTTATAAATGTTATATATTAAATAGATTAACTTAAATAGTCAAATAGATGTAATTGATGAAATATGCCTAGTATGATTTTTTATAGTATTTCTTTTTATAAAGAAGATATAGAATATAATTATAAAATTTGAAAATAGCATACACTTTTATTTTATTTTGTTTCATAATAAAATTTTATTTAAATTAATGTATAATAGTATTTATTATTAATTACGAAATTAATCAATGGTATTAATTTAAATAAAATATTTTAAATTTTTAGAAAGATTTTTTTTGTCAACACCCATCTTTTAAGATCAAGTGGTAGACGGTCTTGAGACACTCCAAAAAGATTTTGTTAGATTTTTTCTTAATATTTTGTTATAACTAAAAATAAAATTTAAATTTACAGTTAAAATTGATTTATTATTAATATATTTATATATTGAATAGATTAATATAAATAATTAAATAAATGTAATTAATGAAATAGATCTAAATAAGGCTAGTATGATTTTTTTATGGTAGATAAAAATGATATTTCTCTTTTAATAGAGAAGATAATAGTTTCGGTCTGCAAATGTGTTTGTTAGGTTAAATAAAAGCAGATATTTTTTAAAATGTTTTTACTTTGGTTGATCATATTGTTGTTTGACAAATTTTCAAAACAATATCTTATGTAAGACATTTGTTCTTTGATGAAATTTATTAGGCATGCAGTTATTAACCAAACCAATCTGCCAAACCGGACCAAAAAATCCGTTTTCGATTCAATTCTGCTAAAATATTTAGTTGAGAAAATATTGAGTGCAGTCAGCTTCCCCGTTTTTAGGTTATAACTGATATGATTGTTAAAATATTTTGTTGATGAAATCTGGGTAGAATATACTTTCTCCGATTTGTTAGATAATAGTGTGTTTCGTATGATATATATATTTTTTAAAAAAAATATGTATACATGATGTCAATATTTTTTCCGAAAAAGGAATTATACGGCGCAGGGCCGGCCCTGAGATAAAGCCCATAAAGCTCAGGCTTTAGGTGCCACAGAATATCATATATTTTAGGGGCGCCATTTCAACTAAAATTACCTCTAGTCTAGTGGTTAAAACTTGCTCTTGATGTCCTCCGTTGAAAGTTCGAAACCCACACTTTACTTTCCTACTTTTTGGTAATAATCATTTTTTTTTCTGAGAATAACAGATTTATAAATTTACCGAAGACTTGCGGTTACATGTTCAAACAACTTTACTCTTTTGTTATGTATGTTACATTAAATAATATGTTATTAGATAAACAATTTAATCAAACAAAACTTAATTATTTATATTCTTTTATTAATAGTGATTTATCTTGTCCATCTGTCTTTCTTATTTTTTTTTGGTTTTCCTATAATAGAGCTATGTGTAAAACATTTAACTTGAATTATATTATTTTCTCATGTTCCTATGTTTCAATGTGATTGAGCTTTGCCGGAATACGTCATCCTATATTTTTTTAAAAAATATAATTTGGTTCGAAACTTTTGAAATTAAAAAAAAAATTAAACTATCCTATCATTTAATATTTTCTAAATCTCTGTGAAAACAATTAAATTTTTGAATTTGATGTTAGCATATTTAACTACATATTTTACTCTATCTATAAAATATATATTTAGTTATTTTTTCTTTCGATTTTTTAGAAAAAAATCAACCAACTGAACTCTGGATATGAAAAAAACAGTGCAAAAAATGTTTTGATATTTTTCTGTTGAAAACAACTTTAGTTTAATAATATTTGATACAATTTTGATTATATTGCTAAAAGACACTAAATTTTAGTTATAGTAAAGGGGCATCATTTTTGTGAGCCGCTTTAGGCGCCCGGCGAGTCCGGACCGGCACTGATACGGCGTCAATATTTTTTTATGTTTTAGCATAATTTTGATAAAATGGCAGTATAATATATGGTTTTGTGAATACGACATATTGGGTTTGGTTAATTTCCGACGACAACCCACTGTGACAAAAAAAAGTTAATTTCCGAAAACAACCTATACCAAAAAGACAAAAATCGGTAAATCATGATCGTATCGAGATGTCAAATATCAGAAAAACAAATGTAATAATTAATCAAACCAAGTTTACAAAAAAAAAATAATAATAATAATTAATCAAACCAAAAACACTTCAGAATTATATACAGAAGCCATGATAAAAAAAAATTTGGCCGGAGTCAATTTCGAACTCATGACTTTTAATACTTGTAACATCAAGCCAACCACTATGCTACTAAGAACTTGATGTTACTGTGTGGCCGTTTATAGTGTTTTGCGGCCGGAAGCACAAGCTTCATTTTGGTTTGCTTCCAAGGCTGGCTCTGGTTATTTTTTTTTTTGATCAACTACTGGCTCTGGTTATATAAAAATCAAAAGTAAGGACTAAACCAGCTACTTAATTCCCTATTGTATGTCGAATATGAAAAAAACATAGTTAATTGCTTAATACTTTTCATGTGCCAAATTTTAAACATCCTCAGAGTCTTGATATGAAATTACATCACATTTTTATTGAGATAAAGCCACGGTTGGTATAACCAATTAACCGATGTATTATGTTTACTAGGTGATTTTCCCGTGCTCATGCACGAGTATAAGTTTTTATAAAATTAATATATTATAAATTTATAAATACAAATATACCAAATTATTTAAATAAATAATAAAAATAAAATAAGTTTTTATAGTTCTCGAAATATATTTTTTTCAAATTATTTATTAATACTTTTTTTTACTTTTTTGGCTTTTTATTAAAAAAATTCAGATTTTTTTTCAATTTTGAATTTTATAAAAAAATATTTTTAATTTTGAAATTTTTGATATTTAAGTTTTAAAATTGTAAACGCCAACTCCGAAACTCTACCCCTCAAATTTAAATAGTGACTCTAGATTAATTAACGTTAAGGAGAAAAATGCATATTTACCTTTTAATAAAATCTCTTTCGTCTTTTTTATGGTTCTTTTGGTAAAAAAAAAACTTAAAAAGATCATCTTTGGATTTCTCATGTTGTTTTTTTTTTTCTAAAACAGGATTCTCATGCTGTATAGAACAGTGTTGTTGGAAAAGAGTCGAAAGACTATATATATAAATGGGAATAAAATTCAGTTTCCTGAAAATTTGCTTACAATAATCATTTTCTTGGGACCAAGTTATTTCGTCTTCATTACTCTATGTTTTTTTACATTATTCGATAAAATAAATTAATGATATAAAATTATTTGAACTATTTTAAAATATTTAAGAGATTAACACTATACCATGAAAATATAAATAAAAAAATACATAAACATCATAGTTTAAAATAAAACATCGTAGTTTTAAATGTTTTTCTTATACTTCATTTAAAAGTTGATTAAATGATATAAAATATTTCTAAAAGAACCCTACCAATAAAATCTAGTCAACAGTCAAGATGTATTTTTAAGGCTTTTGGTAAATTCTTTTTGTTTGACCTGATATTTTATTTTGTCATAAATTTGTTTAATAGACCGAGTGAAAATACTCATTGATTGTAATCTTTCTCATAAATGTAATGTTTTAATAAATCAGTGTTATAAAAAAAACACGGCTCTCTTCTACATATTATATATAATATACAAAAAAAGAATGAGGGAAAATACTTAAGGGTGTATTTAACTAAGAGTTTAGTGTGATTTTTATTAAAATGACAAATCTAATGTTATTCTAAATTTCAAAATTTATTTAAAATTCATTGTTATTGAACTTGACATTTTATAAAATAATCTGAAACCCGCTATTATTTAAAATATTTTAATTTGTAGAGTTTCAAGGTTATCAAGTGATTTTAGAATGTTCGGGTGAAATATCAAAATTACAATAAAAATAAAACATAAATCCTATGGTTTTAGCTGATATTTTAGAGTGGTTTAACTAAAATCACTTAAAAATTTCATTATATAAAATCATCTAAAATTTATTAAAAATCAAATCACCTCCAATTTTAGATTAAATACACCCCCTTAATGTTTCGTTTAATTAAGATTGAATATTTATTTAATAGAATATATTCTATAATTAATGCAAGATTTTATGAGATATATTCTATAATTAATGCAAGATTTTATGAGATAAGTTGAGACCTTTTCCAATCTGATTTTTAAGGTATTCAGATTCTTTCCTTTTTAGAAGAAATCAATTACTATAGGGATGGATTTGTACCGATCTAACCCCTTATATAAGAGGATATGACCATGATCGTTTAATCTAAAAAGCTTGAAGCAGAACCAAAAATTATCTTCACCAAAAAATAGCTACAGAGACAATAATAATGTCAGCACAAAAGTTTCAAGTTGTTTATCTGCTCTTAATTATTTTTCTCCTTTTTTCTCAGTCTACTGGTAATATTTTCTTCCTATATTATTCATATATATAGAGCAGAGACTGCTACATAAAAAGTTAATTCATATTTACTTATACTGTTTTCAATCAATTTTCCAGCAAACAGATGTGTGTACAGAGGTCCTTGTAAAATTGATGACGATTGCAAGAAGTTATGCACTTTCCCTGGGGATGATCCATCGTACTGGAGATGCCTGACTCCCCCCCCAATAAATGGACAATGTTGTTGTAAACATTCAAACCAAGGAAATATAGTCTTGTTATAAAAGAATACACATTCATAAATTTGTGGCATTGCTTATCATAAAATTTAATAAAATATAATGTATGGATCATGTTATGTAGAACAGTAGAAGTATAGTAAGCAAAAAAATGGCATTGAATTAGAAGATCAAAATGGCATTATATAATAAAAAAAAAAAAAAAAAAAAAACAGAGATGAGTTCACGGACGATCTGAGGACGGCTCTCTGTACAAAGTGTTGAGCAAGGAAGAGACCTTTTCTAAAGATTTAGGCTATGAACTTCAGTGGAATATGCTATGGGGTTTTGTAACACACAGAATCTCAAATTTATTCGAAGGAATGCTATTATAAAAATAGCTTCCGTATGATATACAAAGGGACTTCAAGAACAGAGATCATTTCTTCCAGCTTCAACTACGAAACAGAAGATCTTGAATTCCACCTACAAGCCAAGTTTCCTTGGCGATATCTGCAGAGAGTTTGTAAAGTTTATGTCGTAATTCATCACCACCGTGTTTACAACATTTTTGTCATCCTCCATCAATGATCTCAAATCTTTCTTCTTTCTCACTGTCTCCTTCTCGACTTTTCAGCTCTATTTTCTAGTGTTTTCACATCCTCTGTTTCTGTTTCTGTCATCTTCTCTTCTAACTCTACCCATTTCTTAACCGGCGCAGGTCTCCTACATTCATTAATGGTCCATAACAGTTTTGCGCTTATGGCCTTGTTTAAGGACGGTAAGATTTATTATTGTTTACTACAGTTGTATACCAGTTCTAAACTTCTAATTGTTTTCTAAGAGCCGATGACTTCTCTGTCCCTGATTTTGATATTCGTTCTCCTTATGCCACGATTTCTATTATGTTCTCCAACAATCCCTATTCGTTTCATTGTTTGTATACCATATAAATTTGATAACATGGTTCTTAGAAGAAAAATAGGAAAAGTTTTATGTACATTATTTTTTCTTTTCTTTTTAGTCGAGTTAAAAAAACAAAATGCTTTTCTGTCCGCTTTTGGTAATTTCTTTTGTTAATTTTGGTTCGAAATGGCATTAGATGGAGAAAAAAATGTACATTTAATCTTTGTTAAACTTAAATATGGGTATTAGTTGCAGAATATATTCTATAATTAAATGCATTATTTTCATGAGATTTGTTAAGACTTTTGTCCAAACTGATTTTTAGTGTTTAAATAATCCTTTCATTTTTCAAAAATTTATAATAAAGATAGATCTACCGATCTAACCCTTTAGGCCAAGTCTAATAGGACATCAAAACATCAAATTTGGTGTGATTTCATCTCCAATGGAACACCAAAAGTGACACTATTCCACCAAATTTAGTGTAGAATGAATAGTATTACACCAAATTTTGTTAAGACTTTTGTCCAAACTGATTTTTAGTGTTTAAATAATCCTTTCATTTTTCAAAAATTTATAATAAAGATAGATCTACCGATCTAACCCTTTAGGCCAAGTCTAATAGGACACCAAAACATCAAATTTGGTGTGATTTCATCTCCAATGGAACAACAAAAGTGACACTATTCCACTAAATTTAGTGTAGAATGAATAGTATTACACCAAATTTGGTGTAATACTATTCATTCTACACTAAATTTGGTGGTGTAACACTATTCATCACACCAAATGTTAAATATTTATAGTTTATTATGTTTCATTTATTGATATAGTTCAATTATTATTATTAACCAGTTCAAATTTGTAATTAAACATAAATATATTGTATTATTTATATTTTTAAATTGCATAATTAAAATATTTATTCTTTTATTTCAAATAAGAAATCACAAAGTGATTATTATCATTTTTTTTATATTGTAAAAAATAAAATATCATAGAACTTTTATATTTTATTTTATTTTCAAATAAAAAGTCACAAAATCATTATTATCATTTACTTTATCTTATAATGTATTTTATTTTAAAATATCGATTATAATGTTTATTCAAGTTATATTTAATCAGTAATGAAAAATTAATAATATTACACTATTGTAATGTTAGATTTAATAGTAAATAATTAAAACTTTATGTAATGCTGATAAATTCACCAAACAATAAAATAACATTATTATTTTTTATTTTATAATATAGTTATACTTTTATTACTAACTAATACAAATTTTATTAAAATAAATATATTATTTTGTTATGTGCTTTTAATAATTAATAGTTTTTAATTTTTAATATATTATTATATATAAAATAAATACATAAAATGTATAATATTGTTAAACCAAAAATATAAATGTAGATAAATTTGATAAACATATAATTAAAAAATTTAACAACATAATATTTAAGTGTGATAAAACAATTATTTATCCATTTCAAATAATAAAAATATAATAAATATTAAAACTGAAAACATCAAATAATATATAAAATTATTTTTGGTGTAATATTTGGTATCATGGTTGGAGATGACAAAAAAAAATTGACACAAAAACATCAAATTTGGTGTCATTGTTAGAGATGACCTTATATATATATAAATGTATTTGACCATGACCATTTAATTCTAAAGGCTTGAAGGAAAGCCAACAATGTCAGCACAAAAGTTTCAAGTTGTTTCTCTACTCTTGATCATTTTTCTTCTTTTTTCCCAATCCACTGGTAATATTTTCTTTCTTATAAGCTACGTAAAATGAATTAATTCATATTTCTTCATATTATTAGTTTATCAAATTTTCCAGCCAACAGATGTGAGTACAGACCTTTTTGTAAGACTAATGACGATTGCAAGAAGATATGCACGTTCGCTGGGGATGATCCAACTTTCTGGAACTGCATGAATAGCCTCGCACCACCTGAGACAATGAACAAATGTTGTTGTTTACGGAAAAAATAATCTTGTTCTAGAATGAGATACATATATACACATATAATTGTGTCATCATCACCTATCATAAAGTTTGATAAAAAATAAATTATGGATCATGTAATTGTTAAATTTTCTTGTAGAATAGCAGAAGTTTGGTAAACAAAAAAAAAAGTGAAAAGAAACAAAATATCATAATAATGCAAGATTAATATAAGATTATCAAAACAGAGGACGGCTCTCTAGACAATGTCTTGAGCAAAGAAACGACTGTTTCTAGAGATTTCGACTATGAGCTTCTCTTGTCATTGTCCAGTGGAATATGCAATGCATTTTTGTTAACACACAGAATCTCAAATTTATTCACAGGAATGCAATGATAAAAACGAATAAGTTACAACTCAGAAGTGTTGAGATTGTGACATTCAACAACGGTTAGAGTAGTGTACCGGGCTGGTTCATTAACTCTTGGTATAAGACTAAAGAAGATGATAACCGGGTGGTTATTGGAGTCGGCTTAATCCGCTGTACCGGTCTCCTCTATATAGCTGAGAGAGAAAGAAGTTCATGACTATCACGAGAAGAAGAGTGATAAACGACGAGCTAGAATCAGAGAAAGTGAGTAACAGAAAGATCAAGAGCTTGTAGCGGTTGTGCATAAGTCTCTTGATTCAATCTGCTTATACGATCTTTTGGAGTGATTGAGTAAAGTTGTTTGCTTGTGCCGTCAAGCACCCAGATGTAGAGATCTCACATTGAGACTCGAACTGGGCAAACAATCTGTGTGTGCATTTGCCTTTCTTCTCTACTATCGTTCTTGGTTGCAAACGAGTGCGAGAGAGAAGTGAGATCAAACATTAAGAGAGTCAATCGGAGTTAGGATTCGTTAGACTAACAGATTGTGAAGCGGGAGCTGATTCGTTAGAAGTGGTATCAGAGCCAGGTTCCTTAGGATGAAGGAATCGATGGCGGAGGTGAAGATCGCTTGTTTCGACGGTCAAGGGGATTTCTCAATGTGGAAGAAATGCATGATGGCGCACCTCTCGATTCTTGGCCTCAAGGATGCTTTGATCGAAGCACCGGCAACTTCTGGATCTGAGTTGGAGTTGAAGAAAGGCGAGGAAGAAGAAGACTTCAAGGAGCGGATCAAGAAGCTCGAGACAGAGAAGTCAGAGAGGGCGGAGAGGCCATGAACATGATCATTCTCAATCTTGGTGATCATGTACTGCGGAAACTTGAGGATTATACCACGGCGGCGACGATCTGGTCAGCGCTTGAAAGGTTGTATAATTCCAAAACTCTTCCCAATAGAATTCATCTACAACATAAGTTCTATACGTTTAAGATGATCGAATCTAAATCTATAGATGAGAATATAGATGATTTCTTGAAGTTAGTTTCCGGGTTAAGCAGTGTAAATGTTTCCGTTTCAGAGGAGGTTCAAGCGATACTGCTGCTGAGCTCACTGCCATCTCAGTACAACCATCTGAAGGAAACATTGAAGTATGGAAGAGAGACGTTGACAATTGAAGATGTCACAAACGCTGTGAAGTCAAAAGAGATAGAGCTGAAGGATGTGAAAGAAGCTTCAACATCACAACGATCTGGTGATGCATACATCACGCGAGGAAGGCCTGAGAGGCGTGATGACTACAGAAACAGAAATTCAAACAAGTCCAGATCAAGGTCAAGGTCGAAGCTGACCAGTTGGTACTGCAAGAAAGAAGGACACGTCAAAAAGGACTGTTTTGCCAGGAAGAAAAGAATGGAGGCTGAAGACAATGGGGAAGCTGCTGTGATGGTTGATAAGCTACATGAAGTAGATGCGCTGACTATCTCTGAGCAAGATCCAAGGGAAAGATGGATCATAGACTCTGGGTGTTCCTACCACATGACGTCCAGGCGCGAGTGGTTCACAGAGTTCTCAGAGGCAGCAGGAGGGAAAGTTTTGCGAGCTGACGATAGGCCTGTTACAGTACAAGGAATTGGAACGATCAGAATTAATGCCACAGGGGGCACGGTCAAATCTCTCAAAAACGTCAGGTACGTTCCTAATCTCAAAAGGAACTTTATTTTTGTGAGCTCATTTGATCTGCAGGGTTTTAAACAAGAAGGTGGAGCTGGGAAGACTTCGTTCTATAAGAACGGGAAGTTGGCTCTGCAAGGTACCTTGTGTGGTAGCATGTATCTCCTGGATGGTGACACAGTAAAGGCTGCAGCACTTGCAGCAACATCAAAGGATGACACGGCTCTGTGGCATAGCAGACTGGCACACACAAGCATTAAAAATCTAAAGCTGTTAGCAGAAAAAGGGATTCTCGACAAGAAGAGAATTAGTGATCTGGAGTTCTACGAGAACTGTGTCATGGGTAAGAACAAACGCCTCAGCTTTAGTGTAGGTAAACACGAAAGTGAGGAGGTGTTGAGGTATGTTCATTCTGATCTCTGGGGATCTCCCAATGTGCAAATGTCTCTAGCCAGGAAGCAGTATTTCACGTCTATTATAGATGATTACTCTAGAAAAGTTTGGGTATACTTTCTAGCTACTAAGGATGAGGCTTTCATGAAATTTTGCGAATGGAAAAAACTAGTAGAGAATCAAGTAAATAAAAGGGTTAGATGCCTTACGACTGATAATGGCTTAGAATTCTGTAATATTGCGTTTGATGAGTTTTGTAAGCAGCAAGGTATAGAGAGCCACAGGACATGCTCCTACACTCCCCAGCAGAATGGAGTTGCAGAGCGCATGAATCGCAAGGTGATGGAGAAGGTCAGATGCTTGCTGAATGAGTCTGGACTGGAAGAAAAGTTTTGGGCTAAAGCGGTCGCTACTGCAGTATACATCATCAACCGCATTTCGTCATCTGCTAATGACTACAACATCCCTGAGGAGGTGTGGTTGGGAAAGGCTTCGGGTTATCGACATCTGAGAAGATTTGGATGCATTGTGTACGTGCATATCGATCAAAGGAAACTCAAGCCAAGAGCGTTGAAAGGAGTGTTCGTTGGGTATCCTACTGGAGTGAAAGGATATCGGGTGTGGTTACTTGAAGATCAAAAGTGCGTGATAAGTCGCAATGCAGTATTCAGAGAGGACCTTGTATACAAAGATATACAGAAAGGCAAAGAAGAGGAGAGACAGAAGGAAGCTACATGAGGTTTGGATTTGATCAGCAGAAACAGCGTTGAGATAGGAGAAAGTTAAGAGTCAGCAGAAGAGATTCAAGCTGAAGGTGGAGCTTTAGAAACTATACAGGACAAAGAACATCAAGTTGCTGAAGAGGTGGAAGATCTAAGCAACTATCAACTTGCGAGAGATAGGACACGCAGGGAGATAGTGAAGCCAGCGAGGTTTACTGAAGACTCTGAGTTAGCATTTGCATTGCTAGCGGCTGAGATCATTGAGTCAGAAGAGCCTAACAATTACGAAGACGCTATAAGCAGTAAAGATTGGAAGAAATGGAATGCATGAATGGATGATGAGATGTTATCACTAAAGAAGAACAAGACATGATATCTCACGGATCTACCAAAAGGCAAGAAAGCTATTGGTGCAGATGGCTGTATAAGCGGAAGCCAGGAATACCTGGAGTTGAGGAGCCGAGATACAAGTCAAGACTAGTAGCTAAAGGCTATTCCCAGAAGGAAGGGATTGACTATCAAGAGATATTCTCACCGGTGGTGAAGCACGTGTCAATCCGTGTGATGCTATCAATAGTGGTGGATCAAGATTTAGAACTGGAGCAGCTCGACGTAAAGACGACATTCCTACATGGTACCATAGATGAAGAGATATATATGAGCCAGCCTGAGGGATACGTTGAAAAAGGACAAGAAGGCAAGGTGTGTAAGCTGGTGAAGTTGCTCTACGGTTTAAATCAAGCACCGCATCAGTGGAACAAGTGTTTTGATCAGTTCATGATCAAGAATGGCTTCGTGAAGAGCGAGTTTGATCTATGCGTGTACATGAAGAAGCTGAAAGATGGTGGCTATGTTTACCTACTACTTTACGTTGACGATATGCTACTGGTGGCAAGGGAAATGACAGAGATAACAAAGGTTAAGGAAATGCTAGCCAAAGAGTTCGATATGAAGGATCTAGGGTCTGCAAAAAGGATTCTAGGAATGGATATAGAAAGGGACAGAGCAGGTGGAGTTCTGAAGCTGTCTCAGTCAATTTATTTGAAGAAGGTTCTTCAAGTGTACATAATGGGTGAAGCTAAATGTGTCTCAACACCTATTGGAGCTCAAATCAAGCTAAAAGCACTCAAGGAAGGAGAGCAGGGATTTGCAGGTTCAGATGATGAAGTGCCATACGCTAATGCAGTTGGAAGCATAATGTATGCGATGATCAGTACAAGACCTGATCTTGCGTTTGGTGTGGGTCTTGTAAGCCGGTTTATGAGCAATCCAAGTTAAGAACATTGGTCAGATGTACAGTGGATTCTGAGATATCTAGTGAAGACTCAAGATTTTGGTCTAGTGTTCACAAAGAGTGCAGAAAAGTTCACTGTCAAAGGTTATTCAGATTCGGATTTTGGAGGTGACCTTGATCGCAGAAGGTCAACAACTGGGTTTGTTTTCAGAGTTGGAGGCAACACAGTGAGCTGGAAGTCAGGACAACAACAGGTCGTAGCATTGTCAATGACAGAAGCCGAATACATCTCGCTGGTGGAAGCCATCAAGGAGGGTTTGTGGTTGAGAGGTCTAACAGAGGAACTGGGGTACGAGCAGTCAGAAGTTGTGGTTGGGTGTGACTCACAGAGCGCCATATGTTTGGCCAAGAATAACGTCTTCCACGACAGGACGAAGCATGTAGTAGTTTCAAAGCATGTAGCGTTGAAGATGAGTTTTGTGAGGGACATGACAGAAGCTGGAGAAGTGGTGATACAGAAAGTTCACACATCGAAAAATCCAGCAAACATGTTGACAAAGGTGATTCTGAGCAACAAGTTTGATCAAGCACTTGTTGATCTTGGAGTAGCTAAGTGCTAAGTGCGCAGCTACGCTTGATGGCATAAGGGATGAACGTTAGTTGTTGATGTCAAGGTGGAGATTGTTGAGATTGTGACTTTCAACAACGGTTAGAGTAGTGTACCGGGCTGGTTCATTAACTCTTGGTACAAGACTAAAGAAGACGATAACCGGGTGGTTATTGGAGTCGGCTTAATCCGTTGTACCGGTCTCCTCTATATAGCTGAGAGAGAAAGAAGTTCATGACTATCACGAGAAGAAGAATGATAAACGACGAGTTATAATCAGAGAAAGTGAGTAACAGAAAGATCAAGAGCTTGTAGCGGTTATGCATAAGTCTCTTGATTCAATCTGCTTGTACGATCTTTTGGAGTGATTGAATAAGGTCGTTTGCTTGTGTCGTCAAGCACCCAGATGTAGAGATCTCACATTGAGACTCGAACTGGGCAAACAATCTGTGTGTGCATTTGCCTTTCTTTTCTTTTGTCGTTCTTGGTTGCAAACGAGTGCGAGAGAGAAGTGAGATCAAACATTAAGAGAATCAATCGGAGTTAGGATTCGTTAGACTAACAGATTGTGAAGCGGGAGCCGATTCGTTAGAAGAAGAAAATTAAAAGATAAGGTATTAGTATTAACAAGTGGACTAATAATCAAGAACAAAGATCATTTCTTCCAGCTTCAACTTCGAAACAGAGGATCTTGAATTCCACCTACAACCCAAGTTTCCTTGGCGATATCTACCGAAAATTTGTAATAGTTTATGTCTTAACTCATCACCACCGGGTTCACAACATCTCTCTCTTCCTCCATCAATGATCTCAGATCCTTCTTCTTTCTCATTGTCTCCTTATCGTCTTTAGTGTTTTACTATGTTTCTACTATGTTCTCCCCTTCTAACTGTAACCATTTCTTAACCGGTGCAGATCTGCAATGCATCAGCATTGGCGGCAGAACCGCATTCGGGTCCGAAACGCTTCATTGTTGTCGCCACACTCGTCACTGCTCTGCTTTTTGTGTAGAACCATCAACCATTTTGAAAAAAGGTCTTTGAGCTTCTCTCTTCTTCTTCTTCTTCTTCTTCTTCTTGGTCGGAGATTGTATCCACCGGAGGAAACGCACCGAAACACCGTAAATCAAAATCACGGAGACATGTCAAGAACCCCATGACATCCTTCTTAATCCCGAAGAACTTACTCTCTGACTTGCTTCTATGCATCTTCTCTATCTCCGCCATCAACGTCTGGCCGGTTTTAAAAGTTGATTTAAATGATACTATAAAAACTTATAGAAAACTCTACAATAAAACCTAGTCACCATAATGTTTTGTTTAATTTAGATTGAATATTTGTTGCAGAGAATATTATTCTATAATTAATGCAAGATTTTATGAGATATGTTAAGACATCTTCCAATCTGGTTTTTAAAGTATGTATATTTTGTTTCCTTTTTAAAAGAAATCAATTACCATATGGATGGATTTGTACCGATATGTAAAAGGATATGACCATTATCGTAAGAAGCTTGAGGCAAAACAAAACCAAAAAATTATCTTCACCAAAAAATAGAGCTACAAAGGCAGTAATAATGTCAGCACAAAAATTTCAAGTTGTTTCTCTACTCTTAATTATTTTTCTCCTTTTTTTCTCAGTCTACTGGTAATATTTTCTTCCTATATTATTCATATATATAGAGCAGAGACTGCTGTAAAAAGTTAATTCATATTTACTTATACTGTTTTCAATCAATTTTCCAGCAAACAGGTGTGTACTTTCCCTGGGGATGATCCAGGCGTTATCATAATAATGCAATATTAATAGAATCTAGAAAAACACTAAATTTTTATTGATCTATCACATATGTGTTCCACAACATTGAGACTGAAAATAAAAGGGAAGTTTACTAAAATGACACAAATTAATTGTGCTATTACTAGAATGATTCATATTTTTTGAAAATTATTAGAATGTTTTTTTGGTCAAAATTGTCATTGTTTATAGTTATAATAGTAAAAAACATTACCAAAGTACCCTTAACATTTGATCGATCAAAAAAATAAATCTATCGACTAATAAGTCTGGTTATAAAATCTGTATAGAAAAAAAAGTCTACCGTTAAAGTGGTGTCAGACTTTCTTATAAACATCAGATTTGTTTCCACAATAAAGTTAATTATCCAATTTAAATAGAAAATAAATTTTAAAGAATTAGTCTGTCGTATGAGGTAGCATATTTGTTATAAATGGTAGATTTTTGTGGTCAACTTATTTTTCTGTGGGCCGACTTATTTTCTTATGTTCAACTTATTTTTTTACGGCATAGTTATATATCTGACTTAAAATTATTGGTAGACTTTTTTTTATGTGGTAGCAAACTTTTTAATTTATATTGTGGCAGATTTATTGACGAAAATCTGAATTTGTGTAAATCAAACTTAATTTAATGTTCAGTTTCGAACCTGTTTATATAAATTTTGAATTTGGTTTATTTTTAGGTTAATTAAAATCAAAATTAGGTAAACTTGCGGTAATTGTCGTCATCTTTTTCATCCATCTTTTCTTCTTTATCAAGTTGTCTCTTTTCATGGTAGTTTAATTACTTATTGCAATACGAAGTGGAATTACTTTGCACAAGATTAGAATGACAAATCCTGGAACTTTGGCTCTCCTGGAAGTTGATGCAAACAATAGATTTAAATATTTATTCCTTGCATTCAGCTCAAGCGTTATCTAGGGAAGGATTAGGAAGCGTGCACAACATACCAGTATTTTGAATGCATGAAATGAAATATTTTGTATTCAGTAATGGTTCCAAAGTAAACGTTTGTTCATGGCTGGTAGAGCTAAACATATGTTCCCACATTTATAGTTTCTTGAACAATATGTTGTTATCGGAAAAAATCTTGTTCTTGTGGCAGTTTTCAATAGTGACGAAGTCAAAATCATAAATGGCATAATGACATTCTTCAGCAGAGAGGCGTGCAGCTAAGTCCTTATATGTAAGAATAGGTTCTTGAATTTGACATGTTCTTGAGTTTGTAACTTTGTATCAGATATTGTTCTCTCTTTCAATTCATATCACATATCTATAAAGTTCAGAGGTACTATAAGTTATCACTATCGATGAATTGTATTCACAATATCATCAAAGAGCAGCTACTAGTATTACTTGTCTGCTGACAAGGAATGTGGACAGCAACCAGCTTACTAGTTTTTTCTTATTATCATTTTTGAGAAAAAGAACATAACAATGGAGGTGTTGCAAGCAAGAAACTAAACTGTCCATGAAAAATCTTTATAACCTATAAACTTGTTTTGTTTCTTTTTCTTGGTGGTTCCAAGTACCACACCTTTCTCCTTGTCAGCTACCTGAATGGTCACCGTCTTCTGGTACGCCAAACCTGAAATCAAAGCAAAAGGATCCATTCGTTAATCACATGTAAACCAACAAAATTCAAAACAAAAGATCCAAACTTTAGAGTGTGTACTACCTAAAGGCAGTAACTTGTGTCCTTAAACAACATTTTATCCAACAGATTAAAAAGACTTTAGAGGAAAATAAAAGAGTTGTGTGTTACCAGAGTGCCTGTAAGAGTTGAGTTTGCAGAGGTTGTTGCTCTCTTTGCTAAATTAAACATTAGCATTGCCTCTGCCGAACTGTTTCACCAAGAAACAGTTGTTTTTCTTCCCAGAAAATTTGTCATGGAACTGTTACTATTATCTTGCCAATATCACGTACGTATCTCATCAGACATAAGAGAAAACACTTTCAAACAATCCGAAACCAAGTTACTAGTTTATACAACTTTAAATAAAAACAGAGAGTAAATGTTAATTATCAAATACAATTAACAGATCTGAAAGTCAGTGAGATGAAACTGGGAGTTAGGGTTTCAAATTTTCAAGATGCAATCAATTAATCTATGATAACAACAATTCTAATAGCATAGATTAAAGACTTACAGGTTAGAGTAACTTGTAGTTGAAGCCGGATGTGATTGAGGTGAAATCGATTTCGGGTTTGTCGAGTAGGAAGAGACGAAGGATTCACGCTGGTGACGGAGACGAAGCTGGTTGTGAGGGAAAAGGGACCATCGGAGATGGAGGTGAAGGAGACGACGAGGAAAACGTTTCGCCGTAGGTGGAGAAACCCGACAAAGGTAAAGTGCTTGCCTTTTTTCCTTTCTTATAGTATTAAATATATATATTTTTAATTAGGATATAATTATTAGTAAAAGCAAAATCGTAAATTTGCATGCTTAAAGAGTTAATTTAGTAATTTCAAAATTATATGAGTTAGTCTAGTTGATTATATCCATTTTTGAAGAAACTAATTTTTGTTGTAACCATTTTTTTTTTGTTGAAGAAATATCTTAGATTAGAGAATCAAAATCTAATATAGGTACTGGCATATCCAGAACCAAAAAAAAAATCATAAGACGAAATCAGTATCGAAAAACATGATCCACCACAACATAAAACAACAACAACAATAAGAGAGCTAGAAATTGCCTTATAGAGATCAAGTAAGTAGGCTTGAGTTTATTCATAGAACAAACTTGGGGGAGAAGAGAAAAAAATGCATATTTTGAAGCTATTTTGATCTTCAATTCCGCGTGATTTTTCTTGAGAAATTCTTTTACAATAAAGATTGATAGAGCATGTTTAATCTCGATTTTTTAGTCTGGATTTTTAACTCATGATTTGATTTCTTTTTTTTTTTACATTTTTTGACTAAAATACAGTTTTTATATCTCTAAGAACTTTAAGAACTTCGGATAAGAGACTGGAGTTAATCATGGTTTTACGTAGAAACGAGTGACGCCTTATGACCTCGGTGCGGCATGAAGTGATCATTCCACATAATATTTAGCCACTCTCCAATCAGAAGTTAGGAGTCTCAAAAATTGAATTAGTTATGTACCTTGGTGACAAAGTTGGCATCGAATTAGAAGATCCAAATGAACTTCAGTGGATTTTTGTAACACATATAATCTCAAATTTATTCACAGGATTGCTAATATAAGAAAAGCTTACGTATAAGTTACAGCTCACAAAAGAAAAAGATACTAGTTTTAACAAATGGACTTAATGATAAGAAACAAAGATCATTTCTTACAGCTTCGACTTCGAAACAGAGTGCAACTATCAAATCCATCAACGAATCGAATAACACCTCCTTAGTAAATTTCTTACGTTATTGGGCACAATTCATACCATGTTATTGTATCTTTCTGGTCACGAGAGGATCAAAGTCCGCACATGCTTCGAATTATTGACCAAAATGGTATGCAAAGTCAAGAATGTTGAAGCCAACTTTGTACAGTGTAAACATGCGCACTCTGCACAAGCACACGTGCAAGAAAGAAAAACATATCTTACAAATGAAAAACGCAGAAAGCCCCACAAGGCCCACTAAAAGGAATTCATATCTAACGTATTCTTATTACGCTTTAACAAAGCGACGACCGCTTCACCGTACATACAACTCCCGGCGAAAGCCTCCGTAGCCAGCTCATCATCTCCGACGTCGGAATATTCCTCGCTCGGCCTTACGATCACGAGCGTTGCGGATTCTAAACATATACCACTCTTTAGCTTAAGCGACGGCGCGTGTCTCATGCTCATCCTCACGCTCGGGACCACACTCCTCTGTTTTTTCTCCACGCGCTCCTCGAGTTCTTGATCACGCGCGGCCTCCGTCTTTCGAAACTCTCTCAGCCCCTCGGATTTCATCACCACCGTCCCTTCTCCACCTCTTTCATGCATCACTAAGCTCTCCATCTCCTTGTGCTCCTTCACGACTAGGCTCATCAGGTGGTGGCGTGTCGACGCGGCCATCAACGCGTTAATCGTCCATTCCACGCGCGTCTTCAGACCAGTCACGAACTCGGCGTCTGACTCAACGCCGGGAGAAGACACGGTGGAGGCGGAGCGAAACGCTACAACGACGCATGTTTTGAGAGTTTTACCAAACTCTGCTTTCCACTTAATTCCGGCGCCTTTCTCCGGCTTTGCATCTTCGCCGGGAAGCTCCACGTCAAGATTCTTGATCCGGTCGAACCGGGAGAGAAGCTTGGAAGGGATAACCGGAGAAAGATTTGTGGCTGGGATTGGTTTAGCCGGTTTAGAAAACAGAGAGAACAAACCGTGAAAGGGTTTGCATGCAGATTTAAAGAAGTTGCTGACGGGAGAATCGGGTGGTGACTCGGTGGTAACGACTTGGTCGAGACGGAGGGTGAGTGACTCGGACTGAGGGACGAGCGAGTAGAATCGCTTAGAGAGGGAACTGCAACGAAGCAAGGTTTTGACGTCGCCGACTTTGTCCAAGATATCGACGACGATAGGATCTGGAAGTCCATCAAAAACGTCCATCTTTGCTTATAACCTTTGGATCGGAGAAGAGAGTTTGTGTATTCAAGTCTCTCTATGTATCTTCTCTTACACTGTATCTATTGAGTCTGGAGTGTGAATAAGAGTTTAAATAGGAAAGAACACGACGGCCAAAAACACATAGGAAAGATTATTGTGGGACGTACTTGCCGGCTTGTAGTTGTAATGCTATTTTTATTGGTATAATTAATATCAAAAAAATACAATATTCTAAAAACCATTCGTTGGTTTGATTTTGTCAAAAGGGTTGCATCGGACGGTCTATAACCGTTGCTTGATCGACGCTCCACGCAGCTTAAACATTTGTTTACCATAATCTTGATCCATACCCGAAAAAAATCAAGAAGATTTGTAATGACAGAATCTTCTCTAATGGATTAATTAATGACAACTATTCGTCAATCCAATTATTTAGTACATGTAAATTTGTTGAAGTTACTTATTGCAAGCTATCCAATCGGTTTAGTTTCATGTTAATCATATGATTCGTCAATCCAATTATTTAGTACATGTAAATTTGTTGAAGTTACTTATTGCAAGCTATCCAATCGGTTTAGTTTCATGTTAATCATATCCTAACATAAGTCCACATATTCCATGATTAACACAAACCAAAACAATACAAAAAAGCTTCCCAAGTTTTATGTACGACGTTGCAAAATTGAACTCTTTAGCATTCGTAAGGGTCACACTCTGTATATATGATTATAAAATACATTCACATAAATAATAGAATCAAGGACATTTTCGTTTTTTAATGAGGGAAAATATTAGCATTAAAAATTGAATCTAAAATAGTATGTCTACAATTATCTTATTATCAAATGGAAAAGTTCATGATCAGTGATGATTGATCATTAATTAACATGTCCAAAAATATTTAGATCATTACATCACTTTCATTGTTAAAAATAACTAAACAGACGGTGGTAGTCTAATGACTTATAAAACACACAAAATATTACTTTCTCCGTTTTATTTTAGTTGTCGTTTTAGATTTTTGCACACAGATTAAAAAATATTTAATTTTGTATATTTTCAATAGAAAAATATCATTACCTATACGCCTAATTATATTTCAACCAATAGAAAATTTAACAGAGGATTAAGATTAATAAAGTTTTCCTTTAAACTTTAAAACGACACTTATTTTGTGATGAATTTTTTTCTCTAAAAAACAAGTAATTTAAAATGGAGTAAGGATTAGCACTATTTGTTTTGTTTTAATAGAAACGAATTATTCGAAATAAGAGATTCTTTCTATCAGGAATAATATTCCAAGCGGAATATTAAATGAAAGGGTTTGTTGAATTCAAGTGTTGTAATTGGTTTTATACTCTAAAAATGGAATATGCTTTAGTAAAAAATGATTACATTAATTCTGTTGATACTATTGTAATACCTGATTCCCTTCGCTATCAGAAAATTTAAAGAAATACATTTATTTTAGTTCATCTAGTACAAATTATAATAACAAATGATAACAACCCTAACATTTTAAAATGCAATACTAGTAATCAAAAGAAAGTGGATGGTATGAATTATACCCTTTTTTTATTTCAGGTACAACCCACGCTTGAGAACGACTAAACTAATAGAGTAAGAAGATTTTAATCATTACAATAGCTTATTGAATATATAAATCTATAGAGATTCAATGAACAGCACAGCTAATATCAATTTGTAAAGTTTTAACCGGGAAAAGTCATTAACAAAACATGAAGTAACAAATTTAGCTTTGTAAATGATGACATTCAACATTATTAAAATTGCAAAAAGACAAATGTAAAATGTTAATTAAAATTAACAAAAGGGATGAACCGATTACTTGTTTAATAACATGCTTTCTTCGCCAAAGACAAAACTGAGTACTTGTCACATTGCATAAAAAAATAATTTTTGTTAATTTTACAGGTATATTCATGGTACCAGAGATAGTGGATTCGTTCATAACCATGGTTAAGGAACAATGTAGAAAGAAAAAACAAGATTGGTAAGTTCAGCTAAGTTTGCTATATTTATTCTTCACACTTTCTTGATCAGCCACAGGAGAATCTCGTACGGATTATATTAAGAAACATGTAAATATGCATACAAAAGCGTATATATATATGTAGATGTAGAGGAGTGAAATACTTGTATATATACCGAACATTGTAAACAGCTGTTAGAATAGGTTCTGCAGCTAGACTTTAGACCATGATTAACCCGGAATTTTTAAAGTGTAGTTTTTAGCAGAAGTTAATAAACTGTTTCTTAACTTTTAACTAAAAAAGTTAAGAATTGGTTCTTAATTAAAGACTTTAAAAACCGGGATTAATCATGCTCATAGGTTTGAATATGGCAACAAATGCGATCATTCATCAAGATGGGCCCGTTGGGTTATATATAGGATAATACTATGGATTTAATGATAATTAGAGATGGGTTCATTGGGCCTTCCACATTTATTTATATATAAAAGATAAATAGGTTTAATGACAATCAGACCGCGGCGTTGTAGTAAGAGTGTACGGTCGGAATACGTCTACAGTTCATTTGTCCTAATTTGGAATTTGGAATTTGGAATTTGGAATAAGAAGAAGAAGAAGAATCCTGAGAAACGCACCTTTTAAGATACGCCCCTCCGACGAAATCGCCACCTTTTGTAGACTAACACCGTGTCGAAAGCTCAGAGCCAGAGCCAGAGCCAGTGACGCTGTCTCACTCCTCCGATTAAAAAGTTTTGCTCTTTTCTCGATTCCCGATCGTCCCGATGTCGAAAAGGTGCTTCCTTTGCCTATTCAGACGTGTCTCTTCTCTTGCTTCTTAACGCCTATGCTCAAACTCGACTTGTTTTGTTTCTTAATTGCAATTTGATATAAAAAAAAGTAATGATTTTTGAATGATCACATCCATGGATTCATCTCTATGTATGCTTTCTCACTCCTTTTGGTTTGTTTGTTTTGTCTCTTAGGATCCTTTGCAAGTTCTTTGCTCACGGTGCTTGCTTAAAAGGAGACAACTGTGAGTTCTCACATGACTGGAAGGATCCTTCAAACAATGTAATCTCTTCTTCTTCTTCTTCTCTAATGTATATATGATGAACCACCGTTTAGTCATTAACTTGAAACTTTTGTTTTGTGTATCCTAGATGTGCACTTTCTACCAAAGAGGCAACTGCTCTTACGGAAGCAGATGCAGGTACGAACATGTCAAACCTTCTCGCCCTCCTCATCCATCTCCCGCCTCATCTTCCACCTACCTATCTTCTAGATTTAAGCTCATCACCAGCGTGGACTTTGGCTTCCTTAGACGATGAGGTCAACAACACTGACGCAACCAAACCAGAAGACCAACCCATCTGCTCATACGCCGCAGCTGGCGACTGCCCACGCGGCGACCAATGCCCCCACATCCACGGAGACCTCTGCCCAACGTGTCAGAAACATTGCTTGCATCCCTTCAGACCAGAGGAGAGAGAGGAGCACAAGAGATCGTGCGAGAAGAAGCACAAGCAGCTCGAAGCGTTGAAGCTTAGCCAGGACGTGGAGTGCTGCGTCTGCTTGGAGCGTGTGCTCTCCAAACCCACTCCGGCCGAACGGAAGTTCGGGATACTCACCGAGTGCGATCACGCTTTCTGCATAGGGTGCATCAGGAACTGGCGCAGCAGCGCTCCTTCAACTGGTATGGATGTCAACAGCACGCTGAGAGCTTGCCCCATATGCCGCAAGTTGTCCTACTTTGTTGTTCCTAGTGTCATCTGGTTCTCAGATCCTGATGAGAAAAAGGAAATTATGGACAACTACAGGGACAAGCTCAGGTAACATCGCATTACATGCTTTATGAAACGTTTCCAAGTTCACTAGAAGAATTATATGCATGCTTATATAATCCATTTCAATGAATAGTTCTTCGTTTATATGAATGCAATAAATTGTTTTTGGAGAAATTGGTTAAAATAATATCCTAATTTGGATACTATTTCTCGAAAATACATCCAATGAAAAATACCATAACATTTGGGTTTAATGTTTAATGTTTAATGTTTAATGAGTATTGTTTAGGGTTTAGTATTTAGAAGGTGGGGTTTAGCATTTAGAAGATGGGGTTTAGGGTTTATAAACTTGTAATAAATGTTTTAGAAATTATTCTTAAACATTTATAAATGATTTAGGAGAGTTAAATTAATTTTTATCACAAATTTAAGGTATTTATGAAAATGGTTATCGTAAATTTGAAAAGTGGTATCAATTTTGTGTAAAATTGAAATTCCTTCTTTTTTTTTTTTTTTTGTCTATCAGGTCAATTGATTGCAAGCACTTCAATTTTGGAGATGGGAACTGTCCGTTTGGGACAAGTTGCTTCTACAAGGTACTATATCTAATCATGATTGCTGTTAATTTTTCTGGTATTATCTGATGCTATATTGAATCAGTTTTGTGTCTTATTATCTTTGAAGAGTGATTACATTCACAAACATTTTGTGTTTATCTGTTTGAGTCACTATAGACCTCTTGAAACTCAGGATTATACATTAATTTGTTTTGTGTTTGAGATAAAACAATGTGATAGATTAAGTTAAGTCTTTTAGGAAGTTTGATTAGTCCTTTTATTGGATGTTATTGTGTTCACAGCACACTGTGAAGCCAGGGTCATATGCATGGAGACACCACAGGCCACCTCCAAGGCGTCCAAGGCCCACCCCTGGATCTAACTTCTCAGAGATTAACGCGTTTTTTAATATGATGGCGAACGTAATGTCAGAAGGAGAGTATGGTTCCTTTGGATTTGAAGATTCGGATGATGATGATAATGAACTGACTTCAACGGATATGATGATGTTACTGATGAACTTGGATATGGACTCCGATTATGACTCCTCCAATGAGGATAGCTATTAACAGTTTAAAGTTTCTATTAAAGTGAGAGTCCTAGCCTCTTAGGTCGGCTTTTGGTATGGTAGATGTAATATTTGATGATGGTGTGTTGATATTATATGGATGTACCTCTAAAACTCAAAAGGTGTGTGTGGGATTTGCAGCATGCATTTCATGATGGTCGTTTGGAGGAAGTGGTTCCAAGGCATCTAGATGCAGAAGATGGGCAGACTGTGATAGCTAAAGATATAAGGTATGTGGTGCCTTTCCAACTACTCAAGTCAGTCTCTTGTTTCAGTCACTTTCAAATTTTAACTCTGCTGTGTTATGTCTTGTATAGGTTGTCTGACTTTCTTGAGAATATGCACATATGAATGAAAGACTCTTTTGGTACAATAAAGAACAAGGGCAAATATGTTCGGATGAACCTCTCTTTTTGTGGGATTTTTTTTTTGTTCATTCATTGCATTTGACTGATTTGAGTTGGAAGATTTTAACTTTGACACCATTGCTTTGTGACCTGAGATGAGACCGACTCATTGTGTACTCATTTTTGTATTTATAACAAATATTACAACATGGAGGACAAAGTAGATGCCAAGATCAGGAACTGAACCTCTTTAGATACAAAAAGACCTAAACCAGAAGTCTATAATAAAATAAAAAATATATATGTATAAATCATCTGGTCTTCATATTCTAATTGTTTCAAGCCTCATATGTTTTAATGTAGGCTTTAGAGATCTCCAACCAAAAAGTGAAAGGCTTCATGATTTACAACAAAACAAAGGCAAGAGAGAGAGAGAGAGAGAGGAACTTAGTAAACCATTCTATTTTTAGTTCCTCCTAAAATGCCTAAATATATGCACCTTCTTCCACCCTCCCTATATTAACACCACTATCCTCTTACAGCATGTTTTTCTCTCTCTCTCTCTCTTGGAGATTACTTGATCAGCTTTACAACAAATTCCATTTGTATGAAGAGAAACCTTTTCTTGCTTTGCCAACATGGGTCGGGTGAAACTGGAGATCAAAAGAATTGAGAACACAACGAATCGACAAGTAACCTTCTCAAAACGTAGAAATGGTTTGATTAAGAAAGCTTATGAATTGTCGATTCTCTGCGACATCGACATTGCTCTTATCATGTTCTCTCCTTCCGATCGTCTTAGCCTCTTTTCCGGCAAAACTAGGTTATTAATATCATTTGAACCTTTTGGTCCATTAACATTAGCTTTCTTGGGTTTGGTTACGTCAAATATATTATCATAGTTGTATACTACGTACATATATGCAGTGTGACCATATGATTTATAAAATTCTTAATTTCTCTCTTCAGGATCGAAGATGTTTTCACAAGGTTTATTAATCTCTCTAACCAAGAAAGAGAGAAGTAAGCTAACACTAGCTTCCTTTCAATCACTTTTCAAGATTGTTCGTAAATTTTGACTTCTGTTTTTCTTTACTTTTTTTCAGTGCTCTAGTCTTTCCTGACCAGGATAGACGCCCGTAAGTATCACTTTTTCTTAATTACATTACATAATCATTTGGGTCTAACAATTAATAAGAAAAATTAATTATTGCATATCTTTTACCTTTTTATATACGCAGGGACATCCAAAGCAAAGAGGTTCCACTGATCTTATTGAATAACTTTTGTTTTCCTCTCAAAATGTGATAGATTTGTATTTCTCTAATAATAATGATAATGTTATTACTTGACAGTGTCTATTAAGGATTTTGCAGCAGCTCAAGACTGAAAATGACATCGCTCTTCAACTCACCAAGTCCGAAACTTCCTTCTTATGTCTTTATAATTCCCATTTGATATTTTCTATTGTTCACCAACATACACATTCTGCTTTTCTCATCTAACTATACACTGTTTTTTCTTCCATATACCAATTTGAATAAAGCCCTGCAGCTATCAAGTCCGATGTCGAGGTGATTAATATTCATGTTCTCCATCCATTAAAATATATTTTCATATATTTGTCACTAATTAGTTTAATTGAGTAATTGGAAAATGTAGGAACTTGAGCAAGAAGTGTGTAGATTACATCAACAACTCCAAATGGCAGAGGAAGAGCTAAGGTCTTTTTTGAAAACAATAACCTGTTCTATGTATATGCGATAATTTATAAGATGTTAATTATTCAATATTAGGATACCTTTGTGTAACATAATATGAGCAGGAGATACGAACCGGATCCAGTAAGATTCACTAGCATGGAGGATTATGAAGTTTGTGAGAAGCAACTTCTCGACACGTTAACACATGTTGTCCAACGACGAGAGTATCTCGTAAGCAGCCATTTATCTTCATACGAAACATCCACTATGCAACAAGGCATTGCAGGTCCTTTCGCAAACGGCGTCCTCGAAGGTTGGTTGCCTGAAAATGGACACAATCAAGTCAATTTATTTGATGCATCGGCTCATTCTAACCAACTCAGGTACTAATTAAAAAATTTCAATGCTTCCTCAAATATTTATTTTCTTTCGAATCAAAACATCATAACATGAATATTTTGCACATTTTATTCAGAAAAATGATAAACTCTTTGTTAAATTAATTAAAATTTGACAGAGAATTGTCATCGGCTATGTACGAACCATTGATGCAAGGTAGTAGCTCAAGTTCGAACCAAAACAACATGAGTGAATGTCACGTAACGAATCACAATGGTGACATGTTCTCTGAGTGGGCCCAGGCGTATTCATCATCGGCCTTGTTCCCTTCTATGAACCAGGTCTTTTATTTGTTTAAAGATTAAGTAATTGTTTACACTAAGCAAAAAATGAATATTAGCATCATAAAGATTTTGGCCAATGCCAGCATGGAAGTGTAGGACCCAGTATAGAGGAAATGATGCCAGGTCAGCAAAGTGAAATCCCGGCAGTTACGACTATGGAGGCACCACAACAAGCTAAGCTTGAAGTGGTCGACGACTATGAAACAAGAGTTCCCCAGCTCAGTAGCCAATAATGTCAGAAACATGAGTCCATATATGTTATTTATTTTATGTTCACAATTTTATTTTTATGCATCAACCCCAAATATTTTTTCTTATTTGATTTGAGACGATTGTAGAAAAACAAATTGTCTGAAATGTATACCAGTTTTTGACAATAAAAATACCAGATTTCACCCCTAAATATTTCATATTAAAAAATTATCCTAAAATTTCGACACATTTTTGTTCTCGCTCAAAACATATTTTCCTATGTTTATCCTATCATTTTATTTTATTTTTAATCGAACGTTAATAACAATAATAATAAAAACTTTCAGGGCGCGTACTAATTAATTATCCACACAAAAATAAAATACAAACTCATTTTATTTTAAAAGACCTTGAAACCGTAATTATAAAATAATAACAGCTGTCGCCTGTTAGCATGACATAAACAATTATATATTTAGTTTATTTTAAATTCGTGTGAATCTTCTTTCACATTATTAAGACACGAGGAAGTACACATCCTTTAGATTCTTGACCGAGGAGGAAGTACACATCCTTTAGATTCTTGACTGAGTTGGAAGTACATATAAGACCGTACTCCGTACATCCCATCTAAAAAAAGTCAAAGACAAATTCCATATTGTTCACGTGTAAACCAAGGACACGTTTTCAATTCTGGATTCTGATGATTCTTTTGTTCCCACTCCCACGTGTTCCATAAGATTTTGTCATTCTCACCACGTGTTTGTAGATCTTCTCAGGTTTCTCTTCTTGAAGTTTATAGTTTGTACCAAACCTTGGTACAAAAAATGTAAGTCAAAATTTGGAATAATATTTGGTTGTAAGAGACGTTTTGGTACAAAACCTGATATTCTCGCGGATATGAAATAAGGTAGTGTGATATGGAGTGCCGGTCTTGAGCTATATTTTTCATCATATTGACTTCAAACATGAAAAGTTTCTTACAACCTAATATAGATAACAAAACGTTTCTTACAACCAAATACTATTCCAAATTTTTGACTTACCAAATCATTAACAAAAGAAAATAACTGTTAGTACAAAACATTATTAGACTAATATAGAAATATTAAATCTTTGGTTTTGTACTAACAGTTATTTTCTTTTGTTAATGATTTGGTAAGTCACAAAATTTGAATAGTATTTGGTTGTAAGAAACGTTTTGTTATCTATATTAGGTTGTAAGAAAATTTTCATGTTTGAAGTCAATATGATGAAAAATATAGTTCGAGACCAGCACTCCATATATATTACACATTCACACTACCTTAATTCACGTCCGATAGTGCATATCCGCGATTGTAGAAATATAAATGCATGTACTATAGAGTATTACTGGTAATACTAAGATTTGAAGTAATCCTCCGGAATTGTGTACATGCCTACATGGTATTGATTTTTTTTTTTTTTGGCACAATAATTTTTGATACTCTAGTTTCTTGACACATGTGAGTAAACAAAAACAAGAAATTACACCCTTCAATGGAAGGAAGAAAGGGCCGGACCAATAAGAAATCAATGATGGGTCGATAAAGAGCCCACTAAACACTATAGAATAAAGCCTAGCTAGTTTAAGGTAAAAAGTAAAAAACTCTCTCGCTCAAATAGCAGTCCTTCGTTAACATAGAAAGTTGAGGATTAGATTTAAGGTGATCGATAATCTTAGAAGAGTCTGCAACATAGTTCCTTTCCGGCAGTCAATATAGTAATTGGTTTTAGGCCTGATTTTCAATAATCTCACATGCTCTATTGGAAGTAAGCTTGTAGAACATTTATGCATCGTGCAGAAGTGCAACGAAAATCTTGAAGCCGATATTATTATTTGTGTGTATGGATTGATAAACATTTTCCAAATCGCAAGTAATATTCCTAGTATTTATTCTAGTAAGTACTACATTATTTTTAAGCATTAGAAGTTGATTGCTTTCAGGCCATGATATGCCTTTTCTCGTGTTTCTTTTATAAACCATTTAGAAATTTTAGACCTTTGGTCTATAATTTCTTCTGATGTCTAGGGTCAGTCACTAATATATTCAAGAATCAAGACCTAAATCACTCTTTTCGAATAGAGTTGAACTAGTGACTTCGAAAAGTCTTAGTTACCACTTGATATTTTTGCTTGATTTGTTTATTGAATCTAATGAATCGAATCTAGGGGAAAGCCCCACAAGCCAAGCTCGATATTTTTCTCCTCTTAGCAATTTTGAGTATCATCATTTCAGTTGATTAATATCACTCGTCTATGTTCCAAAATGGCAAGTTTGATGATGACCATCGATTCTTTTGTTTTTATGTTCTATAGTATTTATTAGCGTCTGACTAATGATAAGCTGCTTTGGGAATCATCAAAGCAAAAATGATTATTCTATTCACAAGAAGCGTTCTAGTATTATCTAACAAGAAAAATATCTTGGAGCTCATCTCATCCATTTGACTTATTCTCGAAAATCTTTAAAACGTTTCCCTTGCAGATAACGTTGACCTCGGTAGAGCTTGTGGCAAGCACCTCTGTGAGTCGATCCTGGTAAGTAAACTACTGAATACATTATACACTTGAATTCAAATTTATATGTTTCTTCACCGACTTCTACAGATCTAAAATTTACATACTTAGTAACAAAAATGAAATATTACAATGGTGCATAATGCTGATATTAGAACTTTATCTCGTTTCAGGTGATCTCCCTGGTCATAATGATATACCTCTAATTTTCTTAAAACTTTTTGTTGGATTTTTGTCCCTATTTTAATCGCGCCTCGGAGCTTACAAATTTGGTGTTGTGTAAGAGTCATACTATTCTTTGCATATTCATAATTTCACATGTTGAACTTTTTAGTATGAACTCCAATAGATTTTATAAATAACAAATCCAAAATTTAACTAAAAACTTAGTATCTGTAGACATGAATTTTATAAATGCTATCAAATTTATAACCATAGCTAGGTATCATAAAATATAAATAATTAACTTTAAATAAGTGATTAGATAACCCTTCCTAAATATACAATTCTACAGAATTGCAACTTTAGTTGAGTTGATTTACAATAATAACCCCCTTGTTTATTTGCTAAGTTGGCTAAGTCATTATCCATTGAATGAGAAAATAGTGAATAATAAATTCCAAAATATTTTGTTACCATGGACGCGCTGCAAGATAGTTAAAAGCTATCCGTAACCCCACAAATTAGGAAAGGTTAAGGATTTACAGCAGGCGAGAGAGAAACGGCCCGACTTGGTTAAACATCCTAATTAATTCCTCCGCGTACGCCTAATTTTAAGCTTTGTTTCCTTTTTAAAATTCTACTAATTAATATTGCTTGATTATCTTTCCTTAATCCCATAAGATTAAATATCCGTGTTAATCCATAGAGTATATCTTATCGATTCCGTTTCGATAAATTAAATCCTCTTCTGCTTCGTTGTGAGTGCGTGTATAAGAGAACAAAAGTTCGCGTAACGTTCATCCTTCAACTTCACCAGAAGAAAATTCATTTGCTTATCCATGTCTACAGGTAAATTAATTACTAGATTCAATTATTATATCTCCTTTGTCGTTATCTTTTCATTTTAATATTAACATTCAATCTGTTTCGTGTTTGATAACTATTCTATTTGATTGATGATGTACGACGATTCATATGATTACTTGATTAGGTTTTCTTTTGATATTATTCTCATCCCTTCGTTTATATTATAAACGTTAATTCCTAGGTGCGACATGAGAATGTTCGTGATTATTCTAGTTTTTTTTTCTTTGAGTTTGGATTTAAATGTGGTTTGGAAAGATAGATGCAGATTAAACAAATTCTTGGAACTTTTTCGTGGAAGTCGGCTATGTTTTTAAAAGGTGCATGTAGCTTGTTCGATTTGACCAATGCCTTTTTTGTATAATTCAAATAATTAATTATCAAATCTTATCAGTCAACCTTGTTTATTTCGTGCATCTTAGTTGCTTTTTGCGTTCAAGAATAGACAGAATCTGGTAAACGATAGAGAAAGTTTTTAGAAGAACGGAAACAATATAGAAACGCTTAATGAGGTGAAAATAAAAAACGTGTAGCTATTGTTTTTATCATAACGTTTATAAAACTTTGGCAACAGATTTTAGCTGTTTTTAGTCTCCCTTTCTCTTTTTTTAATACCGTTTATTAGTATCTGAAACCAGTTTGAAGATCATAGGCTCATTGCTTCTTCTTAGTAATTTTTTTTGAACACATCTTCTTACTGATTATATACTTTTTTTAACTCATCCTAATTCCTACATTTATTTCTAAGCCATTTTTATCATTTTTCCTGTTTCTCTGTGTAGTTGGAAAGACCTTAATTTCTGCATCATCTCTGGGTTGTAGGTTTTTAACTACAGCTGTAAACATACGATTTATATATTCAAGTTATCTATGCAAAATTAATCCTATTTTGAGATTTTTTTTTTGAATTATGGTTGTCTAAAGAGAAATTTGAGGATCTCAGTTAGTGAAATATAGATACAATTATTTATTGGATAAAAAAAAATGTGTAAGGGAAATATCGAATTTCTAAGAACTTGTTGAAGTTTTTAGACCATCATTAACGCAGGGTTCTTAGTACATGGTTCTTATCAGAATATAAGAACCCGACTCTTAACTTTTAACTAAAAAAGTTAAGAGTCAGTTCTTAAATCTCTTATTTAAGAGCCGATTAAAAATTAAGAATCGAGTTCTTATATTCTGGTAAGAGCCCCGTCCTAAGAACCTCCGTTGACGATGCTCTTATATCTTAGTCAATAGTTTATATATATATTATTTCTGTTTGGTAATGATTACATTTTAGTAAAAAAAGTTCTACTTGGGTCTATTTTGGTCTAATATACATTTCCTTTTTTTTCCTTTTCACAGGAAAAAGACATTAAATGTCACAGATTCTCAGTAATATCTCAGAGACCATCCCTTCCATGACGCCATCACCTTCACTTAGCTGTCTCCCTATTTAAATTCTCTCCATGCAACTCTAACATCTCATTAAAACAAAATAAAATAAAAACAAAACCCACCAAAAATAATTTTTTCTGAGTTTTGTATTTTATTTATTTAAAATCTAGAAATATGGAGAGAGCCTCTTCTTCCTCCTCCGAGTCATCAACCTCCATGGCTTCTTCTTCTGATCATCAAACCTCACATTTTGTGACGTCATCCATGCTTTCCCGCACGTCATCATCTTCTTCCTCCGCCTTCGGAGACTACATTGGAACGGAGAGCTGCTTCGACATCCTCGAAGAAAACGGCGTCGTCTCTGCCCCCACCAGGCCTTCGAACCGCTATCGTTACGGAGGAAGGAGGAGAGAGGAAAGAGAAGCTAGAGCTGCGGCGGCGCGTGAGTTTCCTCCGCTGATACCTTTGCTTGCTCAGACGGAGAATCTCCTCCCGCACATGCCATGGGTTCTGAAGCGTGTGGTGACGAGCGACGGGAGGCTTATTCTGAGAGAAGAGAAGGTTCGTCATCACGAGTATTTTCGTGCGCATAGAGCCAATGGCCGTCTCACTCTCCACCTTGTTCCTCTAGACGACGACGTTTTGGACCTTCCCCAAGAGCCCTCTCATTACCAATCTGGCGAAGATGATCATAATGATGAGCATGAGTGTGATGATGATGATGTTGATGATATTGATGATCATCATCACGAGGTGGGTGATGACTTGGATGATCTGGCGGATAATGTTGATAAGAGTGTTATTATTACGGCCTCTGATGATGATGGTGTTATCCATAATTATGATGAGGATAAGTGCAATGTGCATGGTGGTAGTGAAGATGGATTTAGGAAGACTGTACTAGCGGTGGCGGCGGCGGAGGAGACGGCGGTGGAGAGCGGAGTGATGGTGGGAGGAGGAGGATCCCCGAGGGGAAAGTGTATGAAGTCTTGTTTTGTTGGTATGACAGTTCGAGAGATCAGACCAGTCCTTAGTTGATTAAAATTGTTACTTAATTAGTCCTTATTAGCTAAGTAATATTACTATTACATAGAGTTTAAAGAAACTACCGGCTTATAATCATATGAATATCAGAGTTCTTTTTTACAAAGTACTATTGTTTTCTTGTTTTGTAATTTCAGAATGTAATTCATCTTCGTCGAGGGTTTGTCTGGCCCGGTGAAAACTATAGAGAAGCGATACACTTGTAGGAGAAAATATTTAAAAATCCAATCACAATCTCCTTTGGTTGTTCTAAAGGAAAATATTCAAAATATTGAATACTTATTATTGAAAGATAGTAAGGCAAAAGAAAAGAAGGGAAGGGAAACATAACAGCTAATATTCGATATACCATACAGTGCACACAGCTAATACTGTTTTCATTTATTGGAGATAATTTATACTCCCTCCGTTTCATTAAGATAGACTTTTTAGAAAAAAAAATTGTTTCACAAAGATGTTTTTTTTGTGTTTTCTATGAAAAAATTGTAAACTTTAAGAAAATTAATTTACTTTGGTGAATTACTATTGGTTAAAAGTTATTAAAAATTGAAAATTACAGAAAACAATATATTTATTATCGCAGTTTAATGTGTTTTTTAATATGTGTGAAAATATTAAAAAGTCTATCTTTATGAAACGAAAGGAGTATATAAGTAGGGGTGGGCACTTCAGTTATTTTCTCAGTTCGGTTCGGGTTCGGTTCGGTTTGGTTAATTCGGTTCTTGTGTTTTTCCAACTGAAGTAAACCATAGTTAGTTTGGTTCGGTTTGTGTTCGGTTTTTGGTTTGGTTTGTATTCGATTTGATTTGTATTCGGTTCGGTTTATTTTTTGGATCAGTTTAATTAGATTTTTCTTAGTTTATTTTTTATAAGAGAAATTATGTTTTACAACATAAATTATGTAAACATATTTATATGTGAACTCAATTCAATATAAAACTCAAACAAAAACTTTTAAAAAGTCACAAAAAGTATATAGAAGAATTAAAACAAATGAAAGTTAATTAAAGTAAAAAAAACAACATCATTAAAATTAAAAAGCCTCCAATGAATGAAATATTTTAAAGCAAATATTTTGATGATTACATTTTAGGTTAGAAGAATATATGTTAATCAATAAAAAATAGAAAATATGTGGTTTAGTATTAGAATTTTAGTATATTGGTATTACTAATATTTTTAATTTAAATAATTACAAAAACACATCGGTTTCTCGGTTCGGTTTTTTCGTCCACCCCTATGTATAAAAACTGATTTTGAATTGAATTATTTTTTTCCATCTAATTTTATTTAATAAAGGGCCAAAAGCCCAAAAACCAAAAAACAAAGCCCGAAACAAAGGGCAAACATAAAACCTGGGCCTAAAAGCCCAAACCCACACCCGTGTTCATCCACACGTTGAATCCATCATCACGCGACACACGCGTCTGGTCAACTCGCATGGACGCCACGTATTGAACCCACCGAAAGTACGCAACACGCGTCATACGATCACACTCTGTGATGCAAAGGCCGAGATTTTCGCCGGAGAAAAACGAAACGCCGAATGTTTCGCCGAATCACGCCGGAGACAAACCACCGCGCCCAACTTCGTCACCCTCTCATTCACCGGAGAGCTTCAGCAAGCCATCTCCGAGATCTCATCATTCCCGTTCTCTTACATCCTCATCATCACAAACTCAACGCCGGAGAGCTTCCATCGGAATCATCACGAGATCTCATCCGCCGAGAGCAAAGTCAGAGAACGCTTCCAAATAAAACCGCCGTCGACTGCGAAGGATCAGACGACGCGGATCTTAAAGCCGGTCGTTCACCTTAAAGCCAGGTACAACGCCGGAGTCAAAAAACCAGCCGTCCACCGTGAAAAAGGTGCGACGCCGGAGTCAGAGCCGGCCACACCGCGTCGAAGAGACCACCATGTGCCAGAGTCAGTACCGTCGTGAGGAACCACCACGAAGACTCTCTCTCTCTTAATCTTAGAGAGAAGGCAGAGCTTCTACCATTCCTCTAGTCTGATTTTTTTTTTTTTTTGATAAGTCCTCTAGTCTGAATCGACTTATACGGTTATACCTTAAATCCAGCGATTTTCTTCTATATTTCACTATAATATATATAAATATACAAAATCCATGTAAGATAAACTATGTCAAGGAAAGAAATATGAGTATATAAATATATTTTTATTTATCGGAAAAGAGAAGCCAATAAGGGAGAATATACGGTACGGAGAAAAATGTAAAAGTACAGCTAAGATATAAAGATAGGGTTTCCCAATGAAGAAGACTGATGTTTAAGTCACTGACTGACTTCTGTTCTGTTCTTTTTCACCAGCTCCTCATCATTGGTCTTTTCCACCACCTGATATCTTGTCATCTTCCACTTCCCCGGTTTACTTTCTTTAACCGGTCTTCTTCACTCCTCTAAAAATTACAACTAATTAAATTTCCCGGGGAAATTATGCAAAAGACTTCTGGGCAGGCATGGCCTCAAATTACATCAGCACTCACCTGAGGAGCCATTAGCTCACATAACACACTGAGTTTTGCAATCTAGTCCGACTTCTGGGCAGGCATGGCCTCAAATTACATCAGCACTCACACTACAAGAAAACATCAAAGATTCTGAGGGAAAAAATCGTTGGAATTTCGTCGGAATAACGTTATTCCGACGACATACCGACGAAACACGCCGTCGGAAATAATTCCTCGGAATTTCTTTTTTCCTCGGAAATCCCTCGGAATTTTCCGACGGAATTCCGAGGAAATAAATTTCCGAGGAAATTCCGAGGATCACTAGTTTGTCGGAAATATCCTCGGAATATACCGAGGGAGAACTTCGTCGGTATAATTCCTCGGAAGTTCATCGATCGATGCGTGTTTGGACATATATACATCGATCGATAGGAGTATACCGACGGACCTTTTCCTCGGTTTATTCCGAGGAACTTTTCCCTCGGTATATTCCGAGGGAACTAGTCCCTCGGAATATACCGAGGGAACTGGTTCCTCGGAATAAACAGAGGAACCTGTCCCTCGGTATAGCCCAAACGTTTTTTAAAAAACGCATCGATCGATGCTTTTTGTTCAAAAACGCATCGATCGATCTAGTGAAAAATATAATTAATTTCCTCGGAATGTAAAAAATATTAATTTTAAAAAAAAATAAAATTTCTGAAATTTAAATTCGAAAATATGAAATTAAAAGTAAAATTGAAATCATATTAATTAATATTCAAAGTTTCACAAATAAAAATAAAACATTCCGAGTTTGTGGAAAAAAAAAACTACGGGTCTGGCACGTCTGGGTACATCCTCTGCATCATCTCCATCATTTGCTGATTCAGCCTCCTCTGTGCCTCATAGCCCGCCTGTTGAGCCGCCATCTGGGTCTCCAACAAAGATATACGATCATCTTTGTCCTTCAACTAGGCCGTAAGTACTTCTGGATCAACAAAGGGCGGTGGTGCAGAAGAAGGGGGAACCGACCGGGTGCGACGACCCAAACCGACCAAACGTCCCTTCTTCTTTGGAACCGACTGAATAGAAAAAAACCAAATTTAGAAATTTAAACCAAGAAATAAATGAATTGAACTTTTAAAAACAAAGAACTTACGGATTCAACGATTTCGTTGATTCGAAACCGGGACAAGTTGGTCGAAGCCGTCGAAGCGTCATCCTCGGTTTGAAGCTGAGACACTTCGTCTACCACCTGAGTTTGGACCAGGTCGACCACGTCCCTCACAAGACCGTCATCAATCTGGCCGGTCTTCTTGTTGGTATACGCCCTCCTCATTAGGGCGAGATCATCAACCGGCTCGCCATCATTTTCTTCCGCCTTGAAAAAAAACATAAATTAAAGAAACATTAGAAATTAGAAGAAATGCACAATAAATTTAAATTCTGAAACTCAAATAATTGAAGAAAAAGCGGTTGAACTTACCATGCGATCTCCGAGAGTGGCAATAGATTGAGCACCCAAGTTATGCTTGTAGATGCCCTTCCCTTTACGGTCGCTCCTGCGGTTGGTGGAGTTGGTGGAAGAACTTTCTTTCGTCTCTTCCTTATCCCAATGCGCACACAACTCCTTTCAGACCGTGTCGTTCATCGACTTTGGGACCTTTTAATAAAAAAGAAAGAAAAAGTTTAATAAATTAAAAAATAGTTTAATAAATTAAAAAATAGTTTAATAAATTAAAAAATGGTTTAATAAATTAAATCGAACCTTATTGATTTTCCACTTCTTCTTCCACTCGTGGATCTGCTTCCCATAGTTGTCCATTATTTTATGGACGAAGTGGTGATAGATAAAGAGCGTCTCATAGGAATTCCAGTTGAACTCTTGCTGAAAAAAAAACACAATTAGTAGAAAATTTATATTAAAGATTAAAAATATAAGTAAAAAATTAGAATACTTACCGCAAACTGACGAAACCACAGAACCTGCTTGTCGGTTGGGAAGTGAGTGAAAGTCGGATGTCCACTGTCGAGGGCCGAGTACATCATACGGTTGATCCATGCGCTGATCCCGTTCCCGGATCGGTTGAACCTTATTAAAAGAACAAACGGTTAATAATGAATCCAAATTTAAAGAAAAAAAAATGTTTAATTACCATGTTTGACCCCGTCCATGTGGATACGGAGTGAGATACGGAAGATGGTCACGACCGGGCTGTTGAACCAACTCCGCAACACGCATCACTCCCGGAGGACCCGGAGGAACAGGAGCGGATGCAGCAGCGGGAGCGAGAGGAGCAGGAGCGGGTGCAGCAGAGGGAGATGTATGGTTGGAGCTGTGGGGCGAAGGGGAATCCTGAAAATGGCTGGAATCCCGAGACTGGCTCCCCGTACCACCACGACCACGACGCTGTCGAGGCCGGGTCTGATCATCATGAGACCTGTAAATTAAAAAAATATATTTAATAAATACAGAAATATATAAATTAATTTTTTTAAAAAAAAAAATCCCAAATAATTTAATCACAAAAAAGATTTATATATATTTAAAATTTTTAATAAATATATAAAAATAGTTCTAATAAACAAAAAATAGTTGTAATAAATAAAAATAGTTTAATAATTACAAAAAAATAGTTTTAATAATATATATATATTAAAAATATTTTTAAATCCCAAATAATAGTTTTTAATCACAAAAAAAATTTTATAGATATTTAAAATGTTTTGTAAAATCCAAAAAATCGAATTTATATAGAAATTTTTTTTGTAAAGTCCAAAAAATCGAATTTATATAGAAAAATCGTTTTGTAAAATACAAAAATCGATTTTATAAATACAAAAAAAAAAATTATAAAAAAATTCTAAATCAATTCAACAAAACAAATCATTCAACCAAATCACAATTCTAAACCTATTATACAACCAAATCACAATCCTAACCAATCACCCTAAAAAAAATCTATCAAAACCACACAAAAACCTAACAAATAGAACCTAAGAGAGTGAGATAGGGTCCTTACATGATTTGTGTAAGAGAAGAGGGAGATCGCCGGAGATATCGTCGGATTTCAGGGGGAAATCGCCGGAGAGAAGAGAGGATTTGCGCAGAGGAAGAAGAGAGAAATGGGGAAGAAGAACGGGCTTGTGGTAATAAAACCTAGGGTCCGACGGACATTATCCGTCGGAATTATAATTTCAATTTTCGCGAAATATTTGCCCGGTAAAATGAAAATATTCCGAGGAAATTCCGACGGATAGTAAAATATCCGTCGGAATTTCCTCGAAATATTCCGAGGAAATACCGAGGAACTAGTGTTTGGGGTTTCAAAACATCAATTTTTTTTGCCGTATTTCATTTCTTATACAATTGTAATGCATACCATTGAGGATTCTTTGTATAGATGAGCATAAACCATGAAATAAAAAATTCCAAAACTAATTGAAAGTATTCCCTTTACCGTTCATTAAAAGGTATAAGTGTTTGTCTTATGTTGCGAGATTTCGTTCATACAATCGAAAAAGTGTTAATTATACGGTAAGGAACAAATTTTTGACTTCATAATGAACGTAAGACACTTAATAAGGGTTATATAGGTGTTATTCAAACGGCAAAACATTGTTTTCGGTTTAAAAACCCTATTTCCTCGGAATTTCCTCGGAGTATTCCGAGGGAACTCCGAGGAAACCCTCTTCTTCCTCAGAATTTCCTCGGAATATTCCGAGGAAATTCCGAGGAACTAGTGTTTGGGGTTTCAAAACGTAATTTTTTTTAAATAAACGCATCGATCGATGCGTTTTTGAATAAAAACGAATCGATCGATTACTAAGATGGACCGGGCCGTAAGATTGTGATCGATCGATGAGAGTAACCCATCGATCGATCGAGAATCTCAATTGTTCCTCGGAATGTCCTCGGAAAATCTTGTATGTTTTTTTAAAAACGCATCGATCGATGCGTTTTTGAATAAAAACGAATCGATCGATTACTAAGATGGACCGCGCCGTAAGATTGTGATCGATCGATGAGAGTAACCCATCGATCGATCGAGAATCTCAATTGTTCCTCGGAATGTCCTCGGAAAATCTTGTATGTTTTTTTAAAAACGCATCGATCGATGCGTTTCTGAACAAAAACAAATCGATCGATTACAAAGATGGACCGGGCCGTAAGATTGTGATCGATCGATGCGTTATAGAACAAAAACGCATCGATCGATGCCTGTTCGGAAAACAGAATTATAAGGCAAAACCCGACCTTTTCTGGATCTAAACCTTAGAACTCTCATCCCCTCCGATTTCCCCTATAATTCGCCCCCCCCTTTCTCTCTCTATAATCATCCGATTTGAACAATTTTGGGCTCCATTTCACTTGATTTTTCAAGCTCTACCTGATTCCTACACTCGTCTTCACCCTAAGACAGGTATACTCCGCGAATCTCCACATTCTGAAATCGTGTTCTTGAGCAATTTTTTGGGTTTTGTGAATTTCTTATTTCCGTGTTGATTCCTTGATCAAATATGCATGAAACAGATGTTTAAACATGGAATAGAACACAATTGTCTGTGATCAACGAGTTTGGAACAGGATTTGAGATGATTTAAGGATTGAGAATTTTTTCAATTTGGTTTTTTTTTATCACAACTCGATTTCGCTTTTCATTTTCATGTTGCTTTGAGTTCTTAATTGATTATAACCATGTTGAGAGCAATGATTCTATTTTGTAGAGAATGAAGCGCACGAAAATGTCAGCAAAGAAGAACACACAAGAAGAGGGTTTGTCTCAGCTGGAGAAGCAAAGGCCAAAGAAGTGGGATAAGTCTGATACCACCCACTACAACAACATGAAGAAGGTAGCCGTTCCGGCTACACAACTAGCATGTCCTGAGACGATGACAATATTGGGAATCCAAGCAGACATTGAAGGACTGTTCCAGAACATGGGTCTAGGCCAACTATGCAACCTCAACGAACCCACTTATCCGGAGTTGGTACGCCAGTTCATAGCATCCGCATACGTCACCCGTCCCGATGATAGCCATCAGGAAGGTTTTCTGGCATTCGTAGTGCAGAAAGTATACTATGAGGTATCTTTCACAGACCTCTGCAGACTATTTGGATTGAGTGCAGGGGAGAGGACATCTGGTCTTTATTGGACTTCAGAGCTGTTGAACTTCTGGGAAACGATTGGCACAGGGGTTTATAGATCTTCTCAGGCAAAGGAGTCACTTATCCGGAGCCCAGTACTGAGATATGCCACACGCCTCATTGGCTCATTGCTATACGGGACAACCACAGCCGCATCAGTCACGCAATGGGAGTTGTGCCTCCTGTACCAAGGTGTGAGGCATTTGCTACCGGCATTTGGAAACTCTACATTCCCACCTGCTACTGCCTTCAACATGGGAGCGGTGCTGGCCGCAAACTTAGCAGGATACAAGGGGAAAGTAACCAATTCCAAGAGCAATGCATGTGGATTTGGTGCAGTGATTACTCGGATCCTTAGACATGTGGGTGTAGACTGCAAGAACCAACAGGTAGCACTGGACAGATCGAACAACATTGCTTGGAACTACCTGGATGTCATTTCTCTAGTAAGTAAGGAGTTCATAGCTGGTCCCCACTCGAGGATCCATCGGGATGGTCCTTACGTCTACGTATTCCATGACCGAGCGAAGAAAACACTCTACTGCCACCTGCCTCAGATCGGTCTGACTTCTCTACTTTCAGAGGCTGCAGTTGAGTTCCTACCCCCTGCTACCGCACTAGTAGACAAGCCATCCTTCTTCACGCCAAAATATCAGACCAAAGGCAAGGGCGTGGTTGATGAAGAAGGAGAAGATGAGGCTGCACAAGCCATTCCAGATGATTCACAACCCCATCAGCTACTCCCATCAGACTCCAGCCAGTACAAGCTGCAAGAGCTTCCACCGAACGCCACTTCGCGCCAGCAACAACATTGGAGAGATCAGAGCATAAAGACAAACAACGACATGCTACACAAGATCTGGGCTGCCATTTCACGTATCAGGCCGTGTCGTTGCCAAAAGGATGATGTAGTTCATCGGGACAACTCTCCATCCAGCTCTGGTTCGGGTTCGAGTGGTACACACAGGGTAAGAAAGAGGTCCAAGAGACCCAACGATGCAGGAACATCTGGAGCAGGAGACGAGGAGTAGGAGCTATCACCGGCTATTTTATTTTTTTTTCTATTCTAACGTTTTATGGTCTTATTTTCTGTTAATTTTGAACTGAGTTTTTTTTTGGGTTTCTTAATTATGAGTTCGTATTTCTTTTACATGGTTTCTTCGTTTTATTTGGTTGTGTTCTGAGTAGTTTTTAATTCGTATTCAGCTTTGCCTTGCTAGATAAACCAAATAACTATTATCCGAGGAAAGAGGTTATATCAAGTGTTCCTCGGAATTTCCTCGGTATTTCTTAAAAAAAAAAAATAATAAGTTCAATGGTAGTCTGTTTCCGAGTCATCATCACCAGATGAATCTGAATCTGGATCTTGGTGAAACTCTCCAATCACTGGTTCATCCTCTACGTGAACGACGGCTTCCTCTCCAAAGTCGGTTAAATCGACTACAAGGCCAACTCCAGCTAAATCTTCTGCTGCACTTAAGTTGCCGGATGTGCTTGGTTGTAGTGGGTCTTCCAGCTCAGAACTTCCCTGAACTCGGCCTCTCGGGTTGAGTCTTGTAACAGTAACCCATGGATCATCTCTGTTCCTTACCCGGGGGTACTTGATATAACAAACCTGTAACATTTAAAAAATTATTAAATTATAAATTAATACACATGATGATGAATCATTCTGAATAATTAACATTTAATTACCTGATCGGCCTGAGAAGCAAGAATGAAAGGATCATAATATTGCAGCTTTCGCCTCGAATTTACTGATGTAACACCAAATGCATCTGTTCTCACACCTCGATCTGGAGTGTTGTCGTGCCAATCACAATAGAAAACAGTACAGCGCAATCCAACCATGCCCAAATACTTGATTTCCAAAATCTCATGTATGTGTCCGTAGTATACATCATCTCCTGATGCAGAACAAACGCCAGCATCATAAGTCGTACTCGAACGTCTCCTCTTCTGAGTTGTGAATGCATATCCTCGAGTACAAAATCTCGGATATGACTTCACAACAAAGTTTGGTCCAACGACCATCTCACGTATCCAATCGTCAAATGTTTCACCTCTGGCCAAACCAGCAGACACCTATTAATAGCACATATATATATTATATCAATAAATGTGAATTAGTATAAATATGTGATAAATATATTTTAATTTGTTTAAAGCACTCACATAAGTAAACATCCATCCAGAAAATTCTCTCTGCTTCATTTCTTCTAGTTCGTCCTCTGTGGCGTATCTATACTCGAACCGCTTTTCTGCCATGAAAATCCTGTATATGATGACAATAATGTAATTAATTAAGATTTAAATTTCAACTTGTTAAAATAAAAATTTGTAAGCTCATTTATTTACCTCTCATATTGAAGAACGTCTTCGCAGTTGGTGAGCAAATATGTTTGCAAATGACTGCGCTCCTGCTCAGTAAGTCGACGGTCCTTTGGTTTTCCGCTAAGTCGTCCAACGTCTGTGAAAATGTCTGGAACCGTAACATGATATGTTGCCCGTTCGCCTCTATCATCATGCCGAGCAGGTCTTCTGTTTTTGGTCTGAACTTCTGCTGGAAAGTAGTACTCGGCAAAGTTTGAAGTTTCTTCATTGATCATCTGTGCGACTATAGAACCTTCCACCCTACTTAAATTTTTCACCATCTTCTTCAAATGGAACATATACCGCTCATACAGATACATCCATCTATACTGCACAGGACCACCAAGTTCCAATTCTCTTGCCAGGTGAATAACAAGATGCTCCATAACATCAAAAAATGAGGGAGGAAATATCTTCTCAAGGTTGCACTGAATCACGGCTATGTTAGTCTTCAAATTTTCAATACCTTCAAGAGTCACTGATCTCGTGCATAAATCGCGGAAGAAACCACTTATCCCTGCAATTGCTTCATGAACATTTCGTGGTAATAGTTCCTTGAAGGCGAACGGAAGGAGGCGCTGCATCATTACATGGCAATCGTGGCTTTTCAAGCCAGTAAACTTTCCTTCCTTTCTGTCGATACAGTTACGCAAATTTGATGCGTAACCGTCTGGAAATTCCACATCGTTTGAAATCCAATCAAAGAACGCATCTTTTCCCGCTGCATCAAGTCGGTATATGGGAAAAGGAGCCCTACCATTCTCATCAACATGAAGTTCTGAACGAGCACATATATCGACTAAATCCAGTCTTGACTTCAAATTATCCTTTGTTTTACCTTGAACATTAAGGATCGTGTTCATGAGATTGTCAAAAAAGTTCTTCTCAATATGCATGACATCTAAATTATGCCTTAGCAGATGATCCTCCCAGTATGGCAGATCCCAGAAAATACTTTTTTTGTGCCAGTTATGTAGTTCTCCAACAGCATCTACCGGAAAACGCTCATGTCCACCGACTTCTGGCGTCCTTTCTGCACCAAAATCTCTTAGTTGTATCTTCAAATCTTTCCCACAAATTTCCGGAGGTGGACTGTCAAACACCCTCTTGTTCTTCGTAAACAAATTCCTACTCCTACGATATGGATGATCAGGTGGTAGGAATCTCCTGTGACAGTCAAACCAACACGTTTTCCTTCCGTGTTTTAGTTGGAAAGCATCAGTGTTATCTTGACAATATGGACATGATAGCCTTCCATGCGTTGTCCATCCAGACAACATACCATATGCTGGAAAATCACTTATTGTCCACATTAGTACTGCCCGCATTTGAAAGTTTTCTTTACACGAAACATCGTATGTTTCAGCACCTTGAGCCCATAGTTGTTGCAACTCATATATTAGTGGCTGAAGAAACACATCAAGTGATCTCTTAGGATGCTCTGGTCCGGGAACGAGAATCGAGAGAAACAAAAACTCTCGTCGCAAGCACAAGTTTGGGGGGAGGTTGTATGGTGTAAGAATGACGGGCCATAGAGAATACTGTCTTCCACTCTTGCCAAACGGACTGAAACCATCAGTACATAATCCAAGGTAGACATTTCTTCTCTCATACGCAAAGTCGGGATACTTTGATTGGAAATGCTTCCACGCTTTTGCATCTGAAGGATGTCTGATCTCACCATCTGTTGAGTGCTCCGCATGCCATCTCATTGGTTGCGCTGTGCGTTCAGACAGATACAACCTCTGCAACCTTTCCGTCAAAGGTAAATACCACATCCTTTTATATGGCACTGGAACTCTTCCACTCGTATCTTTATAACGAGGCTTTCCACAAAATTTGCATGTAACCCGCTGTTCATCCGCCCTCCAATAAATCATGCAGTTGTCGCTGCATACATCTATTACCTGATACGATAAACCAAGACCAGCTACGAGTTTCTGAACCTCGTAGTATGAACCAGGAGCTACATTATCCTCGGGTAGAATACCTTTTACAAAATCAGCAATCGCATCCACACAGTCTTCAGCCAAATTATAATCTGTTTTAATGCCCATCAATCTTGTAGCAGATGATAAAGCTGAATGACCATCTCTGCAACCTTCGTACAATGGTTGCTTTCCAGCATCCAACATATCATAAAATCTCCTAGCTTCTGCATTGGGTAAATCTTCCCCTCTAAAATGATCATTTACCATCTGCTCAGTACCTACACCATAATCTACATCCGTTCTAATTGGTTCTTCTAATCTAACCGCTGGCTGAGGTTCGCTAGTACTACCATGTTCATAATCAGTTTCCCCATGATGATACCAAATTTTGTAACTTCGTGTAAACCCACTCAAATATAGATGAGTCCAAACATCCCACTCTTTAATAACCTTTCTATTTTTACAATTAGAGCAAGGACATCTTAACATACCTGTTTTTGCTTCCGGTTGTCGGTGAACTAACCCCATGAATTCGGTTATACCTCGTTGGTATTCTTCCGTAAGCAATCTCGTGTTCGGATCTAAATGAGGTCGATCGATCCAAGAACGAAAATAATTTGAAGAAGACATATTTTTTATGAATCAAATTCGTGTGTAAATAGAGTAAGAGGGAGGATGAAGATATGGAGTGAAAGAAGAGGAAGAGGAGTGCTTGTATTTATAGTTTAAATCCTGCCGACATACCGAGGAAATTCCGACGGAATTCCGACGGAAAAGGCTAGTTCGTCGGAATTTCCTCGGAATTTTGTAAAATCCCCCAACGGCTCTCCAACGGCTATAATATTTCCTCGGAATTCATCGGTTTTTTCCGAGGAACACATTGTTCCTCGGAATTTCCTCGGAATATTCCGACGGACTGAGGTTTTTTCGGAATTCCGTCGGTATGGGGTTCCTCGGAAATTCCTCGGTATATTCCGAGGATTTCATTTTCCGTCGGAATGTCCGTCAGAATACCGTTGTTTTCTTGTAGTGTCACCTGAGGAGCCATTAGCTCACATAACACACTGAGTTTTGCAATCTAGTCCCTTGATGCATGGAATTAGATAACGGGCTCATTTACGACATCTTCAAACTAATATATGAGTGACTTGACTTGTTTGATTAATTCTAATCTTAACCCCTTTCAACTTAGCCTAAACCAAGTTTTAACCATTAAATAGAAAGACATTTTTAAGCCTTTTCTTTCTTTTGTTTGTTTTTTTTTTATTTACTTTTATCAAGTCATATATCGTATGAATCCTATTCCTTATGTAAAAAAAAATCATTAGAAAATCTTTTTAATTATAATATATTCGATTCATTCGTTTGTTATGCACACCCAGTCACGTGTCCATGGTAAATGGTTAAATTCACCGCGCTCTTCGTAACCAATCAAAATACCATGTAAGAATAGTTGAAAAAATTAATAAAAAATAAAAATAAAAATAACCGAAATAAAAAAATAACACCGACATTAATTAACGTTGTCTGCAAAATTGTAAAAACCATAAATCCTAAATCTGAAACACTAAACCATAAATCTCAATCCTAAAATATAAACTCTAAACCCAAACTCTAAACAATAAACCCTAAATCCTAGAATCTAAACCCTAAAGCCTAAACCCAAAACTCTAAACCCAAAACTCTAAACCATAAACCCTAAATCTTAAAATATAAGCTCTAAATCTTAAAACCTAAACTCTAAATCCAAAACTTCAAATCCTAAACCCTAAACTCTAAATCCTAAACCTTAAACCCAAACCTCTAAGCTGTAAACCCAACTTGTAATTAATAAGATTAAGGTTTACGGTTTAGAGGTTTGAGTTTAGGGTTTAGGATTTAGAGTTTGGGTTTAAGATTTAGAGTTTTGAGTTTAGGGTTTAGAGTTTTGAGTTTAGGGTTTATGAGTTTAGAGTTTATGGTTTAGGATTTAGAGTTTAGATTTTTGGATTTAGGGTTTATGGTTTAGAGTTTTGGGGTTAGACTTTAGGGTTTAGGTTTTAGGATTTAGGGTTTATTATTTAGAGTTTGGATTTAAGTTTTAAAATTTAAGGTTTAGATTTTAAGATTGGGGTTTATGGTTTAATATTTTTGATTTAAGGTTTATATTTTTAGAGTTCATGTTTTTAAAATTTAGAATTTTGCAGACAGTGTTAATTAACGTAGGTGTTGTTATTTTAAACTATTTAACTAGATCTCGATCCACGCAACCGCGCAGATTTTTATTTTCATTTATTTTCATTTATTTTCATATAAATATTTTCAGAGCTTCTACCATTCCTCTAGTCTGATTTTTTTTTTTTTTTGATAAATCCTCTAGTCTGATTTTGAATCGACTTATACGGTTATACCTTAAATCCAGCGATTTTCTTCTATATTTCACTATAATATATATAAATATACAAAATCCATGTAAGATAAACTATGTCAAGGAAAGAAATATGAGTATATAAATATATTTTTATTTATCGGAAAAGAGAAGCCAATAAGGGAGAATATACGGTACGGAGAAAAATGTAAAAGTACAGCTAAGATATAAAGATAGGGTTTCCCAATGAAGAAGACTGATGTTTAAGTCACTGACTGACTTCTGTTCTGTTCTTTTTCACCAGCTCCTCATCATTGGTCTTTTCCACCACCTGATATCTTGTCATCTTCCACTTCCCCGGTTTACTTTCTTTAACCGGTCTTCTTCACTCCTCTAAAAATTACAACTAATTAAATTTCCCGGGGAAATTATGCAAAAGACTTCTGGGCAGGCATGGCCTCAAATTACATCAGCACTCACCTGAGGAGCCATTAGCTCACATAACACACTGAGTTTTGCAATCTAGTCCGACTTCTGGGCAGGCATGGCCTCAAATTACATCAGCACTCACCTGAGGAGCCATTAGCTCACATAACACACTGAGTTTTGCAATCTAGTCCCTTGATGCATGGAATTAGATATCGGGCTCATTTACGACATCTTCAAACTAATATATGAGTGACTTGACTTGTTTGATTAAATCTAATCTTAACCCCTTTCAACTTAGCCTAAACCAAGTTTTAACCATTAAATAGAAAGACATTTTTAAGCCTTTTCTTTCTTTTGTTTGTTTTTTTTTATTTACTTTTATCAAGTCATATATCGTATGAATCCTATTCCTTATGTAAAAAAAAATCATTCATTAGAAAATCTTTTTAATTATAATATATTCGATTCATTCGTTTGTTATGCACACCCAGTCACGTGTCCATGGTAAATGGTTAAATTCACCGCGCTCTTCGTAACCAATCAAAATACCATGTAAGAATAGTTGAAAAAATTAATAAAAATAAAAAAAATAAATAACCGAAATAAAAAAACAACACCGACATTAATTAACGTTGTCTGCAAAATTGTAAAAACCATAAATCCTAAATCTGAAACACTAAACCATAAATCTCAATCCTAAAATATAAACCCTAAACCCAAACTCTAAACAATAAACCTTAAATCCTAGAATCTAAACCCTAAAGCCTAAACCCAAAACTCTAAACCCAAAACTCTAAACCATAAACCCTAAATCTTAAAATATAAGCCCTAAATCTTAAAACCTAAACTCTAAACCCAAAACTTCAAATCCTAAACCCTAAACTCTAAATCCTAAACCTTAAACCCAAACCTCTAAGCTGTAAACCCAACTTTTAATTAATAAGATTAAGGTTTACGGTTTAGAGGTTTGAGTTTAGGGTTTAGGATTTAGAGTTTGGGTTTAAGATTTAGAGTTTTGAGTTTAGGGTTTAGAGTTTTGAGTTTAGAGTTTATGGTTTATGAGTTTAGAGTTTATGGTTTAGGATTTAGAGTTTAGATTTTTGGATTTAGGGTTTATGGTTTAGAGTTTTGGGGTTAGACTTTAGGGTTTATGGTTTAGAGTTTTGGGATTAGACTTTAGGGTTTAGGTTTTAGGATTTAGGGTTTATTATTTAGAGTTTGGGTTTAGGTTTTAAAATTTAAGGTTTAGATTTTAAGATTGGGGTTTATGGTTTAGTATTTTTGATTTAGGGTTTATATTTTTAGAGTTCATGTTTTTAAAATTTAGAATTTTGCAGACAGTGTTAATTAACGTAGGTGTTGTTATTTTTAACTATTTAACTAGATCTCGATCTGCGCAACCGCGCAGATTTTTATTTTCATTTATTTTCATATAAATATTTTTTTTTCAATTCTAAATGGATATATATTATAATATATATGTGTCTATCAATTTTTAAAACATAATAAGTTTACGATATATTTTTTCATTGAATAGATTATTTCAAACTTTCACTTGTATTTGTATCTTCTTCTATATATATATTTTCGGATTATTATTTCATTATTAAAATCGTAACTATATATGTAAAAATTAGTAAAATATTGTTGTGTTGTCATATTCAAAGATATTGTAACATTTCACAAAATTAGAAAGTTTTTAAAAAATTAAACTTTTAGCTTCATAGATTTATATTATCGAGTAAATAATTAAACATTTAGTTTTTGTTTAATTTTTAAAATAAACTATATAGTTTAAAATTTGTTTTCATTGGTTTAAGGTAGTAAATATTAATCATTGTTAGATAATATGATTTTTGATATTAATTTTTTTTTTATAATTTTAAAAGTTAACATCGATAAATATTTAAATAATTAACATATGGAGGTATAATATTACAACATTAAATTATATCTATTTAATTTATACTATTTTTTAAATCTAATGGATCATCTATTGTTTAAATCCAATTATTGATAGTCCAATAAAATTTTTTGTTAGGCCCAAAATTTAAATAATAATATTAGAGATTAAATGTAATATGATTTTTTAGGAATATGTCTATTAAGTCCATTTTTAAAAAAAATCACACATGAATCAAAGTTGTGACTTCTGTTCTAATTTCTGTTTTAATATATAAGATTTTTTTTATTGTCTTTTTTTAACAAGTGCTACGTGACATTTTGATTGGTTAACCATTTCACCGCACTCTTTGTAACCTGTATCAAACAAATAAAATACATACATCAATCCGGCCGTCTCACACTGATACAGTGATGATACCTATTCATTTCGAAGCAATCGCAAAAGAAATCTGTAGACCTAATTAACTCACGAAATCTCATCACGGTTTGATTGTGATCGAGATCACTCCTCGCAAGGTACGTAATTTGTTTTTCATTTTATCATATTGGATTTTACTTAAAAATAATCAGAAAGTGAGTTTTGTTAATCTGTGTTGGTGTTTCGATTCAGATGGAGATTGGTTTGGAACCAAAGGATGCAGTTGATTGGTCATATAGAGGTGAAGGAGCTGTTAATTTGGTTCTCGCTTACACTGGATCCTCTCCCTCTTTCGTTAGTCTCTTCCATTTTTTCTTTCTCATTTTCAATATTTTGAATCTGTTCTTGATTTGATTATTGGAAAAAGGTAGTAGTTAATTAGCATTGATTCTACATTAATTATTTTTCTCTTCGTTTGTGTAATGTGTGAAGTTGGGAAAGATGATGAGAATACAGAAAATGCCAAATGATGGGAAAGAAGATAATGGAAACACAAGTGGAAATGGTCTCACGTCACATGAAAAGGTTATATGGGGAGAATGCAAGGAACTTGTTTCTTGCCAGAACAAGGAGATTGTGGAGTTTTTGTTTGTCAAACATGTCATGAGACCTTTGTTGGGTCATAAACATGTCAATCCTGGAGTATGTTTCCCTCTTTCTCTTGTCATCATGAAATGGAGTATTATTTTTCTGTACTGGATATGTTTTTAAGCGTTTTGCGGTGTCTCTAGAGATCTTCTTATTGCATATTTTTCTGTAGATGCGTCTTCTTGTAGCAAAGGAGTTTCTTGAGTCTGTTGAGAACATTGTGACATCACAGCGACCTTCTTGGCGAGCTGATGCAGCCAGTGTGGATACTAACCGCAATTCTGTTCTTCTCATGGATGATTTGACACTTTTCGCACACGGTAAGTGTTTATTTGTCCATGTAGCTATGGTTTTTGATTTATAAATATATGTCACGTTAGTGATCTCTTCTGCTTTCAGGTCGTGTTGAGGATAAACCATGCTTAAGTGTTGAAATAAAGGTGTTCTTGGTCATTACCTGTGCTTTTCTTCTTTCTTCTTTTTTTTCCAGCGACTTTTCAGTTGATATACATTGCATGTTTGCTCTGATTAAGTAGCCAAAATGTGGATTCCTTCCATCTTCAAGCTTCATAGCAGAAGAAAATGTTATCAAGAAGAGTATAACTCGTTTTGAGATGCACCAAGTTCTGAAGCTTCATGATAATGAGGTACTTCTCCTAAGCCCCCCTAAAATCTCTTTACAACCAAACTTTGTAGCATAACAAATCCGGATCTGATATTTTTGGGAGCTATAATTTTTTTTAAAATTAATCTTAATATTTTTTTTGACAATTTGGAAGCCATATGATATTATATAATAGCTCTTTTAAAATCTGAGAGGTGAATGTTTCATCCGCTGTATCCAGAACCGGCCATGTCTAACACGTTAAAAGTTGTGTGGCAGATCTCAGAAATCAGTGAATATGATCCTCTGGACCTTTTCTCTGGATCAAAAGATAGAATACACAAAGCAATAAGAGCTCTCTACGCGACTCCTCAGAACAACTTCCGCGTGTTCTTGAACGGCTCTCTTGTATTTGGAGGCTTAGGTGGTGGCACATGCAAAACAACCTCAAAGGTTGAACAAGACTTTGAGCATCTACTCAAAGATATCATCAAGACCAAAGATGGTTCACGTGCAAATCATTTCATAGAGCTTGTTGCTGAAACCGTTTACACCTCTGGAGTTCTAGATCATCTCCTAGACGTTCAAAAGCTAGACAAGTATAACATCGAAGGAGCGGTTCACGTGTACTATGACCTCATTAACCAGCCATGCAGAGTGTGTAAAGAGTTGGAAAAGAGTAAAACATCATCAACAAGTCAGTTTAGCTTCATGCATTCGATTCCGATGGCTGAGAAAGTGAATGTTTTGAAGGAGTTCTTGATATCTGCCACCGCAAAAGATTGTAGTGTGATGATAAGCTTTAGATCAACAGATGCTGTGATCTCTAGATCATCTTCTCATAGTAATCTGCATCTTGAATCAGCAAAGCAAGAATTTGATTACAAGGTAAGTTCTTTTATCTGCATATACTTAATCCGAACAGTAATATGCGGAGGAGGTGAGGTTTTAATAGTAACAAAAATGTATATATACATATGTATATGTAGATATTTTTGTTACTATTTACTGCGGGGTAATTAATGCGGTTTCTTCTATTGCCATTCAGACCCTGATCTTTTGGTTTGTTGAGTTGCTTCTAAAATGCGTCTCATACACTGAGCTCTATGTTGGCAGGTACATTTCATTGATCTTGATATGAGACCTTTGAAGAAAATGGAAGTCTATTATGAACTAGATAAGAAGATCATGAACACATACTTGGAGATGGTGAAAAAGAAAGAAGCCCGGGGAGAGAGGAGAGCTCAGCGTCAATGAAACTATAAGCTGATGAGATGCAACATTTCATTATCTCATAGAATATGCTTACAAAAATTCATGATTGGTAGTTGTAAGTCACATTCGGTTTGCTTAATCTTCATCAGTTTTGAAACCTGCAAAGATCTCTCGCAACAATCTATCTCTCCGTTATAAACTTTAGACATTTTAATTTCCATATGACATTATGCAGCAAGTATAAAGAGTGTTATTTTTTACAAATGTTTCAACCCATAGATATATATATATATATCTTCTTTATTCATTTTCTCTCAAGAACAAACAAAACATCAATGAGGAAGATGATGTTCTAATGGATAATCAAATCACTCTACATCTCCATACATGCCTAGCTAAAACCATTTGAGGTTGACTCTTCTTCCTTGTGCCTCCTAAAATTGTTAATTGCGTGGACGAGCTGCCCAAAGAGAACTTAGAGCACGAAGCCTGTGGAAGTACTCTCCTAAAGCAAGCAAGCCACGAGCAGCTTGTCTTGTCGTCAAGACCTTACTCATTTGCTGCAGAGACTGCTTTCTCAGATGATCCGCCTGGTTCACAAAGCCCTCCAAAGATTCAAGATTCTCCATGGCTGAAGCCATCTGAGCTCCTCCATGATTCAAAGACTCAACAACAGCAATGTTCTCAACCAAACCTTGCTGAAGCTTATCCAAGCCTTGAGAGAGAGCCTCCTCTGCTTGCTGAGACGACTGCTGAAGGTTCGTCACCTCCAAGAGTTGCTGATCAGTTAAAGGCTCAATGTACGGCATCACAACCTACAAACAACAAACAATAGATGAACACATTCTCACGAGTGAAAAGACTGTAACGTGTCAAAGGCTTGTTTACATTCAAGAGCTCGGAGGGGCGGAAACCTCCGATCCACTGGAAGAAACGTTCGGTGGAAGTTCTCCACATTCCGGATATCAAGAAGAACACGTCAGCCTTCGCAGCAGCAGCTTTCATGCGGAAGAGATTGGCGTAGTGGTTCAAGCAAACGTCGACGAGCATTTTGAGCTCCACGTCGCTGATGTGCGCTTGGAGCGCGGTTCGAATCTCGCTGACTCTCTTGCTTTGTTCTTCTAGCCAGTGTTTGTGTTCCATCTCGAACGCAGCGATCCCTGTGTTCATGGTCCCAGCTGGTCCAAGATAAGTAGCGTCTGATGTTACTACACACAATCCCTGAAACAAAGAAAAAAAAATCACTAAGTGAACATTAAAAACAGATACATTTTGGTGAAAGACAGAACACAAAAAAGGAAACAAGCTTGAGCTTACCTGCTGCCTAGCTCTTACGAGTTCCTGCTCGAGCTGTGATAGCTTTAACCTGCTTTCTTCTAACTGCTGGACATGGGCCTAAAGGGGCAATATACATAACTCACATAATTATATGTAAACTTTGTTTTCTTTTTTTTTGAAAAAGGATATGTAAGCTTTGTTACTTCATTACCAAAAGAAAGAATCAACCAAGGGACACATGTCTTACCTTCTTTCTCAAACGACTTTTGCGAGCAGCCTCTCTGTTCTGAGCCAATCTCCGTTTCATCTGTGGATACAGAATGAACAAGAATTAATGTTATCACGCCGTGTCTCCCCCTTTAAACAAATAGGCTCATTAGTTTTATCATTCTCTCATATACTCGTCTTCTTGTTTTACCTTATCACTGATTTGAACTTCGCCCTGGTCATTGTTACCAGACGGTTCTGCTTCAACAGAGTTATTATACAAACAAGTGTAGTTTCCCTGCGCGTTTTATTAACCGCTAATTAAACAAACAAAAAAAGTAACCAATCTTAAACATGAATCAGGGAAGAATCTGACCTTATTGTTAGCATCTGCTTCTGTTCTGGCAATTGTGGAAGAAGTCTGATTGTTGTTGTTATGATTGTTAGTAGTTATGGTGTTGAAAGTGTTTTCCCAACCAGACAACTGTTGGAACGGTTCATACATCCCCATGTCTCTGAATGGTACAGCTTGTGTATTAGAAGATGAAGAGCTCATCATCTGTAAAGAAAAAAAAAAATCAATTATAACAAGCTCAAGGCACACGCAGAAGATAGAAGAAGCTCCTTTTACGCAACAATCAGACCAAACACCATCAAAGATTCGAGTCTTGTAAGAAAACTAGCCAAATAAAGCAAAATACAAATCATTACAAAATTTGACCAAAACAATGCAACCAACCATTGATTCATCACGAAGTCGAGATATGAACAGTGACTTTTCTAGCTGAAACGCGTTCCTGAGTCTATATTCCGTTTCAAGAGACAAGAGAAAATAACGACACTTTGGTCAAAGCTTAGAGGTGAAGGCGTGTACACACAAAGAAGAACGAGAAAAAAAAAGCAAAGATATTTCTTTTTTTGTTTCCTTCCTTTTTGGTTTGAATAGTTCATGGCGTAGTCTTAGTCCGCTTACCTTTTAACATGCGCTTATGTATCTAAAATACAAGTTGAAGAAGATGTACGACACAAGCACTGGGAGAAAAGTCGTAGTCTTTTCCGCTTACCTTTTAACATGCGCTTATGTATCTAAAATACGCGTTTGATGACGTAACTCACACCGTTGATGAGCTGGTTTCTTATCGTCGGCCGACACGTCACTGCTCGTGTGAATATTCCCAATCGGCTCCACAGTTTCGTGAATTATTCTGTTTTTTTTTTTTTTATAATTTTTAGAATCTTAATCGCATAGACTTTTGTTGTTGTTGTATTTTTCTTCAATATTCGTTTCTATTTATTAAGAGAAAAATGCTCAACAATTGACATATAAGTTATATTATAGGACAAAATTAATTAAATTTATATTTATAATTAGTTTAAAATAGATTTTTTAGAAAGTCTTTTAGTCACAAAAAGTTTTTTTTGCCACAAAAACTTTTAATTTTTTTTTCTACAAATTAGGTCGTATTTTGTGGACTACAACGCAAAATGTACAAGACTAATGCTTTATTAAATTGTTTATTCACTCTAATGTGAAGGGGTCTGGAGTAGTCCAGTGTTAGTGTCATCTTATAAGTATCACTCATACGCCTAGCGAGAAATAATTGGGTTTTTAGACCATTTTTATCAGGGTATTTAAAGGGATCTTTAGGAGAGGTTTAAAGGATTTGGGCCTCACAAAAACATAAGAATCGGTTAAGGATCATTTTTGTATTGTTTCCGGATCTCATTGACACATGGCGGTCCGCGATTAGTTCTCTTTTTAATTTTTAATTTTTATTTTTTAATCAAACAAAATTTATTTATTTTTTTAAGAAATTCCTTCGCAGTTTCAGCGATAATCATGCCCTTAATGACCTACCCAACTCTCCAAGATAACATTTTTAATCTAATCTTGCTTTTTTTGCCTAATCAACGCTTGGTTTCTTTAATTGCACCACTTGGCTAATAAAATCTGTGTTTCGACAGAGACAAGCATGCCTTTTTCCCAGTATACTTTTGTTTTGCTTTTTAATAAAGACTCTTATATAGTTTTCAATCCTTATTTCCTTATAATAAGATTCATTATTCATATTGGTTGATGACATGCTAAAAGGAACATGTTTCTTCTAGAATAACGCTTTCCTTAACTTTACTGTAACATTAGGATTAGGTTTTCGACATGAAAAACGATCCATTTATCTTTTAAATTCCGAACTAAAGTAAATCATATTTCACAGTGTTGATGAGTGTACGCCAACAACAAAAAATTAATAAAAAATATAATTGTTATGAACTAGATTGTGGATGGCTTATAACCAAGAGATTATGATTTGTAATTTTTTCATTTATCTATGACGGTGTAATCTCGTATATAAGGAACTTCTATGTTATGAATAAAGATAGATTTTTCCATTACTTTTATAACATGTTATCAATACGAAGTTCCCTAATTCCATGAGTTCTAAAATCGACCAGAAACCCTATTTTTCTTTTCTTTCTCGTTTTGAAACCTTGATCATCATAAACCCTAATTTTTCTTTCTCTCTCAGCGGTTACCCTCTCATCCGATAAAGCCATCTGATACGACCAGTCAATCCGACGACCCGATAGAAGCTCAGTCGATCCGACGATCAGATAAGTACCCGACTAGACGATCTGTTCGCATCCTGACGTACCGACGACCAGGCGATCCCGATAGCGCATCTGATAGACGATCCGACTGACGATCTCGACTGCTCTTCGCGACCCGACGATCTCGACTGCTCTTCGCGACCCGACGATCTCGACTGCTCTTCGCGACCCGACGATCTCGACTGCTCTTCGCGACCCGACGATCCGATCCGGCACGTACCAGCTCGCGAAGTTCTTCTCGATTCTCGGTGGTCCGTTCAACCCGTTTGGAGGTTAAGGTAAACATCTAAACCCTAAAACCTTAAAACTCCAAATCGGATTCTAATAATCCGATAAACCCTAAATCATTTTCCTACATGATTAAAACCCCAAATCGGATTTTACAAGTTAAAATCCGATAAACCCTAACCCTATATCTATAAACCCTAAATAATATAGATATCATAATTAATTATACTATAATAACACAAATCACATATTAAAACTCTAATCGAATATTTTTGAAATCAAAACTGTTTTTGGTTTTGATCATTGAGGTTTTAAATTTGATTGAATCTGATGCTATGTTGCTAGAATTGTTTGACTGTTAAGTTGCTAGATTTATTATTCTCATCCTCCTAGTTTAATAATTTTGATCTATTTAAGTCTTGATTAAATCTGACCTGCTTGTTTTTATTAATGCTTTAATCACAGTTATGATTGATAGATTTATTTTCTCATCTTACTTGGTTAATAGTTCATCTGATTTTAAATTGTTTAAACCGACCAGCCTGTTAAAACATTGATTGAATCTGATAGGTTGATAGATTGATTGAGGTTTACTTGTTTAAAATCCAAATGATCTGATTGCATGATTCTTGAGGTTTAATATCATCTGCTAGGATTGATAGTTTTGTAATCTGATCTGTTTTAAATAGAAACCCTAAATAATCCGTATGATAGGTTATATTGATCTGATTTGGATGTCTTTGAGAATTGAGAATCCATATACTAGGTTGATAGATTCATGATAAAATCTAATGTATTGGGGTTTAAGATTGTATGCTAAGTTCGATTAAATTGATTGATCTGATTATATGTTTTTGAGGTTTGATAAATTCTGATATTAGATAAATTATTTACACATGGTTTATGCTAAATACCAATCAACCTTGAAACTGATTCATTGAAATTCATGCTTGAAATATATATTCTAGTATTCCTAAAATCAGCTTTGAAACTGATTCATTGAAATTCATGCTTGAAATCTATATTCTAGTATTGCTAAAATCAGCTTTGAAACTGATTGAGTGATTAATAAATCTTTTTACTAGGCTTGCTAAAATCCATTGATTGTTAAACCCTAATTGCATGATTAATTGAATCCGTTTTTGCTAGTCTTGATAAACCATAATATTATGAGCGTATAGAAATAGTATTGCTGAGACTTGCTAGAAATTGACTGATTGATTAAATGCCTTTAAAATTGATAGTCTCATTGTCCTCACAAGATTGAAATCCGAATTGATTGTTTTTAAGAGTAAGACCGCATGAAAATTATACCTAAATATTGAGTGATATATGATTTGAGATGTCGAAAATCAACCTGGATTTTTCAGCCATAAATCTCTCTGGAGATAATTATTTACGGTGGGCATTGGATACAAAGATTATCCTAAAGTAAAAAAAAAGACTTGGTGAATGTATCATAGGCAATAATGCCAACGAGAAAGATTGATACATGACAATATTAATTATTAGTCATCATCTTATTAAGAGTCTCAAAGATCAGTATCTGACTATAGAGAATCCTCTAGACCTTTGGACAGAGTTAAAAATCGAGATATGATCACCAAAGAACGGTGTTATTACCAAAGACCCTATTTGATTGGAGGAATCCCAGAATCCAGGACTATAAGTCTGTGGATGAGTCTATTGCTAGCTGGGCAAAATAATTGATTACTGATGAGAAACAGTGAATTGAAACCTCCTGGATTAACCCCATTACCTGATACCAATAAGGCCGCAGAAAAAAAAAAGGTAATCACGTCCAGAATGATAGACCACACGGTCATGGCCGTGGAGGGTGGAAAGGACGTGGCCATGGCCACTATAGCACATTTGGCCGTGGGAATCACTATGGCAGAGGCCGTGGGTATCAACCCAATTTGAGCCATGGTCAAGGAAGTGGCTGTGGTATATCCTTTAAACCACAAAGCTCGACCAAATCATTGTGCCGTAGATGTGGAATGGAGAACCATTGGGCTAAGATATGAAGGACTCCCAAACATTTTTGTGACCTCTATCAAAGATAGTCTGAAAGGGAAGAATCCTGAAACCCATTTGGTCTATAAAGATGGTAAAAATAATTTTGAACATGATCAAGATGATCTTATGGAATATGAGACTTATGATTGCCTAAAAGAATCAAGTTGATAATCTTATTTCGACATCAAACTTGTGTGATTGTTTTGCTTGTATGTTTTCTCTGATTTTTATCTCCTTGAATTTATTTCTATTACATTGTCTGCTTAGATTAAATGAATGAATGATTTTTCTATACGAGTACACTAAAAAACGCCAATATAAGTACTAAAGCAGGTATCGCCAGTCTGAAAGAAGACTATGGCTAGGCTAATATATTATTGCCTAAGGGTATGCATCTATAAATCAATGATGCGTTATATTCACCCAGCTTTAAGAGCAAGAGCAGCCTATTGAGTTTTAAAGATATAAGAATGAATGGTTTCCATATTGAAACAATGGGCGAAGGAAACAAAGAGTTCCTTCAGATATATGTACAAAATTGCCCAAGGCCATAATACGTCCTAAAGACTATACATGCATTCTCTACTGACCTAGACTATGCATAGATCAGTATGATAGAGGCTAAAAGCCTGCAAAAATATACACTTTATGGCACGACCGAATTGGCCATCCTGGTCCAAACATGATGCAAAAGGCACACATTAAAAGATAAGAAGAGTTATCCCAAAGAATCTCACGTGTGTAGCATGTACACAAGGGAAACTCATTAGGCCATCACCAGTAAAACGGCTACGAGCCCCTTTTTCATAATAAAGACTATATGTCTAGATAATACTGGTGAATACATGTCCCAAGCGTTTAAATCATTATGGTATGTCCATGGGGGTAAGTGTAGAAAATTCTGTGATACATGTTCATACCAAGAACGACTTGAACAAAATCTTTTAAAACGCAAATAGCTGATTGATAGACCATAAATTATGAGGTGAAAAACTCCCATCCACAGCTTGGGTCACACGAAATTTACATGCACCTAAGTTAATACGCATCAGGCCATTTAGTGAGCATAGATATCCCCTATCACAATTATTAACGGGTCAAGAGCCAGACATACCCCATCATAAGACATTTGGATGTGCTGTATATGTACTAATTGCTCCACCACAGAGAACTAAGATGAGACCTCAAAAGGAGGATGGAGATATATGTTGGATATGATTATTCTCCCACAATAATAAAGTACTTTGAGCCAACTATGGATGATTATATTTGAGGCCAGGTACACGGATTATTTTAAGACCAGGAGGAGAAAAAAAAATAAAGCTGGTAAAAGAATGGTAAAAGAAATAGAATGGAATCAACCATCAATGTCTTGGCAAGATCCTCAGACTAAAGAATGTGAAATAGACGTCCAAAGATTATACATTTACAAAGCTAGCTAATAAAATGCCAGACACATTTGCTGACCCGAAAAAAAATGACTAAGTCATATATAAACCATCTTGTAAAGCACCAACGAATTTGATGTCCAAGAAGAGACACAGTCAAGTTGCTACAGAGTCTAGACAACGTATGAAACGTGGTAGACCAAATAGGTTCCAAAAGATAAGAATCCTCGGAAACAAAATAAAGGTGCAGAGAATGATAATCAAAATCCAAATCCGAGGTTACTAAGGAAACCATCCCAGACATGGAGATAAGGCCGGCCAGCTCTAAGGTACAGGTACCAAACAATGTAGCTTGGGACGCCAAGCTGCAAAGTATTAAAGGTCCTGATAATAATGAATCTCAATCGATTATATCATGTTTGGAACATAATGGAACCAATAAGGAATGTCGACATAAGATGATTTATTTGCATACAAGGTAGCACTTGAATTTATGAATATAAGCGAGGATCATGAACCCACGTCAATATAAGAGTGTGCATTCGTAGAACAGATTGGATTGAATGGAAACGTGGGGTTAAATAGTTTAAAGAAGAAATGCGTATTTGACCATATGATTAAGACACCATATGATGTTAAAACCAGTGGATATAAATGGGTCTTGTGAGGAATAAAAATCGTGAGATATAAAGCTGATGTTGCACAAGGATTCTCACAAAGACCAGTAATAGATTATGAGGAGACATACTCCCATGTGGTGGATGCAACTAATTTTAGATTTCTCATAAGTCTGACTATATAAGAGAGAAAATTAGACTTGTAGCAAGTCGATGTAGTAATTGCATATTTATATGGTCCACTGGATAATGAAAGTACTAGAGGGTATTGAGCTGAAAGTACAGCAAGTTCTCGAGAACAATATTGATAATCATCAAAGTATATGATCTGAATATCCTAGGAACATCTGGATACAATTTCCCAAACAGTTGAATATCTCAAGAAAGAGTTTGAGATGAAAGATCTTGGAAAACAAAGTTTTGTTTGGGATTACAGCTTGAGTACATTAACAATGAAATCTTTGTGCATCAAATAGTATATACAGAAAAGGGTACTCAAGAGATTTAATATGGACCAGTCTCACCCATTATATAGTACATGGGCGTGAGATCACTTGTTTTGGACACTGATCCATTCAGTCCAAAGGTGAACGATAAAGAAGTCTATTTTGTCATGAGATGGACGATGCAGAAATCTTGTTTTAGACACTGATCTGATTGGTCCATAAGAAGGACGATGAAAAAGCCTTTGATTTTGGTTTATTTTATACTAACCAGCCCAAAGAGGGGTTATTTGGTTTTGTTGATTTGTTTTCAGACAGATTATGTTTTACACATGGTGGTACACGTATATCACAGCGAAATCATCCAAGATTTCGTGTGTGTATTTGAGGTCAATGACTCAATATGTTCGATCATATTGTGGCATGGCCGATGGTAAAGAAGAACCAACTATAGACGAAGCATATTCTGCCCAAGATCTTCATCACCCACAGATTGCAGAAAATTGGAGAGGTCCAAGGGACCTTAGTAATGTCCAAATCAGGGGGAGTAATGTGTGTTGTACTCTTTTTCCTTCACCTTGGTTTTGTCCCAATTAGGTTTTCCTGCTAAGGTTTTAAAGAGGCAACATTAAAGCACATTACAAGCTCTAAATGGTTATGGCATCCAAAGAGGAGTGTTATGAACCAGATTGTAGATGACTCATAACTAAGAGATTATGATTTGTAATCTTTTCATTTATCTATGACGGTGTAATCTCATATATAAAGAACCTCTATGTTATGAATAAAGATAGGTTTTTTAATTGCAACGCAAAAGCCTAAATAGCGAAGTTGGGCCTAGCTCATAAAGCCCACTGATATTCTTGTGTGGCCTAACCTAGGCAAGATCAAGATGAGTGAAACCTCGTGGCTCGTGCTATATGCCGTCTCCACGATGATTGAAACTACAGTATTAGTTTCCATAACCATATAGTATATGGTTTTTACGGCTACATATGTGCGCCAAGTTTAAAACTTAAGTCATTAGCTATAGCAACTTTAGTCTTTTCTGAATAGTAGTTACTAGTTAGTAGGGGTGTCAATTCGGGCTGGCCCGGCCCGGCCCGGCCTAAACCCGCTAAGCCCGTAAATATTTGAGCCCGGCCCGGCCCGGCCCGAAAATTATTTAGGCCTAGAATTCAAAGCCCGGCCCGGCCCTTATAGGGCTATAGGGCTTTTCGGGCTTTTGTGGGCTTTTCAAAAAATAATTTGTCATTGTCACTTCCATCGTTTTAATATATGTGAATTTTAATTAAAAAAAAGGGTTTCATTTTTTAAAAATAAAAAATTTATAAAGTGAGTTTAAAATTTTCTTCTCTATCACAGTTTTTTTATTTTTTCGTATGCTTTAAAAACATTTTATACACAAACCAAATTTAATAAGATTTAAATAATCAATTATCAATTAAAACAAAAAATATAAGAGAACAAAATTTATGATAAACATGGTCAAACGTTTCATACTTTGTATTTTGAAAATAAAAACATGTTGTACATGAAAGAAGAAGGTACTTTTGTAAAATTTAAAATGTAACACTTGTAACGATGAAACAATAAAGTGCATTAACAACTTTTATATTTGCTTTATTAGAGTTTGGATAAAAATATTAAAATAATATATCAATACTAATAATAGTTTCGATTACAAGAAAAAAGGATAATATTTACGCTAAAATATAAATTTCGGGTTTTCGGGCCGGCCCTAACCCAAACGGGCTTAAGCCCAAAATACCCAAAGCCCAAATGGACTTAGCCCGAAAGGCCCAATTTTTTTTGGGCTTATAAAGCGAAGCCCAAACCCGGTAATTTTTAGGGCTGTGCGGGATCGGGCTACGGGCTACGGGCTACGGGCTTCGGCCCTAATTGACATGTCTACTAGTTAGTGGACATGTTTCATTCCTTTTATATACATCATTAGCGTCGAAACTGAATTTCGACGTCATCAGATGAATTGTATAAGGTAATAACAGTAGCGTTAACATTTTCGTTAACGTCACTAACATTTAAGAATTAATACATGTTTTTTTCTGTTTCTTAATATGTAGAAACGAAAAATTATCACATGAACTATAGAATTTAAGAAAATGTCATCGCTTTACAAAATCTCACCTAAAATTTCATAAATAAAATCACAATAGACATCATCAAACATAAAGCAGAAATAAAGTAACATAAAAGATATATAAAGTTTCTTATTCCTTAGATTATATATGGATGTGACCATCGATTTATTCTATAGTTATAAGATCACAAACTTTAGCCGAGTTTTTCTTGGTGCTCCGCTTTCCGAAGAACCACAGGCTATATCCTCCACCGTTGTCTTCGGTTCCACCACCGACGGTTGTGGATGTGCTTGCCGTCAAAGTCTTCATGTTTTCTCTATGAAACTTCCTCGCCGTGTAAGCCTCCGCCATAGCCATCCCTCCTAGTCCGTCTAGCGACATGTTCAGTTAATCTAGAAAAATCACAGGAAATTTTCTATAGATCTTCTCTTGGAGAAAATATGTTAAAATATGAAAAGAGATGATAAAATGTAAAATATTTTGGTGAAAGATGTTGTTTGGTACTTTGGGGGGGGAGGGGTTGGGATGAATATATAGATAAATCCGTGGGTCCGTTTTTGAAAATAATATTGCCTATGTTTCCCACTTGTTATGCGTACGTATATAGTGGCGAATCTACTACATCAATGCTATTGTTGCGTTCATTTCTAGTAGTGTCTCTCCACTCTCCAGTGTCATTCCTCTATCCCGAGCAGATAGACAAATACAGTTTTACTTCTATTAGTTAAAGCAAAATATGTTGCAACGTCTTTGTTGATCGGTCAAATCTGGTAAACTAACCATTAAACCCATGTATTATTGATCGCTAATTTAGATTGAAGGTTTTAACTGAATATATATATAAGACTAATCGATATACCAGTAAACTATCACGACTGAGAGCTAGACAATCGATTTTCCATAAATAGATGATAACTAATTTGTGATGACCCGTTTCAGAACTTTTTGCGACGATCATGAATCTCTGATCATTGAGCTATAGAAATCATGTTTACATATAGATATAGTCATGCTGAGCGAATGTTTTTTTGTTTGTTTGTTTAAATGCATGTTATTAACAGTAAATATTTGTCCGACATCATATAGACGACAATCTTTCATTAAAATAGAAACTTAAATCGGTGGTCATACGATAAACAAAAGAAAATATGAATTTGATGCAAATCCACGTTAGATCCGGATATGATTACATCCACGTTGTACTATATATAATGCATAAACTGTAGATGTACTATAACTTTATATAAAAAACAAAAGAAGCGTATTTATTATTATCTAGAGAGGTGTATATAATATAATGTCACAAAGACGAAGTATTAAGCATCGGATTATTCTAAAACACACCTGGCACAACTGTTGAAGCAATGAACATAGTCCGTCTCATGGACACTGTTCGTAGTCCATACAAAGTGACCATATAATACAGCGAGGAATACTGCACACTAGCGTTTTAATTAGTTAGGTAATTAGAGCGTATTTAATTTGTCTAAATATTTGAAGAGTCGTGCTAGATGCAACTACTAGTACAAGAAACAAAACAGTGATAAACTTTCCCAAACACTACAAGAAAACAGCGGTATTCTGACGGACATTCCGACGGAAAATGAAATCCTCGGAATATCCCGAGGAATTTCCGAGGATATTCCGAGGAAACACAAAATTTGGTTTCCTCGGAATATACCGACGGAATTCTGAGAAAATATCAATCCGTCGGAATATTCTTATGGAATACCGAGGAAAAATGTATTCCTCGGAAAAAACCGATGAATTCTGAGGATATATTATAGCCGTTAAAGAGCCGTTGGAGAGCCGTTGGGGGGATTTTAAAAATTCCGAGGAAATTTCGACGAACTAGCCGTTGGCGTCGGAATTCCGTCGGAATTTCCTCGGTCTGTCGGCAGGATTTCAACTATAAATACAAGCACCCCTCTTCCTCTTCATTCACTCCATATCTTCATCCTCCCTCTTACTCTCTTTACACACGAATTTGATTCATAAAAAACATGTCTTCTTCAAATTATTTTCGTTTTTGGATCGATCGACCTCATTTGGATCCGAACACGAGATTGCTTACGGAAGAATACCAACGAGGTATAACCGAATTCATGGGGTTAGTTCACCGACAACCGGAAGCAAAAACAGGTATGTTAAGATGTCCTTGCTCTAATTGTAAAAATAGAAAGGTTATTAAAGAGTGGGATGTTTGGACTCATCTATATTTGAGTGGGTTTACACGAAGTTACAAAATTTGGTATCATCATGGGGAAACTGATTATGAACGTGGTAGTACTAGCGAACCTCAGCCAACGGTTAGATTAGAAGAACCAATTAGAACGGATGTAGGTTATGGTGTAGGTACTGAGCAGATGGTAAATGATCATTTTAGAGGGGAAGATTTACCCAATGCACAAGCTAGGAGATTTTATGATATGTTGGATGCTGGAAAGCAACCATTGTACGAAGGTTGCAGAGATGGTCATTCAGCTTTATCATCTGCTACAAGATTGATAGGCATTAAAACAGATTATAATTTGGCTAAAGACTGTGTGGAAACGATTGCTGATTTTGTAAAAGGTATTCTACCCGAGGATAATGTAGCTTCTGATTCATACTACGAGGTTCAGAAACTCGTAGCTGGTCTTGGTTTATCGTATCAGGTAATAGATGTATGCAGCGACAACTGCATGATATGATTAATTGGAGGGCGGATGAACAGCGGGTTACATGCAAATTTTGTGGAAAGCCTCGTTATAAAGATACGAGTGGAAGAGTTCCAGTGCCATATAAAAGGATGTGGTATTTGCCTTTGACGGAAAGGTTGCAGAGGTTGTATCTGTCTGAACGCACAGCGCAACCAATGAGATGGCATGCGGAGCACTCAACAGATGGTGAGATCAGACATCCTTCAGAGGCAAAAGCGTGGAAGCATTTCCAATCAAAGTATTCCGACTTTGCGTATGAGAGGAGAAATGTCTACCTTGGTGCATGTACTGATGGTTTCAGCCCGTTTGGCAAGAGTGGAAGACAATATTCTCTATGGCCAGTCATTCTTACACCATACAACCTACCCCCAAACTTGTGCTTGCGACGAGAGTTTTTGTTTCTCTCGATTCTCGTTCCTGGACCAGAGCATCCTAAGAGATCACTTGATGTGTTTCTTCAGCCACTAATATATGAGTTGCAACAACTATGGGCTCAAGGTGTTAAAACATACGATATTTCGTGTAAAGAAAACTTTCAAATGCGGGCAGTACTAATGTGGACAATAAGTGATTTTCCAGCATATGATATGTTATCTGGATGGACAACGCATGGAAGGCTATCATGTCCATATTGTCAAGATAACACTGATGCTTTTCAACTAAAATACGGAAGAAAAACGTGTTGGTTTGACTGTCACATGAGATTCCTACCACCTGATCATCCATATCGTAGGAGTAGGAATTTGTTTACGAAGAACAAGAGGGTGTTTGACAGTCCACCTCCGGAAATTTGTGGGAAAGATTTGAAGACACAACTAAGAGATTTTGGTGCAGAAAAGACGCCAGACGTCGGTGGACATGAGCGTTTTCCGGTAGATGCTGTTGGAGACCTACATAACTGGCACAAAAAAAATATTTTCTGGGATCTGCCATACTGGGAGGATCATCTGCTAAGGCATAATTTAGATGTCATGCATATTGAGAAGAACTTTTTTGATAATCTCATGAACATGATCCTTAATGTTCAAGGTAAAACAAAGGATAATTTGAAGTCAAGACTGGATTTAGTCGATATATGTGCTCGTTCAGAACTTCATGTTGATGAGAATGGTAGGGCTCCTTTTCCCATATACCGACTTGATGCAGAGGGAAAAGATGCGTTCTTTGATTGGATTTCAAACGATGTGGAATTTCCAGACGGTTACGCATTTAATTTGCGTAACTGTATCGACAGAAAGGAATGAAATTTTACTGGCTTGAAAAGCCACGATTGTCATGTAATGATGCAGCGCCTCCTTCTGTTTGCCTTCAAGGAACTATTACCACAAAATGTTCATGAAGCAATTGCAGGGATAAGTGGTTTCTTCCGTGATTTATGCACGAGATCAGTGACTCTTGAAGGTATTGAAAATTTGAAGACTAACATAGCCGTGATTCAGTGCAACCTTGAGAAAATATTTCCTCCCTCATTTTTGATGTTATGGAGCATCTTGTTATTCACCTGGCAAGAGAATTGGAACTTGGTGGTCCTGTGCAGTATAGATGGATGTATTTGTATGAGCGGTATATGTTCCATTTGAAGAAGATCGTGAAAATTTTAAGTAAGGTGGAGGGTTCTATAGTCGCACAGATGATAAATGAAGAAACTTCAAACTTTGCCGAGTACTACTTTCCAGCAGAAGTTCAGACCAAAAACAGAAGACCTGCTCAGCATGATGATAGAGGCGAACGGGCAACATATCATGTTACGGTTCTAGACATTTTCACAGACGTTGGACGACTTAGCGGAAAACCAAAGGACCGTCGACTTACTGATCAGGAGCGCAGTAATTTGCAAACATATTTGCTCACCAACTGCGAAGATGTTCTTCAATATGAGAGGTAAATAAATTAGCTTACAAATTTTTATTTTAACAAGTTGAAATTTAAATCTTAATTAATTACATTATTGTCATCATATGTACAGAATTTTCATGGCAGAAAAGCGGTTTGAATATAGTTACGCCACAGAGGACGAACTAGAAGAAATGAAACAGAGAGAATTTTCTGGATGGATGTTTATTTATGTGAGTGCTTTAAACAAATTAAAATATCATTTATCACATATTTATTCTAATTCACATTTATTGACATAACATATATATGTGCTATTAATAGGTGTCTGCTGGTTTGGCCAGAGGTGAAACATTTGACGATTGGATACGCGAGATGGTCGTTGGACCAAACTTTGTTGTGAAGTCATATCCGAGATTTTGTACTCGAGGATATGCATTCACAACTCAGAAGAGGAGACGTTCGAGTACGACTTATGATGCTGGCGTTTGTTCTGCATCAGTAGATGGTGTATACTACGGACACATACATGAGATTTTGGAAATCAAGTATTTGGGCATGGTTGGATTGCGCTGTACTGTTTTCTATTGTGATTGGCACGACAACACTCTAGATCGAGGTGTGAGAACAGATGCATTTGGTGTTACATCAGTAAATTCGAGGCGAAAGCTGTAATATTATGATCCTTTCATTCTTACTTCTCAGGCCGATCAGGTAATTAAATGTTAATTATTCAGAATGATTCATCATTATGTGTATTAATTTATAATTTTACTAATAATTTTTTAAATGTTACAGGTTTGTTATATCAAGTACCCCCGGGTAAGGAACATAAATGATCCATGGGTTACTGTTACAAGACTCAACCCGAGAGGCCGAGTTCAGGGAAGTTCTGAGCAGGAAGACCCACTACAACCAAGCACATCCGGCAACTTAAGTGCAGCAGAAGATTTAGCTGGAGTTGGCCTTGTAGTCGATTTAACCGACTTCGGAGAGGAAGCCGTCGTTCACGTAGAGGATGAACCAGTGATTGGAGAGTTTCACCAAGATCCAAATTCAGATTCATCTGGTGATGATGACTCGGAAACAGACTAGCATCGACTTTTTTTTTTTAATAGAAGTACCGAGGAAATTCCGAGGGAAGATAGGTTTTCCTCGGAATTTCCTCGGAATAGACCTTGTCGATTTAGGGATTTGATTATAGAGTCTTTTTCCTCGAAATTTCCTCGGAATATTCCGACGGAATTCCGAGGAAGATAAGGGTTTCCTCGGAATTCCCTCAGAATATTCCGAGGAAATTCCAAGGAAGTAGGGTTTTTAAACCGAAAACAACGTTTTGCGGTTTGAATAACACTTATATAACTCTTATTAAGTGTCTTAAACTGATTATGAAGTCAAAAATTTGTTCCTTACCCTATAATAAACACTTTTCCGATTGTATGAACGAAATCCCCACAACATAAGAGAAACACTTATACACTTTAATGAACGGTAAAGGGAATACTTACAATTCGTTTTGAAATTTTGTTATTTCATAGTTTATGATCATCTATACAAAGATTCCTCAATGGTATGCATTGCATTTGTATAAGAAATGATATGGGGCAAAAAAATTTGATGTTTTGAAACCCCAAACATGTGTTCCTCGGAATTTCCTCGAAATATTCCAAGAAAATTCCGAGGAACAATATAAACCAACAGAAATACATGCATAGGATATTCTTTTTCCTCGAATTAATGAAATATCCGAGGAAATTTCGACGGATATTTAAGTGTCTGCTCGGAATATTTTCATTTAACCGGGCAAACCAGCCGCGAAATATTTTGCAAAAATTGAAATTGAAATACCGAGAAAATTCCAACGAAAACTATCCGTCGGACCGCAGGTTTTATAACGACGAAACACTTCTTCTTCCCCATTTCTCTCTTCTTCCTCTCCGGCTCCTCTCCCTCCTCACCGGCGATCTCCCCCGTCTCTCCCGACGATATCTCCGGCGAATCCTCTCTAAACCTACACAAATCATGTAAGGACCCTATCCCACTCTCTTAGGTTCTATTTGTTAGGTTTTTGTGTAGATTTGATAGATTTTTGTTAGGGTGATTGGTTAGGATTGTGATTTGGTTGTATAATAGGTTTAGAATTGTGATTTGGTTGAATAATTTGCTTTGTTGAATTGATTTAGAATTTTTTTATAAATTTTTTATTATTTTTGTATTTATAAAATTGATTTTTGTATATAAATTCGATTTTTGTGTATAAATTCGATTTTTGTATTTTATAAAATGATTTTTGTATGTAAATTCCATTTTTTGGATTTTACAAAACGTTTTTTGTATATAAATCGGATTTTTGGATTTTACAAAACTTTTTTAATATCTATAAAACCTTTTTTGTGATTAAAAATGATTATTTGGGATTTTTTTTTTTAAAATATATATATATATATATAATGTAAATTTCTATATTTATTAAACATTTTTAATATTATTAAAACTATTTTTTATATATTAAAACTATTTTTTGTTTATTAGAACTATTTTTATATATTTATTAAACATTTTTAATATCTATAAAACTTTTTTTGTGATTAAAAACTATTATTTGGGATTTAAAAAAAAAAAATTTATATATTTCTATATTTATTAAATATTTTTTTTTTAATTTTGCAGGTCTAATGAGTATCAGACCCGGCCTCGACAGCGTCGTGGTCGTGGTGGTACGGGGAGCCAGTCTCGGGATTCCAGCCATTTTCAGGATTCTCCTTCGCCCCACAGCTCCTACCATACAACTCCCTCTGCTGCACCCGCTCCTGCTCCTCTCGCTCCCGCTGCTGCACCCGCTCCTGCTCCTCCGGGTCCTCCGGGAGTGATGAATGTTGCGGAGTTGGTTCGACAGCCCGGTCGTGACCATCTTCCCTATCTCACTCCGTATCCACATGGAGTGGGATAAACATGGTAATTAAACATATTTTGTTTTTCATTAAAATTTGATTCATTATTAAGCGTTTGTTCTTTTTATTAGGTTTAACCGATCCGGAAACGGGATCAGCGCATGGATCAACCGTATGATGTACTCGGCCCTTGACAAGGGACATCCAACTTTCACTGACTTCCCTACCGACAAGCAGCATCTGTGGTTTCGTCAGTTTGCGGTACGTATTCTAATTTTTTACTTATATTTTTAATCTTTAATATAAATTTTCTACTAATTGTGTTTTTTTTTTCCAGCAAGAATTCAACTGGAATTCCGATGAAACGCTCTTTATCTATCACCACTTCGTCCATAAAGTTATGGATAACTATGAGAAACAGATCTACGAGTGGAAGAAGAAGTGGAAAATCAACAAGGTTGTTTTTAATTTATTAAACAATTTTTTAATTTATTAAACTATTTTTTTAATTTATTAAAAGGTCCCAAAGTCGATAAATAACACGGTCTTGACGGAGTTGTGTGCGCATTGGGATAAGGAAGAGATGAAAGAAACTTCTTCCACCAACTCCAACAACCGCTGGAGCGACCGTAAAGGGAATGGCGTCTTCAAGCATAACTTGGGTGCTCAATCTATTGCCTCTCTGGGGGATCGCATGGTAAGTTCAGCCGCTTGTTCTTCAATTATTTAAGTTTTGAAATTTTATTTTTTGTGTATTTCTTCTAATTTCTAATGTTTCTTTAATTTATGTTTTTTCAAGGCGGAAGAAAATGATGGCGAGCCGGTTGATATCTCGCCCCAATGAAGAGGGCGTATACCAACAAGAAGACCGGCTAGATTGATGACGGTCTTGTGAGGGAAGTGGTCACCCTGGTCCAAACTCAGGTGCAAGACGAAGTGTCTCAGCTTCAAACCGAGGATGACGATTCGACAGCTTCGACCAACTTGTTCCGGTTTTGAATCAATGAAATCGTTGAATCCGTAAGTTTTTTTTTAAAGTTCAATTCATTTATTTCTTGATTTAAATTTGGCTATTTTCTATTTCAGTCGGTTCCAAAGAAGAAGGGACGTTTGGTCGGTTTGGGTCATCGCACCCGGTCGGTTCCTCCTTCTTCTGCACCACCGCCCTTTGTTGATCCAGAAGTACTTACGGCTCAGTTGAAGGACAAGGATGATCTCATATCTTTGTTGGAGACCCAGATGGCGGCTCAACAGGCGGGCTATGAGGCACAGAGGAGGCTGAACCAGCAAATGATGGAGATGATGCAGAGGATGTACCCGAACGAGGTGTTTCCGAACGTGCAAGACCCGTAATTTTTTTTTTTTCAAAAACTCGGAATGTTTTATTTTTATTTGTACAACTTTGAATATTATCTAATATGTTTTCAATTTTAATTTTAATCCTATATTTTCGAATTTAAATTTCAAAATTTTATTTTTTTAAAAAATATTAAATTTTTTTGAAATTCCGAAGAAATGAACCCTCGGAATATACCAAGGGACTTCTTCCTCGGAATATACCGAGGGACTCATTCCTCGGAATTTTCCGAGGGCTCCGTTCCTCGAAATTCCCGATGAAAATTCCGAGGAACATTTCGTCGGAACTTCCGAGGATTGGACCATCGGAAAGTCCATCGAAATATCCCGAGGATGTCCTCCCTCGGTATATTCCGAGGAGCTTTCCGACGAACTGGTGGTCCTCGGATTTTACTCGGAAATTCGTTTCCTCAGAATTCCGTCGGAAATTTCCGAGGGATTTCCGAAGAAAAATGAATTTCTGAGGAGTTATTTCTGAGGACTTGTTTCGTCGGTATGTCGTCGGAATAACGTTATTCCGACGACATACCGACGATTTTTTCTTTCAGTATGTCGCTGTTTTCTTGCAGTGAAAGACTCATGCTAAACAAGACGTTATAAGTCATAGATAACGTATTGTTTCAACGTTGTCGAATTTGAATTCAAACTCTACTTGAGAACGATCATTTATCTTTTGTAAAACCATTACCACCAATAAAGAGTCTTTATAACCTATACAATCTACAACTTGTAGCTTTTTTTACAAGAAAGAACAGTTCAGATATTTGGCTAATGATTACTCGGCCACTTGAACAGGTTTAGCAACCAAATCCATTGCATTTGCATCCGTAAGGGTATTATGGTATTAAGAAACAAAGCATCTAAATACCATAATGATCAAATCCCTTTTATTTATTTATATTTGTATTACTCACTGCCCATTAGCAACCTGAGTGTCAATAAATTACTAATAAATATTATCAGACATTATGGAAGAAAGTCACAATATCTATCTATCTATATATACTAATAAATGATACTTTTCTCCCTTCTCCTTGTGCCACCTGTAGGACGGATCATTTTAGGACACGTGTACATTGTTTGAAAAACTTTCTCAAAATTGTGTTTTCGATTCATTTTAACTTGGACTAATGGACTTCAGTGTTAAGTTTGGCCCACTAACCCAATACGAGAAGTTAGGGTTACATTTTCAGAAACAAACTCTGCAGAGATGAATCCACGTCTCTTGCCTCAGTCGTTTCACTTCACCTCCCACAAATTTCTTTCTGCAAAACAGTTGTCGTTATGGCAATCAATCATCAATTATCCCCACTACTTTTGCTTCATTGCTTTTTTACTTCGTTTTCATCGTCACTCATGCCGATATATGGAGCCCTTCTGTGAGGCTTCACCGAGAATCCAGTTCTTGATTCTTGATTAGAAAACCTAAATCGTTTTAAGTTAGCCCCGAGGATGGCAAATCAACAGTTCCATTTATTTGAGCTCAAAGCTGGCCTCTGCAGGCAGAGTGTTGTCAGAAGGCTTTTACGGTACTGCTAGAAAGGAAGGTAACGAATATTGGTCTTTATTTCGCTTTAATAACATGTACTCATTCTGAAATAAGGTGATTACGTGCTCTTTGGAATGGTTACTTTCAGAAACATTTTGAAGCAAGGCAGGCTGTATGATCTAAGTGGATTTGATGTAACAAACACCAACCAAAGCTTCCGCCTTTCAGACTCCCATGTATCAATTCGTTTTACAAACCAGACAAAAAAACATGGCCTTGATCCCGATGGAACTCTTCAGGTTCCGAAATTACGATCATTCAATGTTGTTGGCTAACACAAACACTGACTTGCAAGGTAATTCATTATATTCCCCATTTATATCTATCATGTAGTCTGCCTAAATGTCCATTTTAAATGCCTGCAGATATTGTTGGTGACGTGTTTTGGAATCAAACTACCTACAATGAAGAAACCCAAAAAAAAAGGGAGAGTATTAAGGCAACAATACGCATTCTAAGGCCTGCCCACCTACTATCTTCTATGTTTTTAGACTACTAACAAGAAAGGATGGTTTACTTTTTAGAACTGAGTTATTAATCTACTCTTTCATCGCGCAGGGAGGCAAACATTTATTTTTGACAATCTTGCTATGCAACTCCTTGATAAGTTGGTTATCCATGGCGTAGAACCACGGGTTATTTCAGCTACCAATATCAATCCAAAATTGGTTGGAGGTATGCATGTCCCGGATTAGTAATATGATTTACAGTTTTACATACTAAATTTTTGACCTTATTGCATGACGTCTTTTCCTAAACCCAGCCTCAGTAACCCTTTTCTACTTTGCATGTGAGTGTGAGGCCGACACAAGTTGCATCAAGGGGTAAGAGTTTATGCATTTAATAATTTTATCATTTTTGTAAAGGTCCTATTATGTTTAGACCCATCATTTTCCTTTTATTCACGTTGATGAGGGTTCTTCCTCTTCACCCAAAAAAATTACTGTGGTCAAGAAATTTGAATCATTGACTGTTTAGGAACTGAATTCATATGTCACCAACTCCCCTTCGCTGGTAAACCTTTGTAATGAAACCCATCCTGCTTACTAGCTTCCTCTGTCACACTGTTGTTGCTGTCAATACCACTTGAAATCACTGCAGAAGTGCAGGTTGAAGACATTCCATGAGAAAAGGGTAAAGATAATGGTCCGTGTCCGGCTGTAAGGGACGGCGTTCCTTTCGAGGAGTCCCCTGTTGAAGATTGTGGACCTCTGCAGAGAAGCCACGAAATGGTTGAACTCCAGGAGATCGAAGTGAAAGTTGGAGTTCTGGTTTCACAACCGCTTCTTTTACCTTTAATTCACAGCGTTTAACAAGAGTTGTCATTGAACTATATTGCAATGTTTTCTGTTCACCTTTTGTTTTTTTAAATCAGCCTTACTAATTTCTCAACTGCAAGGCAGTATTTTAAACCCCTATTAAATTGTTATAATGTTATGAATATTAGTGCAAATTATTTCATATAATGTTTCAATTAAACACTAGGTTTGCATGGAACATTTGTGAGGTCCATGTAACATTTTCTTATTTCCTTTTGACACTCTTTATTTGTCAGGTCCATGCAACATTTTCTTATTTCCTTTTGACACCCTTCATTCGTCAGGTCCATGCAACTTTTTCTTTATTCCTTTAAGATTGTCACACTTGGGGCAAAACAATGTCATCTATATTAATGTCAAATCCTTTACATAGAGTTTTCAGGCATTTTTGCTGGCTTAGAGGTAAAACATGGTATTTAAAATTCTCCTTGGAATATTGAAAACCAAAATAGATTAGTTTGCAATTTATGTTACTATGACAAACAAATGAGGAAATTTGCACTCTTCTAATAGCCCCGCTCTTTCCGTTTAAAAATAAGCAACTTGACTCTTCTAATAGCCCCGCTCTTTCCGTTTAAAAATAAGCAACTTGAAAACAAAGTAATACACTAGTCGCAAACCACTATCAAATATTTTTTCTTTCAACATATTTTCATCTTCATATTCCAATCAATTTTTTTTTACTAAGACCACAAAATAAATTGTAAATTAATTTAAAAATAAAACATACGAACCCGGCGCGTGGCGCCGGAAAACCACTAGTATAGTAAATAAATCGATCGCAATTGCACACGACTTTATACTTTAAGTACATAAGAAAATCAAGAAATATAATAATGATGATGCTTTTGTTCTTTTTGATTCCTAGATTTAAAGAATTGATTTATTAAGTGTTTTGGTTCCATATACATACTACAACCAATATAAAAGCAAGCAATAGACATTTAGAAAGCTTTATACTAGCAAACTGCTGTTTGTTATTTAACAGAAATACAAATCTATTTAAAGTGTTAAAACTAGGGAGTTGTAAACATTACCGCTTATATGTCTTTTTGGGCTTTTCATATAACATTTAAGATGTTAATTTTTTTAAACAAATCTATTGTTTAAGAAACGAAGGAAGTACCATTTAGAGCATCTCCAAAAAGACTCTCTATTATAGAGTTTGTAAAATTCTATATTTGAAGTTTCAAGATGTTATTCTCCAAAAGCAAAACTTCAAATTTAACTTCAAAATTATTTGTAATTTACATTATGGTCTTTATATTTGTCATAATTAATATAATTCCATACAACTTTTATAAATAACTAGCACATATATAAAAATATTATAGTAATATTAATTAATAAAATCTTACACTAAAATATAAAATTATAAATAGAAATACATAATTAAATATTAAACTACAAGAAAAATACTGCATTATTACATAAAATTATTTTCTTAGTGCTCCATTTTCAGTTACACAAAATTTGTTTGGACAATATTTTAGAAGTTCCGGAGCAAATTTACTAGACTATTTTTGTTGTTGTAATATTTAAATTTGTGTGATAATTATGTCTTCATGTATTTTTTAAAAAAAAAATTATTAAGTTTCTTTTGTAATATTCTTGTTGTCTAATTCTACTTTTAAATTATTATTAATCTTATTTTTATTTTTAAAAAATTTATGTATAAATTTTAAATTTATAAAAATAAATTTGAAATATTTAAAATATACAAAAGTTATAAGGATTAAAATGAATAATGAGAAAATATTTATGAATCATAAATGTGATGTGTCATTAATTATAAGGACCAAGATGCAAATAAAAAGATGAAACTTCAAATTTAGAGTTTTGAGTAGTGAAACTTCAAATATGATGTTTCACTTTTTAAAACTCTAAATTTGAAATTTTGAGGTTCCTTTTTGGAGAGCAAAAAATTCTATATTTGAAGTCACAGAGTTTCTTTTGGAGATGCTCTTAGACCCTAAAAAACACAGAAAGAAACCTATTGTTTTAAGATGGTGTGTTTTTCACAAAAAAAAATAGTATAAAAGATTTGTCAATAATAATAAAAAACATCTGGATATGAAACATCTCTGAGAAGCTTGATCCTAACACATCATATATTTCCAATCTGGAATCTCAGATACTTGAAATGATGGAATTTTCAATAGCAGTAGATATTCAGATTGGTTTCACAAGAAGTGAGTAGGAGACTTATGCTGAGGAGCACCACAAGGAACATTTTGAGGTACTGACTGCACTCAATGGCTCTCGTAATGTGTAGGTGCTCAGTATATGGATGATAATTGACATATCTGGACTCTGTAAAATTAGAATTGAATGCTGAGAGAAATAAATTAGACAGCAGATAGAAGAACTTGCATCCGAGTTAGATGAAAAGCATTTTCTGTTGGAGAAGATGGTAGCTGAACTGGAATCTGAAAAGTCTTTTCAGAGTTTGGAGTATGTTAGACATAAAAATTGATATTGTTAAAGGCTGAGGCTGAAATTACAGTGGAGGTACTAAAAGATGAACTAGGTGAGCTGTGTGTGGAAAAGGTGCCAGTGAGTTTGAAAAACTGAAACATAGGTGCAATGAGCTCGCTGAGAAGCGGAAGATTCTGAAAACAAAAGAGTTCAAAAGCTTGTCCATCCATTTGAGAGATCTTAAGGACGATGCTGAAGCTAAATGCACTCATGCCCGTGAAAAGGCGGGGCTATCAATCCCCATTAACTCCACAGCAGGAGTCGTTGAGAATCATTGTCATCAAAGAACGATACGAAACTTAGTTGCAGGAACTTCAACATAAACTAACCATGTCCAAGAAGTAAAGCGAGGAAATTCTGATGAAACTACAAGATTCCATTGATGAGAAGGCAGAATCCAACCTGTTAAAGAGAATTAAAGATATTGGGGATAACATTATGTGATTAATCATACCGGTAATAACTTCTGTTGCATCTGGATGTGTCTTAAATCTCTTTGCACCAGTAAAACCCCAGCATTCGTTGGTGCTAGGAAGATAAACTCGCTATCAAGGTTGACATCTGGGGATGCGGGGGCTTGCGGCCTCCACAGTACGGTATGCCTTTTCGGTTTAGAAAATTTACTTTTTCTAGATAAGTATGTACTCCTATAGGAAAAAGGAAATCGAGTTTTTGAGGCTGCTATAAATACGGATCTAAGAGCTTGTAAAATTATACATTCACATAATAATAAAAAATCCTAAACGGGTATTTGCCTCAATTCGTTTTGATCTTTCTTTTGCTTTCTTCAAAGTTGATTCACGTTTGTTCACAACAACTTCGTTACAGCATTAATGTTTACTATTTATATCTCTCAATTTATATTTCTTATCTTTTTTGAACACTACTTTCATTAACTTCAAACGAAAAGAGTTAGGTAGGGGCAATAACACCCTCAACCATACAAAGTGCTTCCTTTGATAAGGAATCAGCAACAAGATTTTTATCTCTAGGGATCCAAGAAAACAAGATCGAAATGTCGGGGAGTCCGCTCAGGTGGAGAATGTCCGAGAGAATCCCATGCACCTCCGCGATGCTTTCCTTTCGGTTTATCGCTTTTATCAGCTGTGCTGAATCAGACTCTAGGAGTATGTCGTTCAAATTATGCTCTCTGCAGAACAACAGAGCTTCCCGAATGGCTAGCCCTTCCGCAACGAGCGGTGAAGATACGTGCCCGTGGGGTTTTTTCCTTCTAATTTCAAACCTCTCTGTCTTCACTGTCCAGCCGAGCCCAGCTTTTTTATCTTCCTTCCTCCAGGCTGCATCAGTGCGAACGATGGTAGCTGCAGTGCACGCTTCAGTTGCCGATGGCGTTGACTGAGGAGGAGTAACCTTCTCTATCTTCTGCCCTTGTTCCCATTCCTTGGCCGCTCGAATAGCGGTAGCTAGTGTGTCCTCTGGTGATGCAGAAGCACCGTTGAAGACGAATCTGTTCTGTTTTTTCCACAAGGTCCAGAGGATCCATGGAACTAGTTGACTCGTAATTAGCCCTGTGGGGGGCAGTGCTGGAGTTGAGCAGAGGGACGTCCATCGTGTGTCTAAATCTACGATTCCTCTATGATCAAAACCCAAAGCCAAGGGGGCATCACGCCAGACCTGTTGAGCAAAAGGGCAGTGGAATAGTAGATGAATGATAGATTCAGATTCTCCGCAGCGCTTACACCGAGGATCGACATCAATGTGGCGCTCGACTAAGCGTGCTCCTACTGGTACTGCTCTCTTCAGGACTTTCCAAGCGAACATCTTTACCTTCGGAGCAACTTTCAGGTTTCAAACATTCTTGTACCAGGGGCAGTTCACACTCGGTCTTGTGTCCTCTTCTCCCTCCTCCTGAGCTAGCAAAATAGTAGCCCGATTTGGTAGAGTAAGCTCCTGATTTGGTTCCTAGCCAGACCTGTTTGTCTTGGGCATTTTTGATGCTTGGTTTGATGGTCAGGATGTCCTTCTCGTATTGTGGTAGAAACAACCGAATTTTCTCTACGTCCCATTCTCCTTGACGGTTTGTTCGCAGATCAGCCACAGTAAGGTTCACAAAAGCTTCTGAGGCTGGCCCGTAAGGTCGCTTCTGTTTCGAGTGATCAAGCCAAGGGTCATACCAAACGTTGATGCTCTGACCATTTCCCACAACCCAACCCAAGTTCTGAACCAATAGATCCCTACCAACTAGTACACTTCTCCACCCGTGTGAGATAGCTGTAACAGCTTCTACGCTCAGGATATCAGTCTCTGGGAAGTATTTCCCTTTTAGCATTCTACTTAGCAGAGAATCAGGGTTTTCAAATATCCTCCAACTGAGTTTTGCAAGTGCTGCTTCGTTGTATCGTTGAAAATCCCTGAATCCTAATCCGCCCAAAGCTTTTGGTTTTGTCAATTCCGTCCAAGCTATCCATGCCATCTTTTTCTTGCCCGAGCTGTCGTCCCACCAGAACCTTGTGATGGCCGATTGGATCTCCTTGCATAGTGAGACTGGGAGTTGAAAACCTGTCATGGCGTGAGAGGGGATAGGAGACAGCACACTCTGTAACAGGACCATTTTCCCTGCCGCAGACAAGTATCTCGTGGTCCAGGAGCCTACTTTCTGTTTGATTCTGTCGACGATGGACGAGAAAAGGTCTCGTTTCTTCCTGCCAAAGTGTTCCGGGAGGCCTAAGTATTTGCCTACTCCGCCCTCTTTTTGGATGTTCATCACGTTCTTCACTATCGCTTTTAGGGGCTGAGGAGTTCTCTTAGAAAATGTGATCGAGGACTTATCCACATTGATTGCCTGGCCGGATGCATCCCCGTAGCGCTGGATGATTTTCAAGAGTGTTGCTGCTGCTTCTCGTGACGCTTGTACGAAGAACATAGTGTCATCCGCGAATAGTAGGTGGTTGACCCGGGGGCATCCCCTTGCTACTAATGCCTTTTAGGCTTCCATCTTCTTGTGCTCGGTTACAAAGGCCCGAGAGGACTTCACTGCACAAAATAAATAAGTACGGTGATAGAGGGTCTCCTTGACGGATTCCTCTACTCGGTGAAACCAAACCTCTAGCCGAGCCGTTAATGAGGAAGGAGTATGTAACCGTTGAGATCCATTGTGCGACCAGATTAATCCATCTAGGGTGGAAGCCAAGCTGTCGCAGCACAAGGGAAATGAAATCCCATTCGAGCCTATCATAGGCTTTGCTCATGTCGGTCTTAACCGCCATCGAACATCGTTTTTCCGCTTTTGATGTCTTAAGGAAGTGGAGAACCTCATGTGCTATCAACACATTATCGGAGATAGCCCTTCCCGGCACGAAGGCCGATTGGTTCTCAGAGATAATGGATGATAGTATGGGTTGTAGCCGTCGGGTGAGGATTTTATAGAAGATCTTGTAGTAGACGTTACACAAGGCTATGGGCCTGTAGTCCGCTACCCGCTGCGGATTTTTTATCTTAGGAATGAGTCGAACATGAGTGGTATTGATGCTGGCGGGTAGCTTGTCTAACTCAAACATGTGTTGGACCTCTTTGACAATGTCCGACCCAATCTCCTGCCAGTGTGTCTGATAAAAGGTTGCCGAGAATCCATCCGGGCCAGGTGCCTTATCTGCATGTATGGAGAAAAGCGCTTCCCGGACTTCCTGCGCCGTAGGCACCGCAATCAGAGCTGCGTTTTCCTCCTCCGTGACCAACGGCTGAAGCGCTTGTCTTATTGTTTCCTCCTTATTACTGGTTGTAGCTGTGGACGTATACATCTCCTGATAATACTTCACTATCACCTTTACAATTTCCTCTTCTTTATAGCACTCTTTGCCGTCAGAGTCTTCCAAGACTGAGAAACTGTTAGCCCTTTTACGTTCTTTTGTAGTGGCATGGAAAAAACCCGTATTACGGTCCCCAAGTCATAACCAGAGCAATCTGCTCTGTTGCTTCCAGTACGATTCTTCCGCCAGATACGCTTCATTCAGCGCTATTGTTATGTCACGGATTAGTTCTGTGTCGTTCCGCGGGGATGTAAGAGCTAGTTCCAGTTCTTTTTGTTTCTGCTCGATGATGAGCCTACTGTTTCACTGTTGTGTTTTGTTCCACTCTGTCAATGCAGTTCGGGTGCTTGCTATTTTTTCTCTAACGGAACAGTTCCCCGAATTTTTCCATGCCTTAAGGATAACCTGCTTAGCTTCATCATTCTCGTTCAATCTTCTATCGTAACGGAAGATTCCTTTGCGTCGCTTTGAGTCAGGTTCAAAGAAGGACAGAAGTGGTTTATGGTCTGACCCTTCATAATCTAGGTATTGGCAACGTGTTGTCGGGTAATTCTCTGCCCAGTGACTATTAGCCACCGCTCTGTCCAGCCAGCACCGGACAAGGTGGTCGCCTCTTTTACCTCTCCATGATAATGGATCTCCTGAATGTCTAAGGTCATAGAGGTCGCCTTCAGAAAAGAAATTTCTGAGGTCTCCAAAGGATTTTTCAGTTCTCGCTGGCCCCCCCACCTTTCTTCTTCGCTGAGCAGATCGTTAAAATCCCCTGTCACAAACCAGGGGGAGTCTCGGTGCGAGGCTAGCTGTAGCATGTGTTCCCATTGTAACAACCTTTGTTTCCTATCACAATCACCATGTATGAACGAAGCAAAGAAGGATTTTCCTTGATATTCAATAAAAGTATCGATCAAATTTGCATTTGAGTACATGATATCAATTTTGATATTTGAATTCCAGAGTAGAGCAAGTCCTCCAGCACCATAGCCTTTGGGCGGGAATAGATAGGTCGATTCGTAGCCGAGCTGCTCCAGCTTCTTTTTTACAAAGTCATCGGGATTTTTGGTCTCCATTAGAAAGATGATATCCGGATCAACCTGTCGTTTGATCTCCCGGAGACGTCGAACTGTCGCGGGATTCCCTAACCCTTGACAGTTCCAACTCCCTATTGCTAAGGAGGCGGATCTGCCGGGGTACGAAAACCCGACTTCTTCCACGACACTGGTGGGATCATGTTCCTTAGTGGCTGATTGTCCGAGTTGGCGCTATTTGTATGCTCAGAGGAGTTCCGCGATGCATCCGATCTTGCCTTGGAGAGCTTTTTGTCTCTATTACTTTTGGAGGCATCAGTAGCTAATTTTCGTCTACTCAGTGGAGGCCTTGTGCTCGGAATCCTTCTTTTTTTGGTGCTTGACCCCGGCAGCTGCTTAGGACTTGAGTTAATTGTTTTCCTCCCCGGTGGTCTTCCCGGCTTTCTTTTAGCTTCAGGGGCCCCAGAAGGTCCGGTTATGGTTGTATCTTTTACTTGGGGACCAAGCCTCTATAAAGCTGAGATGCGCTCAATACTAGTGGGGTTGGGTTCCTAGATGGGTATTTGGTTCCCCATTGGCCCTGTAGTTTGCACTATCATCAAGGCTGTTTCTTCTATTTCACCTTGTTCCTCAGCTAGGCGCAGTCTTTCTTGTCTTGCTGCACTCTCCGTGGGATCAACACATTTGGTATACTGAGTCATGAACTCTCTTACTTCTCCTGCAGATTTTTCTAGCGCCATTTGAGATGCTTCTAATTGTTCACTCCGAAGGGGAACCCCCTTACTGGAGGACTCTGGCACCTTGGAGAGGAGCTGGCTTCTACCATTCTCGTAGTATTGTGCAGTTGGTCCCGTTCTCTATCCTTTGGGGAGGTGCTAACTTGTCGGGGGCGCCACTGGAGACTAGCTGGGGGCCGTGTTCTCTCTTTGTATCGAGGGGGTCTTGAGTGTTCCTCCCTGTCCCTGCTTTGCTGTCTGGGCGTGGAATGATGGCTCTCTCTACGCGAGGAGTGCTCCTCTCTTCGGTCCGCGGGGGGGGGGGGGGGGGGGGGGGGGGGGGGGGGGGTGGAACTGGTTGCGAGAGTGAACCCCTGACAGGTCTCTGTGAGGATAGTACTCGTTTCTCTCCAAGCCTCTTGGATATCTCCGTTCTGGAGGTGCCTGTACCGTACTTTGGAAGGTATTGTTCTCTCTCCTTGATTCACCTTCGTCGTAACGGTGTAGGCCTGATTTGCTGTTTTTCCCAGAGGCCTCCTGCTGCTTCTCTTTCAGTGCTCGAAGTTGAGCCTTAGCTACAAGGCAGTCTTTTATTTCATGATCTAGGCGAAAACACTTTGAGCAATGCCTTTCTAGCTTTTCATACTTCAGTGAGGCAGTCACCTCTTCTCCATTTGAGTAATCTATGACATACTTCATCAATAGAGGTAGTCAGCCATTTACTTGCACCCGCATTCTAACTGTTGAGGCCGTTATTTCTGATTTTTCATACACTCCAAGGTCCTCTCCGATACTTTTGATGGTTTCTTCAGACCAGAGGTGTACCGGTATACCTTGAACTTTAATCCAAAATGGGATGAGAGAGGGGAAATCACTAGAGAAGGTCGGCTCCCACCGTTGAACTATAATCATCCACCTCGCATAGTGAAATGGGCGCTTCTATAGTACTGAGGTCAGGTCATCTTCGGTCTCAAAAATGAATTGGAACATGCCATTCCCTAAGTCTGAACCCACTGGTCTTGTCTCGCCTTTCCACAACTCTGTGAAGAAGGGTATAAGAGATGTTACCCGTTGAACAGAGGGGTTTGTTACCTTTCCAATAAGCTTGAGGGCATGTTGTCGTAGAAGATCTGGGTTGTTAGGGGCTTGAGCTCGGATTCTACCAGTTCGGGGGGCTTGGTGGTTCTCCGTTACCACTCCTTTACCCTTCTCGGCAGAAGAGAGTCGTCTATGCATCGTTAAGCTCCGGTTGTACTGTGGTTTGGTGGTTACAGAGCAATTTTGACTCAATCCTTAAAAATTTTATGGGGAGATGAGTTTTAGTATCAAAAGGAGCAGACAGGAATCCCTGTATCACTAACTTCAGGAAGACAAAGTATTCATCGGCGGCGAGTTGGCCGGAGCATGGCGGACCCTCCGACCGCAGGTCGGGGGCTGAACCCGGTGGATTAAGAGCAGAGACCGCTAGGGACCAACGTGTACTGCCAAATTCGGCTGTGACTTTGAAATATTCCGGATCGCTGCAGTGGCTTTTTGCAGTAAAAGGAAAAAGAGTGATGTGTAAAGGTATGAAGACTTCTTCAGACCAGTGGTTCGAAGCTTTCTTGACAAAAGTGCCCGGGAGAACTTTTTCACTCTTTCTTTCTATTCCTTTAGTTTTTATATTTCTTATCTTGCTTATAATGTTTATACCTATTAATATATGTTTCTCATTCATCAGAGATTCAGAGTGCTACTTGGATCAATGATAGTTGTAGGGCAGAGACTTCAAGGTCTAGCTTGGATCACTTAAACAATGAGGTGATAGTTTTGTATCACAATGTCTACTTATTGGTTAGTATAGTGAGAACGATATTATGTTAGTTCATAGCGTCAGTGAATCTTTTTTTCTTGTCTTCTTTACAGCTAGAACGGATGAAGAATGAGAATTTACTACAACCTCAAAATGATAATGATTCAGACACTAGATTTCTGGATTTGTAATAGGAGCTTGTACAGTTGCTTTCAGGTGTGGAATCTTCCAGAGTTTCAGAGATATAAGCGATCTAATAGAAGAAATGTTGGAGACCAAAGGCCGGTATGCATCGGTAGAAGCTTAAGGAGATGCATGACCGTTACTCTCAGCTAAGCCGCAAGTTTGCAGAGGTTGAAGGAGAGAGACAAAAGCTAATGATGACTCTTAAGAACGTTAGGGCATCTAGAAAAGCAATGCTCTTAAACTTTCATCATCACTTGGCGGCTTACAAGTTCAGCAGTATCCAGAAATTTTTTTTACTGATGTCATAATTTAATTATTATTTTAATAAAATATTATTAATATTTATTAATATAAATTTAAATATTAAATAATATAAATATTTAACAAAAAATATAATATATATTTCAATAATGTTAAAATATCAAATTTTAATATAAACACATACACAAATGTTCAATTTTGATTTAGAAGACCCACAAAATAAATAACAAAATTATATTTATAGGTTTAGCCTAAAAAAAAGTTTGTTTTAGACAAAACAAAAGAAAATATAATGGGCTTTAGGCCCGTATCTTAAAAAAAAAAAAAAAAGGAGTCAAGGGATAGTTGAACCCGGGTGAAAGGGGTGTCAAAAGGGCAGAGTTTACCAACTGAGCTAGTGTGTTTAACAACAAACGGATAACAAAAACAAAGGTTTATAATTTAAGGGGTGTCAGCTGACACTCCCACCAACATAGATCCGACTCTGTCAGCAGTACCTAAGTCCTTGCTTGAAATGACTTTTCAGACAACAATGTCTGACTTGTTAGGTGCATTGCCCTTTGCTTTCAAGAGCGTGAACCCAAAACAGACTTGGAGCTAGATAGACAATGATGACGAAGAACCTTGGATATCAGGTACATCGGCCCTTGACTCTGTAGCGGTACGATTAGGGTCTCTAGTAGTGAAATGAAGCTTTCCACGAAACCAGAAAGCAGATAAATAGCAGTGCAGTTTCAAATCATTTCAAAATTTTGTTTAAAAACTATATATTTTAAAGAAGTAATAATATTTAGATTTAAAATTTAATAGTTTCGTATATATATATAATTTTTAGGGTGAAATTTTAGGCCTTAAATTTTGAAATACATTTCAAATTAATTTGTATATTTATTAAAAAAATTAAGAAACATTTTTATTTTTAGAATCAAGATCATGTTATGATTAAGTATTAACTCACGCCTCCACCTAAATCGTCTAGCTCCGGCCCGGTGTTTGCCGGTGTCGGAGGCACCCCTCCATTCTCTTTTCACCATCGATCTAGCTTCCCCTACGGCGGTGAGATCATTGGAGGAGTGGTTTAGTGGCCGGTGGAAAAGAGTTTTGCTTCTACAGTTCTCGGAGGCAACGCGCCGGAAGGTTTCACGAGGACAGAGTAGTCAATGTGAACCTTGTTGCAGGTGCGTGGTGGAGCCATACATCCCATCGTCGGCGGTTTCTGCTCCACACCCTTGAAGCTGGGAATTCGTTTATCCTGTCCGGTTGAGGTGTCAAGGTCCGCATTTTATCCACTCGGTTCTGTGTCTGGCTAAGGATCAAGACCTAGCTTTCTCGGGAAAGCTAACCAAACTCGGATGCGCGCCGCTCGGTGTAGCAGCCGGTGGTACATGGGCTACATTCTAATCAAACGGCGACCATCAGCTTTGTTCTTGAAATTGGTTCCGAATTGGTTTGAGGGTTTTCGGTTGAGCCTTTGTTTTTGTATCGATTGGTCTATTTAGGTTGTGTAAGGGTCATCCTCTCTGCTGTAGGATGTTTTGTTCTCATTATGGTGCAAAAGGGCAGTGTTGTTTCAGCGGGTAGTGCATTGAATCATTCAGTTGCAAAATTATCTTCGAGTTGTAGTGGATGCAATGATCTTTCGTCGCTTATGTGTGCTAGTGCTTATCATGGTTATGGGTTTTGAGCGACGAAGCTCGGTTGTGTGGAGGTTTTGGTGGACTTCTATCTAGGTGTAAAGTGGACGTCAGTGCGTTCATGCCGTATCCGAGAGATGTGTGGATCGTGAAGCGATCTTTCTGGTCGGGTTGTGAAGTCTTGGTTCTTAGTTGCGAGTGGGGATGGTATCGTTTGGCGGGCCATAGACAGCAGCGATAGATCCGGGTTGAAAAGGCGCTACGGTGTAGCATCGATTTATCTAGATTATTGTTATCCGCTTCTTCGGAGATCGTTTGCACTGATTTGTCATTTGCTTTGGTGTAGTTGTTTTAGTTTATTGAGCTGTAGTGTGTTGTTGTTCTTTTGGTTAGTTAAGGGTGGGTTCGAAAGTTACCCCGGGGTGGGTTCGAAAGTTGCCCCAGCGTGGGTTCTAGCTGTCTGTTCCTTAGGCTCTTGGTTCTGGAGATATTTTTTATCTGCCAGCTTTTGTATTAAACTATCGTATGAATGAATTTCAATTTGGGAAAAAAAAAAAAAATCAAGATCATGTTGGAACGTTCTACTTGACGTGCTAAAAAATATATTTCTCGCAAAAAGATTTTGAATCTGTCATATCACAAATAGGGACTTCACCGATGACAACTTTTCAAGTATCTTCCTTTTGAACGTACTCTTTTATCTTCCCATTCTCATACAAAAATGTATAACTCACCATCCACCACAACGCAAAGTCGAGGGTGGATGATATTAAAAGATCCATAAGGTTGAATCTTGTTCTGTTTTGTGCCACTAATGTGAGAATCCTCTTTTATCTTTCTTGTTGTACATAATCTCTTTAGAAATCTTTCACGACAACTAATAACATTGTTTCAATGACGTGCACGTGAGAACAACTGAACAAACATGAAACCAGTGTCTTGTTAAATCATAGAACACAAACGCTCACGGTTTTTATAAAAGGACAAAAATTAGTAGGAACAAAGATAAAGAACGTGAAGCGTGATCTTATTAACATAGAGAATAGGTTTATATACAACATTGGAAGCAGACTGATAAGGAAAGCTATAATTACAGAGAATATACAATCTCTAGCATATCATATGAAATATCTTCTTTATAAAAGATGACACTCTTGTGTGTTCAAAAGGAAACTTTGAAAGGGCCACATTTTGCATGAATGATGAACGTTAGAGTTAAGTCTTGGTCCTTGTTCTGATTTTAGGAACCCTTGGTACAATATACTCAGTACCACATGAAATTATTCATATTCACATTTCACACCTTACACATTTCCCATCATCTACACAAAGTTATGTCTAGTTTTTCACCTTTTACTTAGTTTCTGGTAAAAAAAAATTCATATTTTTTATTTTCTGATGTGGGTAAGAAAAGTGTAGGGTAGAATAATGATAATGATGTCAAATAGCTGTGGAGAGTAGTCGTAGTAGAATTATAGGGGGGCGACCTTGGTTTATATATAGAGATAGGTCCACCCAAAACCATAGAATGATAGAACTAATGATGATAGTTTCAATTTAGTTTTATAGTTAAGAGTAAACTCTACTAAAAAGAAACTTTGACTACACATTTAAACATAAAATCACATCAAAAGTTCAATACGGTGTTACCTCTAAAACCCATACCTGTAACCTGTTAACCGAATGAACGAAAGTACCTCCTATATCCATAAACCATTACTTATTAACCTAGTAAACCAAGTACTACCTCTATCCATTAACCCTAATATTATTATTATTATTTTTGTTTAATTTTTGGGTATTCCAAGCTCATGTAGAAGTCCATACTAATATCCAAAATGATGATACAACCCATGTATGGACTTTTATTCCGGGTATTCAAATGGACCGTAAAGTATATTCATATCTGCGTGGACACAAGGTGAAGTGTAGTTGGGTTTTCTCGAACCTGAATTGTTTGGTAATCCCAATGTCCGCCTACCACTAGACCACTATCTTGTGATTAGGTAATGCCTTATTAATTGATAGATAAGTTTTTTTTCTAATGTTAAAATGGATCAGGAATCAGAGACGGTTACAAGTTTGTTTTGAACAAAATATTAAAATCAAACTATTAAAATCCTAGTTTCATCCACCCACTAAACCTGACATGATCTGTTAGTTTGCTTTTTTAAATCCTTCGATATCAATATCAATATCACGTTTCGAGAAGTTTCTTTATCTTCTTGGTTTTGTTAGAAACTCATTAACATTTACTAATCATAAAACGAGAATAGTTAATGGTACCACCACAATTATATCCTTATGTATCATCAACTGGATCATATATTTCTCTGCTTAAATGTAAAAAGTATAAGCATATGAAGTTATGAACAAAGAAGATCCCCTTTTTTTTTAATCAAAGAACAAAGAAGATCCCTTCTAACAATGTTGCACTTACTTTGACAAATCTGGCTTCTCTTACTTTTGTCTACGTCTGATGATGTAATGTGATATTGATTGAGTCGAGGTGAGTACAACAACAACTACTACAAAAATAGAAGCAGAAATGCTTTTGGAAAAGTAATAACTTTTTATTTTTTAAAAATGTTACCAACCTTAAGCATCACACTTGTCTCTACCACTTGATGTCTTTACGAAGTTACAGCTGTCTCTACTTGAAATGACTTGTTCTGCCACTTCCTTCTCGCTCTTCTAGTAACCACCCATCTCTGTCTCTCCACAAAATGATTGATATTTATAATAATAATATGATTAATATCTAATTGATATAATATGCATATAGATATAATAAATACCTTAAGAAAGAGTCCAGTTCATGCATTTTGTTGGTTACTACTTCTTAGTCTTTTAGTTCGAAATCTTTCTTGGCTTAGAATAGAAGTAACGGTATTGATATATTACTTCCAAACCAAGTTTATAGCTTTCCTTGGGGTCCTGTTTTTTTGTATATATCAACAATTGTATATAAGCACTTGTCATGTACAATGGATAAACACTCAAAATCATCAATCCTAATCGCTTTTATGAGAATTTGGACCACATCAGGAACCAGTTGTTATGTGTACGAATGTATCATAACCGCAAAGGTACATATCTGTCTCCACGAAGTATACAGAACTGCCATTCATGTTTGATTAATATATAGATGTGTATATTTATCGACAGAGGTCTTTGGCTACATCGAAACAGCTATGCATTTGCCTTTTTGAACTTGTAATGCAAAATTTTATCAACCATTATCTAAAGCATTGGTTGTTTCAAACGCAATTCTTGCATTGGGTTTTTCATAAACGTAAATTTCTATTTGTTTGACGTTGACAACTAACAGGTTGATGATGTAAGACCATCTTGTAATGGTTTATTCTATTTTTTCATCTAAAATAGAGTAACTCTGTAACAGAGTCGGATGTTGTTCCAATGATATTCTATTTTAGAGTGAAAATAGAGTGATGCACAAAAAATAAAAAGTTACTCTATATATGGAGTAAAAAAATAAGTTTACACTATTAAAGAGTAACAAATATAATACCATTAGAAAATTTTTACTCTAAACTCTATTTTAAAGGGGAAAATAGAATGGGGTTGGAGATGCCACAAGACCATCTCCAACCCAAACCTATTTTTCCTCTATAATTCCCACTAAAACAGTGTAACTCTATTATATAATAAGTTTTGCTCCACTTCTGTTTCATTCACCGTCTCTTGTTCGATTCAAATTACTTCGGTTTGATTTTTTATTTGAAATCTAGATAACGCACGTGCCTCAGTTGGGAAAGAGATAACGATAGTGAGTTGTCTAGAGGGTATTTTGGTATTTGGACAATGAAAAAATGTGTGTCAAGTGTGAAATATCTTATTGTGATATTACAAACTCAAAAAGTGTCGATGAATGTAATTGTTTCTGATATAATCTATATATTCCGAACTTTTTATGCTACTACTAATGTACATTCAGTATTGGTAACAGTAATAACATAAATAAAGCAAAGTATACTCTTAGCTTACAAGATATATCAAATTCAAATTATTCTCCCTTTTGCATTTATTATATCTACAATTTGCATATCAACTCATTTGTTATATAATACTACCTTTTGAGATATCCGCCGTTAAATGGGTCCAAAATGCCACTTTGAAGTTTATGATTTATTTTAAATAAAACAAATTACTTCAGTAAAATAGTCCCAAACGAATCTATCGTCGTACTACATAATCAATCTCGATCAAGTCACTAGACACTAGTGCGGCATCTATATGTATAACTTCTACAATACAAACAAGGTGCTGACTATTTTAATATACTAAGTAAGGTTTAATCAATTAATACAGATACTATTGTGCTGCTACAATACAGTTTCATGTCGAAGAGTTGTTTTGTTAAGGAAAAATTCAAATGGTTGAGATAAGTTTGTCTGGACTGATGATGACTTGCAAACCTCACAGAGACCCAGAGACCTATGTCCTAAAAACAATTTTGAGTATGTGCATGGAAGTAAAAAGGATACATACAAAGAATCTCATCATTTCTGTTTATTCTTTCTTGGCAAATGTTGCAAATTGTAAAAAAAAAAGGAGGTATAAACGAAAGTATAAAATGAATTGGGTGAATGGAGAATGATACAACTAAGTACATTAATCATTTTCTTATTTTTATTTTCTTGTAGAAAAATCCATAAAATCAGCACCTCGAGGGAGGAAAAGAGGGAAAAGCACCTATAAAAGTGAACACTAAAACCCAAAATACACGAATAAAAATATGAAACTAATTAAAACACGACTCAAAACGCTAAACATTTCAATGACTCTTTAGTCTTTACTTTTATTAATCTTTTAGCAAAGAAAGGGACCAAATGTACGTTATTAATTTATTAGCATGTTGTGTGTTGATCATGGAAATATCCTAGTTAATCTTCACCATAAAATTTCAATGTCAATGTAAAAACACCTTTTGAAATGACCTCAACAATTTTACCACCAAAAAGAGTCTTTTATTCGGCTCACCCTATCTTTCTTTTTGAGTCATATAGCTCAATTTATATGTACATATTTCTGATGACAAAACTTGACAAGAAATCAACTTGTAGTCTATGTAATTTGTAAAACATATGTCATAATCTATCTATAACTATAAAGTTGAAGTATCTGCTTTTTTAGGCTGTCAACGTCATTCTGGAGAGGAGGGGAAATCGTGACACGTCAGCGTTTCTTAAGTCGTTGTCTCTGGGTTCCATTGTTTTGTTGGGCCTTACAGCATGCAGCCCATCACGTGTTTTAGAACATAATGGTGACTAAACGCCCCGTTAAGGATTAGGTTTACTCGGAGTGCTTCTCGCGTCTCCAGATCGAAAGGCGACACCTCTTGCGCAGCTGACCTTCCGTCTCCTTCGTTGCAAGCACTCAAAAACCGATCAATCAATCATCTTTAATCCCCCCCTTCCATTAATCTATCACCCACGATCTGGATTCAATGCGATATTGTTGATGTGCAAGGCGTTTGAGTCGACTATAAAAAGGTATGCATGGTTCTCTCGGAGACTACATCTCATTCGTTCTTAACTCATCAGAAAATACAGTGCTTTCGGTAACGTGACTTATATGTTATACTGCAGATTTCACGACATCATCTTTATGCTACCCGAGAACTTGGACTGAGATAGAAAATATTGAGTTTTGATATGCTTTAAGTTTTAGATCTTTCGGCCTCATGTCATTTTCATATGTCTGATTTTTTGAAAAATTTGACTGAGTGGAATATGCATTCTTCCGCAAAGGATCGTGAATATGACTCAAAGAGACATGTATGTTCATGATTGAAACAACGATGGTTTCGTTTCTTTCTCTGAATGTGTCTTCTCTTTTGAATTAATCCATGGACGAGAGAGCTCAAGAGATGCTCCACTTCATCCACCCATGTAATTTTCTTCTTCTTTTTAATCACTTTTATTTTATCTATTTATAGTTTTTGTTTTGTTTTTCTTAGGCTGAAGCAGCTGATTATGCGACAGATCCTTTGCAAAAGAGTAAGAAAATAATTGAGTTACACACTTTCTGAGATGCTTTTGTGGTCCATATTAATTTAATCTAATTGAGCATGCGGCTCTGTAACATGTAATACAAAGAGCGTTAGGTACAGAGCTTTTGGAGACTTTGGTTTAGTATGGTTAAGATGGACATTGGAGATGAATATATTTTCTCGGTCCTAACTCCTTTTGGATTCTTTCCTTTAGAACTTCAACAGCAGCTCTGTCAATGGCATCTTTATATGGACAAAAATTGCCTCTGTTGACTTAGTTTAGGGTCCTTCACCAATCTACAAGCAGTTCCTTACGCCAGGCGGTGTATTCACAACTATAAAAGGTCAGTCTTCATCCCTTGAAAATCATTCTCTTCATTCGTAAAACACCAAAGAAAACTTATTTAAAGTATAATGGCTAATTCATCAATCCTTCTTGCTGATTTGAAAGACGGGCGATGTTCCTCCACCGTTGAGGTGCGACTGCTCAGATTCTTGGCAGCAAGGAACGTCAAACTCGGTGGTGAGCTGATGGCATCGATATGCTTCTCCTCATGATTCTAAGGTTATTATGTTCTTAAAACTCATGATTATCAGACCTTTGCATTCATATATTCATTGAATCACTTTTAAATGCGAAATTTAGAACCCGTCGGTTGATTATGATTTCTTCTTCACCTCATGATTATAAGACTTTTGTATTCATATCTTCATTGAACCTCTTTTGAATAATAAATTTAGAACCCGTTAGTTGATTATGAATTCTTCTTCACGTCTGTTTCACAATGCCACATCAGAGACACATAGCTGTTTCGACAAGGAGACTTATGCAGGGGAAAGTTACTTTACAAGTAAGTATCTTGGTGATTATTAAATGATTAATTATATGAGTACGTTATATTACTTATCCTGCACTCAATCTGCCTGGATATTGTTCATCCATGTAGGCTGGTCTCCAAAGACACTGGGAATACATCAGCAGCTTCACTTTTTAGAGGCTACGTAAAGGTTGAACGTTTGACCATGGCTGATCACAACGAGTTTATCATCACTACTCCATCTCAGGTTGTACAACTAGCTTTAGAATTTGTTAGTCCTGCATTTTTGAACTTTGTATGTGATTCTAATATTCAAAGAATGTAGGAGATTGACTTCGTTTGCCTGCACCTGGAAGGTCAACGGCATCGAGATGGACAAAGGGTGGTGTTAAGTTTCTTGCTCCAAGTGTACCAAGAAACTTCAGTGGATTGTCTCATCCTTTACCTGCGTGCACTGCAACAATACTAATGTTGTTGGTGTCCTCCGGTATGTATCATTCAGTAACATTTTATTATCAATCATTTGCACCAAAAGTCCACACACGCAGATATACCCATGATTTTAAATGCATGTTTACTGACTGATATCGTGTGGAGATGACCATTGCTAATGATACTGCTGAAGGTCTATTTGATGGTTTTGATTGGGAAATGACAAACTTACATAACATCAGTGCCTGTGAAGCTGGTTCTGTTGGTACGTCAATTTCAGCGCATATCATTATCCGCCAGTTTGCTCTGAATATGTTCTAATATACTTCCAACCAATCATTGATCACTTGGTTGGAGAGTTTGTGAACCCATAGGAAACTCAGGTCCCCCCCCCCATTTTTTGCAGACATGCAGGAAGCACTGACTACTGGAGCAGCTCCAAGTGGTGCCGCCAATAAGAAGTCTCCAGCTGGAGCAGCTTCCAAGATGGCCAAGAAAGCATGGACGGCATAGGTTAAGATAATAAGAGCTCTGGATGCAGTATTTCCTCTTTAAATAACACATCAGTGTTTCTTTACAATTTTAGTTTTGTTTTCCCCCTCTGGAGCTATGTTTGGTTCGGACAATCTTTATAAAATTTAAGTTCTTTTTTAAAACAAAATCTGTCTAAGTTTAAATTAGTCGATATATTACTCATGTCATTTAACTACTCAGGATTAGTTTTTTTGTTTGTTTTTTGTCTAGGATCCATTACTTAGGATTAGTTTAAGTACGCGACATTCAAATTCTACTTCAAATAAAAAGGGGTTTTAAGGGTCAACTATCAGAGTTGTCTTGAACAAGATTAACATGAAAGATCTGTGAATTGAAACAAGAAATCAAACCCAAATACCACTCCTTACGAGTCCACAACAAAATAAACTCCAAGTGACCCCCAAATATGAGCTAAACATCTTTAAAAACAACTAACATCAAGACAATTCTAATCCACCAAGGCCGTCCTAGATTATAGTAAGACCCTGTTCAAAAAAAAAAATATTGACTATATATTTAACAATGTAATGAAATAATTTTAAGAATTAATAGTTTTATCTATAAATATTTGAGGTTTCTCTTCGAATTATAAACTATAAATTTAATAATACATGAAATTTTAAACCAAATTTATATATTGGTTTTGAAAAAATTTCTTAATATTTTAATTTTATTTTTAGACTTGGACCTCGCTCAAATGTTCCACTAGCACACGTTATTAAACGACCATGCATACCACCTATATTTTTTCTTTCAATCAAACAATCCACCCAAACATAATTACATACAAAAAGACATTAACATACAATATCACCCCCATTAGTAGTCATAACACACGAACAAAAAAATCAAACAACAATTCCCATAGATCAATGAAAATTAAAAACATTGAATCTAATATATTTTCCTCTTTTAAACTTTTATGTCACGAATTCCAAAAAAGAATCTTAAACATAAATCTAATAGCGATATTAAAAAATAAATATACATATATATATAATTTAACTTACTGAATTAAAGACATAATATAAAACAATTTAACAAAAAAACATCAATGAAATACTCTAAAAGTTTTACAGCCCAAAAATAAAAATAAAACATAGCTCTACTAAAATAATCTACACAATCGTTTTAAAAAAAACAATAACAAAAATAATGATTTATACATAATATATACCCAAAAATTTCAAAACAAAAAAATAAATACAAAAAGAATATTTTATATAGAATATTATAATTTTATATATCACAAATATATTATATCCCGGTCGACCCTAGTATTATAATAGATCAGTTTTTGCTCACTCCTCAGCGCGCCACGTCATCGTTTTGTGGGTCCCACTTTTAAAAAGTGTCAAACCCATGGCTCGAACCCGGGTTATTAAGATATAAACACCAACATTTATACCACTAAGCTAACTGATACCTTTGTACATTGATGGCCGAACCTAATATATATTTATGAAGGTCGGAAGCCCTTGCTTCTTCAGCTTCCTCTGAGGGTCGGACCTACAAGTGTGTTATGGGTTTCATTTTTAAATGAGATTCATCACGTTATATGAAAAAAAACTTAAGGTTGCAACAATTATGGTTTTCCTATATTGTAAACTGTTGTAGTTTAATATGAGTTATTTTCATCATTGTCTCAAACAAGTCTGAGTTACAGAGTTGCGCCGTGTGTATGTTCGTAATCTATTTTTTCACCGGTGAACTCTTCATGTCCCCATCTTAAATCGCTTGATCATAAATATTCCTGATTTGTAGCCCCTCTGTAAACCATATATATATGATTCTCATCTTTGATGAACCCAATCTGCATCTCCACAAAACTCATTGATTACTCTTACCTTTAACAATCTTTTAGAAAATGTTTCTCTCTGCCTCCCCAGTTCGTCAAACCGGCGTCCCGGCGTCCGTCACTCAACCTTCGAGTCTCTCCGTCTTGGTCTTAGTAGTCAGAGCATAGCCTCTGGCTTCCTCCGCTTTTGGGATTCCCTGAACTTCAAGAAAGACAGGGAGTTTGTGGGAATCACAGTTCTTTTCCTTGATGAAAAGGTAATTTAATCTTCGATTTATCACCCTTATTTAACATAATTGTTTTAATTTATTTCCTGATTCTTTGTTGGATAATACTATTTGCAGATTCCGTGATTCATGGGTTTACTCCCGTCGGACGTGCTAATCATTACATGCCATCTTTGAAAGCAGATTCCATTGTGAAAGTCGATCGTTTTGAGGTTGCTAGGTGCTCCAAGTGATTGCGAACACAAACCCAGAAATTGGTAAACATAGCATATTTGGCAGCTCCAAGCAAGATTACAATCAGGCAAATTCAAGTGGAATGACATACCAACAACTGAAACTGATAATTAGTCAACAACTTATCCCATATTTTCCTTATCTGAAAAAATCTATTGTGTTTCTGATCTATTTTTTCATCTACGCAACTTTAGCCTCTGTCATGGATAGCTCTCTCCCAAGAATTGCATTGACTATGGTTTCTGGGAGGAAAAAAATCTTGCTTCTGAGAAAAGACCGTGACAACCCTGTTGTAAGATTTTAGTTTGTGCAGAACAAAAAACCTTGATTTATTTTCTATTTAGTATAGTGATAGTTGTTGACAATCATTAGTTATTTGCCAATATGTTTTTTATGCGGCATTTCAGAATTCTCTATTCCAAGCAGAACAACAGATGGAAGCTAATTTTTTCTGGAAGCTCCTCGACTTCAAGACAGAATCAGAAGATAGATGTTGGTGGGAGGTTAATCAAGGGAATACTTCAGAGAAGTGAGACGGCCTAGCCAGACTTCATCTTTTGTACAGTCTGAGCAAAGAGTGGAACCCACAAAACAAGAGAGAAGAAAAAAGAAAACACGAAATTAACATATTCAGATCTTCTCTCTTGCATGTCTAACATTTGGCGCCGACGAAACTCAACACCCACGGCAGACGAAGCTGATGCAAGTAAACCTCTCATCAATCATGCTTAAAATCAATCTACGCTTTTCAATCTCACAAACTAAGAAACAATTTTACCTACATGAATCGGGAAATTAGTGCCCACATTCCCGACATAGAGAAAAAAAAGAGTTGAAGTCCTAACAGTTTTTTCAGTATTAGACTAAACCACAGATTCAAGGCCCTGTTATTTTGAAACCCTAACATTTTAAATCCAAATTTATTATTTTTCTCCATGCACTATTTGATTTATATACAAACAACTACCTAAGTAAACACTAACAAGTTCCATCACCTTCAATTTTGAACATATAAGATATAAAAATATCAACATATGACTTCGTCGTTCATTCTTATATCAAACTCATCAACCTATGTAATATCCAAAGTCCCATCAATCACATTATAGACAAAAAAACAATAAAATCCCGTAAACAAAACTATAAAATATACCTATAATGTAGTCGACTCCGCGCTTGCGTAGAGAATTTTGTAATCAAATCTAACTACTAATGGTGAAGATTATTAGCTACCAACATTGAAACTTATATAATCATATTCAAATACTAAGGTACTCGGGCTCATGATTGTAACTTCTCTCTGTTATTTTCTTGTGCTTGTATCCAACTATTATATATTTTGTTCAAAAAAGAATCAATTTTTCCAAAGACCCAAAAGAAAAAGAGATGATGGAGTAGCGCTTCTGCAAAGAGGAACAAACGTATTTCAATTTTCAATTTATTTATCAAGTGTAAGAAACAATAGACCCACAAAATAAGATAGATTTCATGAACCAAATGCCGTCCAATATGTCTTATTTTCTTGTTTTCTCCAAAAACATTACTCTTTTTTTCATTTCATTTTCAAATCTCAGCTTTTTTTTTCTTCTTCTTGTACAAGGAAACTACTTATCATCTTTCATCCTCAGTAGGAAACACTCATCATTGTACCCAACAATCACTTTCAATCCTCAGAAATCAGAATCAAAAACCTCTTCACTCTTCTTCCATATATACATACACACACCTTCCAAATCTCTATATAACCTTTTCCCTCTCCTCCAATCCTCTCTCTCCCTCTCTCTCTCTCTTAATATCTTTTCAATTTGATTATCGACCCAGCTCACCAAAGATCAGATCTTTGACAAAAAATGGATCCGTCCTCTGCTACCTCGGTGAACGGATACTACTCATTTCTAAACAGATCAATGGATGATCTCGAGAGGGTTTACCTCTCAAACAACTTCATGTCCGTACACTTCTTGCAGAGAACTCTCTGTCTTCTCCGCACCTCTCACTCACACCTCACTCTCCTCGTTCAAAAGCTTCAGCTCCCCGTCGGCGACAAATGGCTCGATGAGTATATGGACGAAAGCTCCAAGCTTTGGGAAGCTTGTCTCGTCATCAAATCCGCCGTTTCTTCCATCGAAAACTTCTCCTCCGCCGGTATTTCAATCGCTTCAACCCTCGACGGCCATTATCACCACCGTCGGTTATCTCCTCAGCTTTCTCGTCAGGTGGGTCATCGGAAAAATCGAATCTTTTTGTTGTTTTTGTGATCAAAATCGAAACTTTCAATGCTCTGTTTTGCTGGTTTAGTAATCAAAATCAAAACTTTCAATGCTCTGTTTTGGTTTAGTGATCAAAATTAAAACTTTATATGCTCTGTTTTGTAGTTTAGTGATCAAAATCAAAACTTTCAATGCTCTGTTTTGTTGGTTTAGTGATCAAACTCAAAACTTTCGATGCTCTGTTTTGTTGGTTTAGTGATCAAAATCGAAACTTTCGATCCTCTGTTTTGCTTTAGGTGACAGAATCAAAACATTAAATGCTCTGTTTTGTTGTTTTGTGATCAAAATCAGAACTTTGAATGCTCTGTTTTGTTGGGTTTAGGTGATAAGGGCGATAACAGGGTGTAGGAGAGAGGCGATAGGGATAGAGGAAGAGAACAGAGCTTTAATGGAGAATCGAGTTCAAAGGTTCCCTTTTTGGTCGGAACAGACGGCGGCGATGGAGTCGTCGACGAAGTTACAGAACGGGTTCAGTGGTTTCCGCGGCGTGCTCTACGCGACGAGGAACATGAGCTCGCTTCTACTTATGGTTTTGATTCACGGTCTCGTCTACTGTTTACCCGGCGACGCAACGCTGTCTCAAACGCAAACGCAGAACCAAGTCGGCGGTTTTGTCGGAGCGATGGGGAGGTTGCAGCAGAGAGTGGCGGCTGAGGTGGGGAGGATGGGGGTGAGGAAGGGGATGTTGATGCACGAGTACAGGAGGAGCAAGGCGGCGTTGGAAGAGCTGAAGGCGGAGCTTGAGCGGAGATTCTGCGGCGGAGGAGGGGAAAGCGAAGAGGAGGGAGAGAGGGCGTTGAGAGAGAGGGTGGAGAATCTGAAAGGGTGTTTTGGTAATTTGAGGAATGGGACAGAGAGTATAGTGGCGCAAATCGATGATTTGTTTGATGAAATTGTTGAAGGAAGGAAGAAGCTTTTAGATTTCTGCAGCCATAGATGAATATCAAAAGCCGACATTTTTCAGTTTCATAAATAAGCAAAAGAAAAAGAAAAAAAATTATAGACTTTAGGCTTAGCAGAATCGTTTGGTAGGGGGAGTTGTTGTAACTCTTTTTTTTATTTTGCTGCTATGAAAAGAATTTAATTTTTTTTGGTCAGTCTGCTCTATTTTATGGAGTATAATTCTAGAAATAGAATTTATTCTCTGAATCATATCTTAAAGCAAATGTCTGCTTTTTAGTTTTGGTTCCAGCCCGTTGCAGATGTTGCTGTTCAATAAAATTTCAGAACAATTTTTTAATCTAATGTCTGAACCATACATGATATATCAATGAAAAGACTGTAATGTGATTAGAATTGCAGCAGTCATGTCTCAAAGTGAAACTTCAGTGAAATATTTGATCATCCACCTTCACTAATAGGACCATATATCATTGGACTATGACAACTTAATTTTAAAATTTTGGTTAAAGATGAGGGAGTCAAAGGGAGTGCTTGTTGTTCTCTTGCAGCATCTCCAATGTACACCTCTATATTTTTCTTTAAAATAAAGATCTCTATTACAAAGGTGAAAATGTTCCAATGTATGCCTCTATAATAGAGTTCCTCTATTTTAGAGAAAAATATAGAGAAAAGTTACTTTTTGTCTCTATATTTAGAGGTGAAAATAGCATATCTCTATATTTTCTCTTATAAATAGATGAACTCTATTATAGAGACATACATTGGAGCATTTTCACCTCTATAATAGAGTTTCTCTATTTTAGAGGAAAATATAGAAATGGAAATCGAAATGGGTTGGAGATGGTCTTAGAGATAGTTGGAGAAGAAAAGTAATGAACAAGGCCAATGATAAAAACTAGAAATTTGATTTGATTCACATAATAGAAAGAAGAGAGGAAATAATAATTTGAACTGTGGTTTTATGGTGTTCATCAAAAATAATGACGGGAATGTATCCTTTGTAAAGCAGATTTGTCTTTTTATTCTTTGGCACTCTCATCCAAGTTTACATGCTTTGGGGCACACCATTTGGTGGCTTTTATGTCAATAATAGTTATGATTATTACCAATTTCACACCCTAAATCCTCCCCCACCCACTGTTTCAAAGCACTCCATCTTTACCTCTTCAAGTTTCTAATACTTATTTTAATATTCACTTTACACAATTCACTCATCTCTGCTTTCTCCTTTTTTTCTACCCAAAAAATATCTTTGACAAAATATTCATTTTTGTATCTGTGAGTAAATCTCAGCCCACGAGAATCACTTGGTATATGTGTATCGATAAAGTACCCAAAGTGCCAATTCCCATTACTGCTCGCTCTCTAAATCCTTGACTTTCCAAAGGAATAGTTGAACCCACTAGAAATGTTTTGTTTTTTTTTTTTTTTTGAAGAAGAAAAACTAGAAATGTTTTGTTGAAATATCAAAAATGAGTCTTAAGACATTTCATCTAGTACATAGCTGCAAAATGTTCAACTATCAATTTTTAAGAAAGGAAGAGAGACACCATCCTTTTGCCCTCGACTTTAATCTGTGTATTTGCCTCGTTGGCCTTCTATATTCATCTCATAAAACAAATTACATAGGCTTTGCCAGATCAAGAAAAAAAAACATAGGGCTTTGATAAAATAATTCAATAATACAAGTAAAAAAAATGTGAAGTGAAAATAATAATATAATATTATAGATAAGGAGAGAAGTCACAATCAAAACCAAATAAAACTACAGAGAATCTACTAAATGCTTTTAGAGACTCACCAGAATTCCATGCTTTGCCTCCCAAGTAGGACACAGACTTTCTCAGCTGATTTACCAAATAAACATTTCTGTCCGCCGGATGAGGTTGGTCTACGATCAGAGATTTACCAAATGCACAATGATAATAATAACATAAAAATATTCGTTACAAATAATCAACTTTTTGTATTATTCCTTTTGTTACAGTTTCTTTTTTTTTTTTTCTCTTTTTCAGAATGTAATGATTTTCCCCAAGGTAAAAAGTAATGGTTGAGGTCAGAAGCAAGTATTTTTTCCTCTGGTTACAGAAATTATTTGTGTTCCCCGACACATTCACAATCCTGAAATTATATTATTCCCTTTTCTAAAAAAAAATTTAAACCGCATCGCAGCTAATTTCTCCAAAACTTGTTTTTTCTCCTCTTATATTATTACCACTTGAAAAGAACATAAACGGATACACTAATACCCCCAACACACCCCAATGTCTATGTACACAAGCCTTGAAGAATTACAAACATAGCAATACAGGCAAGTTTGTTTGTTTTTCCCCCTACAAATGTTGATCTAAGTTTAGCAAACTTAGGGAATGTAAATAGATGAAACTATAAAATAGAGAAATGGGTGCGTGGATATAGATTACCATGGCAAAAAAATGAGCTATGAATTTTTTAAGGCTGACTCAAATCTCAAATGCCAGGCATTGCAAACTTAGAAGCAAAACCCTCCACTTGGTTCCTAAGATCTGCAATGTCTTTACAGTGATAGATGCTTTTGAGCGGCTCCTTCTGCAACTTCCCATGCTCCCTTAGTGCAGCACTTGCTATCTGAGCAGCTCTATACAAAAACTCAGCCATTGTCTCAAAATCTTGTTCTAGACAACCTCTTGAGGTCATAGCCGGACTACCTAAAACAGAGGTATACATGAGCACATGTCAAGAATCAGAGAGCAAGAAAAAGGCACGAATCTATTCTAACTCCAGAATCCATAATGTTGAGGCTTCAAATTGATTTGCTTTTACCTATTCTCACTCCTCCAGGAGAAATAACACCATTTTCGCTGAAAATAGCAACTTTGTTGACCGTGATATGACACATCTCGCATACTTTCTCATACACCTTGCCTGAAAAACATAAGTCCAAGGACTTAGCATGTATAGACTAAGATCGCATAGAGCAACTTATTTCACTATCTCCTAATAATAAAGAATAACTAATCACATACCTGTCAAGCCCAAAGGAGTCAGGTCCCAAAGAAGCAAATGATTATCAGTGCCACCTGTAACCAACTTGCACTTTCTGCTTATCAAAGCAGACGCTAAAGCCTTAGCGTTTTTCTTGACCTGTCTCATGTAAACCTTGTATTCTGGTGAAGCGGCCTGCTTGAGAGCAATAGCTAGAGCAGCTATATGGTTATTGTGAGGTCCTCCTTGCAGCGATGGGAAGACAGAAAAGTTTATTTTCTCTTCAAAATCATATTGGGCATTACTCTCACAGTGATTAAGATTAATGCTTTGCTTCTTAGCCTTAAACCCTCTCCTATAAAATATAATACCGCCCCTAGGTCCACGGAGAGACTTGTGCGTTGTCGAGGTAACAATATCGCAATACTCAAACGGATTCGGAGCTTCCTTGGCAGCCACAAGACCGCTGATTTGCGCCATGTCAAACATCAGAACAGCTCCACATTTGTCTGCAATAAACCTAAACCTAGGAAACTCCCAGTCTCTGGGATATGAACTACCTCCGCATATAAGTATCTTGGGACGATAGTCAAGCGCCTTCTCCTCAAGCTTCTCGTAGTCAATGTACCCTGTACGAGGGTCCACCTTATAGGGGAAGCTCTCAAAGAAGATAGACGCGCCAGAGACTTTCTTCCCACCAGGTGTGTAGTAACCATGACTCATGTGACCACCCGAAGGAGAATCCAACCCCATGATCCTCTCCCCCGGCGACAAAAGACCGGCGAAGACAGCGAAATTCGCGGAGGTGCACGAGTAAGGCTGCACGTTGACTCCCCACTGGTCGTGGCGAAGTCCGAAAGCTTGGAGGGCACGTTCTTGGCAGAGAGTCTCAATCTGATCAATGTGCTGGTTCCCTGTGTAGTATCTCGCTCCAGGCATGCCTTCTGAGTACTTGTTGGTTAAATGGCTTCCCAAAGCTTCCATTACTGCTCTGCAGACGAAATTCTCGGAAGCTATGAGCTCGATTCCTCTGAACTGTCTTTGCTTCTCCTTTTGCATTAGCTCGTGGAGGTCGGGATCAGCTTCTGAGAGTGGCTGGTTGCCCCAGGCTTTCACAAGGGATCGTCTAGCTTCTAACGATGAATCAATAGCTGATCGTTTACAAGGGGGGGTTGGTGATGACGTGGAGCTGCTGGGTCTACTCCGTTTAAGCTTCATCGGGTGGCCTAAGAGGATGAAATCTTCCCTCTGATCGTCATCGTCTTCTTCAAAGTCTTCGTCTTTATCGACCAAGGCTCGCCTACGAGATCGGGGGCCATCGAAGTCGTCGGCGATTGGGATTCTCGGGGGAGGTAGAGGTAAGGCGTGGGAGCTGCCGAAACCTAAGGAGAGATCCGATTGAGCACGGTCCATGATCTAAACCCTAGAAAGGTTGTTCCTTTGGATCGAATTGCTTAATCAACAGAGACAGAGACGACAGGAGGTGTAGAGGAGGCAAGGGAAGCTTCTTTTATGGTTATCAATCGAAGAGGATGAAGTTTCCATTCAAATTTTCGGAGAAAACCCCAAGAGAAAATCGAATTTTTGGGGATGGACGGAAGCGCTTTAAGCTTTATGGGTGTGGAGGAAGAAGAAGAGAATTGGAATGGGATACCGGCTGAATAGGTTGGAGACGGTGACGTGATTGATTCTAGACGCCGAGGGATAACGAGGGAAACCGGGTTTAGCCGGTGACTTTCTTTCGGTTTCTCTCTGGCTAAACCAATCAAATCGCTATAGGCTTGATTTGTTAAGTTCTTGAGAATCATTTTTAGTTGTTAATTTGTACGTTTTGTAAGTTTATAGAATTATACGGTATTAGTTTTGGTATTTATTTTCTAAGTTTCAAATGTTTTCCACATCAGCCATCATTCATCAATCAATCAATGATTACTTTCACAAATATTGATCTTAAATCTGCTTAATGACACAATAACACTCGAAGGCTCTCTAATGCGTGATCTACACAAAAGTAATTTTCTGTAGTGAGACCAACTTAGATCAAGGTATCTTAAGTAACATACAACAACAGCATCATATCTCCGTTAGTATTGGTAATGCGTGGACGGTAAGTCTGAAAAACAGGTTCTGGTGTTGTGTTACTGGAATGGCCGGATCAAGCATGGTCATCATAGACTGATAGTGTATACTATGAAAGAATCAACTCCTAAAAAATCAGTGTTGAGATTTTATAGTTTCTAAAATTTCAACACCGATCATGTGTAACTCTAAAATCTCAACACCGATCATGTATGTATGCACCGTCACACTATGAACGTCTATCCTAATTTCGTTACGAAACTTAATACTAACGTTCATAAGCATTGTGCGCTGAACATTGACTTGCGTTAGACGCAAACGTACGTACTGCGTGTAACAACTTCGAAGTCAGGTGTAACTTTTATGGGATAGTCATATTACAAATAATTTTGTTTGTAAATTTAAATGAATTTTAATTCATTTACAAAATAACTATATTCGGAAATTGATATTCCATATAAAGACAAAAGTTCTTAATAACAGTACATAATTCAACAAACCATTGAGGTATTGACTTAATTCACTTGTTCATTGGGGGTCAAAATTTAATTTCTTTCAACATGCAAATGATTTATAACTGGAAGTAAGTCACCTGACATATTAGATACTTTGAATTAAATAGTCAAACTTGCATTAAATAAGGACTGTTACTTAAATTTCACTGTCTTTACGTTATAAATATACCTCTTGAAGTTTTATTGTGCTCTTCTCTCATTGCTTGTCCCATTCTCTTGTCTCTTCATTAGACCAATGAAGACCAAAATCTCGAAGAGACTATCACTGACATGGGTTTCGCTTCTCTGCATCTCCTGCTTTTTTCTCGGAGCAATGTTCAACTCCAGGTTTCTTGATTTTTGATTATGTTTTTTTACCTCTGTTTCATTTTTTTTTGTTTAAATGTTTCATTATTTTTACCATTGTAAATCATTTTTCTTGCTTTTAGATATTAATTAGATTGTTAATCAGTTTTTTTCATTGATTTTCTTGGCTGTATTTTCAGATTTCGTGGGTCGGATTCAGGTAGCCAGCTCATGTTACACCGGCGAGATCAGGAAGTTAACGTAGTTACCGAGGAATATGCTCATGAGAAAGTATTATTTCTACACTTTAATCTCGTTGTCTGGATCTGAATCTCTTCATTATAGGACTTGGTTCACAAAAAAAATTGTGTTTTTAAAAGCTTATATTCTTTAAATCTTTAAATTTCGCCAAAATGCAGAAAAAATCACAAGAAAAAGATGTAATTCAAGAAGTTCTTAAAACCCATAAAGCAATAGAGTGAGTGTAATTAATAAAAACAAAATGATTTGTTTTATGCTGTGAATCTTACACTTGCATGTTAAAAATTGTATATCTTTGTGACCACAGATCATTGGACAAGTCAGTGTCTATGCTTCAGAAGCAGCTCTCTGTTAGACAAAGCCATCAACAAATTGTGGATGTCGCAAGAACAAATACTTCAACAGAAGGAAGCCAAAGGAAGAAAGTTTTCATGGTGATTGGTATCAACACTGCATTTAGCAGTAGACAACGTCGTGATTCTCTAAGAGACTCTTGGATGCCTCAGGGTTATATATAGCGATGTCCCTCCTTCAAATTTCTTGTTCCTTTCATGCTTCATTGCGTCTAATCTTAGTTACCCTTTTTATGTATATATCTATCACAGGGGAAAAGCTTGAGAAATTGGAAAAAGAAAAGGGTATTGTCGTCAAGTTCATGATCGGACACAGGTTAATACATTGAATAGTAATGGAATGCAACGTAGTCTAATGTTTTTATTAGATTGACTCTTATTTGAGTGTGTATACATAATTTGTTGGCAGTGCGATACCACATAGTATAGTGGATAAGGAAATTGATTCAGAAGATGCTCAATACAAAGATTTCTTTAGGCTGGTGAGATAAAGATTCATTAGACAACTTGATTTTTTTCCTACGATTAATTTACAATTTTCTTGGACTCTTTACTCTTGCAGGATCATGTAGAAGGATATTATAATCTGTCTGCGAAAACCAAAACCTTCTTTTCAAGTGCAGTTGCAACATGGGATTCTGAGTTTTACGTTAAGATTGATGATGATGTTCATGTTAATCTTGGTACCAAACTCTGTTTCTACCGTGTTTTTTTCTTCTCTTCTTGAATTAAATTGTTGAATATCTTTCTATGCCTTTGTTAGGTATGCTTGCTTCCACATTAGCTCTTCACCGTCATAAGCCGAGGGTCTACATTGGATGCATGAAATCAGGACCAGTTCTTACTAAGAAGTAATAATTCCTCTGTGTTTATTATCACATTTTTTGTTTAATTTGGGGTATCTAGGCCAAAACCCAACTAATTTCCAAGGAGTATTGATAACTAGCCCTGTACCGGATTATCTAATGAGGCCTAAGACATTGTACCATCTCATTTTTCTTGAAATGTTACATCTCATCGTTGATCTAAAAGCAGTTTTCAAAACGTGTAGGACGGCCAAATATCGTGAGCCCGAGTTTTGGAAGTTTGGAGAGGAAGGCAACAAATATTTTCGACATGCTACAGGACAGATCTATGCCATCTCAAAGGATCTTGCGACATACATATCTAACAACCAGTAAGTAAATAACTATGTGCTCTTGAATTCTCCACAAAAGAAAAATATGTTTTATCCAGGGAAATGGTTATTAATTATTATCCAAGCATATATAACATGTGATGTTTTACTTTCCAGGCCAATTTTGCACAAGTATGCAAATGAAGATGTGACATTAGGGTCATGGTTCCTCGGTCTTGAGGTTGAGCATATAGATGATCGTAATTTCTGTTGTGGTACTCCTCCAGGTAAAAAGCTATATATTTTTATAGATGCTTCAGAAGTTAGTAAAGGAGGATTTGAGCTTTTTTCTCATCTTGTTACTCTATCTTTCCCAAAGTTTGTGAAATGAGAGCTGAGGTTGGAGACGTGTGTGTGGCGTCATTCGACTGGAAGTGCAGTGGGGTATGCAAATCAGTCGATAGAATGTGGCTGGTTCATGCCGTGTGTGGAGAAGGTGACCAAGCTGTGTGGGATGCAAATTTGTAACTTTCTTAGATAAGAAAAAGAGACAAGAGGAGATGAACATTTTGTTTTGTAAAGAACCAAAAGGAATACAAATTTGCTTACTGTAACATAAGCTGAGCAAGACATTTTTCATTCAGTATTTTCTTTTCATTTGTGGAAAATAAAAAGAAAGAGAAACCATGAGACTTTTATAGATGCATGCGTGGTAAATTGCTTATTATGAAGTTCTGCCCAATATGACAAACCCATTCTTAATTATGATAGTTTGATAAAATGAAAATGTTAAAATTGTTAAAGCTATATGACAGTATATGAGAGCTTGTCTCTTGACAAAAAAAAGAACTTAAAAGTCAGAACTGAGAGACAACAAAATGAAAAAAAAAGTAAGGAAAATATCGATTGAGTAAACACAAAAACTCAAATGCGATCGATCGACTTAAAACATAATTTGTGTAATCAGTAATCTTATCTTCGTTTAAATCGAATAGTAAAAAGCGAATCTCTTTTGCTATTTTTAATTTTTATAAAGAAAAACTTATCAAATAAAATCTTATAACTATATTCTTTTCCAACATCTCAAATGAATCATAAAAGAGAAAAAAATACAAATTATTATATTAATGCATGTTTCAGGTAAACATGAATAATAATATCATGGTAAACATGAAAATTCTCCTAAGATCATATATAGTTTTGGATTAAAAGTGTTTTGATACATCTAAACAAGTCGAATTGTTTTTTCTTATGAGTGTCAAATAAATATAATATTTTTAAACAAAGCACACATTGAAATTATAATTATAGGCACTACTAGGCAATAAAATGAAGGAAAAAATAAATGCATTCAAATTATGAAATTAATAAATAAACAATTTTTTTATTAATCTTTTTCAAGCCCGGTATCAGATATCATGCACATTTTTTCATGTGATATAAAAAAATTGAGTAAAAAGGATATGTTTAGTATTAGAGCATATCCAAAAAGACCCTATATTTTAGAGTTTCTAAAACTCTATTTTTGAAGTTTTAGGGTGTTTTTCTCCAAAAACAAAACTTCAAATGTAACTTTAAAATTATTTGTAATTTACACTATGGTCCTTATATTTGTCATAATTAATATAAATTCATACAACTTTTATACATAACTAGCATGCACATATATAAAATATTACAGTAATATTAATTAACAAAATCTTACACTAAAATATAAAATTATAAACAGGAATATATATAGTTAAATATTAAAATACAAAGAAAATACCAAATTATTCCATAAAATTATTTCAGTAATACTTCATCTTCGGTTACACCAAATTTGTTTGGACAATAGTTTAGAGATTCCGGAGAAAATTTACTAAACTACTAGTGTTGTTTTAATATTTAAATTTGCGTAATAATTATGTTTTCATGTATCTTTTTTTAAAAAAAATTATTAAGTTTTTTTGTAATATTCTTGCTATCTAATTCTAGTTTTAAAGTATTTGTATAATTTTTTGTGTAAAATTTGAAATGATTTCAATGTGAGAATCTTTATCTTGTGGAAAAAGGTAAATACATTTACATTTGTAAATTTTGATATATAAAACTGTTTAAATAAACGAAACTCAGTTTTGTATATATTTTTTATATACAAAGAAATATAAATCAAGCATGACAAAAAAAAAATATATAAATCAAGCTTTTGTGAAACAAAACATGATAAAAGTTAAAAGGGAGTTAGAAAAATGAGAATGCTGTTAGTCTCTATCTATTATATCATATATGTGAGGCTCGGTAGGAGAAACATATTCCAATTTAAATACTAAGTGTTCATGTATATATATTATTCTAAAGTTTGTTAACTCTACTAATCTACCTATGATTTTTTTCTTGCAGATATATAATTCAGATATAAAAACGATTGTACAGGTAAATATTCATTTAAGAGATTTTAATGACAGTTTACATACATTCGATATTAAAAACATTATATGAAATCTATTCTTTTATACAATGTGCTAAGCTTACGATCCAATGTGTTATCTGAGTTTAAAAAATATGTGATTTTGATAACAAAAATATGATTAAAATAATAATTTATTTTGATATGTTGATAATCATAGCAGTGTTATGATTTAAAAACTTTTAATACAGTAAAATTAATTGATCCGTGGGACCGCACGGGAGATAATACTAGTTTATTATATAAGACGAAAGAGGAGAGGAACCCTAAACACGCCACTAGAGCGATTCTCTTCTTTCTTTAATTTCTCTATGGTAGGAATGCAAGCGAAACCATCCTTTCGACATGAAATCGACCATAAACCAGATGCTGGGTTCTTTAAATTCTACGCAAATGTCCTAGGGCTGGACACAGTTATCGGTCCTAGACCAACTTTCTTTCGCATATGCAGAGTCAGTTATGCCAAGTGCTCCTACCGTTTTGACTTTCCATCTCTCGTCAACTGGTTGTGTTCAGCAGGGCTCAATTACGTATACGTTGTCTTTGCTATCGATCACCTCAATAAAGCGTTATCGGAATTTGTTTCCTCTCCAGTAGTAGGTGATAGGTCATTGTATATGACCTGTAATGTCACTAAAGACGACTTATTAGATGAATCCCTAATTAATGCCTGGCTTCCGACTGAGATCACCAACAATATGCGCGACTTAAGTTTATCCTGGGGACATGAGTTTGACGACGACTGCTACGTCGATATGAACAATTACTTTGCGGAGCCTTCGAATTTGTTTACTAGAGTGGTGTTTTCAACGAAGTTTTTTTTTTTATTCTATGTTTTTATATATTTTTCTTTGTGATGTGCATGGCACATGCTTAATTAAACAGTTTACCTATATAACAATTTGCTCTCTCTCTCTTTTTCTTTTTTCTTTTTATACATATAAATATATAATAGAATATATGTTAGTATAATAAAACTTTCCCTTGTGGAGATTGTAGTGAATTATAGAAGACTTCCTAAATATGTAACTGGCTGCAATCGGTTTTAAGTTTTAACATGAACTTCACCTTGACCCGCGCGCCAGCGTGGATATGAATTTTCGGTTTATGGTTATTTATTTAACTAAATGATGTATTTATAATATTGGATGTATTATATTCACCAAGTAAATAATTTTTTTGGCATCTTAAACCATCTATTTATGATGAATATTCGGTATCATATACAAAATTGAACAAATAGACGTAATTAGAGAATTGTAGACGATATATAAAAATAATGGTTATTAATGTAAAATATGAAGAAATATTATATCATGACTTAGTATGGCATAAAAGATTATAAATTAGTTATACATGTTTAAAAATAAAATGATTTTTAAACTTCTATGAAAAATTTAACATATAAAAAAGGGTGATGAATTAGTCATCAAATTGTAAATAATTTCATACTTTTGTTAATAATAAATTATTTATAGTCTTTGTTTTTCGTCAAGATAATTATTGAATGTCCATAACATTAATATGTTAAAAAGCCATATTATGAAAGCCCATGTTGTAACCGTTTTTTTCTGGGAAGTGTAACAAAAAAAATTTACCTTTAACTCTTCGTTTTGTTTAAGTTCTGTCTCGGTAAAAGATTAAAAAAAATATCTCTACCTTTTTCAATGTTCAATTTGAAGCTTATTATGCAAAAATCATACGCAAATATAGGCAATTGGTTGGAATCTCTATATCTTTATATTCTTATAAATTTTAAATTTATTGTTTCCTCTTCTGCAAGCAAATCAATTACCGAAGTAATAGATCAATTGGTTGGAATCAAATCTATTCTTATAATTAGTGTAATTATGGTTACAGTTTCTATATTTAATAGGTACATTAATGATACGACTTTGAAGATATTCTGTTTTGATTAATAGAATATATTGGATTTTGAGTTTGTATTTATTGATTTGTTTTTTTATAAAGCTTAGAAAATCAGTGGGATGATTGGTTGGTTGATACATCTTATAAAGAAAACGAAAACTATAGGTGGTTTGACTATTGTACATCGATCGATGCATGATGTAAGTTGACTATATAAAACTTGAGCATGATCATTTCAAACTAAAGTATAGGTAGGCTATATGCATTTGTTATATTGTAGTTAATATATTTTAAATATTACATAAGTCAAGTGATTCACGTTTTCGTAAAAATAAAATTCAAGTTCATTATTGGATCGTACTCGTCCGTAATAAGCTACGTTAAATATGATGTATTTTTAGGTTCATTTAATGATTTCATTAAGGAAAACTCATTAATTTAACTGGAAAAGACAAGCATTAAAATAGGTAGGTTCATTTAATGACATTAAATTTAAATTTGATTAAGGAAAACTCATTAATTTAACTGAAAAAAGACAAGCATTAAAATAGGTAGTTTAATTTAATTCTCAGTGACATGGAAGTGTAAATAAATTAAAAAACTTAAGAGTATTTTTTAATGGGTATTTCTCTTTTAATAATATAGATATGATGAATTCCGAAAAATGGAATACAAACAAATGAAGGGTGGCATTTTAAATAAAGAAATGAGTTAATATATTTTAAATATTACATAAGTAAAGTGATTCACGTTTTCGTAAAAATAAAATTCAAGTTCATTGTTGGGTCGTACTCGTCCGTAATAAGCTTAAATATGATGTATTTTTAGTTTATGTATGTGTTTTCCAAAAATCAATCAATCAATCAATCATCAAAGCAGTTAGTTTCAGATAATTGAAGAACCAGTTAGGTGATTAACGACATTGATTGTGTTGATAATAGCAACTTTCCTTTTTCCATTAATAATTTTTGTGCTCTGTAAAAAATAGCTAAAAAGATCTGTTTCTTTTAATATTAAGAAGTGACTTGAAAAATCTTTGTTTTAAATATATGTTTTGGGAGGGGAGGGTAAAATTACATAGCTAGATTACATGTTTGAATAACCGAAGTCAAATCCGCTTGTACACAACAGACCTATGTGGGGCATTATACGCAAACTTAAATAGATTAATGTACTATACAAAACATCAAAGCAGTGAACCAAGTTTTTTTTTTTTTTTTTTTAACGTGATAAGGGCATAGCATAAGTTTATTATCTTTTATTTCAAAAACTTACAACATATATAGTGGTAGTTATATGGTAATATTTTAGTGGATGATAGAGGCCTCTAAATAAGCTATATATATATATATATATATTTTAAGAAATACATTTGGTATATTGAAATACTGCTATTTTAATATATAAGACTAGATTTCGATCCGCGCAATTGCGCGGATTTTTGTTTTCATTTATTTTTATATAAATATTTTGTTTTCAATTCTAATTGATATATATTATAATATATATGTGTCTATCAATTTTTAAAACATAATAAGTTTACGGTATATTTTTTCATTGAATAGATTGTTTCAAACTTTCACATGTATTTGTATATTCTTCTATATATATATATATATTTGGATTATTATTTCATTATTAAAATCGTAACTATATATATAAAGATTAGTAAATATTGTTTTATTGTCATATTCAAAAATATTGCAACATTTCACAAAAAAAATTAAAATTTTCGCTTCACAGATTTATATTATCGAGTGAATAATTAAACATTTAGTTTTTGTTTAATTTTTAAAATAAACTATATAGTTTAAAATTTGTTTTAATTGGTTTAAAGTAGTAAAGATTAATCATTGTTAGATAATATAATTTTTGTTATTTAAAAAAAAATCTTCATAATTTTAAAATTTAACATCGACAACTATTTGGATAATTAACATATGGAGGTATAGTATTACAACATTAAATTATATATATTTAATTTATACTATCTATAAATCCAATGGATCATCTATTGTTTAAATCCAATTATTGATAGTCCAATAAAAATTTCTGGTACGCCCAAAATTTAAATGATAAGACTAGAGATTAAATGTAACATGACTTTATAGGGATATGTCTATTAGATCCATTTAAAAAAAAAAAATCACACATGAATCAAGATTGTGACTTCTGTTTTAATATATAAGATGATTTGAGGAATATAAGTTCGGTAAAATCTACAAAACTTGCAAAAGTACTTTGGTTTAGATTAAAGGGAAAATGTTAATAAAACATGTAATAAGTTAAATAGCGTAGGATGTGTGTATTATATACCCTATCATATATGCGGACGCGACGCGCTAGTTAATCGGTTATTATATTTGGATTTTTCACACGTCCAAATTCAGATCGAAAAACAAAATTAGAAATAGCCCGCCTGTTTATCTCCCTCTCCCTCTCACGCTCCTCTCTCGCAGAACCCACACTCCTCGCTCTTCGCTTGCAGAGAAGAAACCGAGTCTAATCAGGTGGATTTTTAGGTTTCTTTTTAGACTGTAAAAGTTGATCCAAGTTTAATTAGAATTTCACGATCAATCTTGATCGGACTTGCTTCGCGGCGCAATGTTGATCATAGGGATATAGTTTTGTTCGAACATTGTAGAGTAGATCGTATTTTTAGGTTGACCGTATCGGAGATTTTTGATTTTGGCGCGTAAATCTGGTGGTCTGAGAGGATTCGGACTCGGATTCGGATTCGGATTCGGATTCTTTTGTGTGTGTCAGGATGTCAAGAAAGCCATCGGTATGGGAGATGGTAACAGGGTCGCCGGTTCTGGGCTCTGCCTATTGTAATACTTCGGAGGATACACTGTGTCGTTACATGCCTCCTTACCTCTGTGTTTGATCGTGAAACGGTAATAAATAAGATGTGGGCTTAAACAAAGACGTCTTATTGATGGTCGGAGAGAAAACGTTCGATCGGTTACAAGGAAATAAGAGGAGAGTGCGACAGAAAGGAAACCGGTGGCTCGACAAGCTGCCGGAGAAGTATAATTAACGGCGAGACGAAGTAAAGGTGAAAAACCCTAATCTAGCCGTCAAGTCTTGGTCAGTACTTTCGGATCCTCTTCTCGTTGCCTCTTCTTTCCCTTATATAGACGTCCCGATGCTTCGCTCTTGACCTAATTTTACGCCATCTTGGTGGGCCTCCTTTGCTGGGCCGAGAGGCCCGTAGGTGTTCGAGCAACCGCTGAGCCGAACGCTCTTCAGTCGACGATGGCCAGCTAGAAGTACTCAAGAGTCAAGCCGAGAGACCTGACTCTCGAGCCGACAGATCGAGCCGTCGCTCTTTCTAACTCGGGCCAGGCCTTCCTATTCCTCGGGCCCTGTGGGATGGTCGAATCCATCCTCTACAGTAAGTCCCCCCCTAGTCCATCAGTGAGCGGGTGATTTCCAGCTCGTGATGGATTCTAAGGTTTGAAGGTTTGAGAGAATAGGAGGTCTGTCGGAAGATTTGAACGATCGGTCGGCGAGTCACACAACGTTGCCCTCTCGGAAGCGAGCAGCAGAGGCTTTTATCTCTCCTTTTGGTCGTCGTGTCGTAAAAAGGGTTCGTCGCGAAGGTTCGCTGGATATTTGGGAGAGTTTCGAGGCCCATTAAGGCCCGTTTAGGCTTTAATGACGATACCTCGAATTCTAGATGAATCGAGAAGTTGAAACGCCGCGAGGGTCCGCTGGGTTTTTAGGGCGGATTTCGAGGCCCGTTTAGGCCCGAATAGACCTAATGATGGCGCCTCGAGTTTCTCCCCTCTCTTTTCCTTATAAATACGCGGATCCCCTTCCATTCCTTCAAGTTTTTCTCCGCGACCAAAGGTACTTTCTCTCTCTTTCCCTTATCTCTCTAAGCGTTGTTAGATTTGTTCGAAACGTTCTTCGCTGTTTCGCTCTGCGATGTCGTCGGGTCAGAGGTTATCGGAACAATCAAAAGGAAAGGCAGCCGCAGCGACGTCGAATCCGACGAGGAATCCCGACGGGAGTCGTGTCGTAGATTCGGAGGCGATTCATCGCGAGGCGATGATGGACACGGCAAATCTATCTCGCTCTCATCGACTTCTGGTTGCGGATGCTGCGAGACTCGCGAGAGAAGGATGTCAGAACGTCGTTGCGAGGGATGCAGTATGGTTTATTTATAGAAAGATATGTCTAGGGTTTCCTAGCAATATGTGTCTCATCTTCTCCTATTTTACACATTAAACACTTCATACAAAGAGTTTATTGATTCTTAGATTTATTTACACTTCCAATGATACATGTAATATAATCTTTAATCAATAAATTCTTTTTGATGTTCTTTTTCCATTTGATTTCTATGTTGATTTCTCTTTAGCCTCAAGAATCTAAGAAATCTATTTCTTAAATTCTTCATTGTATGAATCCGACAAACACACCATTTTCGGTTCAAACACTCTGCAACGTTACACATAAGCACTGTTTTGGAGACATGACCACTGACGAACTCTTCACAACGGTCTGCCTCATGGTTTCTTCCGACTGTCCAAGCTTCTTGAGCCATCAAACTTGACAGAGATGTGTTTTCCAGCTGCGATGGTCCCCTCTCATTCAGACATACTTAGGCTGTCAGATGTTGGTAGGAAAGAGGAATGGGCTTCCTTTGTTCGAGCAAAAGCTCTAAGGGCAGGAGATACGGTTGTGTTTGTGAGTGTATTGGGATCGGCTATCACACATTTTGCGACATCAAGAGCTCATTCCCAGAGCTGGGTGCGCCACAGCATCAACCTCCATGCCTTTTCCAAGGCCATAGGCAGTCTAATGCACTCAAAGCCTGTGGTCTGGATGTGCGGTATGAGAGTGAAGAAGGTGCGAGAATATGATGGAGAAAACCATGTAGGGACAATCACCTCCACCACCTTCGGCAACAGTGATGTGCCTGGCGTGATGAGAACTCTCTGGCGCTGTCATACAGTTGTTTGGGATGCGCCTTACGGGTTTGACAGGATACACTTCTCTCCTTGGGAAGTTACTCCATCCCAGGAGCAGCCACAGCCACAGCCACAACCACCACACACCCTTCACCTCTTTCCCTGATATGACTGCCACTTAAAGAGAAAAAGTGCAGAAGTCGTGAAGCAGAGAAGAATACAGTTTACAAAGCTTTTACTTGATAATAATAATACAGAGACATATTGTGAATTGGTTTACAGTATATAAAGGACCCATATAACATTTTAGTAAACAGTTTCTTTTAGGACTTTTATTGTCTGGGAGATTCAAGTGGGACTGAGTTTGTTTCATTGGTTCTCGATAATCATACATCTGTCTTCTTATCATTCCCCTCTAAACACAGAAAAGTTTATCATAAACAGAAATTTTTATCATAAACAGAATCATTATGCAGATCAACGCCAAAACCAAAGTGTGATTCTTTCAAGACATCCCACAAAGGAGCCTTATAATAAGATAAGGTCCTATCTCTAAGGAGTTTAGGTTAAGTAGTTTTCCTATTCTTAGTGTAGGTTTAACTTATTCCCCAAGTTAAGGTTGTATATAAATATATCATGGGTGAATGAATAAGAGATACAATTCCGTTTACAATATTTTATGGTATCAGAGCCATAGATCTTACCAAATTTTTCTACCTTCTACGTGTTCAACACAAATTCTTGATCATCCTATTTTTTTCTCTAATTTTTATTCTCTGCGATGTCTATCACCCCTACTACATCGACTTCCGGAGCTTTGATAGAATCATCTCCATCTTCTTCGCCATATTATCTTCATCCATCTGATAACTCAGGTGCTCTTATCACGTCCGTTCTTCTTACACAAGACAACTATTCTGAATGGTTGATAGAGCTTCGCAATTCTCTGCAAGCTAAACAGAAAATTGGATTTCATCGCCTTACATTATGTAGCTTATGTTCATCCAACATGGAAGAAACCAAAAAAATAAAATAAAAGACTCTATTACACCATGTGCCATGTATATGAACTCTCCACTCAGAAGCAGATTAATAAAATAAAGAGCAATTGTAAATCAGAGTACTGACAACAGCACCACTAACTAGAGTTAAAAACATATTTAATACAAAACTGACATCTAAAGTAGTAGAGATATACATACCTGGTTAGTAACAGCCTTGGACATCCTGGGGATTTCCTTCTTCAGGATAGACTTGTTTACAGACACCTTAGGCTTCTTCTTCTTCTTGGTCTTTTGGTCCAATACCAAAAATGTATATGCTTTAATGCTTAGCATATATGTTAAATAAACGGATTACAATGATTAGGTAAATAGACACCATATGCAATCACGTTATAACATATAGAAAAAAATTAATATAAACAACCTATTAAGACAATAACTTAGTATACAAACTATCTTGAACTGAATTATCATCTATAATTTTTTTCTCCGTGCTAAACAGTTGTGCAAAAGTATTTCAGTGCCACAAATTGAAAACGATTTAGTTATTTGATATATATATATATATATTGAAAAAAAATAATGCGAACTTTTAAATTGCGTAAACGATTATAAACCATTGTTTTTATTCACAAAGATTTAAAACAAAACATTGGGTTTCTTTCGCCTTTTTGTTTCCCGGGTACGTGGCGCAGTCAGCAAGTAAAATTTACCTGGTTTTGTGTATTTGTTCAACACGAAACCAAGTCTAAATATTCTTAGGTATGGGCCGTACGGAATTAAATTACATTTAGTTCTAGCGTTACGAGATTATATTTGGTTTCTTTTAACTTTTAAGTTGTAGGCAGGCTTTAAAAATCTGGACCGACGGTCAAACCGGATAAAATTGTGAACTGAAAACATATTGGAGATGATTGGTTGGGACTGTAGATTGGGGATGATTGGTTGGGGCTGTAGATGTTCTGGACAGCCAAAATTTAGTCTACAGCTATATATGTCAACCAATCAAGCTTTGCTTTCCTTAAAAAACTCACAGCAAAAAAATCTTTGCAAAATCAAAATATGGCTGTACAGAGCTTTATTTCCAGAGCAAAAAATTAGTGCTTTAGAAATTTACAACAAAAAAAGGTACAGCAAATAAATCTACAGATTAAATTCTAGAGCAAAAAATATAAAGCTACAACACTTACCAATCATCCCCTGATTAAATAACAAAATCCAAAGACAATTAATTAGGTAAAAACTCATCAAACTTTTATTTTATATTTATATTCAATCGAATCAGGTTTAACGTAGTCAGACCTGTTGATCATGATAAAAAAATATCGCACGACTATCAGTATTGGTTTTTAAAATATTGTTTATAGGTTAAATTCAGTTTGATTAATCTATAATATAAACAATTAACAAAAACTCATCAACCAAAAAAAATAGTGAAAGTTATGTTTTCAAAGTCAGTATTCAATGTGTGATATTGAAAAGTTAATTTAACCGAAAACAGCTTTTCATATAATTCATACACTAGCTTTTGATTCGTCTGCACGGATGTTATTTTCGGTTTTTATAGGTGTTAAACATTAATTGTACAATCTCATCTTTTATGGTTTCTTCCATCCTCTCCTAGTAGTTAGAAATTTTTTTTTGATGCCTATTGATGGGTGATGCGTTAGAGTTTCCCTCTCTAATGTACCAACATCTCTGTCCCTTACATCGACCACGATTTCTAAATTTATTTCTATGTAAACACAGCATTATTTAAATAAATTTCATGAGTATTTTTAATGAAGAATTTGAATAGTTATACTTTATATTCATCACTTCGTATATTTTGTTTAGTATTATAAAAAAATTATTAAGTTATATTTATATTTTAATTATTTTATATTTTGTTGTTTTTAATTGAAGAAACTTTTTTTTTTGTCATCTGTTGAATTTATTAGAACATTTGATCCATTGTTACAACACAAAGCTGACAAGGAATGCAATCCTTTCAGAGCCAAAAGTCAGGAATTAGAAACTGCATATCCTGAAGACAAAGCCCCATAATGGAGAAGCATACTAACACATTCGAAATATGAAACTAAACCACATACTGAAATAAAAGAGACCACTTGCAGTGCTTACGGAAGCGAAGAAGCTGATATGCAAGTCCATAGCTCACCGGATCCTCCGATGGAATAAACGACAATGAGAACATCATTACCCTGTCTCCAACCTCACCATTGGCTCCTATCATACCGGACGCCACCAACAACCGTGCAAATGTTGGAAACGGTGGGTTTTTTATTTCTTGTATTACAAGTAATCTGTAATATTAGCTTAAACCCTAAAAGCTGACTAAATGTTTCGTCTCGTTGAACCAGGAGGTACCCCAGCCGAGAGTTACAGGGCTACCCCTCCACCGGCCGCTGACGTCGAAGCTATTGCAACCGATATCTCTAACACTCGCATCAATGAACCATGTCTCGATCTCAGCCTTGGAGTTGGGAGCGCTAGTAACATTGCTCGTGTTGATTTGGTGATCGACGTTGATTCCTCTTCCGATGCCGAGGATGTTAGCGGTGGGTTGGGTCCCGACTTTTAAATCTTAACTATCAATAAGCTGCATATTGTCTTTTTGTGTAAAATATCGTACGGGGTGTAACGTTTTCTCTTTGTGAACCAGTGATGCAAAATATGGTAAAACGGCTAAGTGTAACGACCTTTTGTAATGTGAAATATCAATATCAATGTAAAATATGTTTGAAGTATCCTACTGGCTGTTTACTAAAAATCCACAAATTTGTAGGGAACCAAACAATCGGATATGATCATCTTTATCAAGGAAGGGTATTTAGCAGTAGGGACGATTTCAAACACCATATGGCACTTTATGCTTTACGACACAAATTCAGATTCAGACACACTCGTTCGTCGCCCGACAAGATGGTGTTTTGTTGTGTCAGTTTAAAGTGCATGTGGCGAGTTTATGCAATTAAGTTGAAGAATGTGGAAAACTTTGAAATTCGCCGTGTTCAACTACAACATACATGTTCAATAGATGAAAGAGCTGGTAATTTTTAATAAGTACTATAGATTAATATAACAAAAATGAACTTACGTACGCATAACGAGTTATACATGGGACAACACAATATAGATATAAAACCAGTTATAATCCAATAATGCTTGATTTCTGAAAATACAAGATTATGATGTCCCTTGCCACGAAGTTATATGTAAAATGTTACACCCGACACATTCCACTATTTGCAACTGACTCTTTGTAATTTTTCCAGGATACGAAGAGCAGGCTACACATGGTGTGATAGGAGAATTGATGAGGGCAAGGTTCGTTGGAAATGGAATGGGCCCACGTCCAAACGAGATAGTTCAAGTTATGCTGGGTGATCACAATATGAGAATTTCGTATTGGATGGCATGGAGATCAAGGGAGGTGGCTAAAGAATACGCAAAAAGATCTCCAGGGAGTTCTTATAATTTGCTTCCTGATTATTTAAATAGACTTGTTCTTGCAAATCCAGGCAGAAATTCATACTGAAAACGATCCAACCATTGGCGATAGATTCAAATACATGTTCCTCGCAGTTGGTGCATCTATTAGTGGGTTTAAACACATGTGCAATGTCATCATTGTAGATGGAGCACACTTAAGGGGTAAATTTTCCGGTTGCTTACTAACAGCTTCAGCACAGGATGGTAACTACCAAGTGTTTCCCTTGGCAATTGGTATTGTAAACAGTGAAAATGACAAAGCTTAGGAGTGGTTCTTCACAATGCTTCTACAATTCGTCCCCAACTCTGAAACTCTTGTCTTCATTTCGGATAGACACTCTTCAATTTACTATGGAATTGCAAAGGTACTTACCTCGCAGACCCAACTTACTACTTTTGAACAAATATTATTTAAAAAATATATATATGCTAACTATTCTGATATGACCAGGTATACCCGGCTGCTAAACATTGTGCATGCATCTTGCACCTGAAACGCAACATCCGCACATATTTCAAAAACAAACATCTTGGGTTCCTGGAAGGCAAGGCGGCTAGGGCGTTTCGTCTTGCAGAATTCTACAGCTCTTTCAATGAAATAAAGACCATTAATCCCTCATGCGCTGACTACCTGATAAGTATCGGTTTTGAGCATTGGGCTAGATCCCATTTTCAAGGAAATCGCTACAACATTATGACAAGCAATGTGGCTGAGTCTTGGAATGCTGTACTTCGCGAGGCAAGGGACTACCCTGTGTTGTCTATGATCGAATTTATTCGTTCAAAACTGATGACCTGGTTTGCGGAACGTTGCAACGTTATCAACGAAGGAAGTGGCCGTTTGACCCCACGGGTTCTACAGATACTTGAGGGAAACTTCGAGCAGAGCGGGGGATTTTTTGTTAGCCGGATCAACGCATTAGAGTTTGATGTGAAAGACAAGAATGGAATTTCATCCCACGTAAACCTCTCAACAAATTCTTGTAGTTGTTTTGCATTCCAGTTGCTCAAGATTCCATGCTCACATGCCATAGTAGCTGCTATAAAAGAAAAAATCAGTGTCGAATCTCTTGTGTTTGAGGTCTACAATTTGGAGAAGCTTCAGTCTGCATATGCAGAAGCTGTATACCCCATTTGTGATGCGGCTGGAGATATTGAATTAAACGTGGAAGGCAGTGTGGATATGGCTCCTGAAACCCGCTAGACTCCAATAGAAGGACAAGACAATCTCAGACCGGAAAGAGAGAGCCATACACAAGATAAACTCCGGGATAGCAGAGACCAACGAACTTTATCGGTGACAGATCCCGAACAAGCAACCCAAGACCACCGCAAAGCCCTCGCCGGTGACTACCCTTTCGCTTCTCCAAATCGTCTCAAGCACAGAAGGACCAGAAACTTAGATCCAGGAGAGCCCACCTCGTAACAAGGACGAATGAAGAAACTTATTTAAACAACCCATTTGAGAAGTTAATTGCTAAATGTAAACGCCGCTTTGAATAACTGATTATTCACTCCGAAATGGGTTCATTTAAAAGTTTTAAAACATGTTCATTTATTTAAAAAAAAAATTACTTTCATTTTTCTTGGTCACTATTCGGAATTCAAAACCCATTTTATATAAAGAAATAGTACAAAGTTCATCAACGTATTTTTTATATATGAGATGTTCCTTATTTTTATATAACATTGTTTTGATGTAGAAGATCGGTAAGCAAACAGAAGGACATAATCACTTATTTGAATGCTTTACACATCTTTTGTTTTATGTTCTGAAGATTCTGTCTAATGGTTTTTGTTCACAGAAAAATAAAATTGCCTTGTGTTTTACGTGAGGGACCTAACAAATAAAACAAAGGTTTTTTTTTCATTTGCTTTGTTTCTTGTCTTTGCTGTAGAGGATAACTCTGCATAACGTGATCAAGTAACCTAACATTCCAATCACTTAGACCATGATTCTTGAAAATTAGAAACAAAACTACCATTGCAACTGCACTGGGTTTAAAATAGCGCTTCAACCCTTGAGGCGATGGGAAGGTCAAGCTCGCCTCCAAGCTATAGCCTCACTTCGTAACGCCTCACCAACTTAAGGTGTAGTCTGAACCTACACGTAAGATTAGGGGTTAGGACATATAAATCATTCAGATTCTTCTATTCTTTGTAATTATCCTAGACCATTAAAATTAAAAATAAATAGTTCTCCATAAAATAAAACTTAAAAGAAAATTAATCCCAACAAAATGTTCAAAAAGCAGAGAATCAAACCAACAAAGTCTTAAAACATAAAATCAAACCAACATAAACTTTTTTTAAAAAAGTGTAAAATAAGTTTTGATTGGAAACTTACCGTTAGTCACAGTGAAGCGTGAGGCTTCCAAAGCGGCTCGAGTCAAGGTTGAAGCGACGCTTTCTTGAATTCGTCTTGCTTCAGGACTCCGAGGTGGCGACCCCCAAACAAAGGTCGCCTCACGCTAAGGCGCACGCTTTTTAAACCCGTAACTGCACATGTCAAAGAGAAATTCAAAATTCACTTATATCTTATAAGAGGTGACCATGCTCCCAATGGCTTTAGATGATAGAAATGAACTTAAGTATGGCAAATTTTCTCATAGAAAAAAATTCAGTTGTAATGCCAACAACGTTTTTCTCCACGATAAGGGTAGCATGAAGAAGGAATACAACAACTATAGGAGCCATGTAAAGGAAGAGATTCATAGAGTTTAGCTTCTTCCCTCAAACAAATTCACTAAAAATAATTTCAGTGGCACTCTTAACAGATACAGACTTCAGAAAGATAGAATTGTATCCAATAAGCTGCAAAAAATTGCTGTGATTTCTTACCCTTCTGAAGATAGCCAATTTCATTGAAGAACTGACTTAAGCGCTCTTGTAGTTGTGACTGCAACACATAATGAATCCAAATAGGTGGAAACTTGGTTATCCCTGATGGGCACATAAAAAGCGATAAGAATTTCAGTCAATGCATAAAAACGAAGCTCTGAACGAAATAAAATAGTTCCAAGTGTATAAGCATACTCGGCACACATACACGTAAATTCCTTTTCTAGGTAACTATTGCACAACAAACAATATGCATATTTGTGAAGTGACTGAAGTAAAGTAAGTAACTTTACAGAACTCAGCAGCTTCGAGCTGAGAGCAATCCCAAAGGTTTTCTAAGATGAAATGTAAGTATGATCTATACACATGACTTGAAATCTATCAGGCTCAGCTTGTTATCTTCTTTCTATTCCTAAACCACATCAAACTTGGTTTTATGCCTCTACTTAAACCATGTCCTTAAAGCTTGTCACTTCAGCCATAAAACAACACTATGTACCTTGATTTAAACATGTAGCTTGAATCCCATCAAGAACAGAAACACCTCAAATAATCTATCTTTAATTCACCTACTTTTGCGAAATATGAATTTCTGTAATTCCTGCCTGAGAAACATATAAGGAAACAATATTAGAAAATGAATCATAAATGAACAAAAATGAGATTTTCTTATGAAGGATGGAAGCTTTTCTTTGAGACTTACAAATCTTCGACGTATTTAGAAGCGGTCATGATTTTGGTGATGTGCGTGGGCAAGACTGATTCTAAGACCATGATTGATTTCTGTAAACCGAAAGACCATCTTTTAATTGGCTGGTCATATCAGGATTTGACGGCTAAGAACGATCTAGGGTTTGGCAACGTTGGGTGGAAGAAGACGACGCCGGTGAAGTCTCTGTTTACTTTGCTATAAATGTGGTAAATGGTTTTTGGTTAATCAAATACTTATCAATTATTAACTGGCATTAGATCGTAATTATTTAGAAAAAATCAGGGTTATTCTTATTTATACTTCTGTTTTATCATACTTTCTTAAAGATATTCTCTTAATTGGTGACTGGTCTTCATGATCCCAATATATTGCAATTTGTAAAGAGTCAGGTCAAAGAGAAACAGTACAAGAAAAAGTGGTATTGATACATATTATATTATGATAGCGTTGTTTTACGAACTGCTATTAAAAATCAAACAAAAATTAAAGTTTATATTAATAGCAGTTTATTAATGCTACCGTGTAAAATTAGTGAGCAGAAACAGAAAATCACTGCCAATATTTAGGTGAATGTTAGCCACGCGTTAAGACATATGTTTTTCTTTTTTTTTCAATAGCACATTACGATAGCATTATTTTAAAAACTGTTATGAAAAATCAATTTCTAATCTTTGAAATCTTAACCCTAAACATGTTTTAAACCCTAAACTCTAAAAGTAAACCTTGAAACTCTTATCACCCTAAACTCTAAAAGTAAACCTTAAAACTCTTATCTTTTGATACCATAACCCGAAATTATAAACTTACACTCAAAACTATTCCTTTTAATCTTAGTCTTTAACTTCCAAAACACAAACCTTAAATCTTTAGTCAAACTCTATACCCTAAGCTCTATACATAAACCCTATACATAAACCTTATAATCCAAATTATAAATATAAACACTAACATATTGTATTCAACACCCCCATACTGTTCATATTTTAGTTCCAAATTTTAAAAAAGTTCAAAATTTAGTTATTTTCAAATTTTAATCTCAAAATCTTAAAACCAACCCTTAACATCACACTTCAAACCCTAAAACCTACATCCAAATCATAATCTAAATATTAATCTAATATTTTAAAACTTAAACATCAAACCTTAATATAAACTTTCAAAACAAAAATTAAAACTCAAATCTTACGCTAACTCCAAACACCATATATTAAAATTCACAAATTAAACTTCAAATCCAATATTCTCTACTTAAATCTAAAAATCTTAAAAATAGCTCTACACTCAAAATTTTAAAATAATACAAATCTTAATCCCAACCCCAAATTTTTTTACTCAAAATACTCTTAACATAAATATTAATCTTAAAACTTTATTCAATGATCTAATCACTTTATATTTATTCACAATTTATTCAACTTTAAATGTAACTGCAAGTATATTTCCTAATTTTAATCCTAATTTTTTATAAATTATAAACTACAAAAATACAAATTTTGAATAAAACATAACTTAGAAAAATTACAAGCAAAAAATTACCAAATAAAGAAAGACAAAACAAAAGAAAATAAAAAAGAAAGATAAAGTTATTTTGTCAAACCAGAACCATATACAAGGATCACCGTCTCAGCTGTTGGATTACATTAAATCAACGGTTGAGATTAATCTTTTTCTTTATTCTTTTCTTTTTCTCTCTGGCTCCCTCTCTCTCTCTCTCTCTCTCTCTCTCTCTCTCTCGAGATTCATTCTCTCATCTTCTTTCACACTCTCATCTCTTCCATCTCTATACACTTGAAATCTCACAAACTCTCTCATGTCTCACTTTTCAGATCTGGTCAACTGAGAAAGGATGGAGATGCTAATGTAGACGACGAAGACAGAGACTCGCTGGGACGAAGCGCCGAGGCTCACCGGAGAAGAAGACGCGCCAGAGTATCTCTCTATCTCCCTTCTCTCCCTCTGTCTCTCTCTCTCTCTTTCTGTGTCTGTCTCTCTCTCTGTTTTGATTTCCTTTTTTTTCTGGTAAACAAAGGTAGATGAGGCAGAGAAGATGATGTTTGGTGGTGGTGCATAGGTCCGAGGAAGAGGTAGAAGAAGAAGAGGGGAAGGCAATGAGTTTGGTCGCTTTGGCGGTAGATCTCGAAGAAGATGGATGAGATGGAGCTTCAGGGAGACGACCACGATGGCGGCGTGGAGAAGGTCCAAGCTCCGGTGTGCTGGAGCTCTCGTGATGTACTCTCGGTGGAGGGAAGCGGCGGCAGTGACATTAGTTAGGTTTAGGGTTAGGTTATATTTTTTAATTAAATTTTATTGTTAACTAGATTTGGTTTAGTTTTGTAAATCTGTTTAATTGTAAACCGATTAAATTTATAAAACAGATTTCTATTTGGTTAATTCATTTTACTTTGTAAACCGAATTAAACCAATAAACCATTATTGATTAATATACCAATTCTAATTTAAAACTAAATTATTGTAAAATATATAAATTTTATAAATATAATTAATATACGCTATCTTATCGACATAGCGGTTTCAATAACGCTAACAATAGCATATGATAGCTGTTTTCTTATGTTAAGAATGAACATTTTTTGTAGTGAAATATGCCCATTTACATGTATATATAAGTAGTGTCATGAGTCACGAGATTTTCTTGAGCAAGTGAAAGACATCATCATTAGTATGATTTGTCTGCAATTCTTGCTTATATTATGAATCTTTTTTCTTATAATTTTCTCCCTCTACAAATCATATTTATTTCCCAATTAGTTGTACCAAACACGAGAATAAAACTACAAGAATAATGAGAAAGGGAAAGCTAAGGGAAGATGTCCCCTTCATGGTGGAACATTATGTTGGGAGTGTTAAATAAAATAATGGGCACGTTTGGTGGATTTTTTCCAACTTCAGACAAGCATAGTCCCAAAGTTGAGACCATTCCCTAATATCCCATTCTTGTTGTCTTCATTTGGGCCTTCAATGTCAAAATCTACCACCCCATGTGTCTGAATCCATTTAAGTTACTCTCTCTCTTTTTTGTTTCAATTATATTTTTCCAAATCAAAACCCACCCTATCGCTAAATATCTTTGCGACACTCAGTCTTATATTACAATGTTAAGTAAATCTACATCTCCGAGTCCCCGCCGACAGTGATCTGAACTATCACAACCAAGTAAATAACAAGTTTAATTGGTAAAAGACTATTTAAGTTAAGGATCGTTAAAAATGACTATTTAAGTTATAATTGTTTGGTTTATATATGATCTTTTTCGTCCAAAAAAAAACATGACCCTAAATATCATTTTATTTTGTGAGTATTTAAAAGGTTGATAAACTTTCACTGCTATTAATTATTCAACTTATACATAATGTTATTTTAGAACTGAATCGAAGAAACCCTTTAGTAGACAATGTGTAGGTAGGCGGCATCTGTCTTTATTCATCGACCGAGAAAGGGGGATAATGTTATGAACCATGTCCAAGGATTGACTTTTAACTAGTACATTTTCCAATAACAAATCCTCAAAAAGTTCATATTCAGTTCGATCGTTTCGATCACGGTTCTAGATGTGCTATTGATGCCATGTTATCGACGTGCTACACCAAAAAACTTACATATTTGTTGATGTTTATGTATATAAGTTAGCGAATAAGGATGCCTTCGCTTAGGTTGGTATCATCCACTAGATTGTTGTTAATGATATATTTGAACGTCCGCTAAATAATACCATTGATATATTATTACTACTAGATTGTTAATAATATAACATAAGGAAACTATTATTACTGCCCAAGATATATTATTACTTCCCAAGATGTGGCTATGCTGAGGAAACTATTAACCACAAGATTTTTACATGCCCTCCCGCTATGCAATGCTGGGCCCTCTCAACGATTCCTTCGGCTCCGGGAGTCTTTCCATCTGAAAATCTCTATACCAATATGGATTACCTCCTCTCAAAATCCAATTCCGGTGGAACTATGGAGGAATTAACCAGGGTCTTCCCTTTGATTATTTGGTATATATGGAAAGGCCGGAACGAAAAGTTGTTTAATGGACGTGACTTCTCACCTATGGACACGATTGATCTGGCGATACGTAAATATAATGCATGGTTTTTGGCCAATGAAGAGATCGACCATGTGAAAGCACCATGGAATGCATACCAAGAACCCCCACTGAGGTACCTACATTCATATGTAGGGTGAACGGATCTTGGAAAAATGATGAAACCACGAGTGGAGTAGGATGGATCCTACAGCTACAAGACGGCTCAATATATATCCTCGGGCTCCAAGGCTGCCATAGACAAATCTCACTGCTTCATACTGAACTAGAAAGTTTGATATGGGTTCTGAAATGTTTATCTCGCCATCAGCGTTACTGCAATTATTTTGTTACTGACTCTCAAGAGCTAGTCAAAATGATCGCTACACCTGAAGACTGGCCAGCCTTTGCAGCTGAACTTAACGAGTTTGAAACTCTATGGGCGTCCTACCAAGGTGGACAAGTGGTCTACAAGAGCAGATCCAATAACACCAAAGCAGACTTTCTCGCAAGACAAGCTCGAACAAGGAAGCGTGTTTTCTCATATGTTAACACGTGTGTGCCACACTGGATCGACATTCGCAACTCGGCTTTCGCCGATTCGTACTAAGATTTATCTTTGTATCTCATCGTGAAAAAAAAAAAGATTTTTGAAAAGGGATAATAAGTACGTGACCGGTGACCGGTGACCAGTGTATTTTATTTGATTTTATAAATATATCTTAATTAGGGTTTTTATTACGATAGATATTACATAGATTTGTATATCTATATTTCCTATTCTAGTTCTTTCCATTTATTCCAATTAGGTTTAGGAGAGATCATGAGGTTTGTATAAATACTCGGCTAAGGCCAATGTTATTGACAGGATATACAAGTTAATATTCATTCATTCATAAACTTGTCATGGTATCACAGCATTGATCCAATTCCTTACGATATATTGAGCTGCCTCGGTTTTCATTCACGAAAACAGAGCCGCTTTTTCTTCTACTTCTTCTTCTCAATCTGATATTCCTTGTACAAGATGGCAGAAGTCGTCTGCGAACGGAAAAGGCGTACTATCTCACCGTACGACCTAACATCTGGTGATAATCTGAGTGCAGTGATTTCATCCTCGTTGCTTAACGGTGCGAATTATGATGAGTGGGCAATTAACCTGCGTATGGCGTTGAGTTCACGCAAGAAATTTGGATTCATTGATGGAATATTCTGAAACCCACTGCACACTCCACGAATCTTGAAGATTGGATCGCAAATAATCACCTGTTGGTTGGATGGATCAAACAGACCATTGAACCAAAACTAAGGACCTCTATATCCACTCGAGGGGTAGCAAAGGAGCTGTGTGACATAATTAAAAAGAGATTTTCTGTGAAGAGTGGAGCACGACTTCAACAACTTCGCAACTCTCTCACTACTTGCGAACATAATGGGGCGACGGTTAATGATTACTTCGGCAGATTAACAAAAATATGGGATGGAATTCGTGAGTGTATGAGCTCTATGCAGTGCAGCTGTGGGAAGTGTACCTGCGACCTCAATGCAGCTCACGAAGCAGAGCGTGAAATTCTTCGCGTTCATGATTTTCTTTCAGGTTTGGATGACTCGTCCCATGGGGTTATCCGTTCTCAAATCTGTGCGATAACACCTCTTCCGGATATTGATAGTGTGTACCAAACAATTGTTCAGAATGAGACAATTCGTTCTACTGCAGCACAGGAAACCCCGGTCATGAGTTTTGCCGCGCAGGCTACGGGTTCTTAACAATTTTGGATGATCATTCTAGAGCTGTCTGGGTGTATCTTTTCAAAGATAAGACATCAGTTTCACGCCATCTAATGGATTTTCTGGCTTTGATTAACACACAATTCTCTAAGAAAGTCAAGAAGATACGAAGTGATAACGGGACAAAATTTGTTTGTCTCTCACGATATTTTCAAGAGAATGGTATTCACCATGAAACTTCTTGCGTGTACACACCGCAACAGAATGGTCGCGTTGAGCGTAAACATAGACATATACTCATTATTGCTTGGGCGCTGCGGTTTCAAGCTCATATTTCTATTGAATATTGGGGAGAATGTGTGAAGACTGCAGTAGATCTTATGAATCGGACCCCTTTTCAGTTGTTGGGTGGTAAGACCCCGTTTGAAAAGTTGTATGGCAGAACACCATTATTCAATCATCTTCGGGTATTTGGTTGCTTGGCTTATGCTCATAACATCAATCATCACGGCGATAAGTTTGCTGCGAGAAGTCGAAATTGAATTTTCTGGGATATCCGACAGGGAAGAAGGGATGGCTGTTGCTTGATCTAGAAAAACAGAGTATATTTACCTCACGGGATGTTGTATTCTGTGAAGATAAATTTCCTTTTGCGGCATGTTCTGAAACACCCGCAAATCATCAGCCTACACCGGAACAAGGAGGAACGTCTTTCACTAACACTGATTCGGATAATGGTGAGTTAGTGGAAGCACAATCTGTAACAGAGGAAGTAGTATTAGCTACTGCACCTGCTGACCCGACTTTACCTTTGGCTACTGAGGTAACTCCTACGAATGTTGACATAGAGACACATGCTCCTGTTATCGTTGAAACAAGTACACCTGCCACTGTCGTCGATGAGGTTTTAGGCAGAGGTCATCGTCCAAAGATTCCATCTACTCGCTTACGAGACTTTGTGGTTAATACGGTCACTCTCGACTCCTCTCTCTCTCTCTCTCCTCAACTTCACCATCTCATCAGTCGTCATCAGGTTCGGTCTATCCCCTTTCTGATTTTTTATCATCTGATAAATTCTCTGCAAAACATCGCAGTTTCTTTGCGTCTATATCCTCTCTTAATATACCCAAAAGTTTTAAAGAGGCCATTCTTGACAAGATATGGAGGGACTCTATGGGCAATGAAGTTACAGCTTTGGAGGGTCAACATACATGGGATCTGGAGCCATTGCCGCCTGGTAAGAAAGCTCTTGATAGCAAATGGATTTATACAATAAAATATCGGTCAGATGGAACCATTGAACGTCCAAAGTCGAGACTAGTAGTGTGTGGTAATCGACAGAAACATGGGGTTGATTGCACAGATACTTTGTCACCTGTTTCTAAGATAACTACGGTTAGAGTATTTCTGGATATTGCGGTTAAACAAGGTCACAAAGTTCATCAGATGGATGTTCATAATGCGTTTCTTCATGGCGATCTTCATGACGAAGTATACATGAAAATTCCTCAGGGTTTCTCTTCTCCAAATGAGACTCGGGTTTGTCGACTTAGAAAATCTTTATATGGATTAAAACAAGCTCCTCGTTGTTGGTTTGCTAAGTTGACAGAAGCTCTTCTCAAGTATTGTTTTACTCAAACAAAGTCTGATTATTCGCTGTTTGTTTATTTCAAGCAAGGTGTGTATATTCGCCTATTGGCCTATGTGGACGATCTTATTTTCTCAGGAAGCACTTCTGCAGACATACAACTGGTTAAAGACTATCTTTCAACTTGTTTTCGTATGAGGGATCTTGGCTTTCTCAAGTACTTTCTGGGTATAGAGGTTGCTAGAAGTCCATCCGGGTTTTATTTATGTCAGCGCAAGTATGCCACTGATATTGTCACTGAAGTAGGGTTGCTTGGATGTAAGCCGATTGGGTCTCCTATGGATCAAAATCATCAACTTGCTCGATCAAAAGCTCCTGCGATTTCTGAGCCATAATGGTACATGAGACTTGTTGGTTGTCTTATTTATCTCACTGCAACAAGACCAGACCTCACATATGCTGTACACATTCTTTCCCAGTTTATGAAAGCTCCTAATGAAGACCATTGGCTTGCGGCCTTGAAGGTAGTACGGTATTTGAAAAGAACCTTGGGGCAAGGTATTATTCTCGATGCTAAGTCATCTCTTCATGTGACTGGTTGGTGTGACTCTGATTGGGATGGTTGTCCTCTTACTAGAAGGTCTCCTTCTGGTTGGATTGTTCAGCTAGGCTCTTCTCCCATAGCTTGGAAAACCAAGAAACAAGATACAGTGTCGTGCTCGTCGGCAGAGGCCGAGTATCGGGCAATGGGCGCAATCACCAAGGAACTCTTACGGTTGAAATCTTTGCTTCGGGAACTTGGCGTGCCTCATAAGGAACCGATGACACTGTTTTGGGATACTCAACCGGCCATTCATATCAGTTCTAATCCTGTGTTTCATGAAAGGACTAAGAACATCGAGATTGGGTGTCATTTTATACGATTTTATAAATCCTTCTCTTATCTTCTCCAAATCCATCGTGCATTCTATGTAAGTTCAGATTTTACAATTAAGCTTTTATATTATTGTCTTTTACTAACTTTATATATCAATTATATATGTATGTTACAACAATTTAGTTTTACGTAATTGTTAATTTTTTAACAAACTCAATTGAACTTTTTTTTTGTTCTTAGTCTACAAATGAGAAATTGTCGCTTTTGTTTTGTTTCTATGTATATTATATCTTTTTAATAATATATTTTATATTTTTTCAGCAGAATCAATGGAAAAGTTTGTGAATTTAAAAAGAAAAGAGCCATCCCCGTCTTGTGATTTAGATGATTTACCATGGGATCCTGCTGATCGGAAAAAAATATCTGAATACCCTTCAAATCAAAGAGATGAGGTAATTCGTAGATATTTGATTAGAGGTCCTTGCCAACCTCGTGGTCATATCTTTAAACAGAAAATGATATCAGGTGCAATGAGGCGATTTAATCATGCTTGGTTTGATCAGTATAAGAACTGGTTAGAGTATAATATTAAGAAAGACGCTGCGTATTGCCCATGTTGTTACTTGTTTAGAGATAGTAATGGAAAAGGTGGAAAAACTGATGCATGGACTAACGAAGGTTTTTCTAGCTGGAATAAGTTTAGTAGGCTTGCAAAGCATGTGGGGCAAGTTAATAGCTTTCATGATAATGTAGTTATGAAATGTGAAAACTTGATGAGACAAGGCCAGTCTATTAAGCATGCTTTGCATAAGCAGGATGATATTACCAAGAATGAGTATCGAATTCGGTTAAATGCTTCAATTGATGTTTCCAGATATTTGTTGCGACAAGGTCTTCCTTTTCCTGGTCATGATGAGTCAGAAGCATCTGCTAATAAAGGAAATTTTATGGAGCTTCTAAAATACACTGCTGAGCAAAATGAAGCTATGAGTAAGGTTGTCTTGCAAAATGCTGCAGGAAATAATCAGATGGTGTCTTCGAAGATTCAGAAAGATATTGCGCATTGCTTTGCAGAAGAGGTAATCAAATCTATTATTGAAGAAATTGATCATGACGTTTTTGGTTTGCTGGTTGATGAATCTGCCGACGTTTCCGATAAAGAACAAATGGCAGTAGTATTTCGGTTTGTTGATAAAAGTGGGACTGTCAAAGAAAGATTCATTAGCATTATACATGTGGCTGAGACATCTTCAGCATATCTGAAATCTGTTATTGATTCTTTGTTTGCTAAGCTTGGGTTGAGCATAAAAAAGTTGAGAGGATAAGGTTACGATGGTGCAAGTAATATGAAAGGTGAATACAATGGACTAAGGTCACTGATTTTACGGGAAAACACCTCAGCTTATTATGTCCATTGTTTTGCTCATCAACTTCAGTTGGTTGTTGTGGCTGTTGCAAAAAAGCATTTTGAGGTTGGAGGATTCTTTGATATGATTTCTCCATTGTTGAATGTGGTTGGAGCTTCATGTAAGAGAAAGTATAAGATTAAAGAAGATCACAGAAAAATGATTGAGGAAGATATTCTTGATGGTAAAATCAACACAGGAAAAGGGTTGAATCAAGAGGTTGATATTCAGAGACCAGGGCAGACACGTTGGGGTTCTCACTACAGAACTTTGTTGCGTTTGATTGAGTTATTTTCTCCCATCATCAATGTGCTTAAACATATTCAGAATGAGGGCTTGGAAGACTCGAAAAGGCGACAAGCATATGGTCTTCTTGTATACTTCCAGGATTTTGATTTTGTGTTTTATCTGCAAATGATGGTTCACCTCTTAGGACTTACAGATAGCTTATCCAAAGCTTTGCAACAAAGGGATCAAGACATTTTGAATGCTATGTCACTGGTGAAATCAACAAAGAGACAACTCCAAGATTTCAGAGATAATGGGTGGCATTCTTTGATGGATAAGGTCTTTTCTTTTTGTGAGAAGTATGACATTGAGAAGGTTGATATGGAAGATGAATTTATTCACCCAAAGAGACCAAGGAGAAAAACAGGAATACAAAACATGCATCACTACAAGGTCAATTGTTTATATGCTGTTTTGGATTTGCAACTTCAAGAATTTAATGATCGCTTTACTGAGGTAAACACCGAGTTGCTTACATGTGTTGCTTCTTTATTTCCTATTGGTTCATTTTCTGAGTTTGACCAATCAAAGTTGATGAACTTAGCCAAGTTCTATCCTTACGACTTTAGTCCTACAGAGTGCATATCTCTAGCTCGTATGTTGGTGGATACACGGAAACATCTATCACTTCCTTTGGTTTATAGGCTTTTGAAGTTAGCTTTGATTTTGCCAGTCGCGACTGCAATTGTTGAAAGATGTTTTTCAGTAATGAAGATTGTGAAGACAGATCGACGAAATCGGATTGGCGATGAGTTTCTTAATGACTGTTTAGTTTGTTATATTGAGAAAGATGTATTTCAGACTGTTACTAATGAAACAGCGATGAAAAGATTTCAAGATATGAAAGATCGTAGAATGTTTTTGTAGAATGATACTTTTTAGAATGATTTATGAAATATTTTTTTTTATTAATTTTTGGTTCGGTTTTTGAACCCACAAAAAAAAATTTCTGGGTTCGCCCCTGTATACACCACGAGAATTCAGTAGTAAATTTGAACTTTGATCGATTAGAGAAAGTGTAATCAACTCCGAAGTGGCGCCGAAGGTGTGACGGGAACAATTACCTTGGATTTGGCTTCTTATTTGCATTTAGTTTGTAAACGTAATTCACCTTAATTATTTGTATATGCTATTGAGTTCGGGATTGGGGTAGATAATTTCGCGTGCATAAATAAAAGCAAACCTGAGATATATGCATATATCGTATGCATTGTGCGTGATGTATGTACTTATAATGCATGTATCTATGAATGTATCATACTACGTGTATTATCATGCATGCATACATAACCTTTTATGCTTAACTGGCGGTGCAGTTTATCGTTTTGCCCGTACAATTCGATTAATTACATACTATACTAGAGTCTTGTGATGTAACGGTGGTTTGATTTTCCGTTTTCCATAATCATTGATAGTGAGTGTCTGACTGGTTTACTACATGCATCCACTACTTCCATTCCTTGAATGTAACATAACATTCAAAAATTAATAAAAATCCACGTGAGCCAAGAAAAAGAGAGTAACAGAAATTCGGAAAACTAATAATTGTTGGAAAGTAACACTTATCTAAAGCAAACTACATATCGACTACCAAAACTGTCTTAAATATTTGAAATGAAGATTTACCTCCATTTCAAATATCAAACGCACGCATACAACCAGAAGATATAAAACATACTCTTTATGTTTCCTGAAAAATGTCGTTATGATTTTTTTGTTTTGTTTTATAAAGAGTGTCATCTTATATTTTCAAACCAGTGTTTTAAATAAAAATTATATTCTAACCAAATTGTTTAATATATTAATTATAAATAGAAATTTGTTTAGTGTGTAAATTTATAACTGATTTTCAATATATGTATAGAATTTTTAAATGACATTTTTTTGTGAAAGAGATAGAATATAGAAATGATAGACATGAGTTAAACAAGACATGGAGGTCGATGAGACCAAAGATCTTAATGTATCCTTGGTAATGTTAGAGCGTTATACTCGTTAGAATTCTAAATATGAATATGTGTATATGTATATGTAGTTGCGAGGTTCATTAAATAGCGTAAAACCCAATTGGAGTTGCTCTTATTCTTATTGACCAAATCAGTAAAGTGAAATAAACAAACAAAACTTTTTAAGAAAATTGATAATCTTTGTGATATTTAAATTTTTAAAAAGAAAGGAATATTAGGCATGCAACGATTTGACAGACACCTAGTGGTACTCAGCCTACTCGTATCCTCTGTTCTTTTCCTATTTTAATTCTTCAACATGGAAAACTAGTGGAGAATAATTACTTATTTTTAATAATAAAATCAAGAAAAAATGTTAATAAAGATATCAAGCTCGATTCGTTTTATTGCCTAAATAAACTTACGTGTGATCTATGTTTATAGTTAGGTTCTTATAAATCCTTAACAGCATACATCATCACATAAGTTTAATCCGCATAGTGTAATAAAAGAGAAAATGACTAGGATAGCGCTAAAAAAGTTTTTATCACAAATATAGCCTATAAGAATAAAAATGACCCAAATAGCACTTAATGTTTTATCAAAAGTGATAAATATACACTTATATTCTAACGATAAATTAATTTAGATATTAGGGTTTAAAGTTAAGGGGTGGGGTATATGATTTAGGATTTAGGGTTTAGGGTTTAGGGTTTAGGGTTTAGGGTTTAGGGTTTAGAGTTTAGGGTTTAGGGTTTAGGGTTTAGAGTTTAGGGTTTAGGGTTTAGAGTTTACGGGTGGAGTTTAGGGTTTAGAGTTAAGGAGTGGGGTTTAGGATTTAGGGTTTAGGGTTTACGATTTAGGGTTTGGGGTTTAGAGTTTAAGATTTAGGGTTTAGAGTTGGGGAGTGGGGTTTTGGGATAAGATTTCAAATTTTGAAAAATAAAAAAAATTTAAATTTTTCAAAAGATAAAATGTTATTTTGGTCATTTTAGTTTTTGAGGACTATTTTTGTAACATAAACTTAGAAAAATGTTATTTTAGAGATTTGCACGTAATAAAATATACTCATTTCAAATGGTTAGATGTTAAAACAAATCACACTGCTAGCGCTAATGATTAAGTGTTGTTGTGCAAAGCTCCTAAGGGCATGATTAACCCCGGTCTCTTAGCTGGATTTTTAATTCATGATTTGACATTTTTTGTTTTTTGTTTTTTTATACTTTTCGGCTAAGATACAGCTCTTATATCTCTTATTTAACAAATAGTTCTTAACAGTTCTTAGCTTTTTTTAGTTAAAATCTAAGAAAAGTTAAGAACCGTCTCTTAACCGAAACTAAGAACCACAGTTAAAAGACCGGGGTTAATTATGGTCTAAGTTTTTGTAGAACTTATCTCCATTTCTAGCTTATGGGTCTTTTTCTTTTCTTTTTACAACTTAAGAGGTCTTAAAAAGAAGGAAAACAAAGTCTGTCCCAATATTTATTGTTAGTTAAGAACTAAACTTTGACCAATAATACAATCCATATGATCTGTCAGGGAGAAGTAAACTTTGTTTTAGGACACTAGGATAAGAGAGAATCGGAAGATGACATGCTAGTTAATTGGGCTTAACCAATCACTTGAATTTTTTTTATTATTATTATTTTCTCACTTTTTGGACTTTGAGTCTCTCTTCCTCAGCACACTATTGGTAGGATTTCATCTTGTTCACTGATTTCAAATTCCAAATTGATGTAATCTAATAATATGTAGGCATTGTAGTTGTTAGATAGTATGTCAGCTTTTAACATCTAGTGGATCTGTGAATAGGATGTCATGTGGCTCGTGTCTTTAAGTTATTATCTACATTAAACATTCCTAATGTACGTCAACATTTACTTGTGTAACAAAGGTTGTTTATTACCAACGAAAGCAATTATGTGGATTATGAGATGTATTAAACTAAAAGAGAAACAATAATTGTTTACTTCAGAAAGACTGTACGAAAACCTATACAATTTATTTCTTTCAATGTAAAACATACTTTTCAAGATAACTAAAATACAATATTAAGTTAGGCTTTTTAGAAAAAAGCAACTTCAAAAATCAAGAAAATTATTGACAATGCAATGTGGATTGTTGATTAGATTGGAACATGAAACTTGAAAAATTTAAGAGAAGACACATTTTTTTTGAAAAGATATATGGTAAAGAAGAGAAGAAATGAAAGGAAAAGACATGTGTGGGTGTTCTCGTTTAGCTTTCTCTGCTTTTCATAAAACCATCCCCAATTCAACTCTCCCCTTCTTTGACCACATTAAACTATTTCGAATTACTGTGGTTACACTTACATACATAGATCAACTAATTCTTTTTTTCAAAACAATGTTTCTGTAAAGTGGTAAAGTTGAATTAGTACAAAATTTATTCACCAAAAAAACATGGACCCCTTACTTTAGATGGTTAAAGAAGCATCCCATGAGATAACTAAAATAATGGGGTTAACTTTTTCTTCTTTTCTTTAAGAATTCTTTTATGTGACTTGTTGTACACTTATATTATTCCACATATTCTGAAATCACCAAAACCCAATTTTAATTTTGAATTCCGTTGTAATTACCATGTACTAAACCTTCACAATCTATATTCACATATACAAATATATCGCTCACCACAAAAATAGATAAAGCTTCCCCCAACCCCCAAAACTTTTTTTGACTAATTATCTCAAAAAGATAATAAATTAAAAACTCCAAATCGCTTTCAGATTAACTTTTTACCCTTCTTGGCGCATTATCCCATCTCAAGAAGCCGAGAATGTTAGTAAAATCCTTATTAGCCTTTCTCAGATCATCATTCTTTAGCCGTCTTCGATGAAGATCCTACTGATGAAATCTCTGAACCTCTTAGAATAGAGTTTAGGATCAACGGCTGAGATTGAAGCAGGGTCTGCTTGTAACGACTTGTAAGCATGCTCTATCTTTTTGGTTATGTCGTAGTCTTGCAAGATGTCAATGACTCCAAAGTAGAGTACCACTTCATACATCTCAGCGTGAGATGGATAGTTAGCTCCTCCTCCTGATGTATACTGATCAAAGTCGCTTCTTCTGGCCATTCGTTCGGCTCTTGCTGGCATGTTTGCACCTAATCTTATCGATGGTTTCCTGTTAAAAGAAAAAACAGATTGAACGTTGAGCAGACAGGACCACATGATCTGTTTCACACCTCATTATCATTGCCAACTAAGTATTCCTAAATTTATTAATACACTAGCTGAATCTCACAACCACTACACATGTCTCTGTAATAATCAAAAGGCTATATGAATGCAAAAAGCTTCTTCTGTAAAGTCAATGTTAAGAAAGCCCGGACAAGTGATTGTCAAGATATAAATGATTATGTTACCTGCCAGCTAAAATCCGGTCCATGTCTTGAAGTTCAGCTTCAAGGAAGCGACAACCACGCATGAATTTCTCATTCTGATATGAATCTATCCTACCTGCACAAGATTTTGACATGAGTCTCACACACAGGTCGACTTCAATGAGAGAATGATGTCTCTAAATTTACCAGATCTCAAGACGAATGGAGAAAGCCCCATCTTTTCTCCTGTGCTGTCATCACGGAAGTGCACACCAACTAAAAGGCTATAATCCATTATCCTCTCCGCTTCCAAGAACTCACAGTCGCGTTTTATTTGCCTGATCATGAATTACAGATCAGCATTTGAAACGTGTTTAAGTTGCCGAGTGGCACAAGCAAAAAAGAGAAAGTGAGAAAGCATGGAGCTTACTTCATAAGCTCTTGATACCAATTTCTCTGAAGACGGAAAGCAAAATTGAGATCAAGGTCCTTTAGAGTCGTGGTCTCATCAATCTCCCCTTCAGGCTTTGCTGTACTCCTTCCATGGGAAGACCCTTTGAGATCAAACCGTCTCTGGATTCTATACTCGGAGCAGAACAAGTTTCCCATGACGATAAACCGAGTCTGATAAAACGGTAAACAGACTTTGGTAAATTTTCTGAAAAATTAAAAGACCCCATTAAAGCATTAAGATGAAACAGCACATTACCTTCTGGCCACCAACGGGTTTCACGCAATGAACGCCGTAGAATCTAGTCACGAGGGAGTTTTCATATTGACAGACATGTTTGTAGTAACTTGGAAGCATTCTCAGAAGCACCTAAACAAAAGAAGACAAAAAGCTTCAGGTCAAGTTTCATTTTAGCTAATCACGGACTTAGTGGAGAGTTTATGATTAACAAAGTAAATGTGAAAGCAAAGAAACAAACAAACAAAAAAGGTGTCCCATCCACTAATTAAGTAAATCAAGCATGACACGAAAAGGGTCAAAAAAAAAAAAAACAAGCGGCAACAACTAAGTTACTAACCTTGACTTCCGACTTCTTCACAGTCTTGATCATAAACCTATCATCTTGCGTTAGGTAAAAGAAGCTTCCACTCTTTCCAGGTGAAGATAACTCCCTAAGAGCCTCGTTTCCACATATAGCTAACATATACTCAGCTGGATCCACTTGGAAATGATCCCTGAGACGTCTACAAACAAAATTGCCACAAAAAGAAACAAACTTCAACATACAACCTTATCAACTAAACACAATGATTCGGGTAAAGACACATCAGCAATCCCAAAACACAACTCAGCAACTTGCTTAATTAAAACACTCTCTCGAGAGATACCTGAACACCAAAGGGCAATAATCCTTCCACCGGAAATCAACCGACTGATGCGGCGGCGTAGTCTTAGTACCTTCCGGCGGAAACCTCGTCCAAAACTTCTCCTTTGGATCAAAATCAGCCTGCTTAAGCTCTCTAACAACAGACGCATGTTTCCCAACAGAGTACCTAATTACAAAAAAATCATTAACACACAAACCATAATCAACCTCCAATTCCACCAAAGCTACAAACTTTTTACCTGATTCCCAACTGCAAATTCAGCATCAAGTCATACTTCTTATGCCCTTTAGAAATAGTCTCTCCCGCCTTCTTCGCCTCGCCGTTAAACCAACAAGGATTCTTCTTAAACTGACGCACACGATCAACCGAAACCCTCTCTCTATAAATCATCGACGCCTCAACGTTATCAATAATATCACAAGTGATATCTCCAGCTTCACCATCAGACTCCCAAATACAAATCCTCGGGAAAACCTTCTCCCCACCTAAACTCCCACCTCCACTATCAACCGAAGACCTCTTCCTCGTGGCCGCCACAACCAAACCACTCTTCTCAACACCGTCGAAGAAACTCCTCATCACATTACTCCGATCCCAAGCCCCAACGCAAGAGCTCCCGTCAACGCAAGTAAACACCCCGCTCCCTCTCGGCACACCGTTCTCCCAATAACCTTCGTAACGATCACCATTAGGCCACACGAGCAGCCCCTTCCCGGAGATCACTCCTCCTCTCCACTCTCCGGTGTACTGATTCCCGTTTCTCCAGACGTACCGTCCACGGCCATCTTGTAGATTCCTCCTCCACGTCCCTTCGTAGAAGTCTCCGTTGGCGTAGCGCTTCTGCCCGTGCCCGTGCTTCCGATCCGCCGCCCAGGTTCCTCGGTAGGTGTCCCCGTCGGCGCCGGTGAAGGTCCCGAACCCTTCCATCCTCCCGGACTTGAACTCGCCCTCGTAGGTGGCGCCGCTCGGCCACGAGAACTTGCCCTTCCCGGAGGCCTTCCCTCGCTTCCACTCGCCTTCGTACATGCACCCGTCGCTCCAGAGGTACTTCCCGGATCCGTGCGGGAACCCGCCGGAGAAGCTCCCGATGTAGAGATCCCCGTTCGGGAGCGGCTTCTCGATCTCCAGGGGAGGCGGCGTGGGGGTCACGCGCCGCGTGGCTACTTGGGATCGGGATCGCGTCATGATGGGAGGAGGTTTAGCTAACGGCAATGAATCGTCTCTTCGAATGCTCGATAACACTTCTTCTTCTTCTTCAACGTCTTCACTATGAAGCGATTCTTGCATCATAGACTCATCACTCCACTCTTCTCCCGAGATCTGAGAAATGGTTTTGAATCTAGGGTTTAACTGTTTTTTTCTCAGATTACGGTTAGAACGCACATTCTCTTAAACCGGAAATAACCGGATTGTTGATCAGATTCACGAGTTTCCAAATCTGAGAGCAAAGCCTTGAGAGATTCTCTCTACAGGAACATCGAAAAAAAAGAAAGCAATGAAGCAGAGAGAGAGAGAGGAGTAACAGAGACAGAAGAGAGAGAGATAGCTAAATAAAAACACTCAGCATTTTTAATTTATAAAAAGAAAGTTTTGTTACCAAAAGAAAAAAAGAAATAATAATTTTAAAAGGTGGAGAGAGAGAGAGGAAACCATCGGGAAGCGGACATGAAAAGCCCACCAGCCCAGAAAAAGAAACCACGATATTATTAAATAATTACGGTTAGTTAAATGAAACGACGACGTAGTGTTTCATGTGTACTCTAACTCTACTCGAGATTGTTTCGGATTTGTCTTTGTATGATTTTAAAAGCGAGGGGTGTGTGTCCCGCGTAGTTATGGGCTACGTCCCCATACGTAATATATATACAAAACCCACGTAGAAGACCAAATGATTATTTTTGGTCTGCCTCTGTCCTCTGATAATTTCTTTTTTCATATAAAAAATAATTAAAATGATTATGATGAGGATTATCGAGATGTCTTGATTAGTAAGCGAATTTCCAGGTGATTGTATTTGATTATTTTAAAAAAGATTTGTTCTCTTCTGTGATTAGATGATCGCTGGCTTAGTGGTTTCTTTTCTTTTTGAGTTTTGATGCTATATTCCTTGTCTCTTCCTACTTCGTATATGATTAATTAATTCAACTTTCATTATTCGGATTTGTTATTCGTCACGAATTCTAAGTAGGTTTCATATTCCCATAGGGATAGTGACAGATCATGAAGCTTGTAGATATCGACATTGTCACGGTTCAATTAACTACTCCATCTGTTCCTGAAATTAAGATTTTCTAGAGTATGCACGTTTATTAAGAATTTAATAAATGTTTATAATTTAATTTATTTTTTACTTTATTATACACTTTTCAATAACTTTCAACCAATGAAATTTAATCAATTCAAATATTCTCAATTAATGTTCTTCAAAAGTATAAAAAAGTACCTTAACAATATAGAAAATTCATCTTTGTGAAACAAGAAAAAAACCTAAAACATCTTACTTTCGGGAACGGAGGTAGTAGAATCTTAGCAATTCCCCATAAACCCAAATTGACATTTTTATTAGTAAAGTATAAAGTTTCTAGAATTACTTGATTTTTTAAAGACACAGTTTCACAATGACTTTTGAAAAAATAGTGCTCGTTCTAATAGCTAATGGCTTTATTTAGTTGCTTCCTCTTGTTTTCGTGCTTTGTAAAAACTAAGTTAAGTAGTAGTACTCCCTAAATTCCTTAAATATTATGTGGTGATCAATTAGAAAACCATTGAGTATAGTAACATAGATTTTGCAATGAATAAATAGGGATATTCAAAATTTTGGATAATAATCAAATATACATCCAAAATAATCACATAACCTAGATCTTGATATTCCAAATATCTAACAGACTAACACATGAATAACCTATTTCTATCAACAGCATGAATTGTTATGAAAATAAAAACAAAAAAAATGAAGGTGTATTTCGATGCTACGAGGAAACTCATTTGAAATAATAAAAACTAACCTCGGTAGAGTGTTTCACATATGTCTGAGTGCTTTGATTTGAATTAAGTGGTAAATAGGACATGATTGTGCTTCCATAAAACGTAACATCATCAAAACTAGGGTGCAACCGTGCAAGCAAACTTCGTAATGCACACGTATTGAAATGTTATAAGCGCACCTAATACACTACTAATTAATGTACTTATAAAATGGTACGCGTAGCGACTATTGCTGTGGTGGTCGGATCATGATCAAATGCATTTAATCACCTTTTAAAATTCTGTATAAAATATCATACAATCGCATTATCAAAATAAAATTTTGCAAAGGGACGTATAGACGAAACGATCAGGTTGATATTTCTTGAGAAAGGAAAAAGTATTTCAATGATCACTCAAAATCTTTTAAACCACTTAATTCAAATTTGATATTTGTTGTATCAACACTAAGTCACCTTTTAACATTTTTCCTTTGTGCGGGAGCTATATGTTCTACATTTGTTATGTGTTCTTTTTATTGTTTGTTGTTACTACATTCTACATAATTATTTTATTTTAGTTTTTTGTAGTAAGGATTTATATAGTCTAGTTTTCTTCTTTTTACTAATCAGAGGATACCTAGGCCAAAATCCAACTAATCCCCATGAAATTGTACAAATAATTAGCTCAGTTTTAGATTTTTAATGAGTGCTAAAACATGATTCTATCTTTGTCTGCTCAAGTAATAGCATTTTTGTTTCGAGCAAAAAACAGAAACTAAAACAACAGATTTATGCTTTACTCCACATCAACTTTACCACTTGGTTTACATAGTTTAGTCTTCTTTCAGTACTCCAGTTATTTTTTTGTCCACATCAATGAAAAAGTAGAGAAAATATTAAGAAAGGGAGAGTGTATGGCTGAAGGTATTTTTCCATTCATACGCCATGATGAGAACGTACTCGACGCCATACTTTTCCCGTTCCGTATTCAAGACAGCTCGTGGCTAGATCATTACTCTTCGCTATATACTCGAAACCTAATTAAAACACTACTATGCTTTCAAATCACTAAACCTAAAAGCCCACGACCTTTTCGCGATTTTTCGCGATCATTTTTATTTAATGCATGCCCATTTCTTAAATCAACTAACCACTTATGAATTAGTTTGAACTTTCATTTACTTTCTCTTAAAATGTTCTTTTTTGAGATATCTAATTAATCACTTGTGATTTTATTTAAAGTCATTCTACTGACAACTTGGGTTAATTAAAAGAAACTAGAGGAAGACTGTCAATAAGTTGTGACGGTGTTGGTTGCTTTGCTTGTTTCTGATGATGGAAAAAAGTTGGCTAATTAATATAATGAGCTGTGACCGTGTTTAGGTGAAATAAACCTTTCATCAGGCGTTATGGTTTCCATAAAGGCTATAACTTATTCAAAATTATACTATTAATTTTGTTTTCAGGGCGATTAAAAGCTTTTTTAAGCTGGCAAGGCACTCAGAAGTGCCTTTTCTCCTTTGTATTTCGAGTTAGCAATAACATTAGTTGGGCATATATATATATATATCTGTGTAAAATTTTCTTAACTAGTGATGCAGTCTAAAGTGTACCATAATCTCTAGTCAAAATGTTTAATTTTATGTTTGAAATGACACTATAAGAAAACATTTAGTAATGCAATTTAAGTTCTGCACCCTCATCACCACAAATAATAAAACACCTAAACACAAATACATTTTTGTTGGAACTTTAACAAACATGAATAAATTTGTCAGATGGGAGTATCTTTCATCAGTAGCTTGTTACTGATTATATACAAATTACAGTACTACGTGTTTAATTATCTGGGAAATGCAGGAGAAATACTTGTACACATTCGATGTTTTTTTTTTGTTTTAAAGAGTACAGCTTCAATGTTTCTTATACATCAATTATACATATGTTTATTTAAAATTTGACCAGCATGATTTTAATTTTTGAAGAATGCATGGCTATAAACCAACGCGGTTGGCCTAGTGGTAGTTGAGGCCCAGAACCAATACGCTCCCCGCAGGTTCGATTCGCGTTGTCCACCCGGGTTAGGGTTAAATCCCAAGAATACGTGGAGTGCCGTGGGCCTCGCGGGAATAGTCGGTTGACCACGGTCACCGGAAACCCGCGGTTACCTAAAAAAAAAAGAATGCATGGCTATAACTTAGGCGACGTTGTTAAAAATAAATAAATGACGGTCCTTATCAGTTTAATTAAGAGTAGAACGGGAAGGTGAAGAAGACAAACAGCTCCTTTTACAGTTGGACCAATAGAATTGAGATGGCACACAAAGTAGGTCCTATGTTTATACTATTGGGCTGTCACGGCCCATCTTTAAAATGTCGAAGCATCCACGACATAGACGGTGACACATGGAGAAAATGTTCGCCGGCCAAGATTGCGACCACGTCATCGAAACTTCTGAGTGTTCCACCTGTCAAAGCTACCGTCAAAGATTACGATCTTTTGTTTTGTTGTTTGCGCGTAGTCATGTAAACGCCACAAAAACAAAACGATTTCAACTCTATTAGGCGAGCCAGACTAGTCTCAGTTCAGACAGCATATCGATGCCTGGGCCTGAGGAACAATTTTCATATACACGCACAAACAGCTTTTGATTCAACCATTAGATTCATACTGTCTCCTCTATGCCAAAATAAAAATTTTAAAGATGAAAAATGTTGAATTCTATGTTATCACACTTATGCTTATTATCAGTCTACTGGCAGTGGCCTAGTAGTGAAAAATTTGAGGACAAGTTGTAAAACCGCTCTCTTTTGAGTTCAGCTCTCACTAGGAACACTTAGAGCATCCCCAACGGGAGTACATTAACAGTATGCAAATTGTTTAAAAAGATAAAAACAATGAAAAAGCAGGAAATAGAAAATTACAAGTATCTAAAACTATGGTTTTTAAGATACTTTGAAGAGGAGGTATACACAACTGTTGTTGTTTCATTGATCAAAACAAAAAGAAAAACAAAAATTAAATAAAAAACTAAATTATTATTAAAATATAATATTTTCATCACTAAAAACTCCAAACGGGTTTCACCACCGTTGGAGCTGCTCTTAGGGGCGGTCCTTATATTCCTGGGATCTTAGGCGAAAAAGAATTATTTGTAAAGAGATAAAAAATTCGAGAGTCTAATTATAATAAATTAAAAATTGAGAGCTCATTTGTTAATAATTTTTTGCTGATTTCTTTTTTTACATGGGGGTCCTAGACGGTCGTTTCATCCCGCTCCCCTCAGGACCGCCCTGAACACTTTCACCTTACCTGATACGTTAAATGCACTATGCTTTAGGCACATAAGAGTATCCAGCAAATAGACTGTAAATTGGTTACACTCATCTGGAAGATTAGCTAGGCTTAAAACCTCATTTATAGAATGTGATCCCAACCAGACAGGCCCGGTCCGGAGCACGAGCAAAAGAACCGACCGCTTAGGGTATTCCAACTTTTACAAAAAAAATTGTTGTATATAGGACATTATAAAAAAATATATGAAGAATGGGCATAAATTTGTATTTTTGAGTAGGGCATTACAACTTATACAATTTTTAAGAGTAAGACTGGCCCTGCAACCAGATAGAGGTTATGTATCCATTGAAAGTTCAAATAAAAACATGTATATACAATCAAATTACAAGCTCTTTTTTTTATTAATTAGAATCTCTTGGTCTAGATATTGTGCATGCCACTAAATACAAAAGCAATTTTGAAAAATGGAAAAATGTAACCTTAGCTTACAACAACTATACATTTCATTTTTTTTATGAATTATAGCTTATGATTTTGAAATATAATTTTTTTATTGGCGTGTGATTTTTCACCCAAAAAAAATAGTTAAGTTGCTTACGCTGAAACTGAAAATCAACAGCTGGTAAAATCAAGGAAAAGAGACTATCAATCACAAATTTATTGAAGTGTATAATTTTTATTTAAGAAAGAAACGATTAACAGATATTTATTGTTAGTTGTTTTATGAATTAAATGTTAATGATAATTTTTTTATAAACATTTTTTTTTTTGATATACATATTTTAAACTAAAACAATATATAAATGAAACCTAGGGCTTATATAACTAATGATGCTCTTATCTAAATCAATATATAAATTAACACCTAGGGATTATATATCCTTGTGAAAAATCAGAAATGAGATTTATAAATTTATAACTAATAAGCACTATTTAACTACTCTTTAAATGAAATTTATTTAACTACTCTTCAAATTTATAATCAAAAAGAGAGATAAGAGCATCAATATAATAATAATATTTATAATCAAATTTAGCTACATAATTTATACAAAATTATAAAAATGTTTAAACTAATGAACTACAAACAAGTGTAATAAAGTTTCTCTACTTAATTATAGAGTTTTTTTTCTTTGAAAGACTCATTTCACTCTTTCTCATTATTTTTTATTATTTTACTCTTGAGAAACTTATTAAGAAACTTTCAATAAATATGCTCTATGGTTAACAAAAAAAACAGTCCCATAAAAATGTACATGTGTGGCCATAAAAGAGTAAAAAAATAAATAGTGATAATTTAGAATTATATATATACATCATAAGATTTTAGCTTTTAGATTTATTCATTTGAAGAGTAGTTAAATAAATCTCATTTAAAGAGTAGTTAAATAGTGTTTATATATCCTTGTGAAAAATTGGAAAATAGTTTTAATCTTTAATGTCATTTCATCAAAGAAGTTTTTTTTTAAAACGTCTGAACTCAATTAAGAGGTGGTACTAAGAAGTAAAAGAAAAAGACTTTGGTGTGAGCCTCATCTTGAATCCTGTTATGAAGCCATGCCGGACTGCCCAGTGCAAGGTGCAAGGTGAGACTGGAACATGCCATCTCGTAACACACTCCTCGCAATGTCTCGCGCTATGGAGTTAGACATCACCGATTCTTGTTCGAACATCAATGTTCTGAAACAACTTTTCAGACCCATAATTCGCTCAAGTAAGGATCTATATCGCGGCCAAGTTGACATATTGGAGAGAGCTGATAATGCCTCCTTATTAACAATTCCAATGATTATCTCTTGATAACCAAGTCAAGTAAACTTTGCAGGGACCAAGCAATGCGTCGAAGCTCTGCAGTTTTCATCAAAGAGGTTGAGATTTATGTCTTTTTTATTTATTTATGTCTTCTTAATATAGTAGAGCCTTTTATGTCTTAAGTAATTAGTAAAGGTTTGGAAAAGACGCTTATATATATATGCATGCCTGAATGAGTTTATGTATATGTCTATTCACATGTTCGTGCATACCTGCTGGTCTTTCATATATGTGCCATTAAATATACCGGTGCATGCACAATAAAATTTTTGGATTTCATTTTTTCCTATATCGAATTTGTGTTCAGACTTTTAAAAATGAGGAGGTGGGGATTGTATGTGTTGGTTTTGTTTGTAGGCCGAGTCAACGAAATAAATACATATTATAAATTACTCTTATAATACCTTTTTTGGTTTGCTCCTCTTAACGGCTTTCATAAACATCAAATTTCACGTATTCCGAATTAGGAAAGATCCTTTTGACTGTTTTTTTGTTCTGAAAATATAATCTTAACGGAAAGAATCTGTACAGTATGCTTAAGAATGTCCACTGGTCCAGTCAACAAAAAGTAGACCGCATGAACTTATCTACTGGTACGTAACTAATCACGTGTCTTCACTTTACAGTCCTCATATTTAACTATCGAAGTCGCATCCTATAAATTGTGATTTCATTTAGAATTTCAAAGACCATCAGTTTCTCTCTTGATACGCTTCCTTATTACCTTTTTAATTTAGAATTATTTACGAAACAGTATTGAGTTTGGACCAGTAAAGCAACTCAATCCCGACAATGCCTGCGCTGGCGACAAGAACAAGGGTGCCGTGCCTCAGGAAGAACCATGTATGCCTCCTGAACAAGACCAATACCTGCCAATCGCAAGCGTCACAAGGATCATGCGTAATGCTTTCGGCTATGACCGCAAGTATATTAGCTTTGTGACCGCTGAAGCTAGCGATACTTGCCAATCTGAGCGACGTACGACAATAACTGCTGGCGATATGCTTTCGGCTATGAGCAATCTCGGGTTCGAAGATTACGTTGAACCACTCAATGTGTTCATTCATCGGTACCGTCTGTCCGAGACCGATCGTGGGTGTTCACTTAGAGGTGAAACATCGTCGTTTGACCCGGCCTATGGAGGAAGTGGTACTGGGTTTCACGGTCCATCACATCATGGCCCAACCCCTCATGGCCCACCACCGCATGGTACACTACCTTATGGTCCACTACCTCATGTCCCACCTCCTCCGGGTCCTTATGGTTGCGGTATGTTGGATCAGTCTATGGTTTTGGGCGGTGGTGATCAGTACTACCCAAACGGGTCGGGACAGGATTTAATTACTGGTGGTGGTGGATCTTCATCTTCTATGAATGGAATGCCGTTATGTGACCATTGTGGTCACTACAAGTGAAGATGAAAAATTCTTGATTCTCTGCATGCCTATTTAAATTACATGTTGCATGTTTACTTGTTTCGAATATTTATGTCTAATCAATCACTTAGAACATGTTTACAGGGGTTGCTTACCCTTGGTTTCATAACAAAAAAATTAATTGAAAATTTGTGGACCCCACAAAAAACACAAAAGAAGTTGCTTGTGTATGCAAAAGAAGAAACGTTTTCGTTCTGTTGCTTAGACTGTTTTGCGGGTCCCACGACACGTGGCGGCCCGCGATTAGTTCATTTTTTTTTATCGGCAAAATAAAATAAAATTTTTTAAGTAACCTAGACTCAGTGTTTTTAAAACCGGACCGGAAGCTGAACCGGAAATATTTTAGGTCACGGTTCAATATGGTTCGACCGGGTCAAACCTGGTTCAATAATATGGTTTAATATTTTTTTAGTATGTAAATATAAAAGTAATATTAGTAAACATGATGCATAGTTAAAATATAAATCAATTTTGAACATAAAATATTATACATATAAATTAGTTTCTTGTTTATATGGATGGTTTATAGATTTTCGATAGTTTTAGTGGTTTTTATTGGTTTAATAATTTTGAAATATAGTCCGGCTATGTGGCCGGTTCATGGTCGAACCAATTACTAGACCAACCCGGCTATATAATTGGTTCACGGTCGAACCCGGTCCAGCCATCGGGTCGGTCCGGTTTTAAAAACATTGCCTAGACTAATAGACAAACCGATAAACATGCTCTTATGTTCTCTTTACCTAAAAAAAAAAAGAAAAGAAATTATATTGTTGCATCTTTAAAGAGAAGTGTTAATTTCCAAACTCCAGTTTCCATACTTTTGACAATTGATTTCAGAATTATTCATTTGGGAAATGGTATAACACTGCATCTTTGTTGGAAAATATTAGTTGGAAATCGTAACGAAACCAAGAATGTAACAAGAAGATCAGTAAACCAACCCTACACATTATTAAATAAAGCAATATGGCATTGATAGAAGACTAGAAACACCCTCTTTAAAAGCCAACATAGAACATGTAAAGACCTCTATGAGTATGTACCAACCACACTATGTTTGGAAACTCTATTGCACCAAAGACAACCTCATATTCTTAACTTAACCAAGGTTAATTTTTTTAACTATAGTTAAATAAATTTGATGAACCCCATTCCTCTTAGCTTACTACATATCCCAAGTTTTCTCCTCAATATTTCCTAAAAATTTGTTCTCAAGTCAAAAATGGATGATGGTGGTCGTTACACCCGTCGAGCAGCTCCCACTTTAATAATCGCACTCATCGTCATGTTCAACACTCTCGGACCAATTCTTGCACCACCAACTAATCTCAACGCATCAAATCGACCACCAGGAACGACAGAAGCTGAGTTTCGAGCCAAAAAGGTAGCAACAAAGTTCTTTTGGGCGTTTAGCAACACAGCGTTTGCGTTGTCTCTCGCGGCAGCGTTGGTACAAATCGGGAAACGTGTAATTCACGGAACACGTGAAGTTTGTGAAAAAGTCTCTTTCATGCTTGTGATGGTGGCTCTTCTCTTCATGTCGTTTGCGGCTATGTGCGCCCATGTTGTTAAGCTTTGTCCTTCTTCGATGCTTTCTGCTTTCTCCATTTTTCAAGGAATGTGTCTTCTGTTATCTACCTATCTATGCTCTTGCGTGTTCATTGCGGAGATTGCGGAGATTGTTGTAAGTTCATTAGTATGATAATTTGGATTTACGTTCTATAAATATTTTGAATTTTTATGTGTGTTTTTATTGCTAAATATAAGAATTTATTATGTTATGTGTTCTATGCGATGATGACGATTTCACCTGACATATCTTATGAGTCAGACAGAGACTAAAATAAAGTGAAGTACTTAAACTTGGTATTAAAAACAAAAATGTCCAGTGAATCAGAAACGTAAGAGTACTGAAGACAACAAAATCAATTACATCATCCCAGATTAGTACAAGAAAGAGACAATACCGCAAGCCAACGCTTGAAACGAATCCTATGAAAGATACCATTCAGATTGATAGAAACGAAGATTAAGAAAATAGTGTGGATTCAGCAAAGTACTTTGGAGTGAGTGAGTACTAATCGACGAGCCTGGTTGGGTTTGACCCGCTGAATAACTTTAATCGGGTCAGATTAGTTCTTTTTAACCGGAAACTAACCGAAACTGGAAACTCTCTTGTGATATGGGCGTTTATCACACTTGTTGGGTTTATGGCCTGAAATTTTAAAGTTGGGCTTTAAACTGAGTGTGCCGATATCATCTAAATTTAGTTTCTTCTGTTGAAGTTGTTACATTACTGAGGCCCGTGTTTATTTCACCGCGATTACTAGCTATTCCAACTTCATGTTCCCAATTTGCAAAGAACAAAAGTCTTGTACAAAGTTTTGATACGCTAGTGTATCGTAGTTGTTAAAGTAACACAACAAAACAAAACCTCTGTATTAAAATATGTGAAACCTGAAAGCCCTAAAAATGTTTGTTTCCTGTTGTATCATAGTAAGTAAGAAAGAGATTAATGATAGCTATGGCATTGTCTATGGAAACTAATGGATGAAATTAAGGACATATATACATAATAATTGTGCTTCATATCCTCTTTCCATGATTAAAAATCTCTAATCATTTTGTATACATGCTGTGTAGAAAGTTATCAGATGGCAACACGTCATAACTTATAAGAGAAGCAACGATTTTTTCTCGCATCAAACTCGTCAGTTTGCTGATTTTAACTGGAAAAACCTATGCAGAAATCCAAATTTATATTCGAGATATGTAAAAAAGTGAGGGTTTCTTATCATTAAAAACTTTTTTTAGGCTAACAATTATTACACTCGTAATGTAAAGCTTTGCATAATACATCCTCAATTAACAGGAGGATTCCTAAGATCACCGCAAACTGATTATTATTTATTTTATCACATCCACATAATTATTTCTGGCTAACCCTTTATTAACATTTTTAAGAAAATATCATTTGGGTCATTTTATTTATCAAGTTTTTGTCAAAATTAGCAGTATTTTCTACAGCTCTTCAACATTATCGGCATCGCTTATGCTACTAGTCTATTACTAACCACTGTTTTTACCTACTTCACCGACCGCAATGCTATAATCGTCGAAATTACTTTATGAAAATATAGCAATGCATGATTTTTCTCTTGGTTTAGGGATCTCCTAACTTAGGCTTGAACACAAACACAACAATTAAAGGAATACTAGGTGTCTTCCTGCACCATGTACAGAAAAAATTTAAAATATTTTTTAACAGATAAATATAAATTATATTTTAAAATAAATTTTTTAATAATATTATAAATTTTCTTTTTCGTATCAATATTTTAATATAAATTTGATTTAATTAAACAAACAAATTATATTTAAGAATATGCATGTATATATTTAAAATTATAATCTTAGATAGATTTTTCTATCTATTTATTTTAATTAAATATATTAAATAAATTTGTAAAAGTTGCATAATTACCAAAAATTAAAATTAAACAATATTTATAAAATTTGTAGATATATAAAAAAATAAGGATTTTACGATTAAATTTTTATAATTTTCTAAAAAAATTGTATACATTTTTGAAAATTTTAGTAATAAAAATTTATAATTTAAAAATATATAATTAAATTATATTTCGAAATTTATAATGCCATATTTGAATATATTTATTTTAATGATGATTTATGAGTTATTCTCATATTCTAAAAAAATTTCAAAAATATAAATTGACATTAAATGTAATATATGAGTTATTATCATATTTTAAAAAGTTTACCAAAAATATAAATTAACATTAAATGCAATTGTCCATGTCATATTAAGCTATAAGACATGTCATCAATTTTAGTAGCCATGTCATATTTGTTTCGTGAAATTGATTGTAGAAAAGACACGTGGTAAAATCACTTCGCAAATATAGTCTAGGGGATTTTTAGTACATAGATATTGATTATTATAATATTCACGAATTCATGATCTCGTTATCAAATTTATCGATCATCTGTACCAAATCGTGTAAAAAATTGTCCAGAAAACTGTATCATCTGTACCAAAAACTCGGTCTTCATGTACTTATGTGCAAGTAATGAAACGATTTCTTACGCTGGTGCTTTTTTCTTCTTTTTCTTTAAGACCAAAAGTGAAGTATGAAAATTCAAACTTGTCAAAGAAGAAAAAACTATGAAAGTTTAGTTTCTGAATTCAAATTCAAATTCAAAATCCACATTTAAATTTGCTAAACAATATTGCACCATGCTACTCTACATGCCAACCAATATTAATCAGACTGAAAATCATTTACTAATAAAATTAAATGAAATTAGTGTGATAGTTTCCAACACAGTAACCATATGCCAAGGCACGCATGACTTTGTTATAAATGTCCTTACCCAAGCCGAAAGTAAAAGGAATGTGAATAAACCAGAGTTTTGACTTTAGATCTCGTTGAAATAGACGTTGGTCTAGATGGTCACATCATGTGTAATCCATTTTAATCCAAACGTTGTTAGCAATAAAGTAGTCATCGTTTTATAAAAGGAAAGTAGCCATCGTTTTATAAACTTATTGGATCAAATGGAGATAATATCAATGATTCATGACGACTATCCTATTGTTGTGTGATTTTGAAAAGTACGAAATATTTGTTGGCGTCTCTATGTCGTTCCATCTAACTATAACAATCGGTTATATAGTTATATTTATTTATCATTTACAGAACAACCAAAGTTCATTCATTCATACACTTCCTAACACCAAATGGTATGTTTGGTGAGAAATTGTTATTGTTTGTTCACAATAAGTTTGGATCGACCTCTCTTTTTTATTATTTTCTTCGCCATTAAATTTCTTTTGAAGAAAAGTTTTCAATTCCGTGTAGGTATATAGTAACGAATCGAATTCAACCATCCTGCTGGCAGATCACCCACCATATTTTTTACCAAAAATAAAATGAATTTAACGATGTTGTTGAATGTGTTATACACATAAGTTGATAGTACACTTTTGTATATGCATGAATAGTAGACCTGGCATAGCGTGGCGACTTTGTGCTATATATGTTTATTAAGAAAGTGTAACTTAGATACTTAAACTGATTTTTATTTCCCACTCAAAATTAAGCCATATAACTTTTCTTCTTCTTAATTCATACTACCTCCGTTCCCGAAAGTAAGATGTTTTATATTTTTTTCTTGTTCCACAAAGATAGATTTTCTATATTGTTAAGGTACTTTTTATACTTTTGAGAAACATTAATTGAGAATATTTGAATTGATTAAATTTCATTGGTGGAAAGTTAATTGGAAAGTGTATAATAAAGTAAAAAATAAATTAAATTATAAACATTTATTAAATTCTTAATAAGCGTGCATACTCTATAAAATCTTATTTTCAGGAACAGAAGGAGTATATGTGAACCTAAACAAAGCACCAAATTTTCAAAATCTGAACTTTTTGTAAATATTTCCTCTGTTTTATAATGATGAACATTCTCTCTCTTTTCTATTTTTAATTAAAGTTAAATTTTAGGTTTTTAATACATATTTTATTAATTAATAGTAATAAGCTATCAAGAAATATTATTAATAGTAAAATATTAAATTATTATTAGCTTAAAATCATAAAAATATTTAATATAAAATTTATAAATTTATGATTAGATATCAACTATTTTTCAATATGTGAAAACTTTTATCTTCTTTATCAAATAAAGAGTACAAGAGCTTTTTGTGTTATTTATTTAGAGCTTTTTGTTTTCATAATAATTTTCTCTGTGTAGTAGTAGCACGTGCCAGCTTTACAACAGTAAAGCTAAAAAACCGTTCATGTTTGGATCCGTCGACCAATATATTCCCGTCATGACCGGGGCTCTCTCATTCAACAGCTACCCTTAACCTTTTTGGTTAATCAACCGTCAGATGTTAATCCAACGGTTCGTACTAAATCTAGTCCCATCTCTCCCCTTTAAATTCAGACCAAACCCGGTCCAGTTCTCCTCTCTTGTCTCTCTCTCTCCCTCTCAAAGCATAGAAGCTTTAGCCTCGCCGTTAAAAATTTCTCGAAATTTGATAAACCAGGAGAAACAAAAATCACAAGTTACGGATCTCTATCTATCTCGTTGGTGATGCTTGCTACGGCGGTGACGCGGCGGCTAGTGTATTCTCGCCGGAGAAACCGAGAAGTTCGGTTATAGCCACGATCTCGAATTTACAGGAAGCTTTCGTGATCGTGTTTTTACTGTGTTCGAATTTTTCCGAAAGAGATGGAAGGACAGGCGAAGCTGACGAGGACACAGTCGTCGCTGCTCCGGTCACCGTCGACGACGGTAAGATCGTCTTTTCAGAGCTTAAGTGTAATCGCTAGCGAAGTCTCTCACCAGAGACAAGATCTAGAAGCCGGAGAGAAAGAAGAGAAGCAGAGAAGAAAACCGCCTAAACCGTTCGGTTCCAGTCCTCGAACCGGTTTAACCCGAATCAACCCGGGTCTAGCCTTCACGATGGTTTCTCTCTCCTTCCTCAGCCTCTCGTCTTTCATCTTCTTCGTCGTCTTCTCCCAAACCGATGAGCTTCTCACCTCCGAGAACCTCCTCCTAGCTCTGATCTTCGTCGCCGTCGCTCTCTTCTTCGCCTCCAAGAACATCGCTCTCCTCAACCAAACCATACTCGCACTCAAAGAAACCACCAAACTCTTTGGCTTCCACAGCAAGAACCGGTCAGAACCGGTTCAGTGGTACATCGGCGATACCGAAACCAAACCGGAGAAGAAGATCAAACCGTTCGTCAAAGAAGGAGTTCATTTCTACAGCAACGGAGATTTCTACGAAGGAGAGTTTCACAAAGGGAAATGCAACGGGAGCGGTGTGTACTACTACTTCGTGAGAGGACGTTACGAAGGTGATTGGGTCGATGGGAGATACGATGGTCATGGGATCGAGAGCTGGGCTAGAGGGAGTAGATACAAAGGCCAGTATAGGCAAGGGCTTAGACATGGTTACGGAGTTTACAGATTCTACACTGGTGATTGCTACGCTGGTGAGTGGCTTAATGGTCAAAGCCATGGGTTTGGTGTTCAGTCTTGTGCTGATGGTAGCTCCTATGTTGGTGAATCAAGATTTGGTGTCAAACATGGGCTTGGATCTTACCATTTCAGGTAAATAAAATGATTTTAACCAATATTAAAAAAATTGCTAGGCAGTAATTAATTATATTAATGACTAGTCTAGATCGATTTTTAGAACACTGATTTTAATTATAATTGTTGAAATTGATTTTTAAAGACAAAATATTTATTTGGTTGTGTTTGTGTAGAAATGGAGATAAGTATGCAGGAGAGTACTTTGGAGACAAGATTCATGGGTTTGGTGTGTACCGTTTTGCTAATGGTCATTGTTATGAAGGAGCGTGGCATGAAGGTCGTAAGCAAGGGTATGGTGCTTACTCGTTTAGAACCGGTGATGCTAAATCAGGTGAGTGGGATTCAGGGAATCTTGTAGCGTTTCTTCATCCTACGAGCGAGCCGGTTCGGAGAGCGGTTCAGGCTGCTAGAGAAACGGCTAAGAAGGCTGTGACTCGGAGACGAGTAGATGAGCAAGTTAGCCGAGCCGTGGCAGCTGCTAATAAGGCTGCAACGGCGGCAAGAGTGGCTGCGGTAAAAGCAGTTCAGAATCAGATGGATGGTAACTTTTGTCAAAGTTGAAAACTTTGGTGGAAGTGTAAATTTTTCTTTTGTTGTTTTTTTTCCCTCTGTGTAACCCTGATTGAGCTAAAATAATGGAAGCTTGTTTCAGAGGTTTTTACCAGAGTAATTTTCCATGTAACAGAACTGTAAATATCAGAAGAAGATGCTGAAAAAGATGGTGTCTTTTTTTTTTAAATATATAAATCAAACGGGTTTGATGATGGAGCTTCTTCTTTATTTGGTTTTGATAAAATCTTTGGAAAGAAGCGATGTTGATTGATATTATGATCTTGATCTGGATCACTGACATGTCGCTGAGCTTGCGATTCCCTAAAACTTATCGATTAAACTAATAAGTCATTGTCGTGATCCGGAACATATCTATTGCATTGATTGATACCACAATATATTTATGGTCTCTGTTAGTTTAAATCACTCTGCAAGAATACAACACTTTATTTGTGATCCATAAACCTTTCTCTTATGTTTATGTTTTCATAAATTGGCGATGGACAGGTTTTAAGATTTTGGGGTGATAAAAGATTAATCAAAAAATCAATAAGAAAATATTCATAATAATTTGGGTGTTTATGCCATTTATATTATCTTCAAAAAATCTGGAGACTAGCGTTAGTATTTCACTGAACTGTGCACATATCGGCTCTAGATATGTATGATTTTTAAAAATGTTTAACATACATGATTTTTAAAAATGTTTAACATACTTCATCGAAATATTGAGTGTAAGGGTTTGTGTTGTATTAGCTTCGCTGAAAGGGCAAATTTGAAATCGGTTACTGTTTGCTACTTGGCCAATTTGTATTCTATTTCTATGCGACAGCGATGTCTACTTAGAGCATGATTAACCCATATACTCATATCATATACTCATATGAGTATCTTAATCATTATTTTACTAATTAAGAAACACATTAAGAAATACTATGATTTTAGGCCTCCAATGGTAGTTTTTTATTTTGGGGTTCTTAATTAGAAAAATATTAAATACTTTTAAATAAAAGAAATTTTTATTTATTAATGAAAACATTATAAAAGACAACATTTTAAACATAGAATTAAAAAAAAACATAAAAACAAAGATAACTTAATTAAACGACAATTTTTTTTAAAAAACAATTTATCAAGCTCAGTTGTTGTCTTCATCACGTCCAAATTTGCGCCATATATGCTCAACCAAATCAGCTTTCAGTTGTTGATGCATTTGTCTATCATGAATTCTATTTCGAACACCCATCATATTGGCGATATTTGTCGGGATATCTGTAGAATACGTGAGATCGACATGTGAACTTCCGGTGTCTTCTCCTTGTTGGAACTCAGAAACATCATATTGAGTGTATCCATCTCGTTCGTCTTCTACTATCATATTATGGAGTATGATACATGCTCTCATAATCTTCCCAATTTTGACTTTATCCTAAAAAAGTGTTGGATTTTTTAACAATTGCAAAGCGAGCTCGCAAGACTCCAAAAGCACGTTCGACATCTTTACGGACAGCTTCTTGATGTTGAACAAATAAAACCGCTTTCGGCCCTTGTGGTATTGGAATAGATTGGATAAAAATTGCCTATTTCGGATAAATTCCGTCAGTGAGATAGTAAGCGAAATGATACTCTCTTCCATTGACGGAGAAAGTGACTTGTGGAGCTTGACCTTTTATTATATCATCAAAAACAGGAGAGCGATCAAGAACATTGATATCATTTAAGGTACCTGGACTTCTGCTCATTGCCCACGACATGGTCTTTGCTCGTGTTCAACCACGAGCTGATGAGCACTATGTCATCGGTAGGTGACCACGTCCTTCGTTCCTTACGTTCTGCAGTTTAATTTCCACCAAAAATAGGCACTTGGGATGAAGATACCTCGGCATTATCTTGTCCAAAACCGAAGACAATATCTTGTTGACTATTTAGGAGGTCAACAAAATTTGTATTCTGGTTATTATATGGATAGAAATCCATATCCGACAATCACAAAGAAGAGAAGGGAGCAGAAAGTGAATAAGGAAGAGAAGAACATAAGAGAATAAGAAAGAGAAGAACAGCTTAGCCGTTGAAGATCCAAAGAAATAGAACAACAGAAGAAGATAAGGAAGAGAAGAACAACTTAGACGTTTTTATAGATGGAAGATAAAAGCAACCAACCAACCATAATCACTTTCTATTTAGTATCTTTCTCAAACAATTAGACGTTTATCTACACACATTCATCACAAGCATATTCATTCCACAGTCACAAACCATAATCAATTTCTATTTATTACCTATCTCAACCATCTAGACGTTTATTTAAAACCATTTATCACTTTCTATTTATTACATATCTCAAGTCTCAACCATAATCAATCAGTAACAATACATTTATTACCCCACTGGTGAAGGAGAAATGTATTACCTCTGTTGATGTTGTCGCATTCCTCTTCTCTCTGTTGCTATTCACCTCCTTTTGCTTGCCGACAGTGGCTCATTCCATTTTCCAACCATAAGAGAAAAGACAAAAACGTGTTATTCAATCTGATCAAGTGATAAACAAATAAGAACATGAAATAAAATATACTTGATTCAATCTCAACAAGTTATTCAATCTCAACAACCCATCTAAACAAATAAGAACAAGAAATAAAATTTAATTAGATTCAATCTCAACAACCCATCAATACACGTGAAAGCTCTTCATCAACAACACCTAGAAGATCAAACGATCAATACAGATGAAAGCTCTAAAAGGACATCTCGTTAACAGAAACACAAATCATTTACAGAACCACAATCACATACACGCAGAACCCTAGAAGATTCGAACAGCAAGACCACAATCAAAGACATGCAGAACCCCTAGGAAGATTCGAACAACAAGACCACAAACAAAGACATGCAGAACCGTTGAAGATTCGACTTTCAAACTAGGAAAAAAAGTTAAGACCTTTACCTTTGGATTCGACTGAGGAGCAACCGCCAATAAGCTTCGTTCTCAAGCTGAGCCACCTTCGATTTGCTTCTTCGCCCAAGACCGCAACCAGTTTCGTTTCTTCTCTTCCACGAGGATCTCAACCGGATTCGTTGCTTCCTTTCGTCGAGGAGACCACACGGGGACTTTAATCGGTTCGTAGAGGAGAACAACCATCGATTTTCACCGATTTGGTTCGTCGACGAAATGAGACGATGCGTTTCTCCACTTCGCCGTCGAGGAGAGAAGGAAGATGAAAAACGCGTAAATGAAAGATAGTTTTTCCACCCCTCGGCTTTTTCCTCCCAAATCTCTCACGCCATGACACGTGTCCAAGAAGACCCGTATCTTCTTAGCCCTAATTAGACGACGTCGCTTAACATAATGACTGCTTTATTCTTTTTTTTTTAATGAAAAATATGCTTAAGAACCAGCTTAAGGGACGGCGTTAATCATGGTCTTAGTTATTATATCAAATTATGGATAACGAATGAGAATTTGAAACTACTTGATCAATCATAGACGGAGACTACAAAATAAAACTATTTTGGTTACGGCGTGTCGACAATAACACATCCGATACATACATGTCTCGTCGCATAAAAGAAGTGTCGAAGAAGGCATGTGTCCTTATCGATCATCATATATTGAGGATATCATTTGAGACTTTTATATGATTTATATCCTTATCCTTTTCCCTTTCTTGTATTTAAAATTTTATATACGCCACTGATCACATGGTTTCTTGCTGGATTGGTCTCCCTTGGCATCAGAATACTCCAAGCCAAGATTAAAATACACCTAACATATTAATTCCAGATTTATTTACCCAATACAATTGCGTATGTTTAAAATTTAAACTGAAAATTATATGTTTGATAATAATTTTTGGTTTAGTCAAAGTTTTCTTTTAAACAAAGCTTGGTTATGATTTATCAAACCTTATCTTTTAGGAGAGATTGTTTCCAGCTTCTTTCTTTTTCGGGGAGTGAATTTTATATTAATGGCGTTTGGATGATTTTTGCAGTGTGGTATATCAGCTCATAATAATATAGATGGAATTATAGTGTAATTTTCTTTTTTTTTGCTAAATTTTGGTTTATAGTGTAAAATTGCCATCAACAATTATAATATATGAGAAATTCCTAAAGAAAAAACATACGAATTAACGTGATATGATTCCATCTCTATTTTACAGCAAGCAATACAGTTTACTATAATGTATTTGAAACCTACACATCTATTCATCATTTTATTATATTTGTTTTATACAGCCCCGCATGTAATTTTGCTGACAGCATTTTGACTCAAATGTTGATTTTGCAAACTTTAGCTAACCACTCCACATAAATTAAATACCCCTCAGAGAGTGAATTACTGGTCTAACGTATATACATGCACAGAATACAATTTTATTTCGTTAAATGGTCGACAGCATATGAAGATTTCATAACCTACTAAAATTAGAGACATCATACATACGTATCCGTCAATAATTGGTCTATAAGACCTAAACATTTTTCAAAAAAAATAGATCTATACTTTAATTAAAATTGTATGATATTAAGTATTAACTAGGAATAAGTAATTTATCATCTTAAGATTCGAAAGCTATAAAAATGTAGATGAGAGAAGTCAGAAGAGGAATGCTTGTTTCGGCATGCACGTCTCTGCCTCTTTTCTCTCTTTGATTGCAACATTTATTCAAACTCGAATAATCATTGTTATGACTTGTGCGTTTTTAATGTATTTGAAATTAATTTTCGTGGATGTATATTTAATTTAATAGATATCGGTAAGATTATACTACTATTGAACGAGTGCGTGGATTTCTGAAACTGTTGGTCCAGCGGGGTGCCATACTGACAAAAAATTAATGACATGGTCAAAGTTAGAGTATGCAATATTATTAAAAATTTATTAAGAATTTAATAAATGTTTATAATTTAATTTATTTTTTACTTTATTATACACTTTTCAATAACTTTTCACAAATGAAATTTAATCAATTCAAATATTCTCAATTAAGGTTCTTCAAAAATATAAAAAAATACTTTAATAATATAAAAAATTTATCTTTATGGAAAAAAAAAAAATTTAAAAAATCTTAGTTTCGGGAACGGAGAGAGGGAATAACAATATTATCAGGCTAATTCTTCCATTATTTCAGCACACCTCTTATTGGGGTTGGATTTTGGAAACTTCACTTCGGTTCCAATATACATATATCGAGTTGGTTTTTTTTTTTTGACAAATACATATATCGAGTTGGTTGGTTTTGGGAAAATGGTGCGTCTATGATAAAACATTATTATATTTTAGACTATTTCGATATATTTCGATCTATTTAAATACTAATTTGTTGGTATTTTAAATTTGGGTTTACACATACTAAAAAACGATTGTATTCGAACCACCATCGTAGATTCCACTTAATTATAACTGACACAAACCAAATTTGCGATGAATAAAAGAGTGGTTCTATAAATAAATGGTGTAGATGATTTATCGTACTACTATATCACCAGTTTAAAAACTAAAGATAATGTTCAAAAAAAAAAAAAAAAAAACTAAAGATTAAACCTCTGTGAGATTTTTTAATCTATTTTTATAGATATAATACTAGTATCCATATCCAAAACAATGCTCGATATTTTAAGTTTTTCGAACTTCTCATAATTTGAAATTCAAAATATGAGCTGACAAGTAAAAATCTCCAACGCAATCATCATGCTTACAATAATATTATTGAAATTGATCTCACTTTTTTTGTGACCATTGATCTTTTGACTTTTATCTTTTAAGTAGGTTACTAAAACATGCAAGCAGACAACATAATTACAATTTGCATTATTTAAACAAATAAACTCACGTCGCCTTTTCAACTAGATGTCCTAAAATTTAGAGTTTGTCAACTTGATATGGCCATTCGGCCGTTCCCAAGACATTCAGATATTGCGTTCCCAACTGCTCCAAGACATTCAGATATTGAAACCCCTGCTCTTGCTGCTACCACCCCTAGTTCCAGTTGCTCATCTCGTATTCGTCACTCTTTGAGTACTATCGTTGATGGGATTATCTCAAATAACTCATTTGGTGTGCTGCAAAATGAAAATGCGTCTAGTTTTAGGACTCTTGATTTGTCAGACGTTATGAGAACATTAATGTCTTAGTAGCACGAGAGAGGTCTCGTGGAGGTAGGCTTTTCAAAAACAAACCAACCCAAATGATGCAAGAAATGGAATAAACTCACGTAGGTGGTCGTTGTACTCGTGGTCGAGAGAGATGTACACTCCCAATGCCTCTGTAAATATTTGTATTAGAAAAAAGTTCTCCAAGACACATATTTCAGATATATGGCTTATAAAAGTAAGTGGACAACGGTGTTTGGTAAAAGACAAAGCACATGACCCCTAACTTTAATCCAATTATACATGTATATAAAACTGCTATCTTAATTTTACTAGCAAACAATTCTTTGCTAAAAAGTCTATTTTCTCAATACAGAAGTGCTTGGACTGCAAAGCTTGGCATCGCATGTTTGGTAGCTACTGATTTTTTGAAAGCGACCAGAAAACAAAACAATACCTTGTCTAATTCTAGGATTAAAGATGATAAAATATTTCTTATTCTGTGGTTACAAAAATGAGAATTTTGCTTGTTCAATACGTGATTGAATGATAAACCTGTCATATCCGCCACCAATTTTCAGAGTCAGAATTATTACAAGTAGGAAATAACTGGTTGAGCGAAGACACGAACCTAATCCAGTCGACTATATTGACTTTCCTTTGTATATATTATCTTAAGCATGGCTATGATTAACGATTCATTCTGTTGTAAAAACCTTTTTTGTTTGCTTATATATATCAAACAACACTTTGCTAAATATACCGCAAAAAACATCATCACAGGTGTTTCTACGGGATTCAGTCGACTAGGTTGAAAAAACTCGAAAATGGGATGACTAAAGAAGTTTTATTAGATCTGATCAAAAGGGGATACAAGAGTGACAGGAGATCAAGGAAACAAGCCGGAGCTCGAAGAGCAAACCAGAAAAGGTACAGAACGATTAGGAGTAAAGAGAGACTAAAACCCTAGATCTAGCTGCTTAGTGTGTGTGTAAAAGTGTCGATCTTCTTCTTGTTGTTGTCTCCTTTCCTTTTATACGCTTTCCGTCCTTGTGTGCCCTAGATCCGGTCCCCCTTTGGGCCTTAACTTGAGAAGGCCGAGTATATGGGCCTTGATGGAGTTCCTCCGAGCTGGATGCTTTTGGTCGGCTTGGTCGTCGGCTAAAAGCACTCTAAGACCGAACTGACAGCTTTACTCGCCAAGCCGAGTAAGTTTGTAGCTTGTTGGGCTAGACCTTGTTATTCGATGGGTCTTGTGGAGGGATGTAATCCATCTCCTACAATAAGCCCCCCCCCCAGTTCACTTGTGAGCAGTGTAGCGGTCTCAGTGAATTTGTGGGTCAAGTTCGTTCGGATAACAGGTTCTAGTGTAAGAGGCACCTTGCGGTTAGTCGGTCTTCCCGGTCGCTGTAAGGCGTTTTTAGTCGCATGTCGTTTTTACTTGGGGTCAACAGAAGGTATCTCTTTCTCTTGTTTCTCTGGCCATTGTTGGACGCATTTAGTCGCTTGAGTAAAGTTCATCAGGACTCGCCTTCCCCACCCTTGTTGTCTTCGGGCGGAAGGTTACTCGCGAACCGTGAAATGGTAGAACCGGTTTCGCTATTTAACCGGAGACCGGTTTGGGCGAGAACCGGTTCAGATCAAAAATTGGAGATTGATCTGGTTTGGCTGTTCAACCAGAAATCGGTTGAGGCGAGAAATCAAACTGTCGCTTCAACCGAGAAATCAAACTGTCGCGAGTAGGTTTCTGGATATTTAGGCGGCGCTTGAGGCCCATTTAGGCCCTCTTAAACCTAATGATTGCGTTTGGGAAGCGTGCCTTCGTTTTTGTTATAAATAGGTCCTTCCCTTTCGCTTTCGTCATTCCTCTCTGCAAGCTCAGGTATTCCGCTTCCTCTCCCTTCTCTCTACTTCTATTTCTCTCTCTAAAATTGTTTTTGGTGAGTCAGCGCTTCGAGCGTCATTTTAGTCGTCCTCAGAATGACAAGTATGCCTATGAAGAGTCGACTATCACGCGAAGAGAAAGGTAAGAACATTGCTAACACTCTGAGCCCAGCTAAAGACTTGACAGCGAATGGCAGCCCGTTAGATGAGTTTGATCTGATCCATCGCGATGCCATGCGGGATACAGAGAATATGAGTCTATCTCAGCGCCTTCTAGTCATCGTGTCTCATAGGCAAATTCGCGAAGAAACCGCTGGTCGTACCGTCGTTGGTGTAGGTAGCGACGCGAGCAGTAGTAGAGGTAGTGACCGAGAAGATCGGAGTGATGGTTCGAGAAGTTCGGAACGTGACGGCTCTGGAGCATCAAGACAGGCTTCGACGCCTCCGAGGCGAGTTCATCTAAGGGTTCACTTTGATCAGATTGACTGCAGGCCTACGATTTACCATCCTGGTGGAATCTTTGAGGAGCTTTCCCCACTTCCGCCGGAATCCTTGCGTGATCCTCGGGCCGACGGTCAGTCGTGGAAGAACGTGTTCGATTCTTGCTCCTCTCACAAGACAGTGAAGGATTTTTTGAGGCGACATGGAGGCGCCAGCGTTACATACATCATTCCTTCTAATGGGCAGCGTCCTTGGTCGCCTCCAGTTGGCTACCAGTGTGTCTACGAATCCTATTTTGGAGACCATACGAAACTCTGGTTTCCGATCCCCCGACTGATCACGTCTTATGTATTCCGTCGAGACATTGCAATCTGTCTGTTACTTAACGGGTCGCTGCGCATTGTGGTTATTCTGATGGTGATGGCCGCTGAGACAGACGTTTCGATGAGCTTGAGAGTGTTCGAAGAGTTAACTTTCACGAAAGTGGAGCCGCATGGAATATTCTCAGTGAAGATGCGTTCGAACTACAACGTCTTGACCGGGCATCCGAACAAGACGAAAGACTGGCAACGTTCATATTTTTATATCAAGTCCGACGAGCATGCCTTCGCAGAGCCTCCTGGGGACGACTATCGCGTTCTATGGAATTAAACGCTTGGTAGATACTGTTTCTAAACGTCATGTCTTACTCGGGGATCCTGGCCATGTGTTTCTTATTATTGTTGCAGTTCACCACCCGAACACAATCACATACCCGGAGAAATTCTTCGAGAGTGCCTAGGTGATCGCAGCTCACAACCATCTCCGTTGGCCTGATCTTAGTCGAGAGTGGATAAGGCGTCAACAAGCTCGGATTGCTAGAGGTGAGCTCGTTGATCTTTCACCGAGAAGTTTTATTAATAACTTATTTACGCCGGCTTTATGTTTTTGTCGTCTCTTCTGTTTTACAGTTGATTGGGAGTTGAGGCTTCCTGTTGTACTCGGCCCTTGTAAATCTCGCTTATCCTTGTTTACCCGGAAGCAACAAAAGCTTTTAAACAAAGCTAGAGAGATGGAGGGAGTTCTAGACCTGAGTGCCTTGCTAAAAGGGAAACTTCAGATGTTGTCGACGAAGTCGTCTTCCGCTGGTGTTTAAGGCATTAGACCTAGTCCCGTCGAAGGAGACGAAAACGTGGAGCCGTCGGCCCAAAATCCTACAAAGAAGGCGGCGGGGAAGACAAAGAAATGTATCGCCGAAGGGGAGCAGTCTGCCTCTCTTGAGGATAGTGTTCCTCTAGAGGAAGCTCTGTCTTCCGCTGACGCTTCTATGGTCTCGAAGAAGAAGAAAAAGAAGAAGGACGGGAAGAAGAGGCCTCGTGAGGATCTTTCTATCGACCAAAATGAGGGCTTGATAGTCATTCAGGAAGATAACACGGGGGGCCCTGCTCAGACTGGTTCTACTGAGGCATCGCCTGAGGAACGACCAAAAAAGAGAGCGAAGAAGAAATCTGTCGAGGATGGGGCACGTCGTTCTATTGACGGGGATCATCCCGATGATCTTCCTGCGTCTGAAGATCCTTCGAGGAGTGGAGGAAAGGCGTCTGGATCCAAAGGTGATCCTCGAAGTGAATCTCCATCGAGTGAGAGGGCCGTTCCTACGTCGGCGACGAGGAAAGGGGTTCAGAGTGAGGGTTCACTATCGAAGTGGGCGAGGGTCGAATTTCCAGACCGCGTGGAGTTCATGTATGACGAGAAGACTCCCTTAGTGTTTAATCCTCTCCAGTGCGCAGAGTTGACGCGTCAGATCCGTGGCGGGACGAGGGAGTTACCGCCAATAGGGGACCTATACTTTAAGCACGAATACATCGATGCCGCTTTCACGAGAAAACGGGTAACTTACTGACCCTTTTCACTAGTTCAAACAGGACCCTTTCGTAAGCTAAAGAAAATCATTCTTGCTTTTGTTATTGTGCAAAGTGACGGGAGTATGAATTATCTCGTCGAGAAGTATGACAGCGCACTGAAGCAGACGATGATACAATTAGACGCGGCGGAGAAACTTGCGTGGACCAAGCTGAGCGCGATTGAGAGGTTGCGGGCTGAGAACAAGAAGGCTAACGACAAGGCGGCTGAGGAAAAAGAAGTTCTTCGAGTCAAGTTCGAAGAACTCGAAGGCAAGATGAAATCTGATTGACTTGCGAAGAAGGAGCTTATGCGCGAGAAGACTCGTCTGGAGCAGACTGCTGCTGCCCTTGAGATGGAGAAGGCGGAGCTTGAAGAAGAGAGGGATGTTGTTGTTGAGACGCTGGTCATGGATAGGAAGCGTTTATGGGACTCTCGAATCCAGGAAGTTACTCGCGAGAGGGTCAAGGTTCAAACTTCCATGGCAGACAAGTCTACTCGCTGCTTCGGTCGGGTGAGAGACCACTTAGCTCGCCTTGACGCCTTCGAGAAAGCCAAGAATCTGTATGGACAGGCCTCAGGAACGAGAAAATGCCTCGAGGTGATAAGGGACAACGGGACGGAGATCCCGCAAGAAATGATAAACATTTTCATAGAGCAGGAGAAGCTTCATGAGGCTGAGGTTGCTAGACTTCGCCTTGACTCACTTTCCGAGAGCGACCTTACTTTGTCCCTACTCAACCTTCCTTCTAAGTTTGTTAACGAGGAGTTTATGGCGACGCTTGACCCGTATGGGTCAAATGTTGGCTTGTTTGGGTCGGAGTCGGCTTCTCAGCTCATTACTTCACGCTAAGTCGTTGAGGACCAGTCCGGAGAGTTAGCGGTAGACGTCATATCTGCCCCCACGGAACGGGTCGCGGCTACGGAGGAGAAGAGTCCTGAGAAAGAGAACCTTGAGACGGGTGACATCTTAATCCAGGAAGGGGGGACTGAGAACGTAGGTCCTGAAGACCATGTTCTCGTCTCCGACACTTCTTCCGAAAGGCGAGAGGACGAGGAGGGGGAAAGCGATCGAGGTGAGAAGACGCCATCGCTGAGACCGAACGAGGAGGAGGTAACAAGCGAGGTCGGGAAAGGGAGTACTTTGAGCATCCCGTCCTTAGGTGTGGATCTTCCTGGTCTTGTTCCTGCTCAAGTTTAGGGTCCAACTGTTTCTGCAGCCGAAGACCCCCAGGATCCTCCTGCTCCGAGTGTCCTGACTGGGAACGGAAATGACCAGGATTCCGCTGCTTGACCCTCCATCTGTGTTGTATTATTATTTTTTGTGTTTTTCGTCGGAATGTGTTTGTGGTCCTGGTCGACCTTTTTGTTGTATGTTTAGACACGTTTTTACCTTATTGGCGAGTTACTGTGTTAAGCAAACTTTAGGTTCGTGTGTTGTTGTTTTCTTTCATCTGTATTTGCAGTGTCTAAAAAATCAAAATTTGCCTGAAAGTGTCGTAGCATGTTTGCTTAGAAACGATAGGTCCTTGATCTTTAATTTTTGCAAATAGATAATCAAACAAGCCTCTAAGGGACTTTTGCATGTCCTCGTCGCGTTTCGGTTGAGATAATGTCTAAAGACGCTATTCAATTCCGAAAGACGCTATTCAATTCCGAAAGACGAGAGACCGAATTTAAGAGGGAAAGGTTCTTTTATCCGTTTATCAAATGACAGTCGAGTTTTGGGTAGCTAATCCTTTACTCGTCAGTCTAAAAAAGGGTATAGATTTCGCTCTTTTTGGTCGGTCAATACATTTGGGGCATAGGTGACTGACGACAGTTGAGTCCTTTAGCCAGATGACTGATCAGGACATAGCTGAATAGTGGGATGTGAGTGTCCGCGTACTGCCTGTTGGCGGTACGAGAATCACTTGATGCGATGACCGTCTTACGACAAGCGGGGTTCATCGATCACTCGTTAGTCGATTGAGATTGAAACAAAGTTTGGATTTTGGTGTTGTTACAGTTGGACCGGTTAAGGCTGCCTACGTACCTCGGTTGAGGATCAAGCCATTCGTAGTTCGTTTACCCGAGTAAAAGTGGCTGTTTGAAGCGCATTTACTCGGTTGAGTGGAAGTGACCGCGGAGGTGCATCTACTCGGTTGAGTGGAAGTGACCGCGGAGGTGCATCTACTCGGTTTTTTTTTTTTTTTTTTGAGATTCGACTTTTCTAAGAGTAGAAACGTCGCAAGTGCATTGAGTTCCATGCTCGAGGCACTTCTTCTCCGCGGGATGTTTCAAGCCGGTAGACGCCTGGTTTGACGACTTTGACGATTTTGTAGGGTCCTTCTCACCTTGCCCCGAGTTTGCCGGCGTTGAGTTCCTTAGTGTTCTCGAACACTTTGCGCATGACGAGGTCACCGAGTTCAAGGGGTCTGGCCCGGAGCTTTTTGTTGTAGTAGCTCTCTATTTGATGCTGATAGTTTTGGATCCGGAGCAGAGCTTGGTCCCTTCTCTCTTCGATCTCGTCGAGGGCGTCGAGCAGCATCTCCTTGTTGAGTTCTATGTACTGGGGCATCTTCGAAAGTCGGAGGCTTGTAACATTGACCTCTGTGGGGGCTATAGCCTTGACACCGTATGCAAGGGAGAAAGGTGTTGATTTTGTCGAACCGCTTGGTGTCGTGCGGTGACTCCACAGGACTCCGTCGAGTTCATTGGCCCAATGTCCTTTCTTCAGATCTAGACGTTTTTTGATGCCGTCAATGATAAGCTTGTTGGAGGATTCCGCTTGGCCATTTCCTTGCGGGTAGCGAGGGGTGGAAGGGCTTAATCGGATGTCCCATTTGCTGCAGAATTCTTTGAAGTTGCCTGACATGAACTGCGATCCGTTATCAGTAACATTTTCATAAGGTAGACCGTGGCGGCAGATAATGTTCTTCCATACGAAGCCACAAACTTCTTTGTCTGTGACTTGAGCGAAGGCCTCAGCCTCGATCCACTTCGTGAAGTAGTCAGTGAGGACTAGAACAAAACGTCATTGTTGGAAACTGGGAAGCGGTCCTATGATGTCCATTGCCCATCGCATGAATGGATATGGTGCTGTTGTCGTGCGTAACATTTTAGTCGGATAGTGGGTACTTGGTACGTGCCGTTGGCATTTGTCGCAATGTCTAGCGTAGGACTCGCAGTCTGCGTTCGTCGTTGGCTAGAAGAAGCCTAAGCCTCTCACTTTGATTGCCAAGGCTCGTCCGCCTGAATGGTTGCCTTCGGCGCCGTCGTGTGTTTTGGCCATAACTCTTACAGTTTCGTTGCCATGAATGCACTTGAGGAGTACTTTACTCGCGGTCCATCGATGGAGTTCATCATCTAAGACAACGTAATGGGCACTGCGTATTTTTAGTCAGCGTGCAGCCCATTTCTCAGCTGGGAGTTCTCCCCTGCTAAGATTGTCGATGAACTCCGTCCTCCAGTCGGGGTCGAACCTTTCGATGTATGGCGTGGTGGTCTCGTGACTAGTCTCACGGTCGGTGATCGGGGCCACGGTGACCGTTTGCTCGGTTGAGGTGTCAATACTTGGCTTCTCAATTCGGTGTATTGGGATGGTTCGTTTAACCTGATCTCAAAGCTTGCTGCCAAGGGCTGCGAGGGCGTCAGCGCAGACGTTCTCTCCTCTGGGGACTTTGATGAGTTCGAAGAATTCGAACTCTGCTGCTAACCCTTGGACTATCTTGAGGTTAGCATCCATTCAGTCGTTGCGGGCGTTGTAGTTGCCACTGAACTGACTGGCGACCAGCTGTGAGTCGTAGTAGGCGCTTAGACGTTTGGCCATGACAGCTTTGGCTAAGCGGAGTCCGGCGATCAAAGATTCATATTCTGCTTCGTTTTACGACGCTGGGAAGCCAAAGTTAAAAAACTGTATGATCAATTCTCCGGTCGGGGACTGTAACTGGACCCCGGCCCCTGCGCCCTTGTTGGTTGAAGATCCGTCAACATGAAGGGTCCAGTTTGGGTTTGGGAGTGCGAGGTCTTGCTCCAGTTCCGGAGCCAGCTCAACTAAGAAATCCGCAAGGACCTGGGACTTTGCTGCCTTTCAGTTCTTGTAGGTGATATCAAGCTCACCGAGTTCGATAGCCCACTTCGTTAGTCTTCCGGACCTGTTGGTGTTCTGGAGTATTGTTTGGAGGGGCTGGTCGGTCAGTACCTCCACCGAATGTGACTGAAAATACGGGCGGAGCTATCTTGCCGCTTCAACTACGGCCAGCGCCATCTTCTCCAGAGTTGGGTATCGCATTTCTGGGCCTGTCATACGCCTGCTTGTGTAGAAGATTGGTTTTTCCTCGTCGCGGTCTTCCTTTATTAGAACACTGCTGACTGCTGCGGGGGATACCGCGACGTAAAGGGATAGAACGTCCCCGACATCCGGCTTGACGAGTACATGCGGTGTAGTCAAATATTGTTTGAGTTGAGCAAATGCTTCTTCGCACTTCTCGTCCTAGATAAACTTTTTATTCCCGCGTAGGAGATGTAGAATGGTAAACACTTGTCGGTAGATCGAGAGATGAACCGATTAAGTGCAGCAATCCGACCCGTGAGCCGCTGGACTTCTCTACTATTTTTTGGACTTGGGAGGTTCGGGACCGCTTAGATCTGCTTCGGGTTGGCTTCGATTCCTCTTTGTGTTACGATGTAACCGAGGAATTCACCAGAGGAAACTCCGAAGGTGCACTTCGCCGGATTTAATTTCATGCCGTACTTGTTGAGAGTTTGCGGAGGTGATCGGCGGCGTGTAGCGACTTAACAAGCATGTCATCAATGTATACTTCCATGGTGTCGCCCAGCTTTTCTGCGAACATTCTGTTCACGAGTCGTTGGTAAGTTACCCCTGCTTTCTTTAAGCCGAACGGCATGACCTTATAGGAGTAGGTTCCCCCTATCTGTGATAAAGGCCGTTTTCTCGCGATCATCAGGGTGCATCATGATCTGATTGTATCCGGAGAAAGCATCCATGAGCGTGAGCATCTCATTTCCGGCGGTGGATTCGACTAGACGGTCAATATTTGGAAGAGGGTAGCTGTCCTTTGGGCAGGCTTTTTTTAGGTAGGTGAAGTCGACACAGACGCACCACTTCCCGTTCTTCTTCTTGATCACCACTGGGTTTGCTAACCACTCATAGGTAACGTACCTCAGCGATTGAGCCAACACCGAGTAGCCGTTCGACCTCTTCGTTCACAGCTTTAAACCTGTCAGGACCAAGCTTTCGTCTCTTTTTTCGAATGGGCTTGAAGGTTGGATCGACATTAAGCTTGTGCGTTGTTATCGCTGGATCAATTCCTTTCATGTCTGCCATGGACCATGCAAACGAAGATACATTCTCCTTGAGGAAGTCGAGGATCGACCGCTGCATATCCTCAGATAGATATGCACCGATTCGTGCCGTTCGGTTCAGGTCCGTGTCGTCGATGGGCAACTCAAGAACTTTGTCTTTCTGGGGGCAAACTTTGGAGATCGGGGGAGAGACGGAGTTGACAGGTAGAGAAGAATGTTGGAGCTTAACAGTGGCGATCAATAGGTATCGAGCGGCCTTCTGATCTCCTCGAAACGTTTTAATTGCGCCGTCCGTACCGGGAAACTTCATGCATTGGTGGTAAGTCGACGGGATTGCTTGCATCGAGTGTATCCACGGTGTTCCAAGTATCGCATGATATGGTGCCTTCGTGCTTACAACAACGAACTTGATGCGCGTACCGGAAGACGGATCGTCCCCAGTATTGTTTTGGAAGATCCATTGAAGCCGGTTAATATTTTGGATGATTCCTTAATGTCATCGAGGTCTACTCCCATCTTTTGCAGCGTTCCTTGGAAGATGAGATCAACGGAGCTTCCCGTATCGATAAGTACTTTCGTGACGTCATACTCTCCAATTCCGAGAATGACAAGAAGAGGATCGTTGTGGGGGACGTGAATCCCAGCGGTGTCATCAGGCGAGAAGGTTATCGGAGGATGGTTTGGTGGTCTAGTGGGCCACATTGGCGAAGTTGCAACCTGCCGGCGGTAATCCTTGACGGAGCGAACAGAATTTCCACAGGGAGAAGAACCGCCCATAATGACGTTTAGTCGCTGTTTTGCTTTTACTCGCTTGGAGTTTAAAAGGGCGCGAAGGTCAGCTGATGCGTTGTCGTCGTTTTACGACAGCGTAGGGTTGCCTGGCGTCTTAGTTTGTTCCAACCGTCTACGGAGATATGTGGGCTTCGAGCTGTTGAGGAGAACGCGAAGATCGCACACGCTGGCGTTGAGTTTGTCTCGAAGATCGCCGCTGAGACGTGTCGGATGCCCTTTGGGATCAGGACCACTGGTCGAGGTACGCTGGGACTTCCTTGCGTTCAGCGTTAGCCGGAGATCAGTATTTCCGAAGCTGATGTCGTCCTTGGACTCAAGCTTTTGTTTGAGAACATTTCTCAGATCTCCGGGTATAGGCGCGTCGTCGTTCTCGTCGTCTGACGATAAGGTTTGTTGAGAAAGTATAACCTCAATGCGCATGCGGTTAGTCGGCTGTTCTTCGTCAGCAGAGGAGTCGTCTTCAACGTCGTCCTTTGGGGCCTTTTCTTCATTTCGCTGCTGCGTTTCTTTTTGTCGGCCTTTGCCGGTAGCTTTGCGCTGGGCTCTTCTTTCTTTATTCTTTCTCCAGCTTTTGCCATTTTTGGGCTTAGCTTTTAGGGGCTCGAATTTGAAGTCGCCGCTAGCGAGAGACGAAAGATAGTGTGCATCGAGTGATTTACACTCCGTCATATCATGCCCTTTGACGTCGTGATATTTTCAATGTTTGGAGAGATCGACGGTTCTGGAAGGGCCTGCCATCGGACCTGCTGCCACTGCGGGTTGAGTCGCGCAGACAGTATCAGTTGGTTCGCCAGATGAGTCGAGCTCTCTTTCCCATTTATTCCACCCTTCTCCTCGGACTACCATGGTCGAATTTGGTACGTTGTTCTCGTTAACGATGTACATGTAACCGTCTTTACGGCTGTTCTTGTCGTGAGGAGCATGCTGCCGCGGTTCTGCTCACTTGTCGGCATTTTTAGTCGCTGGCATTTTCGCCGCGTTCATCTTGCTGATGATCGCATTTGTTTCTTCTTCCATTCGGATGAAGTTGTGAGAACGAGCGATAACGTCTTGGAGCGAGGTGGTTGGATTTTGGTATAGATCTTCTCGGAACTTATAGCGGAACCACAATGTGTTTCTCAGGGCATCGATAGTGATGTCGTCGGGGATTGCAATCCTCGAGACTACTGCTTTGAACTTCTCCATGTAGTCGCGGAGGCTCTGATCTTTGGTTTGGTTGAGGTTCCACAGGCTAGAAGCGGTAGCACTGCTCTTTGTGAACATAATGTACGCCTTGAGGAAAGCCGCTGATAAGTCTCGAAAGCTTCCGATTGAGTTCTCTTCTTGTTGGGAGAACCGGGTTAGGGCTTGCTCGTGGAGAGTCTCCACGAACAGTTGACAGTAGCCTGCGTCCCTTTCTTCATCGGAGAGTCGAGCCCGTGCCATCGCGATATTGAAAGCCGTCATGTGTTCCACCGGGTCTCCGCCGGACTTGTACTCTGGTAGGCGCAGCTTCTCTATTTTCCTGAGTTTCACATTGGTTAGTGCGCTAGTAAAAGGGGTTCGCGAGGTCGCGGCGAGTACACTCTTGATTTGTGGAGCCGCGCTGGTAGCCTGATGGATCTTCGAGCTCATTTGCTGAAAGCTGAGTTTGAGCTCGGCGATATCGCGTATGGTTACGAGATCTGGTCCTATCTGTTGAGCATCAACGGGAAGGGTTTCTTAGGTTCCGAGTCATCAGAGATGTGGTCACCACCCGTCGCCGTAGGGTTTGTGTTGAATAGGCGACGGCGTATCATCTGTGGACGGCTCGTTTGGCCGTCTGGAGCGGTGAGTGCTGCGACCAAAGCAGCTAGCTGGTCGTTGGTCGTCTTTTGAACTTTGTCTTGTCGAGCGAATCGAGCCATAACGGAGCTCATGAAGTCTGCGGGGATCGGTGGAGCGGCTTCAGGCATAGGGGTTGGTTCTCCGCCTGGAGCGCCGAAGGTGGCATCATCTTGAACCATGTAGACCTAGAACGTTACTTTAGCTAGCCCCACGGTGGGCGCCAATTGTTTGTACGGGATTCAGTCGACTAGGTTGAAAGAACTTGAAAATGGGATGACTAAAGACGTTTTATTAGACCTGATCAAAAGGGGGTACAAGAGTGACAGGAGATCAAGGAAACAAGCCGGAGCTGGAAGAGCAAACCGGAAAAGGTACAAAACGATTAGGAGTAAAGAGAGACTAAAACCCTAGATCTAGCCGCTCAGTGTGTGTGTAAAAGTGTCAATCCTCTTCTTGTTGTTGTCTCCTTTCCTTTTATAGGCTTTCCGTCCTTGTGTGTCCTAGATCCGGTCCCCCTTTGGGCCTTAACTTGAGAAGTCCGAGTATATGGGCCTTGATGGAGTTCCTCCGAGCTGGATGCTTTTGGTCGGCTTGGTCGTCGGCTAAAAGCACTCTAAGACCGAACTGACAGCTTTACTCGCCGAGCCGAGTAAGTTTGTAACTTGTTAGGCTAGGCCTTTTTATTCGATGGGCCTTGTGGAGGGATGTAATCCATCTCCTACAATATTTACTTACTCCAGTCGACTATATTGACTTTCCTTTGTATATATTATCTTAAGCATGGCTATGATTAACGATTCATTATGTTGTAAAACCTTTTTTGTTTGGTTATATATATCAAACAACACTTTGCTAAGTATACCGCAAAAAATATCATCACAAGTTTTCTTATTTGCTACTTTTATTTACCGAATGACTTATTAAACTCTATATATACGTGATTCGAAAGTTGGAACTCTCTTAGTGCATCGTAGTCCAATATATTATTATAAAGAACTGTTTGCTATCTCATGGGCGCGCCACCTCAACATCCAACTAGGAAAGTCGAGCTCCTTCGCGCTGGCACGTGTCCCGTCCACACGAACCGCTGCGTTTCATTTATTCACATTTATGTTGGGCTTTCGTTCTTAATTCTGTATTGGGCTGCGAATTTGGTCCATGTTTCCGGCCCGGGTAGATAGGATTCGCCTTCTAACCCTAGATCTGTTCGATCGACGAAGCGAAAAGTCGTCTGCTATACGTTCGACGGGGAGGCTGTGACGTTTGCAATTCTTTCCACGACCTGTAACGGTGTGATTAATTTCTTTGTCATTAATCTCATTGATTCGCTCCCCCCACGATGTGTCTTCAAAGCATTTTTACGATCTAAGAGGCTGTGGTTTCGGTATAAATGGATATAGAAGATGAAGAACTGAGACTTACCCAGAATCATGATCGTTCTTAAAACAAAATCGTAGTAAAGCCCTTTTCTCAGATCTTGCAACTGTTCTTCATTGATATTTTTTTCACAGTCGTCACTAACGTGGCATGTCACTAGAGGGCGACGGAGCAAGCGGTGGAGAGGGACGAAGTAATCAGGCAGAGAGAAACAGAGTAAGCGCGGAGAGCTACAAAGAAAGTAGCGGGGATCAACAGATCAAGGGCATAGAGCGATGAAACAGGCAGTGTTGAGCTGATGGAGCAAGTGATGGAGAGAGCAAGATTGACAGCCATGGAACAAGCAAGAGTGAGACGAGAGATAGAACATGCAATCGTTTCAGTTCAATGGTACAAGGGAGGTTGATAGGCTCTCAGACAGGGTGAGTGTAATAACCCTCACGAGCCAATAAATTTTTTGGTCGAGAAAAATCCCGCTCGACCAGTTTTTAGTTGGTTCGACCAGGATTAATAAAGATAAAAATCGACCCGGTAGGTTAATTTCTCGACGGGACTGTCTTATGGTCAAAAGACCTTCACTAGATAGTTTGGTTGAGTCTTAAATATTTTGGTCGAATTTTTATTAAGCTGGACGAGATTTTCCGAGAACAAGACGAGAGCCAAAGAAAAAGGCATATTTGGTTGAAAAATTATTTAAAATTATCGACCAACTGCCTAATTAATTTTGGACCAGACTCATGTCTTCCACCAGCCTGCTTGTTCAGTATTCAGTCACTTGACTTGCACCTGCCTGCTTACCTAGCTTCTTCAGTAAATGGCACATGACAATCACAAGCTGCTTGTGTGCTTTCTTCCTCCTTTAATTATTTATGATTGGCTGGAACTGCTTCATGGGAGGGAAAGGACAGTATGGTGTAGATGATGAAACAGGTTGCCAGCTGTCTGCTCTCAGCCAACCTTGGTTATGAGCTAAACCCTCATATGAAGTAACCTCGGGTTGTGTTTAACTCTTTTCAGCTGCTTCCCACGTTCTGAAACCTACAGAAAAACCTAGAGAATTTCAGAGAGAAAGAGAAAAAGAAGAACAAAAAAATCAGTGAGAAAAATCAGGAAATTGAATCAAGAAAAAATTGGTGGTGATCTAATCTTCAACCCTAGCTCAGTTTGTTACCTTGAGAAAGATCAGAAGGTGAGATTTTTAAATAAAACCCTAGACCTAGTTGAGTTCAGATCATGATCAGACCTTGATCTTTCTCTTTGATCAGTCCAGCCGCAAGCTTACCTTGGAGAAGAGGATCAGCTGAGGCCATCTAATTCTTTGGTTCGTCTTGGTAAGCTTTGGTCTCCTTGCCTCAGTCAGTATCTGATCAGAACAGTTGATGTTTAGTTTAGGTCTTGGTCGGATCAGTTGTATAAGTTCTGATACAGTTCAGTTCTTGTAAATTTCGGTTTGAATCTATTGAGGATGTAGATATGAAAATGGTTCATATGTAAATGTTATTAACCTAGCTCAACGTGATGTACTAGCTATATATTGTACTCTGTGATTTCTAATAAGAATCAAGTTCCACATTCTATATGGTATCAGAGCCGTCGCTCCTTAAAACCAATTTTTTTTTTTTTTCATAATTTTTTCATTTCAAACTTGCATCAATGGCGTCTCTAACCAACTCTACAACAATCACAGACACCATTCCCACCAACATCAACAACCAAACTATCCTAAACATCAACATGACAAACGTTTCTAAGCTATCATCAACAAACTACCTTATGTGGAGTCTTCAAGTCCACGCTTTGGTTGATGGATATGGCCTTGTTGGTCATCTGGATGGATCCACCGTGATACCTTCTCCTACTGTCACTATCGATGGAGAAACCTCTCCGAATCCAGAGAACACAATCTGGAAGCGTCAAGATCGCTTGATCTACATCGCTCTTCTTGGAGCCATCACCTTACCGTTGCAACCTCTGGTCTCGAGAGCTACTATAGCTGCACAGATCTGGGAGACGCTGGCCTCAACATCTGCAAAACCTAGCCGTGCGCACATCAAAAACCTGAGAAATCAACTCAAGTATTGGAAGAAGGAGAATAAGACTATTGATGCCTATGTACAAGGCGTGACTACTAGATTGGATCAGCTTGCCATTCTAGGGAAGCCTATGGAACATGAAGATCAGATCGATGCTATTCTTGATGGACTGTCAGAGGAGTACAAACCGTTAATTGAGCAAATCGAAGGTCGTGAAACAACTCCCACCATCACTGAGCTTCATGAGAAGCTTCTTCATCACGAGGCGAAGCTTTCATCGTCTGTGCCTGCAGCAGTCGTCCCTGTCTCTGCAAATGTGGTTCATCAGAAGAGTAACTCGTACCAGAACAACAACAAGAATAAGAGTCACACCAACAACCACTACAACACTCAACCAAGGCCAAGCAACAACAACATGCCGTGGCAGCAGCAACCACGTGGTCCAAGACCATACCTTGGAAAGTGTCAAATTTGTGGCACTCAAAGACATGGAGCCAAGCGTTGTCCACATCTCCAGAGCTACCAAGTGGTCTCACAGCAGACACCATTTACGCCATGGCAGCCGAGAGCTAATGTAGCAGCTGCAACGTCATACAATGCAAATCAATGGCCGCTTGACAGTGGAGCCACTCATCACATCACCTCTGATTTGCAGAACCTGTCTCTGCATCAACCGTATGAAGGAGGTGAGGCGGTTGTCATAGCAGACGGATCAAATCAATCAATTACCCACACTGGTTCAGCAACACTTTCTTCTAAAAACAAATCTCTAGTGTTGAATGATATTTTGTGTGTGCCTAACATACATAAGAACTTAATTTCTGTGTATGGTTTATGTAACACTAACCAAGTCTCCGTCGAATTCTTTCCATCTTCATTTCAGGTGAAGGATCTGAGCACGGGGACCCGGTTAATCCAAGGCAGAACTAAGGAGAAGCTGTATGAATGGCCGGTGATGAACTATGTTCCTGCGGCTATGTTTGTGTCTCCAACTTCAAAGGCTACATTATCATCTTGGCACTCTCGTTTGGGCCATCCTTTTATTGCTATTTTAAACAAAACTCTTTCCAAGTTTTCTCTTCCTGTTTCTCAGTTATCTTCAAACACTTTGTCTTGCTCAGATTGCTTGATTAATAAGAGCCATAAGCTTTCTTTTTCTACTTCCAGTATAACCTCCACACGACCTCTTGAAATTATCTTCTCCGTTGCTGGTCATCTCCCATAATTTCTACTGACCAGTACAAATACTATCTAATTCTTGTTGATCACTTCACCAAATATACTTGGCTTTACCCACTCAAACAAAAGTCCCAAGTCAAAGAGATATTTCCAGCCTACAAAGAGCTAGTTGAAAACCGATTTCAGACAAGGATTGGCACTCTTTTTAATGATAATGGTGGTGATTTTATGGTAATGAAAGCGTACCTGCAGAGTCATGGCATCTCACACCTTACGTCACCTCCCCATACACCAGTACACAACGGTGCTGCGGAGCGGAAGCATCGACACGTTGTCGAAACAGGACTCACTCTCATGTCTCAAGCTTCTATGCCAAAGACATACTGGCCATTCGCTTTTGCTGTGGCCATTTATCTGATTAAGAGGCTCCCAACACCAAATCTGGAGTATCAATCACCGTATGAGAAACTATTTCAGAAGGCTCCAAACTACAATCGACTTCGAGTATTTGGTTGTTGATGTTTCCCCTGGCTGCAGCCTTATACGAAGCATAAAATGGAAGATCGGTCGAAACCTTGCGTCTTCCTCGGCTACTCAACGAGTCAAAGTGCCTATTTGTGTCTTCATTTACCCACAGGAAGGATGTATACTTCACGACATGTGACCTTTCAAGAATCTGTTTTCCCATTCTCGGCTGGTGAAACAACAAAATCAAAAAATTCTGAAACGAGAGATGATGTGTCGGAATCAACGTGTCAGCCTCTGCTCACTCGAGTTCCTCTTCAGACTGCCTCGCCACCGGAGACATCTGCTTCCCCGTGCTTGGATTCTCACCTGCCCCCGCCTCCTGCATCATCTTCTCCGGTCTCACCTCGACAAGCTCAGGTATCGCCTTCTCTGTCTCTCTCTCCTTCTTCTTCTCCCTCTAACTCTGAGCCCACTGCTCCAAGTCAAAATGGGCCGACACCCACGGCCCAGCCCAACCACCAAACAAATGAAGCCCATCAACAACGCTCACCTACACCAAATCTGCAAACCCATTCCTCGCAAACCAGTGAACCACAAATACAACCACCGTTAAACGATCAAATCACCCGGAACCCACGAAATCCAGTTACACAACACGACAAGGAACAACCACAGAATCAGCATCCTATGCAAACCAGGGCTAAGAACAAGATTGTCAAGCCAACATCCCGCTTCAGTTTCAATGCTTTTAAGCGGTATTTGAATCTAGAACCACGAACAGTTGCTCAAGCTCTGAAAGACGAGCGATGGTGTAAAGCCATGTCAACAGAGTATGATGCTCAAATCCAGTTCGGCACGTGGGATTTGGTACCTTCACACCCCTCACAGAACTTGGTTGGTTGTGGTTGGATCTACACAATTAAATATTTGGCGAATGGAGAGGTTGATCGTCCGAAGGCACGACTTGTGGCGAGAGGAAACACACAACGGTATGGAGTAGATTACGGTGAAACTTTCAGTCAAGTTATTAAGTCAACAATGATCAGGCTAGTTTTGGATATTGCGGTTAACAGAGGGTGGCCAATTAAACAACTTGATGTCAATAATGCATTTCTTCAAGGGGACCTTCAAGACGAGGTATATATGACTCAATCTCCAGGATTCATAGATACTGATCGACCACACCATGTTTATCGCTTGAAGAAACCTATATACGGTCTCAAACAGGCTCCCCGAGCCTGGTACATGTCTCTAAAGAATCACTTACTCGATATTGGGTTTCAAAACTCACTGGCCGATACTTCATTATTCACTTACAAGTCTGGGTCTTCTCATACGTTTATACTGGTCTACGTTGATGATATTGTCGTTACCGGTAGCGATTCACAGCATGTCTCCTCTGTTCTTCAGTCATTGGCCACTCGGTTTTCCATTAAGGATCCAGTAGACTTGCACTACTTCTTGGGGATTGAGGTGAACCGTTCAGCAAAGGGATTGCACCTAATGCAAAGAAGATACATCATCGATTTGCTCACTAGAAACAATATGGTTGATGCCAAGACAGTGTCAACTCCAATGCCAACAACGCCTAAGTTGAAGTTGAATGATGGGGTTAAGTTATCAGATCCTTATCAATATCGTTCTGTAGTAGGGAGCCTGCAATACCTTGCATTTACGAGGCCAAACATCTCCTTCGCGGTTAATCGTCTTTCTCAGTTTATGCATCAACCGACGGAGACTCATTGGCAAGCCATCAAACACGTATTGCGTTACTTGGCGGGTACGACTAGTCATGGTATACATATGTGTGTTGGCTCACCACTTACACTTCATGCGTTTACGGACGCGGATTGGGCAGGGGATACCGACGACTATGTATCTACAAATGCATATGTGATCTACCTTGGGTCTACACCTATTTCTTGGTTGTCGAAGAAGCAAAATGGAGTTGCTCGTTCTTCCACAGAGGCGGAATATCGCGCTGTGGCCAATACAGCTTCGGAGGTTCGTTGGATATGTTCGTTACTACAGGAGTTGGGGATACAGATACCGACGGTTCCTGTGATATATTGCGATAATGTGGGTGCCACATGTCTGTGTGCAAACCCAGTTTTTCATTCAAGGATGAAGCATATTGCCATAGATTATCACTTCATCAGGAACATGATCCAGCTTGGCATGATTCGGGTCTCTCATATCTCCACCAAAGATCAGCTTGCCGACGCACTCACGAAGCCTCTAAGTCGCCAGCAGTTTACTCTTGCTACATCCAAGATTGGAGTCACACAAGTACCTCCATCTTGAGGGGGTGTATTGAGGATGTAGATATGGAAAGGGTTCATATGTAAATATTATTAACCTAGCTCTACGTGATGTACTAGCTATATATTGTACTCTGTGATTTCTAATAAGAATCAAGTTCCACATTCTATAGAATCAACCTCTTAGAACCACCAGCTATGATGTTTTGATCCGGCTTTGAGTAAACCGATTTGAACTCAGTCTGATCTTGTCTTGAACTTTGGTAGACTGACTATAACCGAGCTGAACTTGTATAGTCTGAGCAGAACCAAGCTTGAACTGATATGATCTAAGGTGTTAAGGCATGAACCGAACTGATCTTGTGATCATACCACTCTGTTTCAGGTCAGAGGTAGAGTAATGCTTGAAGTATCCAGTCCTGTCCATTCAGTCTCTTGGTAAGCCACAGTCAAGTGAGTCGGATGAGTTGTTAAGTTAAACCATAGTGACCGATCAGAACCTTGTCCATTCTCAGGTCCATTCAGCCTTGTTCAAGTGGAACTCAAGTCTTGTCTAAGCCAGTTTCAAGACTAATCTTTAGGTGAGTCTAGACAGATGTTGAGATAGATCATGAATGAGTCATTGATTAAGTTAGTAAAGTGTCTGAATATTTAAGAATGGTGTTGTGTTTACTCATGGTAAACACTTACACTTAAAGAATAATGTTAAAGTGAGGTTAATCCTAATCTTAGTACTTGTTCTCAAGTACTAATCTTAACTATGAAATAATCATGGTTTTGATTAAGGATTAATCTTGGTTTAATTAAGGATTAATCTTTGATTAATTAAAAATTAATATGAAATTAATTAAGGATTAATCTATGATTAATTAAGAGTTAATTATGATTTATTAAGGTTTAATTATGGATTAATTTTGGAATAATTATGGAAGTAAAATCATGTGAAATCTTGTTATATTCACTATCCCTAAAGCCCCCGCATTACCATGACTTGGTCCTGCGAACGGAACAAGGTCATGAAGACACGATGATGGGGTAGCTCCCTGGAGACCGTGTACTGCATGACGATGCAGTGTCGGATTGTTCATACCGGACATTCGACAATGATGGTGATGCTAACTCACTAGTCTCGGTTAGCCTTAGTGGTTTCTTGGGTCTAGTATATATATTGTATTATATGAGTATGGTAACGGGCGGGTGTTGTGGAAGTGATGTTTAAAATAAGAATTCACAATGATGATCGATATTAAAGTATAGTACTAGTACTTGCATGATCATGTATATGCATTTGATAATTGTTTGGTTTATTATTGATTGTGTTGTGATTCTAGATTCACTGAGTAAACTAGTTGCTCATGACTCATTCGTGTGTGCAGGTAACCCTTAGGCGGGAGACACTTTACTCTTTTGGACGGAAGGAGCGGCCAACCAGCGGTAGTATTTTGTTGTCCTTGCAACGTACCTTTTGATGTATATTTACTTAAAACGTTGTTGGGCAATAGGCCGTAGGATAAAACTATAACACTTTGTAAGATGTTTAAAGTAAATAACTAATATATAAAAGATGTTTATAAATCACGAGTTCTCATATGATATTAGTCTTTGTCCGGGACGAACTAACTATCGAATATTGCTTTATCGGGTTGAAAAGCCTAGAGTAATATCCGATAGGAGCGTCTGTGTTCTTTGGTTGTTGGTCTAAGGCGATCAGATTTATTTCGAGAACCTTGGGTCGACCATCAGGGAACATCGACCGTGTCATTTCCGGTTATCTACGATCGGGGGTGTCAGAGTGAGTTTATAAGAGCTGCAATTTTTTTTTGGGTTTGTTTTAGTGCAGAAAGGGGAATGAAGGATTGTGTTTGTGTTGTTTTTTTTTTTGCAAAATTAGGTTCATGCGTTCAAAGTTTATGTACATTAAGGGGTGAAAGTTCATGTGGAGGAGTCTGACGTGACTACATAGTTTATCATGAGGCTGTTGCTCGATTTCGAAGGCCTCGAAACAACAGAGAAAACTAGAGTATAACAATGATGCAGAGGTTAGTGTTTCATCTTCTGCATTTTTCATCTGTATGCATCATAATCTATGTTTACACGATAAGAATGTCAACAACAGTGATGAACGATATGCATCATCTACTTATTACTAATGAGTTATGGGACTTTCAAATGAGTTGCATTGACATGATTAGTGACTTTGGTAGATACACATTGGGATTTAATTTTGTATTTTTGTTCAGTTAATTGTTACCTTAGAGCCTTCAGTTTCTATACATACAGATTTGAAAAGTTTATGTCTAACAAGACAAACATTCGGTGAGACTGAAAACATTACCTCGGGTTGAACCACTCATTATTCCATATATATCTAACAAGACAAACAGTTTCTCGGTGATCTCTTACCTTAAGAAATAGCCTCATCGAAACTATTTACAACTTTGCCAAAATTTTGATCCTTAGTGACTTAAAACCGTCGAGTATATGGTTGTAGATTTTCTTTTACACAGCAAGTAAGAGTTTTCCAGGTCACACAGGGCAGACAACAACAAAAGTAAATGCGTGTAAAATAAGGAGCAAGTAATGGATCTATGCAGATTTTCTTTTACACCGCAAGTAAGAGTTTTCCAGGTCACACAGGACATGCAACAACAAGAGTAAATGCGTGTAAAAGCAGGAACAAGTAATGGATCTATCAAAGCTTTTTTTTTTTGAAACAAATGAATTATCAAGGTTTTGTTTTTAAGATGTGTTTGTACATATATTCGCATTTGGCTTCAAAAACATTTCATTGCATACTCTAGACAACATCTTTACTAGATTTCTCCACGCCTAATTTCTCAAGGTTCTTTTCCAGAACTGCCACACGTGTACCTCTAATAGATTATAAAAAAAATTGTAGGAGTAGTTGCATAAACAAAATAGACAAAAGTTTTAAACTTTATTGCAACAAAAATAGAGTTATTGCTTACTGCAATAAGAGATGATTAACTTTGAGCAGACCTGATCCCAAAGGTCTGATTTGTTTTAAATGGGCATTATATAATACGAATATAAAGATTTAGAAAGGTTTAAGGAAAAAGCTTCATCAAATGGCAGTTCACATATTGGGATAAGAAACATAAAGGTTAAACAACAAATAAAGTAATTAGATGACTAATGTTTAAGAAATCCACTATATAAAAAAATTAATGGGCAAATTTTTCAAACAACCATTTTAAAATTTTGTCACAAAAAGAGTTTTCATCAAGGAAAATAACCAAAATAGGTTTTAATAAAGAACCAAAAAAACTCTTCTGCCATTTACTTTATATATATATGTGTATAGATAATAAAAGATAATAAAAATAAAAAGAAATACATAAATAAAATAAAAACATTTTTTATAGTTTCTGATTATATGTTTTTAAATTTGAACTTTTTATAATTTTTTCGAATTTTTTTCTTGAAAGTCGAAAATGCTTTTGAAACTATTTTTAAAAAAAATTCAAATTTTAAATTTTTATTTCAAATTCTAAACCCCACCCCTAACTCTAAATCTAAAATCAAGTATTAACTAACTCTAGACGGTGCCCTGTAATTAATAATAAAATCTCTTTGAGCCATTTCTTCCATTAGGAGCTAGATTGGAAAGAAAAACTAGCTTAGGTTCATTAGAGACTGTTTATTTTATTTGAGGAAATTATATAGTATATTTATGATAAATATTTCCAGAAATGGCTGCAAATTTTTAATAAACTTAATAGTAATTATTACACAATATTTATCATGTAAATATTTTTTGCCATAAACTTAAATAGACTCATATATGTAACTATCAATATTGTTTTATATAACATATAATTTAAAATTTATTCTTTTTAAAAAAAATCTGTTATGTTTTGATTCTTCGTAGGAAAATAGTGAAGAGTAATAATACAATCTATACTAATTCAAAAACAAATACATGACCCCAAATTTTTGTTTTATAATGAAATTGTTAATTCAAAATAATAAAAGAGAAATGATTTATAAGAAAAGACATAACACATATATAAAATAAAATAATACATGTAAGCTGAAATAATCATTACATACCCTGACATTATTTAAAACCATAAAAGTTAATAATACACTATTCTTGCAAAAGCTTATATAAAAGTCACCCGAACAAAATATACAATTATATAGTTACATGCATCACACGTAAAATATATCCCGCGCGAACCGTTTATAAACTTTACCTAACCGAACCCGATCAACGTTACCTTATATTTCTATATGCTCAACACAATTCATAAGCCCATTTACTCTTTAAGGTTTGAAATGCCTAGTTTTAGATTTTTCGTCTAAACGTTAACTTTTATAGGTACACGCCAAAAAGCCCATGGACGTCGCAGCCCACACTACAAAAGAGTGTTGAGCAGGGGACGAGTCATGTGGCTTCAATGTTCAATCCCAAGTAATGGAGTTTAGATGTCCCTTGGACAAAGAAATGCTATATATATAATCTACAAAAGTAGATTCCATGTTGAAGCGATAAGAATCATATGAATGTCTTATCAAATCTTACTACAAAATAAGGCAAAGTTTCTTACTGTTAGCTACTGTACACCAAAAGTGCAATCAGTTTTACTTTCATGATTTAAATTGATTGACTACGCTGGAACATTTAAAATCAGTTTGAATTGGTGATAATAGTGGATCATAAAATTACTATATTTGTTAACGTAACTGCGATTCTGTTGTACCTCAATGAAAGAGCAAAACGAAAAGAGAACGAGAAATTTTATAAAAAAAAAAAAAATTCACTTTTAATATAATAGTTCAATTTTCAAAGATCCCAAGTAATATTGCCATACCAAACTTTTCCACGGCACATGAAACAGTGAGATTCCTCTGAATAATAGTACTATACATAATAGTTTTTTAATCAAACAACTAATGAATAAGGTTAGACAAAAAAACTAATGAATTAGGAAGAGACATTGGGAAAAAGTTTGCTTGCATGTATATACATCATCTAAAGAACTTTACCACTATCATCTAATTAACTTTACCATTATCAACAATGTCTTGTAACTAATGATTGTTAATTATATACATACCACTAGGTTTACCACTTACCAAAATAAGAAATTCAGTGCAAAGATAATGTGCTGGGTTGCAAAATCATTACATAGCTACTCGGCATATATGTCATATATACACGCAAATAAGTTGAAAATTTAACAAAATTCAAATATTGAGCACCAGAGTAATTTCATAAACACACTGCAACATATATTATATATTCTTTACAATGATACAACATGCTATCAGTAAAACTTAATTAAAAGGAAAAATCACTTGAAAAGTCAAAGAAGTGACAAAAAGGCTTCTTGTTCATGTGATCTTCCTAGGCCGCCCGCCCACCTCTCAACTCCCAAACGTATTGCAATATTGACATATAATAGCTTCAGTTATATTACAGTCAACTTGAAAGGTATAATTACGACAAGGGTAAATTAGTTATCATTTTTGTGTAAGGTAAATTAATTAACATATAAAAATAATTTTGTAAATAATAAAACATATATAGTAAAGTATGTATTCTGGACCGTCAGATCAACTGAAACTCCAAAGTGGAATATCAGCATCTTCGTAGAAATACCCATCGACCATATTCGTGGTCGAGTTCAGTGGAGGAGAGTAATTAAACGGAGCTCCATCATCGAAGAAGAACATCCCATTATGATCATTATCATACCACGATGATGATGGATCCATCAAAGACACACGATTGTCTACGAAAGACCCTATCAAAGATTGCATGTCATCAGGATGTTGATCATGATCGAACGGTGACGAATCTGCCGATGAAGATGGAGCAAAAAGGTCAAATGAATTGTTGGCTGCTTGAGCGGCAATTTTTTGGATGGATTTGGGGGACAAATGGGTCTTTTCATCTAACAGAAGGCGAGAAGAAGCAGAGCTGGGGAAGTTGAGATTGGCTTGAGGGCCTTTTAGACACAAGAGTGCAACATCATAAGCCCTAGCTGCTGCTTCAGCTGTTGAGTAAGAGCCCAACCAAATCCTTATCTTTTTATTTGGTGCCCTAATCTCAGACACCCATGATCCCCAACTTCTCATCCTCACTCCTTTGTACTTCTTAATCTTATTCTTCTTGCTCTTGATCTTTGGAGAAGACGGAGGTGACAATGACATTTCCTTCTTGATATTGAGTTCTTGTTTCACCATTGTAATTAATGGTGTTGTGTGTATTGATCCGAGGCTACGTAGCTTGATTGGACAATGTGGTATTTATCAAGAGATGAGGAGATTGTTCTTATCGTTGTTGGTGACGGCTAGAGATTTTTGGATGAGTGTTTATGTGAGGTGAGGTGAGGAGATTATATATAGAGGTAGATTGATATGAAGGGGTATGGGAGACGAGGGAAGAAATATTATTTATTTGATATAAATCTAAAATAGGGTCAAATGTGATATAGTATGGTTTACTGTGTATGAATGTGACATTTTGGTGCATGACAGGTGTTTTTCTTCTATTTTTTATTTATCATAGCAAACTGTCAATCGTCATTAATACATATTTGTTTCTTGCTCATTTAAAAATAATTATTTTTATCTTTCGAATCTAATTATTAATCGAATATGGATGCATGTTAAGTGTTCAAAGTTCGAACAATGAACCTGAACGTGGCTTTTTTTTTAAACTGTGAACATGGCTTTCTTTTAACCTTTTTGCTAGATTTGCATCTTCATATTAAATTTTTGTAATGTTAACTCAAAGTAGAATAACTAAGAATCTTGAAATTTAGAGGAAACTACGTATGCAGATATAAATCGGTATACTATTACGTGAACTTTTGTCCATTATAGGAAACCAAATTATGTTTCATCACTTGTTTTTTCAAACTTGTTCGTTTGTTTTTTTTCGTTTATTTTATTTTATGGTTTGTATTGTTACCAATAAGATTGATATTTGTCCAAAGAATAATTACCGAGTGGAGCCAATATTGCTAGGAATAGTATATACTACTATATAGCGTACGGAAGTCGGAAGCCACTTGCTGAGCAAATCAAGAAGTGATTCTAAATACAAAATTCTTTGGTTGAGAATTTGAGATATCAATTTTCTTTTATATTGACTATAAGTAGCTATCACCACTATCAGGAGATTATAGATTACAGCTACGTTTAACGCGTTGAGTCATCATATACGATCTTTCCAAGAAAGAGATGGATGGTTCTAATAAAAAGGAAAAAAAGAAAGAGATGGTTAGTTATGGCCTTATGGGCCTACGTTTATTGTTTACCGATTAAAACATGAGGTCTAGTCTTAAGTTATACTTCTTACCTTGTATATTAAAATATAATTCACAAACTTTGATTCATGTACGATTTTTAAAAAAATAGATCTAATGAACTTATTCCTAGAAAATCATATTACATTTAATCTCTAATCTTATCATTTAAATTTTAGACCTACCAAAAATTTTTATTGGACTATCAATAATTGGATTTAAACAATAAATGATCCATTGAATTTATAGATAGTATAAATTAAATAGATATAATTTAATATTGTAATACTATACCTCCGTATGTTAATTATTTAAATATTTGTCAATGTTAACGTTTAAAATTATAAAGACTTTTTTTAAAATAACAAAAATCATATTATCTAACAATGATTAATCTTTACTACCTTAAACCAATGAAAACAAATTTTAAACTATATAGTTTATTTTAAAAATTAAACAAAAATTAAAATGTTTAATTATTTACTCGATAATATAAATCTATGAAGCAAAAAGTTTATTTTTTAAAAAACTTTCTAAATTTGTGAAATGTTACAATATCTTTGAATATGACAATAAAAAAATATTTTACTAATCTTTATATATATAGTTAAGATTTTAATAATGAAATAATAATCCGAATATATATATATATAGAAGAAGATACAAATACATGTGAAAGTTTGAAATTATTTATTCAATGAAAAAAATATACCGTAAATTTATTATGTTTTAAAAATTGATAGACACATATATATTATAATATATACTAATTTAGTATTGAAAACAAAATATTTATATAAAATAGATAAAAATAAAAATATGCGCGGTTGCACGGATCGAGATATAACATCGTATTCATTAAAAAGCTTGACGGTAAAGTCTCTAAGCATGCACATAAAAGTTCTTTCTTGTAATATTTTATCGTTTGTTTCAGACTTTCAGTTATTAAACTTTATTAGATTGACGTCTACGGTCTACCAAAGCGTATTACTCTAACTATCTAACTCGAAAACGTGTATGTTTTAACCCCGCCATATGTGCGTTACTGTTATTTTCGTACCTTTCTTCAACTTCATTAATATATTATTCTATTACAAATTCTAAAATATTTACATAAACGATTTCATAACCGATAATTTCTTTTTTTTATTATAAAAATTTACATCTGACTACATTATTTTGAATTGTTTTATAAAGACCTACGAGTTACGATTCTCTTTGTACCTTACTAAAGATTTGGAGTCGAATATGGCTCTTATAATATAAATGTTTTAATGAATCTTCCATTGCAATAAAGCGATTTCTATTTATTTTTGTATATGTCTACTAGTATTTTATTGACTTATTTAACTATATCGTCAATTTTATCATCGATCATATTTTCGTTAAATATTTATTACCGTATTGTGTCACAGATCCAGTTTAATATTTGATGAATAATGTAGCAAACTCCAAAGAAAACAATAGATAGTGAGAAATGAGAAGGAAGAGTGAAGTAAGAAGACTGGGAGAAGATGATGATGCTATAGATTGATAAAGAGATTGACTTCAAATTACAGCTGTTCTCAATCTGTCTCTTTGCTACCCAAACCCAAACCGCGTTATCTCTCGTCACACTCACTCCTAATCAATATACTATATGCTAAGAATGGTATAAACCATTGAAAAGGAGAAAGCATATACTTATAGATTTAAGAAATAATAAAAGCATATATAGCTTTAAGACGCGCAAAGATGCACATGATCTTATGTGAGAAAAGAATGGAAGGTAACATGTTCTATGTGGACAGCCTTGACTTCCTCACAAAGGTTACGACTAATCAATCATGAGATGGTACTTTTGTTCTCTTCGTCTTGAGATTTCACACTTTGGTTTTACGCAAAAACTCTCCAAATGAGAGAATATGGGCAAATTTTGTCAGCTTTCCAGCAAAAATTATGCGTTTGCATGAAGTTAAAGAAGCATCTTGATCGTGGCTTCTTTCAGTTTCACTTTTTGAATATTAACACTTGTATTCTAACAAGAAGAAGCTTGTCGATATACGAATTTAACTGTCCCATAACTTACACTCGAAAGCTAACATAAGAGTAGAGAGAATTACCACATATTTATATATTTTGTCCGAAAATATCCAACTTTCAATGTTGAGACAATTGTATTAATCAGCAAATCTTTTATTTGTATATTCAGATCTATGATTTAGTCGGTTTTGAAAAAGTTAAAACTGAGGTGGGGACATAAAACATGATAGATCCCTCATAAATACATGTATGTTTCGTAAACAACAAAAAAGACTCATACATGGTTGTTCCTCTAGCAAGAATAAAGATTTTATTTTATTCGATATTTGTATTTTACATTCTGATCGCTCAAACTCACGATCATAATAATAAAACATATGTTACAGAAGAAAAAAAAACATCGGTCAGTGGTCACAACCAGGCGTAGAAACAAAACAGATAATGACAAATAATAGCTAGGCGGGAAGGTACTGCAAGCCCATTTATGAATTTGTATGGGCCGAACAAATAACCGTGGGTCCAATCTAAAACTTTGTGTTAGTTTCGCCAAACGGAACCCTCTTAACCATTCAGAAGGTGAGATCAGAATCGATGACGCGCCACCTCCGTTAAAGACACGCCACGTCAACCATTATTCGCAACCTGATTGGCTGATTCCACGTTGAAGCAAGACATACGTGCTCGCGAACTCTCTTTGTCTTTGGTTTGGTTTGGTTTGGTTTTGGAAGGACTTTGACTTTCTCTTGGACTTGGTCGGGGTAAGAAGAGAAGAAGACCGTCGTAGCTCTCCCCGATGGCGATCAGAGGAATCGTTGCGATTTCAACGGTGGTGTTGTTTCTTTTGACGGTTAATCACGGAGAAGCTATATGGCTGACGATTCCGGCGACGGGAGGGACAAAGTGCGTCTCGGAGGAGATACAGAGCCACGTCGTCGTCATGGCTGATTACTATGTCGTCGATGAGCAAAACCCAGGAAACACACCTGCCGTTTCCGCCAAGGTACGGCTCCGAATCAAACTTATGTATTTGGGATTGAGTTTAAAGTTGTGAACTTTATGTCGGTAGCTTTGGTACTACGGATCAAGAGTTCTAAAGATGCAAACTTGTTTGCATGTTGTTGTTTTTTTGGTCTGATTGGGGTTTGTGTAGGTAACATCTCCTTATGGGAACGATCTTCATCACCAAGACAATGTAACGCACGGTCAGTTTGCGTTCACAACTCAAGAGACAGGAAACTACTTGGCTTGTTTCTCGGTTGATTCCAGTCATCCGCTAGCTAATCCGTTGACTCTTGGGATTGATTGGAAGACTGGTATCGCTGCCAAAGATTGGGATTCTGTTGCTAAAAAGGAAAAGATCGAGGCAAGTTACATTTACATTACATCTCCTCGTTCTGATGTGTACTACATCGTTATGTATGTGTATTGTTTTTTGCAGGGTGTTGAGCTTCAGTTAACGAGACTTGAGGGGTTAGTGCAGGCGATTCGTGAGAACATCGATTATATAAAGAACAGGTACGTCTCTAACTCTTTCTCCTCCTCGAAGTGTTCTCTCTCTCGCGGTTAAGCGTTATTTGGATACAGGGAAGGGGAGATGCGAGAAGTGAGTGAAGCAACCAACGCAAGAGTGGCTTGGTTCAGTATAATGTCACTTGGGGTTTGCCTTTCAGCAGCGGGTGCACAGATATGGTACCTGAAGCGATATTTCCACAAGAAGAAACTCATCTAAAGACTTTGGCTTGGAAGGCTACTTTGCTATATTTTGTAACATCACAGATTCTCCCACCTTTGAAAAGAGGGGAAAAGCTCAAGATTGTAGAGTCAACTGGTTACAATCAAAGAACCTATTTTCATTTATATCTTTTCTGTGAAACATTATATTGGTAGTTAGAGATCATTGAGTTTGTGCACATATCACTTTGTGTTCTGACTTATCTCTGTTGGAGTAGAAAAATGTAGTCATGTGACAATGCACCAAATCTCTCTGACTTTCTCTCGGTATATGATTTTCTGCGTTCCACGGTTACAGATCAGATGTAACTGATGACTGCGGGTTCGGTAGTTCGAAATTCGGATAGTTTGGTTCAACTAAAATATTGCCGAATTGACCGAAAACAATTTGGTTCGGTTTTGTTTTAAAAAATTTACCAAAATTAACTAAAGTTTTTTTAGTTCGATTATCGTGGTTAAATTAAATTCAGTTAAAATTCAGATAATTTTGATTAGTTCAGTTTAGAATTTTAGTTATTGGGTTAGTTTGGTTCAAAATTTAACTTATAAAACTATTTTTTTTTCTTTGAAAAGCCAGACCGAACTGAAAACCAATTTTTTTTCATAAAAATGCTGAACTAAACCGAACTCATAACCAAACTAACCAAAAATTTCAGTTCGGTTTTTGGTTAGGCGAATTTGTTTCAGTTCAAAACCACAGGCCTAGATGAGATGGTTAACTAAAACTTTCTGTGAGACACAACTTCAAGATAATAAAGAGTGTTTCGGTTTTACTCATCAACAATTCTCACAAAATGAGTTTTAATGCGCGGTAAAATAAACAAATGGTTGTTGATGAATCAACATGAGAAGACAAAGGAGATGGAGATGAGAAACATGATAAAGAAGTAGCTAAAAGAGTAGACAGTGGCGGTCGAGATGCTTCCAGCTGGACCATTAGCAGGGTTACCCGGGAAGGAACCACCACCTGGAGGAATCACAGATGATCCTGGCGAAGCTGCTATTGATCCTGGACCATCATAATCCGGCGAAGGCGCTGGTGCATACATTAGATCCTTAGGAACAGTATCAGGAGGAGCTAGAAGCGGCGCAAATTGTTGAGGCCCGGGACATCGTGGCTGTAGAGATCTAGACAGCATGGTCAAGATGGTGCCGTTGGCGAAACCATTGTAATCACAAGTCGTCACGTTACAGCCAGCGTTACTCTGCTGGACCGTGATGTTACCGAGCATGAGGTTGCTGTTTGTACATTGCATACTCGAGCAAGAGACGGCTAAAGAAGCAGGCTCACAATACAAACTGCATTACACACACACCACACCACAACCAAATTAACATAAGCTTGAGAGAAGGAAGGAAGGAAGGTAATGAGAGGATCTTTGGATATTGTTATTACCTGCGGCTCCCAAGCGCACAGCTGCATTGCACGCAGTGACCTGCTGCTAGAGCGTAGCTACCATTTGGAACTATCAATCCGTAATCCGAAGCATACTTGGGAAAATTAGAAGCACAAGCTGTGACAAAGATGAAGAAGATACATACATAACCAAACACTAAAACAGAGCAAACAAGAAAACACCACAAAGATGCAAACTTTCGGCAGCTAAGAACTCATACAACACAAAATGCAATCAAACAACAATAAAGGAAACAACCAAAGACTCACAAAGCTACACCAAAAATAGAAACTACTTCCCATTATATAAACCTCTAAAGATAAGCACAAGCTGAGAGAAGGTGAAGATACATAACCAAACATCAAAACAGAGCTTAGCAAACAAGTAAACACCACAAAGACGCAAACTTTCGGCAGCCCAAAACTCACACCAACGCACAACAATAAAGGAAACAATCAAAGATTCACAAAGCTTCACCAAAGATCCCAACTTGGCAACATTATTGACTACAACTAACAATAGAAACTGCTTCCCATTACATAAACTTCTAAAGATTCAACCTTTGGCAACTCAAAACCCATATCAATGCACAACACAAACAAAAAACAATTAAAGAAACAACCAAAGATCCCAACTTGGGAACATTAACTAACAATATAAACTACTTCACATCATATAAACCCATAAAGACAAGAACTTTATAGACCAAACCTGACAAGGGAATGGCGAGGATATCACCGGAGCTAACATCAGGAGCACCCATAGCATTCACATTCATCAAATCAGTAAGCGTAGTCTCATACCTCCTCGCTATCCCCGCCAACGTATCCACACCCTTCACCACGTACGACAGATAAACCGCCGGCAGAGAATTATCCGTCCCGTTGAAGCAAGCGCACGGCAGAGGGACGAGGAGACTCGTCCCGACATCGAGCACGGAGGGGTCGTTCACCGAGTTAGCCTCCTGGATCTGCTCGGCGGAGACCAGGCCGCCGTAGACAGAGCCTGCGATGGAAGCTAGCGTGTCGGAAGGGCGGGTCTTGTAACGCGTGGAGACGGATTTGCGTATCCCGTCGACGCAGGAGCAGGTGAGGGGGATCTTGAGGAAGAGGGTGGAAGGGAGGATGTGGTTCTCGACGTCGGGGTAGGAGATGTCGATGGCGTTGGCGAGGAGGACGGAGATTGGGTCGACTTGGAAGAGGGAGGCGACTTCAGAGACTTTGAGGTCGGTGTAGAGCGTGTAGCCGAGTAGGGAGTTGCAGGTGTCGTTGCTTGAGCATGGCTCGATTGTTGATTTAGCTGTCGTTGTTGTGAAGAAGAGTGAGCTCGAAGCTAGGATCAGAAAGAAGTGGAAGATGGGTTTATCTGGGGTTTTCATGTCTGAAAGTTTCGATTTCTCTCTCTATTACAGAACAATGGACAGAGTTTATGGGTTTGGTGTAGAGATAGAATCTTTCTTATCTCTCTCTCTCTGGTTTTCTTCTTCTTCTTGTTGAGTAGAGAGAGAGAGAGAGAGTGAAGGAAAGTAAGAAACTTTTTTGAAATGGAGGAGAGAGAGAGAGAGTAGACAAGTGTGTTGTACAGAGTGAACAGAGAAGGGTAGCTTTGCGATCTCCGAGACAAGACAGACTTTTGTGTTCTGTTGTGACTGATTTGCCCTTACTCCATAACTCGTTTAGACCGGTTTAATACAACCGTTGCCATTAATGGAGAACCGGAAGAAGGATATGGCGGTAAATTAATGACTTAAGGCTGAGGCCCACTTAGAAAGGCCCATTTTACTTTTAGAGAAGCTAAAGCAAAGAATCTTCTTTGAGTCAGTTAACTAATATTCTTTGCTTTGAATTAGAGCAGTGAGCCGGTTTTGGAAAAACATTCAACTTGATTAAAAAAATTTGCACTGATCACCTGGTTTTTATTGCGTTAATTGTTTTCTAGTTCTATAAATTTTAGAGCCGAATTTTGTTGGGAAATAAAGTAGCATAAATGAATACAAAAAGGGTAATGCTTTATTGAGGAGGTTCAATATTAAATCTAAATCTTTTCTCTTTTCCCTTTTATTTGGCTTTCAAAAGTAGGTCTAGGCTTGAAGAATTCAATTACACACGTTGCATGTTCAAACTTTACCCTCGACTTTATCATTAACAAGAGGGATCATGAGTTCCATCTTGTTCCTTGGGGTACAAGGAGTCCTAGGAGTCCCGGGTTGTTGCTGAGAAAGCAAATGACTTACATATCCATAAAACGTGCATCCCACGAGTGTGATTCCGCATCCAACAGCGTTCATCGGTGATATCGGGTTTCTGAATATCATCCATGAAACCAGAACAGCCACCGCAACCTACAAATCATCACATCTAGTTTAGGTTTCAAAATTTGTTTGGAGCAGCCAAAAGAAGTAAAAAAGGTTTGTGAGTTTTTGTTGGCTTTACCTTAAGGTTACCAGCTACATTGAATGTGACTGCTGTTGTGGAGTGAATGACGTAGAAGATTGAGAAGTTAAGACAAAAAGCTACAACACCTGAGCTGAAAATAATGATGAGAGCCGACCATGGAGACGGGTGTGCTTCAAACCAATCCAAGATCCCATTGCCTTCGAGTAGAAACGCTGGTACTCCGAGAATCATGGTCGCAAAAGGCGCCATATAGTACACCGTGTTTATGCTAAAACATAGAGTCATAGAGACATTATAACAACGAGGATGAAACAAACACTAAGTTCCATACTTTCAACATACATCATGTGAAACTAAAGATCAAGAAACATAAGCAGAGGCTGATTTGGGTATAGCCCAATGAAATATTAATCTTAGCTTTCATTTAAATTTTTTTTTTATATACATAGAGATATGAAAAAAAATATTTATAAAAGTTTTTACTAAATATTTATGGCCCCTAAAATCCCTGAACCTAAAGAAACAGAACACTGACCTGTCAAACTTGTATCCATGAAGAAGAGATTCAGCAAGAATGGTCTTAGTAGAGGTAGCTAAACATCCAAACAAAGCAGCGCAGAAACCAAACACGTTAAAGCTAAGTTCTGTAATAGAAGTCAGAAGAATCCCTCCAACAATGGGAACCAACGAAGCCCAAATACGCCAATCGAAATATTTCCTCCATACCAACCACTGTAACACAACTGCCCTCACACAAAAAAAAACGATCAGAACAGAGCATAAAAGATCTTTGTGTTTCTTGTTGCGCAAGTCTTCTAAAAAAACCTGTTGTAGCTGGAGTGAAGGATTTGATTGTCTGCATGAAAGAGACAGGGATGTATCTAAGGCTGATGTTTCCCAACACAATGTTGATACAGAAGACGAATGACATTGGGAAGATCCTCTTCCATCTGTCTTCTGGATCAACCACGATCAACGGCTTAATCTTCAGGACTTTGATCACAATGTATGCTCCGATCGATGAACATATGAAATGAACGCATGAAACCGACAATGGAAACTTGAAATCCAGTTTCTGTAATGTTTTCAAACGAAATTGTTTTAGCAAAAATCCTAAACTCACATTGTACTAGAAGAAGTTATTTTACCTGGAAGATCCATTTGTTCATGATGATAACGGTAACGTTGAAACCCCACCATTGAAGAATGGCTAAAAGAGATCTCACCAAGCTCCATTGATGCCAGAGACTACCATCCTCCATCATCTCTTTTCTCACTCTCTAACTCCGTCGAAATGAATCAGAAAGAAGAGAAGAGAGGAGCATTTAGGAAGGTGGCTAATTGAGAAGCTAAATAGGGAAGAGAGTAACGGTAAGCTTTGCTTCCATGCGATTTGTTTCGGATTCTCTTCACTTGTCTTCATCAATGTTAAACGTTTCTCTTTCTTGTTGCCATGAAAATAATGTTTTGCTCTTACGTAGGTTTCCTTGTGATTAAAGAAACTTTCCCTCTTTAATGCTTCGTTATTTAATAAATATTAAACCAATTCAGTGGTTACAACTTATAATTTAAAAATAGAAGAAAAGAAATACAAGTTCTAACTGTTGTCCGAAAGAAGGAACTTAATTTTTAACTGAAAAGAAACTTCATTAGACTTGGCAACAACTGATAGTGTTCTAGGCTCGAAAAAACAGTAGAGCATACACAAACTCGCTGAAAAAAAGATAATTTGGTGAGTAATATTGAATTGAATAATAACTCTAACGATTTCTGATGTAAATCAGTTAAGCTGAGTCACAGACAGAACATCTCTAGACTCTAGAGATCAAAATAGACATAATCGTCTGATCTCGATCGCTACTTTCGTCTTATCCTATTGTTTTCTTGTGTGTTTCCCACGTGATGCTAAAAGCTTGAATTTAAAAACACTTTAACACAAAAAAACTATAGGATTAGAAGGAAAAAAGATTCAAACTGAAAACAGAAAAGTGACCAACAGATATATTATGCCCATACTATAGAGGCTCCATAACAAGAACATGAATTGAATACTATCCAAAGATTCCCATATTCCTCCCATGTGCTCACTCTTTTTAGTTTTTTTTAGTTTATTTTACTTTGCCTTTCTATATCATAAAGTTTATTTATTTATGTGTTCTCTAGATAACCTTGTAGGACTACTTTCATTTTCTTTAAAATCGATAAGATCCTATATTACGTGGAATGTAGCCATGTGAAAATCTACCATTACCAAGGAGTGGAGTGAGCAAGACTTCTAGCGAATTAGCCAGGTGGTAAATAGTTGAAATCTATTTTGATTTTAAGAAAAACTTATTAATATATATGTTCAGGCATAGCGTTGTGTTTAGGAAATGGTATTTATACAGTATGTAGATTTACTGTATCTATATTGAAAGTAAATAACTGCAATATTATGCTCCCACCACCCAAAAAAAAATCGATCAACATTATAACACTTATTCTTTGGATCAATGTATGGAATCACTCCGGTACACTACAAGAAAACACAACTATAGCGACGAAAATTAACGAGGAAAATTAATTATCGTAAATTTACGTCGACTTTACGAGTATCTTACGTGGAAATGTAAAATCAACGTAAGTTCGTCGTAAAATTACGACAAAACGATTTCGTCGTAAAAACGACGTAACATAACGTGGTTTTTACGAGGAAAAGTGGTTTCCTCATATACTCAACGTAAAATTAGCGTCTGCTTTACGAGGAAATATTTTACGTTTACTTAACGACAAAATTTCGAGTCCACCAACTTTGTAGTTGTAACACGTTTTTTGTTTCAGCTACCTAACTAAATTTCATCGTAAATTTGTAGTAAAATTTCAACTATCAGATTCAAAAATTTTCTATAAATATAGACGTTTGAACATCATTTTAAACACACCAACAAGAAAAAAAAAACGTGAAGGAAAAAAATGTCGGGCTCCGGGAATATTTTTGAGTTGCGGAGGTAGATGTATATGCACAGAGATGCTAACGGGAGAGTGACGAAAGAATACCTCGAAGGGCTGGAGACATTTATGCATCAAGCAGATTCCACACCGCTCGTCCAAGAAAGCGGTAAGATATTATGTTCTTGTCGGAAATGCAACAAATCGAAATTGGCAAATCGTGAAAATGTTTGGAAGCATTTAATAAATAGAGGTTTCACGCCAAATTACTATATCTGGTTTCAACATGGAGAAGGTTATAATTATGAGAATTGATGTGCCCCAGTCCACAGACCAGTCCGAGGAATCAGACCATCATGAAGTTCAGGACGTTCTGAATATTTTATCCGAGGTTCATATTTTTCACCATACTGGCCAGACTGACCGGACGGTGTACTGGACCGTCCCACATGCATCCGGAATGGAGCTTTGGCTGGAACCATGGCCATATGACCGATTTTACCATATTGGACTTTGTCTTTCCCGTCATGTTTTCCATTTTAAGAAGAACAGTCGAGACAAAATCACATTCGGACGCACCAATCCTGATTCAGTTCATCGCTTCTCTTTTCTGGTCTGTACCGCACGTACCGCAAAGACGTCCGGATTGGAGCTTCAGCAATACCCACGACCAGACGACCGAATCTTCCGAACTGGAGCTTGTCTTTCCCGTACTGTTTTGCATTTTAAGATCAACAATCAAGCCAGATTCGAATTCGAACGAGTGGATTTCGAGTTAGTTCGTGCCACTTCATTTCTGGCTAGTTTAGACTGTACTGGCCGCGTACTGACCCTGTCCGCAGGACATGCTGAAAATTCATTGAACCTGGACAGTGGAATTTGAAGGGTTCAACTGCAGTCAATGTTATTTTTCGTGCCTTGACCAGATTTGGTCAACTTTGCATTTTCTATGTCTCTTTTTCCCACATTTTCATTAAGTCTTTTGACTAGAAAACTCTATATAATATAATCCCATTTCTGAATAACGATAATCTCGTTTTTCCTTTCTCTTTTGAGTGTATTCTCTCTGTTCTTTGTCAAGAACATTTCTTAGTTTCTTTGGTGTGATTAGCTCCAAACAAGCGCTTTTTTCTTGTTGGACCGGTGCGTCATATCTGGCAACAGATTGAGTTTGCTTCCTTGTCGGACCTGTGAGTCACATCAGGCGACAATCAAGAACCCTGGTAATATCATTGGGCCATCTGCAACCCTTTGTGTCACCGTTCATCCCATCAGTTCTCCTTCCTTTCGGATCGAGTCCATATATTTCCTTACCGGTCGAGTGTTCGTTCCTTAGGGCGCATCAAGTGGTATCAGAGCCACTCTTCCGGTATTGTCTATTTCATTCATCTTTCTCATCTTCCATTTTCTTATAAACACTTCTTCTTCTACCTTTCTTGAATCTGGGCCCCTCATTACCATCCACCATATATATATATATATATATATAAAAATCGAAAGTTTCATTTGGGTATTGGTGGTGGAAGAGAAAGCCTGCTGGCTGAGGAAAAATCCAGCCTTTGAGGTGGTTAAAACAGATTTAAAAAAAATCATAAATCTCTTATCTTTCTATCTTGAGAAAATTTTCTTGTTTGCTTGGATCTACCCATTGGGATTCCTTGATCTGTTCTCTTAGAACATTGAGAAGAAGCTTGTGTGATTACCATAAAATCTGAGAGAAACATTTGAGTGGGTGAGATTAAAAACTTGAGAGTATGAGGTTTTATTTTCTAACTTTTGTGTTGAGATTTTCAGGTTATGATATTTGGTCTTCAAAGGAAAAGTAGCAAGGAGAAATCCCCACGACAAACTTTCTCTCAACCTCCATTTAAATATTCTTCGAATAATTTTGATGAGTTTGTTAGTGTGCAGGAACGACTAGACATAAGGTGCAAGGATCATATCAAAATGACCAGAGATGAGGCTGATCCAAAAAGGCGATTACTTCAGTTTGATGTCCAAGAAATCTGTGACAACTTTGAGAAGAGAATGATGAAAGCTCTCAAAGACATCAGCAAGAGCCAGAAGAAGAGCACATCCACACGTGCACCTGTAGTTGAACCATCATTGTTTATCAGTGAAAATCCTAAAGGTAAATCTGAAACCCATGTTGAAGAGTATAAAGATTTTTCAGACTCTTTACCCATCTTTGATGAATCTGATGAAGAGCCAATTGAAAGCTTGTTTTCTTGTGAGAAAAATTGTGATCTTCCTTCTCTTGAATCCGAGTTTATGAATGATAATGAATAGACTATTGTAGAACTAAACGTTTTGCAACCGGAGCATCCGAGTAGTCTTGTTTTGTCTCCACAGGTTTTTGAGGAAGAGCCACTAGATTTAACACATCAAGGACAACGTCTTGACACTAGGATATCTTTTGATGAAGATCTATACCCTATCTTTGATGAGGAGGATGAACCTGGTCCAGTCTTTGATGAAGAAGCAACAAACATCACGTCCATCGCTATGGAGAGCCATCTTTGCTTTGATCTTGGCACAACTCATGCCCCTTTGTCTTCTGAACTTCAAGAGCACTGTGAGCAATCTGATTTGCTTAATTCTCAGCATGATATGTTTGTTAAGATCAGTTCTCTTGATGTGATTCGTTTTGGTCTTGAAAAGGTGAAAGATTTTTGTGTTTCAAAATCTGTTTTTGAAAGCATGATTAATTCTTTTAAAATCTTTGAACCTGATGAACTTCTTGATCAACCACATTTTCAAAAGGACAATGGCATCAATTCTAGAATAATCTTGAGTTTTGATCAGTTCTTAAAGCATAGCAAAGGCTTTGATTATTTTGATAGATCTCTTGAACTTGAATTGCAACAAACTGATTTTTGTGCTACAAAATCGTTTGATTCATTTTCTTTCAAAGGCATTGGCTTTGATATGAGTTCTTCTAGACATGCACTGATCACTGATGATTTGTTTCCATCCTCTTGTGCATTGGACGATTTCTTGATTAAAAAGATGCTGAAACAGAAATCACTTGAAACAGAAACTGATTTTTGTGATCTTGATTGTTGTGAGAGTTCTGAAACTGATAAAACATAGCATTTTCTGAGATCAATTCTTGATAATTGTGTTGTTTTGAGCCTTGATGATATTGTGGTTTACAACACTTTCTTTGAAAAACATCTTGAGTCTTTGATAGTTGATTCTCAATCTGAACTTAAGCTTGTGTGTTCAGATGTTGAGCAGGATATGCACGTCTTGAAAATGAATTCTATTGTTGCATATCTTGATAAAATTCTGGTCAGTAATGTCTATTTTGATGTGCATTTTGACAAGCTGAAATGTGTGCTACTTGTTCTTGGAAAAGATATCTTGATTTTTGATTTGAACAAGTATTTGTCTTGCACATTTGATCCTGGTCTTTTAGATCCTGGTCTTTTAGTGTTTGTTTTGAGTATCCAGGAAAGACAGGTTCAGCCTCAGAGAAATAAAAGCATTGACCGTGCCCAACAGCCTGAGATTTGGAGAAGCTTTGTTGTCCAAACCGGCTGCCTTGGAGATGCCAGAGACAGGGGTTCAATTCGAAACGTATATCTCAACATTCAGAAGGTCTTTTGTCATGAATCCAATTTCCTTGGAAAGCCAACTCACCAAGGATTCACTGAGGCTTGGAATAACTTGAAAATATTCACGGACAAAGGAGTTATGAATTTTAAAAACCGGAGGTTCTCCAGCCCGTCTATCCGCGAGTACCAGACTTCTAAAGAAGATTCAGGCCCAAGAAAGTAGCGGCCTGAGCCAAAACCGATCTTCCATGAACCAAAGGTGTTTCCTCCGTCAACCTCCTGTCCAAACCAAAAGCACTGTAAGGATCATGGGTTGATTGTTTCTGCTCATCATGAAAACGTTTTGAATCCGAGAATTTCCAAAAGAAAACACATCTTTACTTGGTTGAAAAACATTTTGCTTAAACCTTTTCATGAATTGTTTTACTTAAGCTGTGCTTTGAAAGTGATTTGGTGTAGAAAAATGCATAAACCAAAATTACTTAGACCAAAGATTCAATTTGATTTCGTTCATGATGAGAATTTTTCAGATTTGGCATTGTCTCTTTCTTTTCCTAACAGTTTCACAGCTTGGCCTAATTTTAAAATTGATAAACCAATTTTTGGTGATAAGTTTACTTGCTTGATGCTTGCCCACATGCTTGATGATTATGCTAAGAGTTTGGATCCTGTTTTTGATGTCTTAAGGATAGAGAAACCCTTTGATTATTTCTTTATCAGATTTGATGTGGTTTCTCTAGTTGTTTTGAATGAACATGATAAGCATGATCATTTTCCAAGGAGAGCAAGCAATGATGGACGCCAAAGGACTTGGAATTACTTGATGAAAACGACTTCAAAACTCCAAGGAAGTTTCTGTCCAATCTTTTCATTCACTGAATTTCCCTTGAATTTTAATTCTTTCGTATCTGATTTCTTTCCTTTTGATATAAGTACAATGGATTTGAGGACAAATCCTTTTGAAGGTTGATATCTTGCATATTTCCATTGTCTTATCCATTCACCCATGTGCATTTCGATCATATAGACTAGGATTTAGCCATGTTTAGGTTGCATTTTGTATACATAAGTCCTTATCAGGTATTGGAGTACCACATGAAGTTCTTGGAGACATTTGGGTGCATTTGGAGCTCAAAAGAGGTGATAAAGGTGATCATTGGACGAGCAGTGCATGGGAGCGACCTCACCGGAGCGACACCGTGAAGTCGCTGTGACACCCTTTCAGAGCGACTTGACCGGAGCGACACAGCGAAGTCGCTCGCGTCTCCATCACCCGGAGCGACGTGACCGGAGCGACACAGCGAGGTCTCTCGCGTCTCCATCACCCGGAGCGACGTGACCGGAGCGACACAGCGAGGTCGCTCGCATCTCCATCACCCGGAGCGACGCAGCGAGGTCGCTCGCGAAGAGCGACCCAGAGCGACGTCTCGCAGCGACCCCTCCAGGTCGCTCCCGAAGCCTGGAGCGACCTCCCGGAGCGACTACTAAAGGTCGCTGCGCGCCTTCTGTTTGTTCGAATTCATTTCTACTCAAGGGCATTTTGGTCATTTCATTATGCACGTTTTTACTTCTGAAAACCTATGTTTTAAGTACTTTGGCAAGCCACCAAAAGGATAATCTCTTTTTCCAGAGAACAACTAGTAAAACTTCTTTTGATTCAGATTTGATTGTTTTCTTCTTGTGTTCTTGTTGATTTCTTATCTATTTCTCTACATGATTAATCTGAAATCCAATACGGGTTTAAGAGGAATCATGGAGATTAGTGAGTAATCACCTTTTGAATTCATGGGTTAGGGAGATCAAGGGTGATTAGGTTAGTTCTAGGATGTTTTAGTGTAGATCATTCTTGTTCCTTGCTAGTAGAGTTTTCATAATGCATCTTCTGAGTTGGCCACTCAAAAGTTGATCGATAGGCATTTCCCACCCGAAAGATGTTCGATGAAATGCCTGAGACAACTCTCCTAAGCTTTTAACATACTTTACCAAAGACATTTGTTGTTAAAGGTGTTAAGATAGCCAATAGACTTGTTAGTAATGATTGTTTTCATATTATTCAACCAAAGACATTTGATGTTTGAAATATGTTAGCAAATGAACATTTTCTAGACATAGAGTTTGTTTACGATTGTATCTAAGCTTAAGGTCGATAGTTTGATTGATCATTTGCCATCCTTAGTTCGATACTTGATCATCCAAGGTCTAATCCCTATGCCCATGAGTTCTCTTTTCCCTTAGTCAAGAAAGTATCATTCTGTAATTGCTTTCTAGTATTAGTATTAGTTTAAAACTCATCTAAATCATTGGTTGCACTTAGATTAAGTGAGTACTTGCATTCTCGGTGCTTTGATATCCCTCAGAACTGGTTCGACAATCATTCACTATAATACAACATTTGTCTTAGGAGCCTTGGAAACTCCTAATATCAAATTGGCGCCGTTGCCAAATTCTGAGTAGATTTAAACATTGAGATTTAGTCACTTGCTTGAGACTAAGTCATTTTAATTTTGTTTTCTTACTGATTCTTCTTCTTCACCTACCTTTCATTTTCAGGTGTATGAACTTGAGGAGCAGGGGTCCATCAAACCTAGTTCCAATAGTAGCAGACATCAGAGCTTTCGAGAGGGAGTGTGCTAGAGCTAGAAGAGAAGAAGAACAACAAGCCCACTTGCAGAAATTGGATATTGATATGGCAGATCGACCGCAAGGGGCAGAACACCAACCGCGGGTAGCTCGACCCATTGGTGCTTATGACCTGCCCAACATTCATGGTCATAGACTGGAAATCCGAGCACCAGATGTGGCAGCCAACAACTTTGAGGTCAAGTCAGGACTCCTCAACGTGATCGAGAACAACAAATATCATGGCTTGGCTTTAGAGGACCCATTCGATCACTTGGACAAGTTCGACAGCTACTGTGGGTTGTCAAAAACCAATGGTGTGTCAGAGGATGCCTTAAAGCTGAAGTTATTTTCTTTCTCTCTGGGGGATAAGGCACGATAGTGGGAGAAGTCCCTACCCAGCGACTTTATTACCACTTGGGATGACTGCAAGAAAGCATTCTTGGAGAAGTTCTTCTCTACTTCAAGAACTGCTAAGCTGAGAAATGAGATCTCCAGCTTTCAACAGAAGGGCTTGGAAGGATTCAGTGAAGCCTGGGAGAGATTCAAGGGCTACCAAGCTCAATGCCCTCACCATGGTTTCTCTAAGGAAAGCCTGTTGAGCACATTCTACAGGGGAGCTCTTCCTAAGTACAGAGCCAGATTGGATACGACTAGCAATGGGTTCTTCTTAGGAAGAACTGACGAAGATGCAGAGGAGCTGGTTGACAACATGGTGAAGAGTGATGCAGTCTACAGTGCAGACCATGACAGAGGCAGTAGGGGTGATGATAAGCAGACGAAGAAAGAGATCAAGGCTTTGGAAGACAAGAACGACCTACTCATTGCTGAAAAAGCCACCCAAGAGCAGCTGAAGTTTGTTGGTAACTCCAAGCAGGATGATCCACCTGCTGTCAATGAGGTTGAGGGTTTGGAAGGTCAAGAGGAGTTGTGTTTCATTAACAACAATGGTAACTGGTACAAAAAAGAGCCCAACTTTCAGTACAACAACTACCAACAGAAATCCTATCCCAACAACCAACAGAGTGGTTATCCGCCTAGAAACAACCAGCAAGACAGCTATCAACCTTACCAAAACCCCTCGTCTGGTTCCTCAGCTCCTCAAGAGAGCAGCACTGATACCTTACTGAAACAAATCTTGGAGTCTCAGACTAGAAGTGAGAAGCATGTTGGTTATGAGTTGAAGAACCTTCATTCCAAGATTGATGGGAACTACAATGAGCTCAACAACAAATTCTCACATCTCGCTTCTACGGTCAAGAATTTAGAGAATCAGTTTGCTTCCATGAACACTCACCAGAATCGCCAGCAAGGATCTCTACCAGGAAAATCTGACCAAAACCCCAAGGAGGCCAAATCTATCACCCTTAGGAGTGGTAAGCAGTTACCTCCTACAACTCTCACCAGGGATGCTGAGAAACTAGGTGAGGAGGTAGCCATCAACTTAGATGATGAAGTGGTGATTGTTGATGAGAAAATCAATGATGAAATCTTGGAGAAGATTGTCGAAGCCAAAGGTAAAGGAAAGGTTGGGGAAGAGAAGAAAACAGTGAAAGATGGTGAAGTTCTTGCTCCAGCAAGTGAAAATTCTTTTGTTCCTCCTCCCTATGAACCCAAACTTCCATTTCCTGGTAGATTCAAGAGGCAGCTGCTAGAGAAGTACAAAGCTCTGTTTGAGAAAAAAATGAGTGAAGCTCAGGTTGCAATGCCCATCATCGATGCTTTCATGTTGATTCCTCAATACAACAAGTTCCTGAAAGATGTTGTAGCTGCAAAGAAGAAGGAAATGGAAAGCATGATGATTCTTACCCATGAGTGCAGTGCCATCATCCAGAGGCTTGATGTTCCAGAGAAGTTAGAGGATCCAGGATGCTTCACACTACCTTTTGCTCTTGGACCTATGGTATTTGAGAAATGTCTCTGCGATTTGGGAGCTAGTGTCAGCGTGATGCCTTTGTCTGTTGCAAAGAAGCTTGGATTCACCCAGTACAAGAAGTGTAGACTCTCTCTGGTGTTAGCTGATCGTTCAGTGAAATACCCTGTGGGCATCTTAGAGGATCTCCCTGTGAAGATTGAAAGGTATGAGATACCTACAGATTTTGTGGTGCTTGAGATGGGTGAGGAGGCTCAAGACCCATTGATTCTTGGAAGGCCATTCTTAGCTACAGTAGGAGCAATTGTTAAGGTGAAAGAGGGCACGATTGATCTCCATTTGGGTAAAGGGCATGTTCTCCACTTTGACATCAAGGAGAAAGTGAAGAAACCAACTGTGTTCGGGTAAGCCTTCTACATTGAAGAGATGGGCACACCTGCTGATGAGCACCTTGAAGAGTTACCACCTGAGGACGACGAGGAGGGAGCATCTCCCTCTACTCATTCCCCATAGAAGGTAACCCACTACTTTCCCTTGTATATACCATTTTGTTTTTGTATATTAGTTTTCTCTTTTTGGGTATCTCTCTCTCCTTGACAACACAGAGACTGTGTCATTTAAGTTTGGGGGAGGTACCAAGTATTTGATCACGTTTGCTTTGATGATTTTGAGTCTCATGCATTGCATTATACATATATATTTGCATAAAAAAATCATTTAGTTTGCATCATTTGCATTTCTTGGAGAGTCTAGAGCATATTGGTTGCATTTACTTGCATTGGGAGCAATGATTTGAAATGCCTTGTAAAGAACACTACTTTGCACCTGAGTAGCTTATGCACCTCTCAAAAAGACTTGTATGCTTCGAGCCTTGAAAACTCTTCCTGAAACTTGTTGATTGCTGAAACTCAGTCTTTGAAGCCAACTACAACCTTATTTGAACTGAACGAACTTAATGCATCTTGCTCATGGTCCCTTGTGTACTGAATCATGGATATACACACTTGAGTTGTCACATCCTTTATGCCAATCTTTTTTGACAAACTCTAGTGGTACACCATTCCCAAAATCCCTTCCTCCTTTTAAGCTTTCATTATTTGATGAGTGATGCCTTTTTCGGAAAGCCTTACATGTGCATAATGTTGAGAGTATCGGGAACGACAATGCTTGGTCTTCATTCTTGCTAGATTAGGCACTCTATTGTCTAGCTATAGGTGGGGGTGAGTGTGGTGACTATGGTTTGGAAGCATGAAAAGTTCAAAGGAAAAGAATGGACTCTTTGTGTTTAAATGGATAATCTTATTGGAATTAATAGATAAACGTCTAGCTCAAGTTTATGAAAAGTCTTGGCCCCCGAAAAAAAAATAATATATATATATATATATATATAAAGAGAAAAAGAAAGAAAAAGGGGGCTATCAAAGTTGTTTAGAGCTAAGATTTGTTTAGAAGTTGAGAAAATCCTTTATAGATTTCAAAGAAAAAGAGTTTTATGTGCAAAGTATTCTTGGGATCTTTTGGTGAGAGATGGGAGTTGGGTTTGACATTGGGAAGTGATTGTGTAACCTGTATATTTGGGAAAAGGGTAGGACAATGGAGATCGAGCATTGTATGCATGAGTTGGTCCATTTCTTATATATATTATGTGCAATGTCAAGGCTACCTGTTTTGAGAGTAAACCACTTTAAAAGATCATGGATTTTGAACCTCTTAACCCACTTGAATAAAAGCCTTCCCTTACTCAACCAAATGATTTGGACCAATTGACCATTTGCAAGAATTCACTTGATGTTTTATGCTTAATGAATGTGAGAGTTGGTTGATTTGAATGTGTGGATACTTGATGATGAGTATAAGGGCAAAAAAGAGTTGAGATAGGCCTAGAGAAGCTAGAGTGTAATAAGAGAGTGTGCTCATGTTAGATTAGATGTTGAATCGAGTGCTAGTTGTGTTTCTTTTGGCTATGAGATCCCACCTTCAAACCTCTCTCCCTATGAGTTCTAGAAAGTTCACTTGTGGACAAGTAAAAGAACAAGTTTGGGGGAGTTGATATCTTGCATATTTTCATTGTCTTATCCATTCACCCATGTGCATTTTGATCATATAGACTAGGATTTAGCCATGATTAGGTTGCATTTTGCATACATAAGTCCTTATCAGGTATTAGAGTACCACATGGAGTTCTTGGAGACATTTGGGTGCATTTGGAGCTCAAAAGAGGTGATAAAGGTGATCATTGGACGAGCAGTGCATGGGAGCGACCTCACCGGAGCGACACCGTGAAGTCGCTGTGACACCCTTTCAGAGCGACTTGACCGGAGCGACACAGCGAAGTCGCTCGTGTCTCCATCACCCGGAGCGACGTGACCGGAGCGACACAGCGAGGTCGCTCGCGTCTCCATCACCCGAAGCGACGTGACCGGAGCGACGCAGCGAGATCGCTCTCGAAGAGCGACCCAGAGCGACGTCTCGCAGCGACCCCTCCAGGTCGCTCCCGAAGCCTGGAGTGACCTCCCGGAGCGACTACTGGAGGTCGCTGCGCGCCTTCTGTTTGCTCGAATTCATTTCTACTAAAGGGCCTTTTGGTCATTTCATTATGCATGTTTTTACTTCTGAAAACCTATGTTTTAAGTACTTTGGCAAGCCACCAAAAGGATAATCTCTTTTTCCAGAGAACAACTAGTAAAACTTCTTTTGATTCAGATTTGATTGTTTTCTTCTTGTGTTCTTGTTGATTTCTTATCTATTTCTCTACATGATTAATCTGAAATTCAATATGGGTTTAAGAAGAATCATGGAGATTAGTGAGTAATCACCTTTTGAATTCATGGGTTAGGGAGATCAAGGGTGATTAGGTAGGATGTTTTAGTGTAGATCATTCTTGTTCCTTGCTAGTAGAGTATTCATAATGCATCTTCTGAGTTGGCCACTCAAAAGTTGATCGATAGGCATTTCCCACCCGAAAGGTGTTCGATGAAATGCTTGAGACAACTCTCCTAAGCTTTTAACATACTTTACCAAAGACATTTGTTGTTAAAGGTGTTAAGATAGCCAATAGACTTGTTAGTAATGATTGCTTTCATATTATTCAACCAAAGACATTTGATGTTTGAAATATGTTAGCAAATCAACATTTTCTAGACATAGAGTTTGTTTAAGATTGTGTCTAAGCTTAAGGTCGATAGTTTGATTGATCATTTGCCATCCTTAGTTCGATACTTGATCACCCAAGGTCTAATCCCTATGCCCATGAGTTTTCTTTTCCCTTAGTCAAGAAAGTATCATTCTGTAATTGCTTTCTAGTATTAGTAGTAGTTTAAAACCCATCTAAATCTTTGGTTGCACTTAGATTAAGTGAGTACTTGCATTCTCGGTGCTTTGATATCCCTCAGAACTGGTTCGACAATCATTCACTATACCACAACATTTGTCTTAGGAGCCTTGGAAACTCCTAATATCAAAGAGGGAGAGTATGATGTGCCCTAGTCCACGGACCAGTCCGAGGAATCAGACCAGCATGAAGTTCAGGACGTTCTGAACATTTTATCCGAGGTTCATATTTTTCACCATACTGGCCAGACTGACCGGACAATGTCTTGGACCGTCCCACATGCATCCGGAATGGAGCTTTGGCTGGAACCTTGGCCAGATGACCGATTTTACCGTACTAGACTTTGTCTTCCCCGTCCCGTTTTCCATTTTAAGAAGAACAGTCGAGACATAATCACATTCGGACGCACCAATCCTGATTCAGTTCATCGCTTCTCTTTTCTGGTATGTACCGCATGTAACGCACGGACGTCCAGAATGGAGCTTCAGCAATACCCACGACCAAACGACCGAATCTTCCGAACTGGATCTTGTCTTTCCCGTACTGTTTTGCATTTTAAGATCAACAGTCAAGCTAGACTCGAATTCGAACGAGTGGATTTCGAGTTAGTTCGTGCCACTTCATTTCTGGCTAGTTTGGACTGTACTGGCCGCGTATTGACCCTGTCCGCAGGACATGCTGAAGATTCATTGAACCTGGACAGTGGAATTTGAACGGTTAACCTACAGTCAATATTATTTTTCGTGCCTTGACCAGATCTGGTGAGGTTTGCATTTTTATGTCTCCTTTTCCCACATTTTCATTAAGTTTTTTGACTAGAAAACTCTATATAATGTAATCCCATTTCTGAATAATGATAATCTCGTTTTTCTTTTCTCTTTTGAGTGTATTCTCTCTGTTCTTTGTCAAGAACATTTCTTAGTTTCTTTGGTGTGGTTAGCTCCAAACAAATGCCTATTTCTTGTTGGACCGGTGCGTAATATCCGGTAATAGATTGAGTATGCTTCCTTGTCGGACCTGTGAGTCATATCAGGCGACAATCAAGCACCCTGGTAGTATCATTGGGCCATCCGCAACCCTTTGTGTCACCGTTCATCCCATCAGTTCTCCTTCCTTTCGGATCGAGTCCATATCTTTCCTTACCGGTCGAGTGTTCGTTCCTTAGGGCGCATCAAGAATGAAACTAGTAGTAGTAATAGCAATTTTCAGGAAGAACCGGTCGATCATAATTTGCATAATGAACATAGTTACCATCAGGAGGAACATATGGTAGATTTTGATAGGGTTTATGATTTGATAGCTGATGCATTCGTAGCTCATGATGAAGATGAAGAACCTAACATAGATGCAAAAAAGTTTTATGAAATGTTAGATGCTGCGAATCAGTCTCTTTACAGTGGTTGTAGAGAAGGTCTCTCTAAATTGTCGTTGGCTGCTAGAATGATGAATATTAAAACTGATCACACTCTACCTGAAAGTTGCATGAATGAATGAGCATTCTTGTTTAAAGAGTATTTGACGTCTGCTGATTCTTATTATGAGATTCAGAATCTGGTTTATAGTCTTGGGTTGCCTTCGGAGATGATGAGACGTTTGCATCGACAATTGCATGATCTACTGGGGAGATGATGAGAAGTTAGAAGAATGTCGATTCTGCAAGAAGCCACGATTTAAGCCGCAAGGACGAGGACGTAATAGGGTACCGTACCAAAGGATGTGGTACCTACCAATTACAGACATATTGAAAAGATTGTACCAATCTGAGCAGACTGCCGGAGGGATGAGATGGCATGCCGAGCATACTCAGACGGATGGTGAGATGACTCATCCATCAGATGCAAGAGCCTGGAAATATTTTAACAAAGTACATTGGGAATTCACTAGCAATAGCCTAAATGTGTATCTCAGATTATACACAGATGGATTTAGTCTATTCGGAATATCAGGGAGACAATATTCATTGTGGCCAGTCTTTCTTACGCCATACAACCTGCCACCGGAGATGTGCATGCAACGGGAGTTGCTATTCTTGACCATATTAATACCTGGTCCGAACCATCAAAAAAGGTCTCTAGATGTTTTACTACAACCACTGTTAAAAGAGTTGAACGATTTGTGATCAACAGGGGTGAGGACGTATGACTGCTCAACGAAGACAAATTTTACGATGCGAGCAATGCTTTTGTGGACCATAAGTGACTTTCCTGCCTATGGGATGTTGTCTGGATGGACTACACATGGGAGATGAGCTTGTCCATATTGTAATGGAACGACATATGTGTTTCAACTGAATAATGGTAGGAAGGCAAATTGGTTCGATTGTCACCGTCGATTTCTTCCCATTAGGCATCCGTACCGAAGAAAAAAGAAATTGTTTAGGAACAAAAGGGTTGTGAGAGACACTCCTCCTCCATATCTAACTGGAAAATAAATTGAAGCGCAAATCGATTACTCGGAGCTAACGAAACAGTTCGTTGTGGTGGTAATTAGCATGTCTCCGGTAATATACCCGATTTTTACAGTGTTCGGCACAACTGGCACAAGAAGAGTATATTTTGGGAGTTGCCATATTGGAACTCGATGTGATGCATATAGAGAAAAAGTTCTTTGAGAACATCATGAATATAATATTGAATGTCCCAGGGAAGACAAAAGACAACATAAAATAGAGGTTGGACTTGCCAGATATTTGCTCAAGAAGTGAGTTGCATATAAAAAGCAATGGACAAGTTTCCGTTCCGATATTCAGATTGTCTTCAGAAAAAAAATCGGTGTTGTTCAACTGGGTGGCATCAGAAGTGAAGTTCCGCGATGGGTATGTTTCAAATCTCTCTAGATGTGTTGAAAAGGGTCAAAAGTTATCTGGGATGAAGAGTCATGATTGTCATGTTTTTATGCAACGACTACTTCCCTTTGCATTTGCGGAGCTACTTCCAACAAACGTACATGAAACACTTGCAAGTAGTATATTATAACACATTAATATTATAATGGTTTAGTTTGCAATAATATATGACTACTAATGTGTTTAATTGTTTTTAGAATATACAAGGCATTAGAGCATTTTTCAGGGATCTGAGCACACACACTCTTAAAGAAGAAGTTGTGGAACAACTTCACGAGAACATTCTCATCTTATTGTCCAACTTGGAGAAGATATTTCCTCAGGGATTTTTTAACGTCATGGAGCATCTAGCTGTCCATCTCCCATATGGGGCATTGCTTCGTGGACCTGTACATTACGGATGGATGTATCAGTATGAGCGAGCCATGAAATATTTGAAGGGAAAAGCAAGAAACCTCGCAAAAGTTGAAGGTTCTATAATTGCTGGAAGTTTGACGGAAGAAACTTTTCACTTCACATTATACTACTTTGCGTCAAAAGTACGTACCCGGAAAAGAGCTCCAAGAAGATATGATGATGGTGGTGTCGCGCCAACATATGCAGTTGCTGGTGTTCCAGACATCTTTAGCCAGATTGGGCGAATCGGTGGGAAATCAAAAGAGGTTGGTCGAGTGAAGAAGACGCTCATAGTGCACACACCTATATTTTACTCAATTGCGAGGATCCATTGATGCGTTATTTTGAAAGGTAACTTATTTTATGGAAACTTCTAAACACATATAAGCATAAATTATATATTTCCAAAGATTAATTAATATAAAATGTGATTTTATAGCCTATTTGTTTCTCAAGTCGAAGAAACATTTCCAGGTATATCCACAAGTGACGTAGACAAAAAGAAAGATCAACACTTTATTAAGTGGTTGAAGAATCATGTATTAACTCAAACTCTTAGTTTTTGCAGGTTGATCGATCAAACTCTTTTTTCATACATGATCTGGATTTCAACGTTCTCTTTATTTTTGCAAGTTGATTATGACGACGACGCATATTACCCTACGTGGTTTCACGAAGTAATTCAAGCTCCACTTGCAATGGTCACCATATCACATATGTATTTCACACGAGGCTATACTTTTCACATATATGAGTATGGTAGACAGCGGGTGACCAGTAACTATAGAATATGTGTGAAAGGTAAAACAGATTTCTACAGGATATTGCAGGAGATTATTGAAGTGGATTTCCCACGGTTATTGAAGCTGAAATGCGTCCTCTTCAAATGTTAATGGTTCGACCCCATCGTCAACAAAGGTGTTCGGTTTAACAAATTCGGTGTAGTTAATGTCAATGGCGGACGAAGGTACAACAATTTTTTTTTTTGGCATACATGATCTGTATGATTAATTTCTACGTTGTCTTTATTTTTGCAGGTACAATAAATTTGAGCCTTTCATCTTAGCTTCACAAGCATACCAAGTTAGCTTCCTTCCATACCCTCGGATGAGAGAATCGGGAATACATTGGTTAGCCGTGATCAAAGTTACACCTCGTGGACGAATCATCAGTGGAGAAGAACCACCATTGCAAGAAGAACAGATAAATGAAGTCGAGGAACCAGGACAACAAATTGATGACTTCCTTCTCATTGATCCGCATAATCATGAGTACGAAGATCTTACCGACGATGCCACGGACGAAGCTGTTGAAGACGATTTTAATGAAAATGATGATGTTTCTAGTGATGACGAGAATGTCGATGTATCCTATTGATGTATTTGTTTTTAATATGACTGATTTTCAGACTTAATGCACGTGATTTGATGGATTTAATCATGAAAATCTATTTATATAATTTAATTTTGTGTAAGGTAATGGGGGGTTTGAATTAGAAAGAAGAGATTGAGATTATAAGTTAAGGAATTTTAATTTTAGAATTTGGGGTTTGGAATGGAAAGAAGAGATTGAGGTTAAAGGGAAGATGGGTTTGAGATTTGGAATATATGAAGTAGAAGATAAGGAAGATGGGGTTTGGAGTTTCGGATTTTAGGGTAAACATAATCTTTGTTATTTCCTCGTAAACTAACGAGGAGCTTATGACGAATCCTAAAATAAAGAACGCGGGACTCGTTAATTCCACGTAAGCAGAATTCGTCGTAAAAACCTCGTAATAGAAAAACGCGGACCTCGCTAATTCCTCGTAAATAAAAACGCGGGCCTCGCTAATTCCTCGTAAATAAACGAGGACATTACGAGGAAACAAAACGCGGGCCTCGCTAATTCCTCGTAAAGAAAAACACGGGCCTCGCGAGTTCCTCGTAACTTTACGAGGAAAATACGACGAGACTAATTTCTTATATATACACGCGAGCTTCTCACTTCCATTTCGTCTCAACTTCTTCTTTCTTTCGTAGCAATGGTACATACTCTCTCTATTTCTTCTCTAATTTGATTAGTTTAGGGTAGATTAGGTGGTTAGTGTAGGGAATTTAGATAGGTTTACTGATTTTATGTTAATTTGTGTTGATTAGATGGTTAATGTAGGGAAGTTAGCTAGATTTATAGAATTTGTTATGTATAGAATTTGTTAATTACTGTTGATGTTAATTTTAAAAATTAATTTTTTTTTTCCAGATGGTTCGAAAGAACAGACTTACTTCCCATTACAGAGAGATGTTCGGTGAGCCTGGTAGTCGTTTAGACCCGTCTTCTTCAGCTCCCGGTTTTTCGGGTCCGAAGACTGTCCCCGAGACTCAAGTCTTCTCAGAGAGTCTCTCGGTCGCCTCCTTCTGGTGCACCATCGGTTCCTCGATTCGTTGCACCACCGGCTCCTCATGCTCATGTCCCAGAGGTGCCTCCTCCGATTGCTCCTCCGATGCCGGCCGAGATTCATCCCGATTTGATGGTGCCGCCGAGTGCTCCTTACTCGCAGTACACTGTCGAGGACCTTCTCGCTCAGCCAGGCAGAGAAGGTTTATCAGTCCCCCGACCGACCGGACAGAACTTTGTGGTACTTTACATTTAAAAAAAAAAATCTTCTTAAATTCTTTTATAACAATAATAAATAATTTATACTTTAAATTTGTTTTTTTTTCAGGTTTGGGGTTGACGGATGTGTTGTTCGGAATGAAACCGAGATGATCAAAGGTTACTTCTCCGAGCCACATCCGAACTAGAAAAAGACGCCGATCTACGTCAAAAAGACGTGGTTCAAATTTTTTGCTGTAAGTTACAATTAATTAATTATATATACTTTAATTTTTTATGATTTATATTTTTTAATTTTTTAAAACTAATTCTTAATTTAATTTTTTTTGTTACAGCAAAAATAGCAAAAATACCATTGGTCCATGGGGGTCAATGAGCACGTGAAGAAAGCGTTTAACGCGAAGGCGAAAGCTCGCTTGTTGGACACGGTCTCCAACTGGAAGGGTGACTGGATCGTGAAGGGGTATGAGTGTGGCAAACCCCCTGAGCTCACCACGGATGTGTGGGATGGCCTCATCCGTTATTGGCGGGATCCTGACTCCATTAGAGTCCCCGAATCTTGCTCTGCCTCCCGTCAGATGGTAGATGAGCACGACCAAGGGCCGATGCTTCACTCTACGGGTTAAAAACCCCACGCCGGTATCCATCTTAATATGGTAATTAAATATTTAATTTAATTAATTTTTTTAATATATATATATATTCTAACTTTCTTTAATGTTTTTTAGGCAAAAGAGACGGGAGAACTCCCGTCTCTTTTGCAACTTTACGAGAGGACCCACAAGAACAAGGCGGGTCAATTTCTAGATGCTAGGTCTGAGCAGATCTTTAACGATTTGGTTTGTCATGTTGAAGACCGCCAGATCCAGCTGACCCAGCAGTTCACCGACGGATTACCCGTCACCTTATCCGCACTTGAAGTGGATAAGATTTATGAGGAGGTAAATTTTTTAAAATTTTAATTTTTTATTATTCATTTAATTTAACTTTAACTTTTTACTAACAATATTTACTTTTTGTTTTTAAGGTTGTCCATAAGAAAAATGGACGTACGTTAGGGATTGGTTCCGTCAACGATGTTCCGAGAGCGACATCGTCTTATGGTCAGAGACGGGATGATGAAGTCACTCAGCTGCGTAACGAATTGGACTCGACGTGATCTGCGTTCACAGCTCGTATGGGTGGAGTTGAGGACTTCTTGGACGTTGTAGCGGCCTCAAATCCGAAATGGGAGTCCTTTTTGAGGAACATGCGATGACAAAATCCCATTCCAGGCGAGTCATCCGGCACACATGACGAGGCGGATGTACAGAGGAGGAGTGATAAATTCTACCGGGCGATGAACGACCCTTAGTTCTTTTTTTTTTCTTTTCGTTCGTTGTATTATAAATTCAAAACTTATTTATGTATAAAATATTTTTCGTATTTACGTTTATTTTAAATTATATTTATTGTATTTTTTAATTCTGGAAAATAAAAAATCAAAGTAAATTCGTAGCTAAATTATGACTACATTACGTGGAAAGTTTACGAGGAAGTTACGAGGAAAACTTTTACGTCAACACTACGAAGAAAGCTTAACGAGTATTTTACGTGGAAGGGTTTACGTGTAATTTACGAGGAATTGTTTTCGAGGTATTTACGAGGAAATGTAGCGTCCTCCTTACGTGGAAAGGTTACGTGGTTCTTACGACGAATCTTTTCTCCGTCTTTACGACGAAATGTGTTTCTCGCTAATTTACGACGAATTAGCGAGGAAAAATGCATTACGGCAAACGGATAACACGAAACTTGTTTCTCGCTAATTCCTTTACTTTACGACGAACTTACTACGAATTTCGCCGTCGTTAGTGTTGTGTTTTCTTGTAGTGGTAGTTTTAGGTAATTTCTTACAAGTGAATTACATATGTAATTAAATTGATCAATTTAAACTAAAAAATAATCTTGAACAATATCTTATGAATTTTTGCTAGAGATTTTAACCACTTCAGATTGTTCTTCTAATACTATTATATCTCTTAGTTTTCACAAAATCAGCATAAAAAGTTGAGCCCTGGACATTCTTTTATGTCACGGATCGAAACGGTCCATATCGGGTCGAAAGCACTGATGACGAAGTCATATGCCGATATATATGGATGTATTGGTTAAAGACATAATAACTTTGATAATTGTGAGTCGTATAGTGTAAAGGAAGTATGTGGGATGGCCTTATTGAAAAAGCGATGATACATTGAAACTCATCACTACACAATCACATCACCTGTCAAATGTCTTATTTCAAGTGTTGGGTTTTTTTTTTAGCTCTTGATACTGAAGCCTGTTTCTTCCTTCTCCTTTTTTAGATCACGTGAAAGCTCAAAAATCTTGACCTACACGTAAATGGATACTCCCTTTTATGTTCTCACACCCCTGACCCCCAACTTTATGGATTAGGTCAATCTAGGTCCCAAACTTTAATTATAATTATTACTTATTCCCATTTGTTGGATAAGCACGTGATTTCGAGTTTGCGAAGACAAATTAAGTAGAATACTTAAATTTGAGCAATTTCAAGATCATTAGCGAATAGGGGGAAGTTTCATCAATCCCTAAGATAAATCTGATTTTTGTTTCGCTCAAAGAAGAAAGAAGTGAAGATGAAGCGATATGTGGTCTTGATAGTGCAGCTTTTTCCCATGTGATATGAGATAGCCATTTGTATTCGAGAAACAAATCTAATAATTCTCGCACGGAAATAATATATGACCTAAATTAAATCAATCTTTATAAACACACATGAGTCAACTGATTTTGAGTTTCTAACTGAAACTTTAACATGATGAAGTTGTGTTTATATCTATCAAAATTACGTTCTGCTCTCCTAAAAATAGTTAATTTAAAATGGTTTGGGTCTAGCCGTACAAGATATATGAGTTTTCAGACCCAGAATCTCTAGACATTTAAAAAAAAATAGATTATCAAAATATTATCCATCTAGACAAACATCAAGATCATATAAATTATTAACAAGATAATTTATTTAGCATTCATCATAACTAGAAGAGAAGAAGGAAAGTGATGTTATCAAGGTTAAAATATCGATTGATAATCTTTTGCTTTTGATCGATAATCTTATTTGTGGTTAAGTTTCATCATCTTTCAAGGGTTTGTGTGGAAAATGAATTAGATTAAGTATAACATATATGTATTTGCTACAACACGTTTTTGACTAATAGTTTTAATGGAATTATTTCCAGGAGCTTCAACGTTCGCGCTGATGTCCTATCAAAAGAGATTATAACTAGAGGTGTTTTATTTTTTTTCATATAAACCAAACATGGTATGATAGTAGACTTTTGTCGAATCAAATTTGGTTTTAAGATTAACAAAAAAAAACGAATGGAATTTGAAGTAAATTTTGATAGCTGCCAAATAAAAGTTTGAAGTTAAGGTGAGTAGACAAAGAATTGAATTATGTCGAGAATAGAGAGAGACGTCCAAAATCACTCATACATATCAAAGAATGATGACTTGTCTTGGTAGGTCCCTTGCATTTCGGATACATTCTCTTCTGAGTTTCGGATACTACAAGTGGATGTTTCTCGGCCAGAACGTCCAAAACTCCTTAACAGAAAAAGAAAGAAGAATATAGATTTTCTGAGTTTCGAATACTGAGTAATATTCTCTCTATTTATTTTTCTAGATTATTGATTAGTTTTAAATAATACTATCTGATGCACATGCCACGGATCCACATGCGATCAATCATCCATCGTCTAGTATCTGTTTAATTGTATATCTGGCAAGAAGATCGGGACTCTCTTCCTCTAATCGGTAAATTGATACAAATTATTAATTACCCTGCTGAATCAATGTTCTTTGTTACTCCTTCCGTTTCTTGAAGGTAGATGTTTTGGTGTTTTCACACATATTAAAAAAACACATTAATCATACATCGTATTTTAAAATTATCAAATTCTATTAATACTTTTTAACCAATAGTATTTCAATAAATCCAATTCTATTAATACTTTTCTAAAACTTTTATCTTAACGAAACAAACAGAAGGAGAGTATTGTAGTTAATACTGAAATCGGTTAGTGATGTCATAAATACTTTTGATACATGTAACTTTAATTTGATAAGCCGATGCATGACTTGCACCAAAAACTTGGCTAAAAAAAAAAAAGTAATGGATTATGTCAGTATCTGCAAATTATGATGTCCGCAGAATCTACTAATTGAAATAAATCAGCCTATTTAATGGATTGTAGATTAGATACTAATTAAAATCAAATCGTATACAAAGGCTTGTCCTTTTTTTTTTTACTTTCGTTTCTTTCGGGCAACTAAAAGGCTTATTTACTTGGGAATAGTATTTGATTTATATAATATTTGATTTATATTTCTTTTTCAACATTTGATATATATATACAAAGCTTCAATTTCAGACCTAAGCACATCTCATTTGTTACGAATCTTATCTCTCTCTCTCTGTGTTTTCTCTCTATCTTATTTCGTCTCTACTTTGGTAGTGAAGATGGATATGTACAAAGATGATAGCTCCCCATACTGTTATTTCCATCCAAAGGAAGAATATGTTGGAGTTTGTCCTCTCTGTCTGAACGAGAGGCTTCTGGTTTTAGCTTCGAAGCAGAGTTCATCAAGAACCAAACACTCTTCATCTTCACCAATCATTAGCCTCCCTAAGATCTTCACCTTGAGCTCTCTCCTCAGTCGCCTCGATCTCCGTCACCACCGAAAATTCCATTCCTCTTCCGATCTTGACGTCTCCACAAGCCAAGAAGGTACATACAACTTTATTATACTATGTATACTACACACGATTTATATGTACTTCATAATCTACATTCATGTTATTACAATTGGATATTTTCTTTTCATGTTTTTTTGGCAAAGCCTTTTTCTTCCTTTTTTTTTTTTGCCAAAGTCTGATTTTTCTTCTTTTTCTTCTTTTTCATGTTCATACACGAAAAATCCCTTTTTCAAAAATGAAGATTATTAATTTCTCTCTCCACACAGTATTTATGTATATCAATCACGAGATTAATTTTCGCATATATTTTTGTACAGTTATATCTACAAAGTTTCGTAAAAGACGATAATCCTTTTCTGTTTGCAACTATATACATAATTTTCTGTATGTCCGTATATAAACATTCATATATCTATACTAGACATTTTTCAACAGAAATGCGTACATATAATAGCATTATTTAAATCGGCCAACTGAAAGTTTTGTTTTACTCGGTATAATGATTTGTGGGCTATGGCTAATTAATTATATTGTATAGTGAGGTGAATGATATTTATACATATGTATATTTAGATTACAATATTAAGTATCACTGAATTTATTACTCCTTTTTGTGTATGTTCAGATTCTTTTATATCAATAAAATTTGAAAACGATGGGAACTCGTCATGGGAGAGGAAAACAGTGTCAAAGGCTTGTGAAGATAACACAAACTCAACATGTAAGAAGCAGCAAGCCCCTATAACGAGCGCTACGAGTATCGTAGAGCACAATAGTGCCAAGTCATCTCTTAAGTGGCGCAAACGTATTGGTCACCTTTTCCATGCCATCAAACTCAGATCAGGATTTCCCACCTCTTCTTGTCATGTGGCATCTTCCAAGGTCGAAGGAACCAAAGTGAGAAAACATGGCTGGATGGTGAGGACCTTAACCAGAAGAAAATCCAGGAAAAGTAAAACTTGAGTTTTTGTTTTCATATATTTATTTATTAAACTTAGACGAATATGTTGATGCTTTTGTTTAAAGAAGAAATATATGTTGAAGTTTTTTTTTTTGTAAGTAATGATAACATGGATTGAAAAACGACTGCAAAAATCCATAAATTAAATTGTTAAAATTTATTATATTTTGTAAAATTAGGTATATCACATATAATGTTTTGGTTTTAAATGAGTAATTTACATATAAATTTATCCAAAAAAAATTACATATAATTAAGCATATATGTATATGTTTATGTATGTGTGTAAAAGGAACAAGAGGTTTGCCCTTTAGGCCTTTACCATACTTCTTTGTTAGCATGCGGTCTAAGATAAAGTCATTAAGAAGGGAGAAGGGTCAAACTAGCCTTTTATCATTATTTTCAAAATTACAAAAGAGAAAGTGTCTGAAGAAAAAAAAAAAAAAAAAAGTAAGGTAAAGATATAGAAGAAAAAAATACAAAAGCGAGTTGCTTTAAAATAAATAATTTTGCGTGGGACTCTTGGAAAATTTCTATGACTTTTAGTGCTCACTTAATTACCTTTTTCCTTATTTTATAAATAAAATAAATGATAATAGTACAAATTATAATGTAATAAGATAGTCCATGTTAGGTTGTTCACAATAGTGGGAAACATTGGAGCACAAAAAGATGGACCCAAAACATTACCCCATTCACATTGTCTTGTAGTTGTCTCTTTTGTGTACATTGTAAGTTTCCAAATCCTAATTCAATAGTTTTTTTGTGATAAATATTACGCTGGAAATTGTTGAGATAGTTACAGAACATCGCATTATGCTGGAGAATGGTCATGTCATGTGCATCTAAATTTTTACCAATAAAGTTCAAATTGATTCGAAATGAAATAGGTGGAAATGTAAAATCAATAGTAGTTGATTCTTGACAATGCTGATTTTGATGTATGATCTTTATTGATTGTTTGACGTGACCATTCAAAGAAAAAGTTGCTTTCGTTTTTTCTAAGTTCAACAAGCTTAGGAAAGCAATGTGACTACTACAAACAAGTTATATATGAATTTTATCAATGTGGTAAGACATGATGCGAGAGAAAACATAATTCTTAGGTTGATTGAACGACGAGAGGAAATTTGTTTGTTTTGTTTACTTTTGTCTACTTTCTTTTCGTCCTTTTGACCTTTTCATATTTTGTATGAAAGTATTATAAAAACTATCGAGTAGATTAATTAGCTGGATGTCAAGTAACTGAATGTTTTTATTTTGGTCAGGAGAACCTTTCATTCAAATGGAAACTTAAAACAAGTTATAATAAACCACGTAAGAAGTCAGGATGTCATGCTAACGTTTAGGTCAGGACTCAGTCAGAAGTACATTTTTTGGTTAGGATGATATGCCATCGGTTGGGACCTATGCGATTTTATAGCACATGTGGAATGTTGATATTTATGAATGAAAATTTTATAAGTTTTTTAAAATTTCGTAAATTTGGGTTTTCATTTGTCGAGAGCGTTGGCTGTAGGGTTAAACGGGACCATTTTCATAGATGATCGTATTCAAAACTAGGAGCAGGACCACATACCTTTATTTTTTTTACCTAACTTATAGATTTGGAACAATTAAATGAAAAAATTTAAGAAAATTATTATCCCCAATTGATTGATCCAATAAAACCTTTCAATTAATTAGCGCGCACACAAAAGTATTGGGAAATTTCATATGATGGCCAAGACAAGGATCGTTGATCAGGAGTCAAGACGTGAGCTCCACTGCTCTGTATATATGGACACAAACAGATATCACATAAACGGATCATATAATACTATATATAGGGGCGGTTAGTTAAAAATGTTTTGGATAATTAACAGGTTACAAACTTATATCCTATTGAATGGTAATGCATGGTTTCTATTATATATTTAAACGTTTAGTCATTGATTAATGAGTGACAAGAACATGTGGGATTCAAATTTCAAAGTCTTGAACTACTGAACATGACGTCTATACTTAATACCTAGAAGAGCTGCTTCAACTACAACACGTCTCCAGTTTATTATCTGACGATATATGCATATTTGTACTTATTTCACTAAAATACTCGATTTGCCTTTATTTGTTTTCATACTCGGTTTTGGAGAAACAATCATATAGGATTGCTAAGGGGTACTTTTGCTGCAGCTATTTCTAGCCTGATAATCTTGTTTGTCCTCAACTCTTTCATCTAATGCTCTGTTTCAAAAAGGAAACACAAAAGATGTTGTCAGTCCCTTTTAGTGGCATGTTATGAAGTAACAAAGGTTTCATTATTAGGTTGTGCTCATTCTTGGTCGAGTTTAGTGGATAGTTAGTTTAGTGCTACTGTATTTTGAGAGTGGCTTGGATGCAAGAAAACTGTGAAGCCGATAAGCGAAGTCACCTCTTGGTTTTATATGTTTCCAAAAGTCCATAATGCATTGTTGGTTTTTGTTTTCTTGAGTGTTATGCTCCTTTCAATATTGTTTCCCATAGACCTTTCAGTTTCTTAGGAGGGAGATGGTTATAGTGTTTTGAGGGATCGAACATGTTTCTTTTTCTCTTCATCAGATCCTTTGAGTTTGTGATGTGCTGATTAGTAATACCGTGATCTTGGAATCAGCAATGGTTTCTAACGATGAGCTTGTGAAACAACATGCTAAAGTTGCAGAAGATGCTGTTACGGCCAGTAACTTACTGCTAAGTCTATTTCCTTTGGAATACCTTTTCCGGGTGGAAACCTTTTCTGTTGTGGTTTTTCAAGGATGGGAGAAAGCCGGGAATGAAGTGGTTGAGCTGAATCAGATGCTCGAGGATGCAGGCAAGGAGGACATTGTGTTACAAGATAGGGTTAAGTCATCTCAATGGGGAAGTAGTGTGTTAGACAAGTAACGCAATCAAGAGATGAAACAAGAAAAGCAGAATTAAGAAGCTATGACTGAAAAAACCAAAGGGGTTCTTAGAAACTCGGTCCCAATACTTGCCACAAACTACTCATAACATTAAAAGATAACTGACTTCAAAAAGGAAAAAATTGACAAAAACAAAAGAAAACAGGCAAAGCCATTATTGTTTTAGCAGAGTGCATGTAAAAACTCTAACGAATACAGACACCTTCTCTCTCTCTACTGTGTATTTTCCTCAAAACTACCAAACTAGGCTAGCAGCTAAGAGACGGAACACACTTCTCCTTTTCAGAGCTCGTCCTTAACGGCCTCAGTTGTCGTTTCCTCCTTCTTAGGCTCTCCAGCTGTGTCCTTGTTTTTGTCGATGAAGCTTATGATGTCTTCCTTTGTCCTGTCTCCATCGTAAAGCACAATGTTTCCGCTCGCTGATCTAAAGTAAATGGTCGGGAAGCCCTTCACATCGAATGTATCATTTGGGAAGTCGTTTGTGGTTGCGTCCTGGTTAAGCGAAAGTGTTAAGAATAAAACCGCAGATGATCAACCAACAAACTCTACATGTGAAAAAGGAAAAAAAAAATGACTTACGAGCTTGGCTATGACAACACTTGGGTCGCTTTGGTATGACACAGCGACTTCGTCCAAGATGGGAACTAGCTTTTGGCAGTGTCCACACCATGGGGCATAGAATTCAAGCAAGACTGCAAATAAACAAAGTGGAAAGAAAATTCATTTGTAAGTTTTCTTTGCTACCAGCGAAAAGGTGTTTGAGATTTGATAAGGTGATGTGACTCACCGTTCTTTCCAGAGTTGAAGACCATCTCGTCAAGGCTCTCAGCAACAACAACCTTCACAGGCTCGTTGTTTTCGGTTGGGATGGGTTGAGATTTTTTGTGTGGGGCAACTTTTCCATCCTTGAAGTCCTTGACCCACGATTCAATCTGGTCAATCTCAATGTTTGTTTTCAGATACTTCTTGTCGTCAGCAGTCTGGATGATGATGAGAGGAACTTGGCTCTCTTCTAGTCCAAAGTACTGTTATTGGTTGAGAAAAAGACAGTAATCTGCTTAGCAATTTGTAACTAACACGGGATGAAACGACTAGGAGGCAGAGAGATAGTCGAGGTAAGACTAACCTGGAATGCGCCTTGGCTGTTCTCAGCATCACCGAGAAGGAAGCTAAGACCCTGTCCTTTGTAGGATGTAGCAACTTCACGGTACTTTGATTTAAGAGACTCAGCTCCTTCTCCGGTAAAGTTAATGAACAACATCGCCTGAAACACAAAATATTACCCACAATCAAAACCACCACAAGGTTGGAAACTATAGGATCAATGAGAAACCTTAGTAATAAGACTCAAAAACAAACTATAGACGCTACTATCTAGATTCAGCTAATATGGACGCTATCACAATTAACTTCTATGCATTAGCTCATTTCAGTTAATATACAAATCAAACAGTCCTTATCCACTAAAAATAAAAGGCATACATAAAATCCGTCTTTGTGGTTTATCATGATCTTGTTACAGCATGATAGGATTTAAAACAATGAGTTACCTTAGTGTTGGAACTGTCAAAGAATTTGATAACATATGGGTGGTTGTTTGGATCCTTGTCAAAGACGGTGATAAGCGGAATGCTTGATTCTTTGACAAATTTCTCCAAAGCTTCTCCATCGAAATCCTGGATTGCAACAGAAGAAAAATCAAACAACCATATAACAGGACCACTTATCTATGTCATAAACAAAGTGAAAAGCTTTCTCTTATACCTTGGAATCAACAAACAGTTCATCGAATGGTTTGAACAGCCTGACTACAGGTCCTGTCACAGCCTCTCCGCGAGGAAGAAGCTTGGCATCGGAGGTGTGTGCGAAGTCATAGTCAGAGCGCAGTTTCTCAGCAGTAGCCAAGAAAGAATCAAACTCGGAGCCAGATAATTTAGGGAAAACACCAACCTGAAACAAGAGAACGTGCCATTAATAATAAAAAAGAGACAAAAACGAAAAGGGATATGTTTGTGACACTTACCACAATAACCTTCTTGTCAAACTCAGAAGCATCCTCAGCTGACTTGATCTCAAAAGAGGCAGGCCCGCTTTGTTTCTTCAAGTAAGTAACAATCCCGTCAGCTTCACGAGGCCCGTTGTACTCCTGAACAGCTTTCCCTCCGTTTCTAAAGATCTTGATCGTTGGGAAGCCCTGAACCTCGTACTGAGTCGCGAACTCTCTGTTGGTCTCCTCGCTCGCATCAATCTTGGCGAGAACCACCGGAGGCACGTGACTGCTCAACTCTGACGCAGCCTTCTCATACTGTTAAAACAAAAACCATCACACAATTTGAATCACAGCTACATGCAAATCCATATATCAAAGTGACTGAAAAGCCATGTTTACCTCGGGAGCTAGCTGCTTGCAGTGTCCACACCTGCAAGATCCAATGACCAAATGATAGAGATTAAGATCCAATACAAAGACGCATCAATTACAGATTCAATCATTCAAATTCCACAACTACAACCAAAGTCTCTCCCTAATAAACCAGATCAGCTACACAATAGATCGGAGAAGGAATCATTCGCATGCAATTCAAATGATTCAAATTCAGATCTATCAGATTCACGAATCACACGACACATAAAACTCATACCACAAGCAAATCTCACGACTCCTACTGCTAACGATAAACGTTTGAATCATTTACAAATCAAATACCATGGGGCGTAGAACTCGACGACGATGAAATCGTGCTTGTTGATGGTATCGGTGAAGTTAGTGTGATCCAAGGTCAACACGAACTCCTTCGTCTCCGTCGCCGTCTCCTCGCTTCTCACGGAGGAAGCGAACAGCGACAACGCAAGGATCGATAACAAAGCGTATCCCCTCATCGCCATTATCTCTCTCTCTCACACTAAGCTTCCTTTGGAAATTATTATGTAAGCTCTAAGGGGGAAGCTTTGGGAGACATTTATCAGCTCGTTTCACACAGCAAAAACTCAATGCTAAATGGTCAAGTAGCCACGTGGCGGTCACTCGTTGGATATAACGTCGTCATAGTTTGGCAAGAACTTATGTGTATTGATACAGTGTCTTGACGATATTGACCTTGGCGGTTATATAAAATATTGTGTCCGTGACTTCGTGAAAGTAGATGGTCGATATAAAATAATGCATTTAGATCTGTGATCCGTTATGATTCTTTAGTTTAGTTTCATGACATTGTTACTTTAATTTCATATCTTATGTTGTTGACCGTCATTTACTGGGGTTGTTGCGGTTAAAACCAAACATGTTCATCAGCTTTTCACAAGTTGTGTGATGTGAAATTTCCTAAAGCTTCAAAGATTGGCACTAGCCAGATTGTAAGCTGCTTAAAATTAGCTTAGAATCATGGATGAAAGAAGATGATGATAGTTCTAAATAATGTAGCAATCATTTTCAGACACCAGCATTGGTTCTGTAAAATTGTTTTGGTTTTGGTCTGCTCCATCGCCGGGATCATCAATGTATGTTTGATTTTCTTCTTCTCTAGATTACAGTTCAGAGGTTTCTTCTTGACTCTTTGTTCTTGTTTTGCAGATGGAAAATTTATGATGAGGATGGAAGTTACAAGTGCAAAGACTTGGTACTTAGTGAGTGTGATTAGAAAATATGGTGAACAGGGGCGGATCCAGAAAACAACTTAACATGAGACACAATATATAAATTTATATTGTATTAAATATAATTTGGAAAAATTAAGTAAACTATAGCTTTTACAAGACATTGGTCATTAATTTTTCTCAAAATGATAAATTATAAAAAAGAAATTTCGCAATTTTAAATATTCATTTTCAAAAATTTCCTTTATTTTTTTTATTTTTATCTTAAGCATTGAAAAATAAACTTTATAAAATAGTTGTTAATGTTAAACTTCAATAAATTATGAGTTTTTATTTTGACAAAAACAAATATTAAAAAAAGTGATTGAAATACTATAAATTGGCTACCATTTTTCAAAAATACTTTCAATTAGAAATACCTTAAAATTTTAGTTTATAAATTATTTTTTATGGTTTAGTATTAAAGGGGTGAGATTGAGTTCTTAAATTTTTTAAAAAATTATTTAAAAGAGTTAGTTTAGTCTTTTTTGATCATAAATTTAAGTTATTTATGGAAATAGTCATCTTTTAAAAGTAAATTTGAAAAAATAGCATCAAGTTTATGGTATATTAAATAAAATAAAACAGTTATAAAAAGAAAAATTTAGGTAGTAATATCAAAATAAAATATTTTATGTAGTAGTAATTAAAATGTATAAAAAAAACAGAAATGCAAAAAAAAAAGACAAAGAGACGGAACATCACAAGACTTCGATCTTGGGCTGGCTGACTCTGGGTGGGGCACAAATTACCTATAATGACCGAATTAGCTACACGTTTTTCTTCGTACACTCCGTTAGATAAGAATTATATATCAAGAAGCATGTGGCACGTGCCACACCCACTACCTACGTGGGTCCGCCCCTGGTTACAATTGTTTTTAATTCATATATTATGTGATTGTTAAGATTATATTTCTTAAAATATTATATTTATTATTAATATATATATATATATATATATATATATATATATATATGATGGCAAGATTAAAAGATTTAGTTTGTTTCATAGGAGAAAGAATCATATGATTTAAATACAGAGCTTTTCAGAGATCATTAACTTTCCATTATCATATATTTTAATCAGGAAATAAGTCTAAACGTATAATTTGGTTAGGATTTGGATTGTGAATGTGAAGGAGAAGATTTAAGGTGGAAGTAAAGAGTTTGACTTTAATGATGTTCAGTCCGCTCCATTTATACTTTGTAGTTATGTACTCTTTCAATTTGGTGTCCTCCATTAACTCTATAATCCTTGAAAAAAAGATAATGTATTTAAATTTATTTTGTTTTTATCACATAATTTGCAACGTTGCATTAATTTCTCATACGATTTTTTTTTTGTGACATCTCAGTTTGTGGTACATGTTTAGAACTCTAGGGTTAAGCTTGCTTGAGCTGGAGTAGTGGAAAGATGTCCAAACACTGTAAACTTATCGTGCAAGCTTTTTGTAGTTCTAAAGATTTTGTCAGGTACCAGCGCCTTGTGTTCCGTCATAAGCTGTACCAGCTTCGGGAAGAGAGAGACATGAAGCCTGAAACTTTCGCCAGTCTCGTCTCCGCCATTATTTACGAGAAGAGGTCCGTGCGTGTCTTGTCTTCTTACTTAGCTTGCTTCTTTGTCAAGTTCATTTATTTTTTTAGTTTGTCTCTGAATCATGACTTAGAAAGATAACCAAATTGGGTGGTTTTGATTTCAGATTTGGTCCTTACTTGTGCCAACCAGTGATTGCTGGATTGGGAGAAGATGACAAGCCCTTCATCTACACCATGGACTCCATTGGTGCCAAGTATGCTCATCTCCTTTTCCTTTCTTGCCTCTCTGTTTCATTGTCATTTAGCTTGGTTAGTCTATTGTTACTTGTATTATTTGCCTTATGGTTTGTTCTATACGTTTGTTGGCATTGTGTCTAATGCATACTCATATGAGTTGGCAATGTTCATAATTAGGTGGCACTTGTGTTTGCTGTTTTTGAATTCTTCTCCCTTACTCTTGCATTTTGTTTGTTACTTGATATGGCCTACATGTACATGTTGTAATTAATACTTGTGGTTCTATTTTGTAACAAAATGCAGGGAGTTGGCTAAAGATTTCGTTGTATCTGGAACGGCTTCAGAATCACTGTATGGGGCCTGCGAAGCAATGTACAAGCCAGACATGGTTTATCTACTAGCAACTTTATCATCTGTTTTTTTTTTAAATTGTTATTACTGAATCCCTTAAATGCAAATTCTTAAATTAAATTACCACGGTTACGTCTGGTTAGGTTTAAGTTTCAGTGTTAGTCTACATAAAAGTAGAATCTTGAATTTGTGTGAAAAAACAGGGTTGCTTAATCACAATAGCCTTTACTTTTTTTTTTCTGTTGGTCTTTTTAATACGAGGTGTTCGAAAGTTTTATCTTTTTGGTAATGTATCAAGACTATTGCTTAACGAATTGGAAATTTTCAGGAAGCCGAGGAACTGTTTGAGACGATTTCACAAGCACTTCTGTCGTCAGTTGACCGAGATTGTCTGAGTGGTTGGGGAGGGCATGTCTACGTTGTGTAAGTTTCCAATCTCTTCTTTGTCTTTGCCCACATTTTGCTATCCTGAATTATTTCTTAAACATACATTTACGGTGATATGTTGTAGAACACCAAGGAGATTAAAGAGAGGATCCTAAAGGGAAGGATGGATTGAGCAGATTCATCACTATCTGCTTGTATCCAAGTTGTTGTTTTTTGTTGTTGCTGTAATCTGTTTTTAATTAGATTTTAACCATCGTTTAATCATATTCCTTCTCTGAAATTTGGAGTTCTGGATGAAGTTTAATTTCCAAAACTATCAACAACTTCAAATCGATTCTGAGAGTTATATAAAATACCTTTAGCTGGAACAGTTCGGTTAGTCCATCACCGTCGGATGTCACTTGCTACATCCTACACATTCTCTCAAACATCGGTAAGATTACTGCATACATCAAGGTGTATAAATTGGAGTCAGTGTGCACTTATACAAACAAAGTGTTGCCTCGAGCCTCCATGAAATACAAGATGAGAACCAATGACTTCAAATAATAACACAATGACAATGAAGACTCAAACTTATTTCTTAGGTGGTCTCTCTTGTTATATTAGGTGATTTGGGATAAGATTTTACTAATTGAGGCTCATAGGTTTGAGAGAAGATTGTTTACAATAGCATCTTGTTGCTTCCATAATGACCGTACATGGGAAGAAAGGGAATTAGCTGCATGGTTCACTCGCCTCAATATGAAAGCAATACAGTGTTTTTTTTTTCGACTTACTAAATTGGCCTTTTTATTGAAGTTATATTTTAGGTCCCAGTGTTTTTTTTTTTTGACTCAACATTCATACTTATCATTAAAACCAAAGTTTGATTACACAGTAGGCTTATCAGCCTCAACATAAGATTTAATCCAAGATGGCATAATAGAGAACAAAACAGAGGAGTTACTCCCATAAGTGGACGCCTCCTTTGCTACTCTATCTGCAACTTCATTTGCTTGTCTACTCTTAAAAATCACTCGATGAGTCCCTAACTTTTCCAACATATAGTGAATATCATCCGTATAAGCTCGTATGCTGGGGCGGTAATTTTCTTCCTGCAGGGCCGTTATCAATTCTTTGCCGTCTGACTCGAAGATGATGTTCTTGTAGTTGAGACGCACCAAAGAAATGATTGCCCACCTAAGTGCTTCAGTCTCCGCCTCAATAGGTGATCTCAATCGAGTTAGCCTTCTCGCTCCCATCCATAACACAGACCCTCTGTGATCCCTTAGTACCCACCCAAGACCACAATGTTCATTTGAAGTTATATTTTAGGTCCCCAGTATTTGATTATAGAAACGGCTCAATCGTAGGCTCATCTACGCTTAGTTACTGTTGTTGCTCTTTTCACATCATCATCTATTAATTAGTAGATATATATGTCTAATTACTGAAATTAGTAGATATATATATATATACATATGATAATCAGATTTTATATATATTGATACTTTGTTCTAGCTAGTTAATAACCAATAAATTAATTTGTAATCTACATAAAGATCATTTAAATAGTCATGATGAAATCTTAGGCAATTAAATAAAAATGTTGGATTTCAATATCCATCAAAATTGAATATATTCTCTACTTTAGTTAAGTCACTTATATTATGGTGAGATAGTCTTGCCTGCTTTACTGAAATTGATTGCTACGTTTGCTTGAACTTGTTGTTACTTTTAAGTCAATAAGAAAACTACTTTTTCACAACCTCACAAGTAAAAAAATACAATCACTGAAATAAGTAGGAAATATTCATTATTAATGGATATTATATTTTTGAAATTTTGCTTTTAAAAAATAACTAAAAATTTTCTTACAGTATAAGAAAACTATAAACATATAATCTCTTAAAATTTAATGATTCCATGCATCAAATATTTTATTAAAAAAATTCTATTCCAATTTTAATGATTTTGTTTTGCTTCTTTGGAATTGGCAAAGTAAAACTTCTTTATAAAAGGTGAGACCATCCTCTCACTTTTTGTCATCTATAAAGTTGTTGTTTATTAAACATCATCACAAACAAACTATTGAAATAAACCCAAAACATAAATCAAAATAGGACGTACAGTTCTCACTTTTGATAATGAATTCCTTGCCTATGCATCTCCTAGACAAGATTCTCTTCGGATTAGATCTCAAATCTCAAATATCGTGTGGAAAATAAAATTAATATTCTTGATCAAATTAATATTTTTGGCCCTTAAACAATTTTAATTTTTTTTTGTTAATTACATAATTTGTTTACTGATGAGCTGATCTTATTTTTGAAAATATTTTAGGTCAAAAAATCACTTATAGCATAATAACCTAACGTTTAGGCCGTAGAATCTCAAGCCTACTATTTGGTTACAATGAAACTATGTCATTGCGGTTTTATAGCATGATTTAGCAATTTTAAAGTTAATTATGGTTATGAGAAGTTTACGTTCATGTGTCAATCCTATCTATGTTCAATATTTTTTCTTATTTTTGTCTCATTTTTTTTCATTTTGGTTATTGCTCGATATAACTAATGATTTTTGAGTTTATTCTTATTTTCGCATTAGATTTAGAAAATGTTTAAGATTTAAAATTATTAAAGAGATACATACTTAGGTTAAGATCTGCGCCTTGAGTAGAATAAATATTTATTTTTTTAATGTTTTTTGCATATTATGAAATAATAAAATAATAATTATATATTAAATAACTAAGAAATCAGTTACTATTACGTAATAAATTGGCGTGCGCATATTAATCAAAAGACCACTCTTGTTTATTCGCAATTAATTTAGGATAAATAAGTCAAAACAATCAATTTTATCTATCGTATATGATATATAATTAAATTTAAATGATATTAATATAGATATGTAGTATACTTTTAATATGGATATTTATTAAATGAGGTTTCTACTCATATGATTTTATGATTATTTGCATATTTGTGTAGCAAAATTTTACACCAATGTTTTATTGTAATTCGGAATGTTTAGTGGTTTCAATAATTTATTATCATTTAAAAAAAAACAATGAAGATTTCAAAATAAAAATATTAACTTTTCAATATATGTTCAACGCATATCAAAATATAAGTATGTATTTTCATATTGTATAGTTTATTTTAAAGGATTTGAAATATATATATACATAAACACCTACTAAAATAAAATTCTTTATTCATATGATTTTATAATCATTGTATCTTATTATAGAAAAAATTTTAACCTTGATCACAAAAGTTTATGTGAAACTTTTAATAGTTTTAGTAATTTATACTCATTTTGAAAATTCAAAATACAAAATATACAAAAAAATTTATTTTTTATTATATGATTAATGTAATTGTGTAGTTTATTTTAATAATAAATAATTAAGCAAAAATGATAGAAAGTATACAGACTGTTAGAAAATCTTTATTAAATAAATTATTAATTGCCGCATATATCTTAATCACATTAGGTAATTTAGTAAGTTTTATTTAAGGAAAGAATATATAATAATTTCAATTTGATAAATGAATGGTCCATAATGGACGTACTATATAATATAACATTCCCTAGTAATTTAATTTTGGACTAACAAAATTCTCAATTGATTCTCAAGCCGTCACGTAAGCAAAATTAGTTCTCAATTTTGGACTAGCATTAGAACACATTTTTAATTAGTACAAACTAAAGTTATAATTTTTTTAATATTTTTCTATTAATATATAGGGATATTTTAGGTCCCCAGTGTTTGATCTTTTCACATCAGCATCTATTAATTAGTAGATATATATGTCTAATAACTGAAATTAGTAGATATATATATATATATATATATCATAATCAGATTTTATATATATTGATACTTTGTTCTAGTTAATAACCAATAAATTAATTTGTAATCTACATGAAGATCATTTAAATAGTCATGATGAAATCTTAGGCAATTAAATAAAAATGTTGGATTTCAATATCCATCAAAATTGAATATATTCTCTACTTTATTTAAGTCACTTATATTATGGTGAGATAGTCTTGCCTGCTTTACTGAAATTGATTGCTACGTTTGCTTGAACTTGTTGTTACTTTTAAGTCAATAAGAAAACTACTTTTTCACAACCTCACAAGTAAAAAAATACAATCACTGAAATAAGTAGGAAATATTCATTATTAATGGATATTATATTTTTGAAATTTTGCTTTTAAAAAATAACTAAAAATTTTCTTACAGTATAAGAAAACTATAAACATATAATCTTTTAAAATTTAATGATTCCATGCATCAAATATTTTATTAAAAAAATTCTATTCCAATTTTAATGATTTTGTTTTGCTTCTTTGGAATTGGCAAAGTAAAACTTCTTTATAAAAGGTGAGACCATCCTCTCACTTTTTGTCAGCTATAAAGTTGTTGTTTATTAAACATCATCTCAAACAAACTATTGAAATAAACCCAAAACATAAATCAAAATAGGACGTACAGTTCTCACTTTTGATAATGAATTCCTTGCCTATGCATCTCCTAGACAAGATTCTCTTCAGATTAGATCTCAAATCTCTGGTGATGATGCAATGCACAAGTAGATCCATCAAATCACATATATTGGATGATCCGAGTTTTGAAATCGGATATTCATCTCGTGCCCGACTCAGTTTTATTTACACTTTTAGCAAAGGCGCCCATTTTGTCTTCTACCAGCCTTTTGGCTCCCAGTGCGAATCTATGTCACACGTAAAAACATTTGCTTCTCTCCCAAGAGTAAACTGTTATATCCTCGGCTCCTGCTCCGGCCATCTCCTACTATACACGAGTGGCCTCTACGTCGCGAATCCCCTTACAAAGAGGTTTCGACTCTTGGATCACTCTGGTTCAATGCTTCTAACTACAATATTCAGTGGTCCCAACAACAAGGCTAATGATACAGAAGAGAGAGCTATGTGCGTTGGTTTTGCGCTAGATCAAAGTCGAGAGACCACCATCAAGAGATTCAAGATCATTTGCATACTTGAGACTCATACGACGTACGCATTTGAGATAAGCGACGGAAACTCGTGGAGATTTTCTGAAACAATCATCACCACCACCAACTCAAAAAGTGAGCTCACAAAGCGAATGAAACCTGTTTACGTGGAGGGAACTCTACACTGGTTGAGAAACGACGGTAGCATCATAGCTTTCAATATTGAGACAGAGCAAGCACGCTTGATTCCCTCTGTATTCCATCCGGAACCAGAGATGAAGCTGCTTTTCACGCTCGACGATAAGATCAATCGTCTAACCTTAATATCTGGGACCAAAAAAACAATCTCAGTACACACACTAATGGGAGATACCTCCAAGTGGGTCCTTGCCAGGCAGATCCAGAATGTACTTATTACAGATAGTGAGTTGGAATACTGGAACGTGGTTGCATACGATGGGAAGCACATGGTGGTGAGAGATAAAGAAAAGGATAGTTCAACTGGTGTGGCTCATGTGTACAACATGGAAGATAACCGTTGGGGAGCGTGGTGGCCAACCGCATGTCAGGCCAAGTACAACCTAGACGTCTTTTGGTTTACACCCTTCTTTTCCTTTTTCGAGCATACAGAGTTGGTTGAAGATTCTACAAACGAACATCTAGCTCGAATTATGAGACTTATTGACACAACCAAGCGAACAAATCCAGTGTTTAGATTGATGGCGTTAGGATATGATAAATAAAATATATCCTGATGATTAGTGTTTGTTTCACATATGCATCACATGGTTTGACTATTTGGAGTCAATAATTAATATAAAGTTATATAAGACCGTTTTATAAGAAAAATTCAGACCCAAATCTCTTTATGTTCAACTAATGGATGATGATGTGAAAGGAGCAACAACAATAACTAGTGAAGATAGAGCCACGATGAGCCGTTTCTATAATCAAACACTTGGAACTTAAAATATAAGTTCGATAAAAATGCCAAATTAGTCATTTACACCATAGATCACTTTCCAGTTTTTATTACAAAATCTATACGATTTTCTTCGATAATTACAATGCCATGACATTGTCATATTTTTGAATTACTTTAATCGAAAATCAATCACTCCTATATACATTTCTTTATTAAATACCCGGCATATTCTCGTTTCCATATTTTGCATATAATATTAGATTGTTACTCAAGTTTATCTTGAATAAACATATTAAAAAAAAATCTTACTAACTAAACATAATATTTTTTGAAATTCACTTTAGTTTCGAAAATAAAAAAAAAATTGTTGAAAATTATGTAACAATCCCAACGACACATCTTCTCCTCGTTATAGAATAGTAGGGGAAGTCTGCGATATACTACTTTATTATCTATGTTTTACATAGTTTTTATACATTTTATTTGTTTATGTTCCTGTTTGTATTTTTTTTAATCTTTTATTAATATTGGTGTGATCATAAATGTTTTCTAGGTCCAAGTACTAATCAGACCCGTAGAAATCTGGGTTTTCTTGCTACTTAAGTGGTCTATGGATGACGAAGAAGAATCGAACCCATGACAGAAGCTCCAGCTGGAACTCCTATATCACTAGGCCAAAACCACTTGGTTTATTCATGTTTGTATTATGGTTATGTTGTGGTTTGATCTTTTTCTGTTAAAGTTGCTTGTTAAATTACGGTTTTAAACATTACAATTGAAACCCCTACTATAATGTTTTAGTAAAATCTGTTAACATGAATTAACTACATACTCACAAATTAAAACGGTCTTTGGCAACTCTGTAATGTTCCTAAGACTGAGCAAAATAAGCCAGGAAGAGAAACAATATACTTATTCTAGCTAGGATATATAGCAAAGACAAGAAAACAACATTATATGGAAAAATACACACAAATATAGCAAAAGCCTAGGATAAAAAAAAAGAAAGATGATATTGTTTAGATTCATTGAACAATAACGACTAATCAGCTTATAGTCATGTTCACACACAATTGTTTCCCACAAAGTCTCATCTCATCTGTTAATTTATCCTCTAAGTTTTACTTAATTGATTATTGCATATATTGATAATAATCGTTTTCATTCGCATTACTTAATTGATTATTGCATATATTGATAAGTTTTACATGAAGGAATAAACGCGAGTGATCACTGGTATAACAAAAAAATATAAATTTATCGTTCCTTTCATCCTGATTTTCTTATGCTTAACGATAGTTCTAAATAAGTTGTAACCAAAACGTGCACAATAATGGTCCAGGAAAAGACTATGCACTCGTGAAGAAGAGTTGTGCCATGCCATGCCATGCCATGCCATGCCATGTGGTGTCTTTTACGAATTGTCTCCTGACGTTATCATTTCAACTTCTTCTAAATAATTGTTTCTTTTTCTTAACTCTCTAGCTTGTGGCAGTCTTTTGCTTTTCAATCATTGGCGTGGGACTCAAACCGAACCTCAAACGCCCATTTTCTTTATAGTGATCACACGCCAATTCTTCATATTTATACCCCTGAGGATGGAAGACGCTTCTCGAGAACAAACACTCACCTAACATTCTCTCTCACTTGGCTCACAAACAAAGAACAAAAAGAGAGAAAATCTTTAGACGCGTTAAGAGTAATCCTATCTATATAAGCTCAGGTTGAAACTTGATCCTAGCTTATTATATGTATACAAAAAGGTTTAAATCATCTTATAACCGAACTCCTGTTTTTTTTTTTCAATAGCTTGATTTGGTGACCTTAGTGGAACTTATGGAAGTCTTCGAGTAAAATTGATCTGATTAACGCATACAATCGTATCTTCAGTATTTTGCAATAAGAGGAATTATACCTACCTTGGATAATTTTTAGTAACAAAGAGTCCTCATGAACATCATGGCACCAAGACATACAAAAGATTCTTCAAAAGCATTTCAAGTTTTGGCAGCTAATCTCCTCAAACATATTATGCATCTATATACAATAACATTTCTACTCTTCAAGAACCGCACGATGAGCCTGAAGGATACAAGCACAGTGCACAGACGTCAAGTACAGACAAACCGCTCATGACAAGCGAACACGTGTGAAGAGGAGGAAACTTATCGTAAACCGCCTGAACAGCTGAAGGTGTGAGCGCAGTAGTATAGCCCCAGTGACCTCAAGTGGACATACCAATCAGCTAAAGCTACCACACTCTCATATGCCAAAAGTATTACAAGGCGAGTTAGAAGAGGGTCTTTGACATTAAAAGTGTACTGACCAAGTGGTTTTACCTGTGATGAGAACACAACCACACAAGTCCAGGGTCCTGAGATCTGGACAGCCATAAGACAAACTCATAAATCCATCACACTGATTTTCTCAATAGCCTGCACACACACACACACACACAAGAAGAAGGAATCTATTTTTAGTTTTTTGATCAAAAACCATGAATGAGAAAGTGCATATAGGGAACGATCACTAAGTTTCAAACTTTTGCTGAGATGAAGCTCTTGTAGCTCATGGCAGTGATTTTCTATGGCCTCCACTGCGTTATCCTCTAGTTCAGGTTTGTCCTGACGCAGTATCAAAGTTTGCAGGTTTACAAACTTGGGAGCAAGAGAAAGAACCAAGCTGTTCATGTTGTTGTTGCACCTGACAAAACAAAAGAAATAAAACAAAGCAGAGGGTGTTAGACAAAGATCAATCTGAAAACACAGCAAGTGACAAAAAAGAACAAAGCTTCTAAAGGTTCAAAGACTCAAAAGAGTTGTCATCTAAGACAAAAGATCTGAGCTTTACACAAACCAGCCATAACCCACAAGATGACCAAACACAGAGACCAGATGATTGTGCCTTGACAAATCTTCTAAAGGTTTAAAGACTCAAAGAGTTTGGCATCATAGACAAAAAAACAACAACAAAAGATCTAAACTTTACACAATCCAGACAATAAATCTATAACATCCCGGTTTGTGATATATGGAAAAGGCTTAAGAGAATTTATTTGGCTACCTATGTCACCAAAGTTGACTTACTTTTTCCGGAGCACATCCAGAAAGAACTACAGAGTTAAGTGTACTTGAGCTGGAGTAGTGGAATGATGGGTGACCTATCGGGAAGTGATTCGTGATAGCGTGCGAGTGAGGCAAAAGCACGGGAAATGGTCGGATGGTGATTGCAGGATCAGTAAACAATGATTTCGAGCCTTTGGAAAAATTAACGGACCGACCGTTGGAACGAGATGGGGTCCACGGGCCGAGAGAGGGTGCGTAGACGACCCATTAGGTGTGGATGGTCAGGACGTTACAAGTGGTATCAGAGCTGGTTAGCCATCTCGATTCTGACTCGAGAGACGTCTTGAGACCTGTCGTGGGGCACAACGAGGACATTGCGTTCTTTGAAGGGGGGTGAATTATAACATCCCGGTTTGTGATATATGGAAAAGGTTTAAGAGAATTGATTTGGCTACCTATGTCACCAAAGTTGACTTACCTTTTTCGGAGCACCTCCAGAAAGAACTCCAGAGTTAAGCGTGCTTTATCTAGAGTAGTGGAAGGATGGGTGACCTATCGGGAAGTGATTCACGATAGCGTGCGAGTGAGATCAAAGCACGGGGAAAGGTCGGATGGTGATTCCAGGGTCAGTAAACAATGATTTTGAGCATTTGGAAAAATTAACGGACCAACTGTTGGAACGGGATGGGGTCCACGTGCCGAGAGAGCGGGCGTGGATGGTCCATTAGCTGTGGACGGTCTTACAAAATCAACATAAACCCACAAGATGAAACCAAACATAGTTAAACCCACAAAATTGGACGAGGGCCTCAAAATTTGAATATTGTATACACTAGGGGCATTGCCCCCGCGCAAGCGCGGGGTTGTAGACATATTTCTTGTTTCATCTCAATATTTGTTAGGGTTATTGTAGCTGTGAATTTTGTGTTTTTGGTTGATCATTGTTTTTTAAGTTTTTTATTGTTATATGGTTAGAGTTGTGATGATGTACTGTGTATGCACTGTTCTCCACTCATGAATGACTAAACTGTGTTAGTAATGTGATTGATATAGTTCGTGGTGTTGCTTGTTGTGTCACTGAGACTTATTATTTGTTTGTCTTTTTAATTTGTTACTTGTACTGTTGAGATTACATAAATTATATTAAGGTTGTTGAGAGTACCTTTTGTTTCTGGATATTTTTTCTCCAGTTTAGTTGTGTAAGTTGTGTGTATTAAGTAATAATTTTTTTATTCTTATTATGTTGGTTATATGTTTTTTTACTTTTAAACTTGTTGTTTTTACCGGACCTTTAAAACAAATATATGAAGACTTGTAGAAATAACTATAAAATAAGTGATAATTAGTATTTGGGTCTTAATGGGTTTTAAACGAATATATGTATTTCTCATAAGAAGACAATAGCGTTGGCATGTTGACATTGAGCATATAAGCTATTTTTATAAGACAAGAGGAGTGAGCACGTGGAGATGTTGTTGCCGCATTTGAGTCTGTTAGGATTGTCTCTTGTATCTCCTGGTGTGACTGTGTTTGTTTCTCTTTTATTTGATGGGTAATATGTAAACAAAAATTATTGTTAGTTGTATTTATCAGAGTTTGTAACTTACTCTGTTTTTTGTTTAGGTAATTTTACTGATCTTGGTTGTCGTCTTCGTCTTCTTCGTAAGCATCTCTGAAAGTAAGTTTGTAAATTGTTAAATATTTGGCACAATCAATATAGACAGTAATATAAAGGGAATTATGTATAAGAAACAATCAACACATAATTCCCTTTATATTACTGTCAATCACAATCACTTGGATATTGTCGAACAGTCTAATCTTGACTGGAGATTGATCTCAGGAGCACCCGTGATGACTTCATCAATAATGGTTAGTGAGATGAAACGAATGAGGAATGGATGATAGTTATCTTGTACATGCTTGAGCACCTAGAAACCTCAAAACGATCGACTTTCACAATGGAACCAGCTTTCAAAGATAGCATGTAATGATTAGCACATCCGACGAGAGTAAACCCATGAATCACGGAATCTGCAAATAATATTATTCAACAAATAATCAGAAAATAAATGAAAACAATTATGTTAAATAAGTGTTATAGATCGAAGATTAACTTACCTTTTCATCAAGGAAGAGAACCATGATTTCCACAACTCCCTGTCTTTCTTGAAGTTCAGGGAATCCCAGAAGCGAGGAAGCCAGAGGCTATGCTCTGACTACTACGACCAAGACGGAGAGATTCGAAGGTTGAGTGACGGACGCCGAGGTGCCAGTTTGACGAATTGGAGAGACAGAGAGAAACATTTTCTAGAAGTTGGTTAAATCTAAGAGGAATCAATGAGTTTTGTGGAGATGCTGATTTGGTTCATCAAAGATGAGAATCACATATATAGGGTTTATATAGGGGCTACAAATCAGGAACATTTATGATCAAGCGATTTAAGATGTGGACATGAAGAGTTCACCGGTGAAAAAATAGATTACGAACAGACACATGGCGCAACTCTGTAACTCAAACTTGTTTGAGACAGTGATGAAAAGAACTCAAACTCATGTTAAACGACAACAATTTACAATATGAGAAAACTATAATTGTTGCAAACTTGAGCTTTTTTCATATAACATGATGAATATCATTTAAAAATGAAATTCATAACTCACTTGTAGGCCCGACCCTCAGAAGAAGCCGAAGAAGCAAGAGCTTCCAGCCTTCATAAATATATATCATGTTCGACCATCAATGTACAAAGTATTAATTAGCTTAGTGGTATAAATGTTGGTGTTTATATCTCAATAACCCGGGTTCGAGCCATTGATTTGACATTTTTTCACAATTTTTAAAAGTGGAGCCCACAAAACGCCGACGTGGCGCGCTGAGGAGTGAGCAAAAACTCATCTATTATATTATAGATTATCAAGGTGGACGAGGACCTCAAAATTGGTTTCATGAAGTTTTCAAAATATAATCTTATGTAGGAATATTTATCCAAATTTCCCCTAATAATTAATACATATGGAGGTGAGATAATTCAAAAATCACTGAAGAGTTAATTCTCCATACTCTTTTGTTCTTATAACCTTTTAAACATACGATGGCATTATATTAAAAGGAAGGAAAATATATTAGTAGAACCATATCAAAAGAACAACCTAAAAGTGGAAATTAAAGCCAATCCTGATATTTCAAATTGTTGACCATAGTTCTTCATTTCTTCTTTTTCTTTTTAGTTCATGTTAAACCAGATAAAACCAAATATTTTTTTTTGCATACTAATAGGTTTAGGCCTAGGCACGGATCAGATATCTAGGTTTTCGAAGGTATTTGTGATTAGCTTCGTATGTCACGGTTATCTAATTTTTCGATTTACTTTGTTTCGGAAAAATACGAATATTCGGAAAAACGAATATCCGGAAAATAAATAGATATTTACGGATATTTACGAATACTTAAAGATATCTCATATGTTTTGATTAATACAAATAATCTTAAAATTTTGTATCAATTTTTTTGTAAAATATTTTTTTTTGCATGATATATATGATAAAAAATAAAAGTAGTGAATTAATCTACATATTTTTTAATTTTTTTGAACTTAGTTAACAATTATAATAACACAAAACTTAAAAAATTATAATTGTCATAAATGTGTTCTCTTCCTTTTATGTAATATTTTTATATAAGTAATAATGTGAATAGAATTTATCAAATCATATGTTAGAATAATATTTATATAATTTTATACATTAAAAACTTTAAATATAATCAAGATATACATGTATTTATATATTGCCGGATCGGATCGGATATCCGCTTCCCAAAATTTTAATATTTGTGATTTGATTCGATTTTAACGGATATTAATTTTTAGTATTTGATTTGCTTCGAAAGTTTACGGATATCCGAAATTTTTGGATCGAATCGAAACGAATAAAATTTAACGAATAAAATGTGAAGCCCTAAATAGGTCATCAAGTAACGTGGTAATTTACATACTTTGACTTCGTAGACGATTTTTGATGTGATTCCAGCATTGGTCCATTTTCATTTTACTTGGTTTATATCCTTGTATATTTAAATATGTTTTTTTTTTTTGAAAAGTTATAATTTAAAGTTGTAGATTGAGGGTTCTCTACAAAAGTTATTTATTAAAAAATTGCGGAAGAAATGTTTAAAAAGAAAGTTTTACTATGTGCAAGTTATATCTAAATATGTTTGACTTAACATTTGTATGCTATGTAGGCAAATGCATGTCAGTGTCGTAAAATCCTTGTGGTGTCCCTGAAAAAAATGTTTTTTTTTTTTTGTCAAACTTCTGAAAAAATTGTTTTAATCTTATTATTACATACGTGTTGTTGTTAGAGTACTCTTTTGTTCTTAGACACCATCGTGTTCGCCACTCTAGGACGATCTCAACATATTCTCCCTCTCCACAACCCATCCGCCGTCGATCTCCAGAGAGCTCCGAATCACCGACGGCGAATCCGTAAACTTCAACGGCCACTTCCCGTCTCCTTCCCCTGCCCTCATCTCTCTCCTCCCCGACGAAAACTCAATACAAACTCGGAGACTCCTCCCCTCTCCACCTCATCCACGTCACGGCACTTCCAGCGATCTACTTGACCGGCGACGATTCCGATTCCGAATCCGAATCCGAATCCGAATCCAAATCAAAACGACGTCGTTCCGTGTTGGAAGCTACCCACCGGTAACCATCGGAGTGTTATTAATTCGTTTAAAGACAAGCCTAGCCTACGTGTCGACGCACGAGTTGAGAACCGGGTTAACCCGGAGGCTCAGGCCGAGTGGGATCGCCGACTCGGAACGGGACTCGCCGAGTCAAAGGTGGTGGAGCACGGTGGGTGGTCGCAACGACGACGGTTGGATCAGCGTTTTCCGAGCAGTCTTGCCTGTAAACGGACCGGTGAAGATTCCATTTTCCTCAACTATGCTTGTTGACAGACACAGTCCAGTCCATATTCGAAGGCCCAAATTCTCTGTTTCCACTACTACCGTAAGACCCACCCACCTTCTCTACTGAAATCCCTAAACCCTAAACCTTCCCCTCCTTGCCCAATTCTCGATACCAAATTGGATCTTGACCCCTCAAATTCGTTCGTCAACGAATTTCTCAAATCTTTCTTTCGGTTTCCTCCCCTGCGAATCGTACGCCGCTTGGTACTGGAGAACATGAAAAGGCATGACTTTTTTTTTTTTTTTTTTTTTTTGCGGGTTTTTATCTGTGAAATCAGCTGGAGATAAAGAGAAGGGGGGACGGATAGAGAGAAAACAATGCTTGACAAAAAAAGGTGTCATGATGACTATAGTTTCATTTTGACCAGAAAACCTAACTAAAATGTGATAAAAGTTTCAGAAAGTGAGAGTCCGTATAAGTTTGCTACACTCGCTCACAATGGAGTATTTTCTTTTCTGTAAGCTAATTATTTAAATTAAAACAACATTTTGCTTTATTTTTATTTTTTTAAGTCAAATTTTACCCGAGACACGTGATCGCATTTGCTATCAACTGCATCCGCCACGTGTTTTATGCCGGTCTTAAAGTGAGAATATTTTCTTACGGAGAGATAAAGTGAAACTATTTTTGAAACTGATTGTGGTCTAAGAGAGCAACAACGTTCACAAACATAATACAATTCTCAGTATAGCAAGTTGCTTAGAAGAGGCTTAATGTCTTTATATATATAATATTTTATAACACAAATCTAAACACACAAAAGAGTATATTAAAAACATAAATTATGTTCTATTGTTTAAACCATTTTTATACCAATACCACACTCAAGAAGACAACAATATATTAAAAGCATAATTTATGTTCTATTGTTTTACACATTTTATTTAGTTTACTAGTGTGACCCATGGATGCTGGCTCTATGCGTCGATTTCAAATGCGAATTTGCGGCCGCGTGAGCGATGCAGCTCGTAGAATGTCCCTTCCAGAACAGGAACAGCCGTTTCTTCTGTTATTTCTAGAACTCGTTTGACGACAAGTGCCGTCGAGCTGCTTGTTCCATAACGTTCCTTTTTTTGAGAAAGCCATACCGTTTCTTTCCATGGTAATCTTTCTTCTCGACAAAGATGGATGACATCTTGTCTCCTGGAACCGTCTCTACACGATCACCCAATACCTTTTGAGTAAATTCCTCCAGTGATGCTACCCCATTTTCATAGGAACCAATATGCTCCTCAAACAGCGTCCTAAGACGTGTATCCTACGTTTCACAAAAACAGAATTTGTGGGAAATTTTATATAATCGAAAGTTAGTTATATTTTTACTAACAACATTCAGCATTTTTTATATTTTAAAAGACATTTGATACAGTTTTATGATTTTTTAACTGAAAATTGTTATGCTATGCATAGTTTATAATACCTCACACCAATCTCTATTTTTTTTTGTTAGATTTTCAGTAGTTTTAATTCCATCAATAAATTACTATCATTAGAATCAGATTGAATATTTTGGCATTTGATCATATTAGTAATTAGTAATTGCTACATATATTTCCTTCTGTAATATTTACGCATTTGATCATTAGTTTTGATTGGGCTGTCTTGGCCGTGTTCGATATAAAAAAAGGTTGACAACAAAACTAAGAATCGAACTCGGGTTTCGCCGAAACTAAAATTAACTATGGAACCTGCTGAACTAATTGATCTTTACGTAAACTAAAGTAAAACAGAGAGGTTTAGAAGGAGATTGATCACCTTTAGCGAAGTTATGTTGTCCAAACCGCTCAATGACAGCGTATGAACCCCAAACGGCACGCGTCTTGTGTGTATAACTCTTTCTGACGCAACGGGTTTGGAAATATGAAACACAGTGCTGGTTGATAGATCTCCCACAATGAGTTCATACGTGTACGTGAGCTCTCTCGGATCAGGATCATCCCGAGGAAAATTTTCAAATGCCATACCCGTTTCTATCCATTCTGCAAACGACTCTGGAGTGTGTTTGCCCTGTGGGAAACATTCAAATAAGTAAGGCAAATGAGGAAAAAAACTGACTTGCTAATCAAGTACTAATCATACCTCCAAGTACGCAACCGGTAAACTACACGGGCCATGCGATGCTTTATAAACAACACTGACGCGGTTGTCATCATTGTCGTGGAGGCACGAATCAGCAAGACAGGCGAACCTTCCGTCTTTGCAAACTCCTATCCAAACGCCAAAGTTCTGTGCACTCTTACACAAGCCTCCCAAGATACCCGTATAATCCCAATCGGCAGCTTCAATCGACCTTAGTGAATAAAATGTCAAATAAAAAGATGTGAGCCTAACTAAGAAGGCAAACAATGAACCCAATACAAGTGCAGCCTATTGAACAATAATTTAAAGTAACAAAAAAGGGCAGAAAAAGGCACAATAAAAGTTGAGATCATTGCAAGTGTGTCCCTATTTTCTAGAATAAGCGTCCGTAACAGTATAGAAACAACACCGGTTTTAGCAATTGCCGCCTAAAGACCACTGTGTGTACAAGAATTTCAACCTACATCCTTTGATACCATTCATTAGTGTTATTGCACATATTCAATGGACTAAATGATAAATTGTCGTTGTCCAAAAAAATATTGAAAAATGATAAATTATCTTCCGGCCCATTATATCCGAAGAACAAAAGAGTACTCTAAGAACAACAACACGTATGTAATAAGATTAAAACAATTTTTCAGAAGTTTGACAAAAAAAACATTTTTTTATTTTTTTAGAACACCATAAAGTTTTTACGACAGTGACATGCATTTACCTACATAGCATAAAAATGTTAAGTAAAACATATTTAGATATAACTTGCACATAGTAAAACTTCCCTTTAAACATTTCTCCCGTAAATTTTTAATAAATCACTTTTGTAGAATCACTAAAGAACCCTCAATCTACAACTTTAAATTATAACTTTTTCAAAAAAAAAAAGAAATTAAATATACAAAGATATAAACTAAGTAAAATGAAAATGGACCTTGCTGGAATCACATCAAAAATCGTCTACGTACGAAGTCAGAGTATATAAATTACCACGTTACTTGATAACCTACTAGTATGCAAAAAAATATTTGGTTTTATCTGGTTTAACATGAACGGAAAAAAAAGAAGAAACGAAGAACTATGGTCAACAATTTGAAATATCAGGATTGGCTTTAATTTCCACTTTTAGGTTGTTCTTTTGATATGGTTCTACTAAGTGTTGTTCCTGAAAAGAAATATCTTTTGCTTCCTTTTAATATAATGCATCGTATGTTTAAAAAGTTAAGAGTATAGAGAATTAACACTTCAGTGATTTTATGAATTATCTCACCTTCATATGTATTACTTATTAGGGGAAATTTGGATAAATATTCCTACATAAGATTATATTTTGAAAGCTGCATGAAACTAATTTTGAGGTCCTCGGCCACCTTGATAATGTATAGAATATTCAAAAGTGGCTTACCGTATATAATATTTTTTTGAGAAAGGCTTTCAGTTAAGTACTAGCAAATGTTACATAGTGATGGTAACAAAAACCACAGAGATAAGAGCAAGACAAACAGTTTAAGTTCTGAGAAAGAGTAGATGGAGAGTAACACCAAAGAAACATCAAAGTAACACAACATTCGAAGAAAAGGGAACCTTTCGTCCCAGTTGTCGCGGTTATGAAGAAGCGTTATGCATTGCTTTTGATAGTCGAAGACCATGATTCCACCACCCATCTTTTTCTGCTAATTTTTGCTTAAATCTTTTTCTGATATGATATGTTGGTCCCTCTGCTACTACTATAAATACACAGAGCCCTCATGTGTTTCAGTGGTTACAAAGTCGCTTTTTCTTTTCTTCTTTTTTAGAAAGATTAACCAATAAGTCCCGCATGAAGAAGACTGTTGGGTTAAAAAAATTCCAAGTGTATTTTCATATCATAGATGTTGTTGACCGTCAGTTATAAATACGTAGGCTGTTGCGGTTGAAACCTAACATGTTCATCAGTTTTTCACATCTGTGTGGTGTGAAATTTCCTAAAGCTTGAAAAACTGGCACTGGCCAGATTGTAAGCGGCTTCAAGCTACATTGTTGAAAAGTTAAATGGTTTCCTTGTGCCTTAGCTCTCTTCTTCTTATTTGAATTTGTGTTACTAATGTAGTGAACATGAAACTATAAGATACCAATATTTAATAGAAGTAAAATTATATGAAAATGCATTTTATTGGTTACAATTGTTTTTAATTCATATATTATGTGATTGTTAAGATTATATTTCTTAAAATATTTTATTTATTACCAATATATATATGATGGCAAGATTAAAAGATTTAGTTTGTTTCATAGGAGAAAGAATCATAGGATTTAAATACAGAGCTTTTCAGAGATCATTAACTTTCCATTATCATATATTTTAATCAGGAAATAAGTCTAAACATATAATTTGGTTAGGATTTGGATTGTGAATGTGAAGGAGAAGATTTAAGGTGGAAGTAAAGAGTTTGACTTTAATGATGTTCAGTCCGCTCCATTTATACTTTGTAGTTATGTACTCTTTCAATTTGGTGTCCTCCATTAACTCTATAATCCTTGAAAAAAAAGATAATGTATTTAAAATTATTTTGTTTTTATCACATAATTTGCAACGTTGCATTAAATGAACCGAGTTCGGTATTGGAAGAGAAAACGAAATGGGAATGAGACATTTTGAAGTTGAATGTTAGGAGTAGTAGTTTGGTGACTTTTTATCATTTTAGTGGTGGAATAGACTCAAAACTATACCCAAGCGATTCGTGAGAAGAAAAAAAACATATATAGTATTCTTTTAAATAGAAACAAATGAACATGAATTACTAAGAAAATCTAATAAATCATGTAAACTATATAGATTTTGGTTCGACTGTGTTTTGGAAATCCAAATAAACATGGGTTTGTACTTTGATGTGTCAGAGTTTTCTTAAGTATATAACGACATCATATCTTAAAAGCAATCACTGGTGTGAAAATGACATCAGCTTATTTTTATTAGTTTAGTTTCATGACATTGTTAGTTTGATTTTCATATAATAGATGTTGTTGACTGTCAGTTATAAATACTTGGGCTGTTGCGGTTGAAACCTAACATGTTCATCAGTTTTTCACAACTGTGTGGTGTGAAATTTCTTAAAGCTTCAAAAACTGGCACTGGCCAGTTGTAAGCTGCTTCAAGCTACATTGTTCAAAAGTTAAATGGTTTCCTTGTGCCTTAGCTCTCTTCTTCTTATTTGAATTTGTGTTACTAATGTAGTAAACATGAAACTATATATTTACAAAAAAAAAAACATGAAACTATAAGATACCAATATTTAATAGAAGTAAAATTATATGAAAATGCATTTTAGTGGTTACAATTGTTTTTAATTCATATATTATGTAATTGTTAAGATTATATTTCTTAAAATATTTTTTTGTTATTTTTTTTTAAAAATATATTATATTATGTAATTGTTAAGATTATATTTCTTAAAATATTTTTTTGTTATTTAAAAAAGATATATATATATATATATGATGGCAAGATTAAAAGATTTAGTTTGTTTCATAGGAGAAAGAATCATATGATTTAAATACAGAGATTTTCAGAGATCATTAACTTTCCATTATCATATAATCTATTACTTTTTAAAATTAATTTAATATATGTAAGATCTTTAATATTTTAGATTTTGTTAGATCAATCGATTTATTATTATTCTTATTATACCATATGATATTTGTAAATTTTAGTTAGATCATTAAAATTTAAATGATACCACGGATGTGGCAGCCCAGTTGGTTTAAGCGCAGGCGTTGGTGTTGTTGCGCTCTTGGGTTCGATCCACTATGGGAGGAGTGTCCAGGACCTTAACCGGTACAGACGCAGGCTGGCTCCGGGCCTAGGGGGAGGGAGTAGGGCCGAAGGCCTGAACCCACCCCCTGGTTAAAAAAAAAAAAAAAAAAAAAAAAAATTTAAATGATAAGTTTTCTGTGTTAGTTCAAAACGTAATCGACAAAAAGGAAACTTTATTTTGATAGAGTAGATAGTTTTTGATGTTGAATCACTGTTATAATCGATGATTGCAATGTCAGTGTTTTGCATCTTTTATAGTCGATGTTGACCTCTGCTTTTTCATTTTCAACTGTCTCACGCGCTTCGGGAACGGTTTGTTTGTACTAGTTTTTGTATGAACTTTTGGTGTTGCCCTGTCACTATCACACTTCATTAGTATTCTCCTAAATTGCATGTGAATATTTGCACGTTTCTAAAAATGGATATTAACGCATTTATGTTTGAACCATTTCATTTTTCCACTTTTGAACACTCACGAACTACCGGTTTCTATAAATAAAGGGAACCGTGTTTCTATGTGTTGCGGGTGGAATATTAGCTAATACTAGACCTTTAGATTCTATCTGTCACTATCACACTTATAGTATTCTCCTAGATTAGATGTGGAATACTTTATAGGGAAATCTGTTTTTTTAAAGCAAAAAAATGGTAACTATGTCCTTTAAGACTAAATTATACTATTTTATGTCATATTAGACTATTTTTTTTCAAAATGGCAGTAATGCCCTTAAAATTGTAATTTTTTTAAAAAGATATATATTGAGTTCGACAAGGGGGATCGATCGATCCCACTTTACAAGTTATAGTGGATCGATCGATCCCGATCATTATCCAGAACAAAAAAAAACGCGAAATATATACTGATCGACCTGGTCCATTTCACTCGATCGGCGAAGGTCGATTTACACAGATCGACCGATCTGTAAGAATAGATCGATCGATCCCCTGCCGAGGAAAGAATCCCAAATCGATTTTTTTGGTTTTGTATGATTATATCTGGATTGATTCCCACTTGATTTGAACCGACCAAGCATGATTTCAACTCTTTAAACTCGATTTCTCTGGGATGAAAGTGAATATTCTCAAATATTCTCAAATATTTGAATTTCTAAAAATAGGAATTTGAATTTCTAAAAATAGGACACACCTCTTCAAGAATGTTCCATCGACAACAACCAGTAGCACCCCCTTTGAATTTGAATTTCTAAAAATAGGATATTTTTCTCTGGGATGAAAGTGAATATTCTCAAATCGATTTGTCGCTTTTTTTTGTTCCTTTTTCGTTTTTTTTTAAATCGATTTTTTTAAAAAATATAAAAGTGAATATTCTCAAATATTTTGTTTCCATATTTTTAGGAACTGATTTTTTATCCGTAGAATACAACTAATATGTAGAAATCAGTTTCTACAGTTTTTTAGAATTATAGTAATGTTTAGAATTTGATTTCTACATGTTTTAGATTTATAGTAAATCTGTAGAAGTCGGTTTCCACATGTTTTAGAATTAGATTAATGTGTAGATTTTGATTTCTAAGAATTTTAGAATGGTAGGTTAAGCGCGAAATGTGTATTCTACATATTTGTAGAATACTCCTATTTACGTAGATCACGTATTCTAAACATTGTAGATTCAATGAAAAAAATAGATTTCGTTGTCTACTTCGTAGAATGTCATTTCTACTTTTTTTAGAACATAATCTGAAATTTGTAATTTTAACTTTTTTATAACTGGAAAATATACCATTAAGTTCATATAGGTATTTTAACAAATGTTACTATTTTTCCAAATTTTTTTTGTTTGTAAAACTATTTATTAAAATTATTTTCATAAATATTAAAGGGTATTATAGGAAAATATGACATAAAATATAGATTAGTCTAAAGGGACATAGTTACTATTTTTTTGCTATAAATATTTGCGCGTTTCCAAAAATATGTTGGAACCATTTCCACTTTTGAATGGTGCGAAGGACTCACGAACTACCGGTTTGCCACTTTTGTTTTGTTTTCCATCTTTAAATTTTATCCCTCAAATTTGTGTTAGCTGTTTAAAAGCCTGGTTGAAAACCACTTGATTTTAAAAAAAAGTTTATTAAAGGAATTTGTATTGATCCTCTTTGGTTTATAGTACATTTTCTTGTCTATCTTTTAATTTTATTCCTCAACTGAATTAGCTAAATTAGCTTCTTTCCAGTATATGCACATTTTCAAGAAAGAAAATTAATACAATGCAATCTGCCACTCAGTGTATTTTCCACACACACGTTTCCTTTTTCATTTGTTTGGTTTCTTTCTTCTCGTGTTATCTATCCATCGTCTGAATTGTGTAAAGTTTAGATCTTTTGTTGTTGCTTTTTGTCTAAGATGCCAAACTCTTTGAGTCTTTGAACCTTTAGAAGCTTTGTCAAGGTACAATCATCTGGTCTCTATGTTTGGTTTCATCTTGTGGGTTATGTCTGGTTTGTGTAAAGCTCAGATCTTTTGTTTTAGATGACAGACAACTCTTTTGAGTCTTTGAACCTTTAGAAGCTCTGTTCTATCTTGTCACTTGCTGTGTTTTCAGATTGATCTTTGTCTAACACCCTCTGCTTTGTTTTATTTCTTTTGTTTTGCCGGGTGCAACAACAACATGAACAGCTTGGTTCTTTCTCTTGCTCCCAAGTTTGTAAACCTGCAAACTTTGATACTGCGTCAGGACAAACCTGAACTAGAGGATAATGCAGTGGATGCCATAGAAAATCACTGCCATGAGCTACAAGAGCTTGATCTCAGCAAAAGTTTAAAACTTAGTGATCGTTCCCTCTATGCACTTTCTCATTCATGGTTTTTGATCAAAAAACTAAAAATAGATTCCTTCTTCTTGTGTGTGTGTGTGTGTGCAGGCTATTGAGAAAATCAGTGTGATGGATTTATGAGTTTAGCTTATCGCTGTCCAGATCTCAGGACCCTGGACTTGTGTGGTTGTGTTCTCATCACAGGTAAAACCACTTGGTCAGTACACTTTTAATGTCAAAGACCCTCTTCTAACTCGCCTTGTAATACTTTTGGCAGATGAGAGTGTGGTAGCTTTAGCTGATTGGTGTATCCACTTGAGGTCACTGGGGCTATACTAATGCGCTCACACCTTCAGTTGTTCAAGCGGTTTACGATAAGTTTCCTCCTCTTCACACGTGTTCGCTTGTCATGAGCGGTTTGTCTGTACTTGATGACGTCTGTGCACTGTGCTTGTATCCTTCAGGATCATCGTGCGGTTCCTGAAGAGTAGAAATGTTATTGTATATAGATGCATAATATGTTTGAGGAGATTAGCTGCCAAAACTTGAAATGCTTTTGAAGAATCTTTTGTATGTCTTGGTGCCATGATGTTCATGAGGACTCTTTGTTACTAAAAATTATCCAAGGTAGGTAGAATTCCTCTTATTGCAAAATACTGAAGATACGATTGTATGCGTTAATCAGTCAATTTTACTCGAAGACTGCCATAAGTTCCACTAAGGTCACCAAATCAAGCTATTGAAAAGAAAAAAACAGGAGTTCGGTTATAAGATGATTTAAACCTTTTTGTATACATATAATAAGCTAGGATCAAGTTTCAACCTGAGCTTATATAGATAGGATCACTCTTAACGCGTCTAAAGATTTTCTCTCTTTTTGTTCTTTGTTTGTGAGCCAAGTGAGAGAGAATGTTAGGTGAGTGTTTGTTCTCGAGAAGCGTCTTCCATCCTCAGGGGTATAAATATGAAGAATTGGCGTGTGATCACTATAAAGAAAATGGCCGTTTGAGGTTCGGTTTGAGTCCCACGCCAATGATTGAAAAGCAAAAGACTGCCACAAGCTAGAGAGAGTTAAGGAAAAGAAACAATTATTTAGAAGAAGTTGAAATGATAACGTTAGGATACAATTCGTAAAAGACACCACATGGCATGGCATGGCATGGCACAACTCTTCTTCATGAGTGCATAGTCTTTTCCTGGACCATTATTGTGTACATTTTGGTTACAACTTATGTAGAACTATCGTTAAGCATAAGAAAATCAGGATGAAAGGAACGAGAAGTTTATATTTTTTGTTATGCCAGTGATCACTCGCATTTATTCCTTCATGTAATACTTATTGATATATGCAATAATTAATTAAGTAATGCGAGTGAAAAAGATTATTATCAATATATGAAATAATCAATTAAGTAAAACTTAGAGGATAAATTAACAGATGAGATGAGACTTTGTGGGAAACAATTGTGTGTGAACATGACTATAAGCTGATTAGTCGTTATTGTTCAATGAATCTAAACAATATCATTTTTTTTTAATCCTAGGCTTTTGCCATATTTGTGTGTATTTTTCCATATAATGTTGTTTTCTTGTCTTTGCTATATATCCTAGCTAGAATAAGTATATTGTTTCTCTTCCTGGCCTATTTTGTTGTCCAGGAACATTACAGAGTTGCCAAAGACCATTTTAATTTGTGAGTATGTAGGTAATTCATGTTACCAGATTTTACTAAAACATTATAGTGGGGGTTTCGATTGTAATGTTTAAAACCGTAATTTAACAAGCAACTTTAACAAAAAAAGATCAAACCACGACATAACCATAATACATACAGGAAGAAACCAAGTGGTTTTGGTCTAGTGACAAAAGAGTTCCAGCTTGAGCTTCCGTCCTGGGTTCGATTCTCCTTGGTCACCCATAGACGACTTAAGTGGTAAGAAAACCCAGATTTCTATGGGCCTGATTACTACTTGGGCCTAGAAAACATTTATGATCACACCAATATTATTAAAAAAAATTAAAAAATACAAACAGGAACATAAACAAATAAAATGTATAAGAACTATGTAAAACATCCATCTATTACAATAAAGTTGAGTTTTCTCACTTCTCATGATGCCACCTCATCACTCCTTTGTTTAAAATTGGACATGTGTCATTTTTACTATCTCCTCATCTTTTCTATTTGGGCTCTCATCACTCTTTCATATGTGTGTGTTTATGGGTCTTTACAAAATGTAACTCATCTGGCCCGTTTTCGTTTAGGATTTTCTCTATTTCCCGACACCAAGCAATCACCGCTGTTTCTCCTTTGTTCTTCGTCTCACGCCGGCCATGTCTTCTCGAGTTTTCTATCTTTGCTTTGTGTTAGCCCACTCATGGACATTTTATTACACAATTCCCAACCACAAAATTTTAAACCCTCTTCTTTCTTTACCTCTATGCTCAAGCCGAAAAGGACACACTGCGATTCGTTTTTTTGTTCTTTTGACAATCGGCGGCAAGTAACGCCTTCCCTTTACATTCAATAGTTGTAATGATCACAATAATAATCATTAAACCAGTCTCTCCACTCCCTCGCATTGATTTCTCATACACCATGGTAACGTATGAAACTTTAGGACTATAAATACGGACGGAGGAAGGACATGATAATCATCTGTCCCAACAAAACATTCCATACTTTTCCTTTGAAGCTCATCTATCATTAAACCTGACGTTGAGAGGCTTGGAGTAGATATCAACCAAAAAAAACATGCCATCTCTGCACGTGACGCCATTAAAGGTACACAAGTTCTTTGCTGGCAGACCAATCTTGGGGTTGATTCTTAAAGCTTATAAGCTGATGTATTTCTATGTACATAGACTGAGATGGTGATGCTTGAAGCGAAAGAGAGAAGATAGATAAGAAGGAGAGAGTTGTTACAAATCGAGATTTAGAAAATTTTACAGGTTCTCTCTGTTTTTGAGCGAAGGGTGAGGAAGTAAAAAAATATAAATGGGAAATCTAGAATTTTAGATCGGCCATTAGACTGGAAGTGGAAGTTCAAAAAAGATATTGATAACCAAAAGACATAGAAAATAAAGGCAAAAGACACAGACACCTATGCACTCATGTTCCATGTTATTTTTTCTGATTTTCTGTTATATTATCAAAAACTTTTAACGTCAATATTAGTAACATATACAAACAAATAATATTTTTTTTTTTGAGAAAACAAACAAATAATGTTCATTTATTATCGTATGTTTTACAAACAAAAGTTATATACCAGAAGTCCATAACGGACACAATCAATTAATAAAATAATAGTATAATAAAATCCTTAATTTCAAGGGAACCTTTTTCTAATGAAATGTTAAAAAAATGAGATATTTGTTACTACATGATAGGTGTCTAATAGGTAAGATTAAGAGACTTGATTAAGTCTTCCACAAGCTATATCCTATATATTAATCATTTTTTAATTTTTAGATTTTTTGCCATCAACATATCTCATTTTTAGTTTTGTCCAATTATTTCTAAATATTACACTTCAATAATCTATGTTTACAAATCTCTATTATTAAAAGAGAAGTACTTGTTAAAAAATACTCCTAAGTTTTCTAACTTATTTACACTTCCATGCCACTGAGAATTAAATTAAACTACCTATTTTAATGGTTGTCTTTTCCAGTTAAATCAATGAGTTTTTCTTAATCAAATTTAAACTTAATGTCATTAAATAAACCTACATATTTTAATGCGTGTCTTTTCTAGTTAAATTAATGAGTTTTCCTTAATCAAATTTAAACTTAATGTCATTAAATGAACCTAAAAATACATCATATTTAACGTAGCTTATTACGTACGAATACGGTCCAATAATGAACTTGAATTTTATTTTTACGAAAACTTGAATCACTTGACTTATGTAATATTTAAAATATATTAACTACAATATAACAAATGCATATAACCTACCTATACTTTAGTTTGAAATGATCATGTTCAAGTTTTATAAAGTCAACTTACATCATGCATCGATCGATGTACAATATTCAAACCACCTATAGTTTTCATTTTCTTTATAGGATATATCAACCAACCAATCATCCCATTGATTTTCTAAGTTTTATAAAAAAACAAATCAATAAATACAAACTCAAAATCCAATATCTTCTATTAATCAAAACATAAAATCTTCAATGTCGTATCTTTAATGTACCTATTAAATATAGAAACTGTAACCATAATTACACTAATTATAAGAATAGATTTAATTCCAACCAATTGATCTATTACTTCGGTAATTGATTTGCTTGAAGAAGAGAAAACAATAAATTTAAAATTTATAAGAATATAAAGATATAGAGATTCCAACCAATTGCCTATATTTGCGTATGATTTCCGCATAATAAGCTTCAAATTGAACATTGAAAAAGATAGAGATATTTTTTTAATCTTTTACCGACACAAACTTAAACAAAACAAAGAGTTAAATGTAATTTTTTTTTGTTACACTTCCCGGAAAAAAACGGTAACAACATGGGCTTTCATAATATGGTCTTTTAACATATTAATGTTATGGACATTTAATAATTATCTTGACGAAAAACAAAGACTATAAATAATTTATTATTAATAAAATTATGAAATTATTTACAATTTGATGACTAATTTATCGCCCTTTTTTATATGTTAAATTTTTCATAGAAGTTTAAAAATCATTTTATTTTCTTTAAACGTGTATAACTAATTTATAATCTTTTATGTTATACTAAGTCATAATATAATATTTCTTCATATTTTACATTAATAACCATTGTTTTTATATATCGTCTACAATTCTCTAATTACGTCTATTTGTTCAATTTTTTATATGATATCGAATATTCATCGTAAATAGATGGTTTAAGATGCCAAAAAATTATTTACTTGGTGAATATAATACATCAAATATTACAAATACATTATTTAGTTAAATAAATAACTAAAAACCGAAAATTCAAACCCGTGCGGTCTAGTATCTATTATAGGACTACACTACCACATTTACAAATACATGTTATGTCTACTATATCCATCTTCGCCGCCTTCGACAGTACGTCATCCAATATAAATATAGAGCTAAAGAGACTTTACACCATAATATTTGTTATACATAAGTTCAAGTTAATATTTGTATTTTATAATCATGGTGCATAGATGAATGGTTATAAACTTTGTACTTCGGATTAGAGAAAATAATATACCTAAACATTTAAATTGAACACAACCCGAAATAAGAAATTGAATGAAAATTAAAAAGAAATGAAAGTCAAATACATCAATCGAGTAAATGACAACATTATACATGTTCTCATGTACTAATTAATATTTTATTAAGTAAGTGTTTAAAAATTTATTTTGCTATGATTTTTTTTTAAAAAAGGAAAACATTCTATTTATAAATCTCCTTTTTATTTACAATAAAATATATAAAATAATATTAAATACTATTTTACAATTTTAGAAAAGGAAAATTATTGTCATATAACCTATTACAATTATCTTCTCTTTAAAATTGTAGAAAAAAATAAAATTGCTATCAAATAATTATTTTTAGTTATTAATAAATAGTTTTAAAATTATAATTTTTGCAATTCGTATCAATACTAATTTTACACTTCTTTTGTTAATTAAATAATTTTTAGCATCATATTCATCATTAAATACTCTCTTAAAAATATTATCAAATAAATTTGTACAATTCTCTTTTGGACATAAAAATATGATACAAATTTATTTTGTTTAGGTTTTTTTATAAAAAGGAAAAAAACTATCAATATTCTATTACAGTTTTTTATAGGAATTTAGAAAAGGAAATTAATATTACATAATCTCTTACAATTATATTTTTTCTAGGATTTAGAAAAATAAAATTTCTATCAAATAGTTATTTCCAGTTAATATTAACTGTTTTTAAAAGTTGCCATTTTCAAAATTCATTTTTATTATCTTATTATATATATTTTTAATCATTATATATTTAAACACATGTCATAATATTAGAAGAAAAATTATTATTAAATAATCTTTTGCAATAATCTTTTGATTAGGATTCTGAAAAAGGAAAATCACTATTAAATAATATTTATAATTCTTTTTAATAAAATTTGTTTTTGTTAATATATTAGTATATATTTTTTTAATTATGAGATAGATTAAGACATGTCAAAATCTTAAAATATAATTACCGTATGTCGCGATCATGTTAATTAACAAATTTGAAGAACCAAGTTTTATATAATAAGATGATTTGTTTCTAATATAAACAGTCATATTATCATTACCTCTAGAATCATTTATAAGTTTTTTAGGAACTAAAATATTGGAATCATCTATGTTAGACAGTGATTCTTAAAAATATTATAAGTTGCACGCAGATCATAAATGGTTGATCAAATTTGAGTTTCATATATTTTGCATGGATTTATTAGAGCTAGAAAACTTATGTGAAAAATAAAACAACATGTGAGACAACAACAAAATAATATACCTATTAACTTACAACTATAGTGAATTCAAAAACCACATTTAAAACTTACAAACATTATCAACGAGACAACGACCAATAGTTATATGTGGGTAATAAAAAATCATACAAACAAAAACAAAATATTCTGTTTAGTCTTAGTTCTAATACGCAAGGTCAGAAAATGATTTAGTTATTTTTTTGTCCCAACAATACAAGCCAACCAAAAACATTTTGAGACCGAAAAAAACTAATAGAAGAAATGCTATATATGTATGACGTAGATTTACACAAAAACTTCGTAAAGTAGGAAAACTTTTGCATATTTGACACTCTTTCTAAACACAACTTAGAAATTGTTAAAAAAGTTTACTGAAAATAACAATTACGCGTAACCACACAAGAACACAACTTAGAAGTTGCAAAAAAACTCTCACAGTTTAATATAAAAATTTAAATATTATAGACCAACTTGATATAGTTTTTAAAACAAGAAAATTGAATTACATTTAAAATACAATAAAATATGACACATAAGTAATTGAAACAACATCTCGCTCGTAGGACGGACAAACCACTAGTATAGAATAAAGTAGTATATCGCGCAGAAGGGGAAGATTGTGTCGGTGGGATTGTTACATAATTTCGGTAAGAATCTTTTTTATTTTCGAAACTAAAGTAAATTTCAAAAAAAATTCTGTTTAGTTAGTAAGATTTTTTTGAATATGTGTTTATTCAAGATAAACTTGAGTAACAATCTAATATTATATGCAAAATATGGAAACGAGAATATGCCAGGTATTTAATAAAGAAACTGATTTTCGATTAATTAAAAAAAAAAGTAATTCAAAAATATGACAATGTCATGGCATTGTAATTATCGAAGAAAATCGTATAGATTTTGTAATAAAAACTGGAAAGTGATCTATGGTGTAAATGACTAATTTGGCATTTTTATCGAAGTTATATTTTAAGTCCAAGTGTTTGATTATAGAAACGGCTCATCGTGGCTCTATCTTCTCTAGTTATTGTTGTTGCTCGGAGCAACTTGCTCCTTTCACATCATCATCCATTAGTTGAACATAAAGAGATTTGGGTCTGAATTTTTCTTATAAAACGGTCTTATATAACTTTATATTAATTATTGACTCCAAATAGTCAAACCATGTGATGCATATGTGAAACAAACACTAATCATCAGGATATATTTTATTTATCATATCCTAACGCCATCAATCTAAACACTGGATTTGTTCGCTTGGTTGTGTCAATGAGTCTCATAATTCGAGCTAGATGTTCGTTTGTAGAATCTTCAACCAACTCTGTATGCTCGAAAAAGGAAAAGAAGGGTGTAAACCTAAAGACGTCTAGGTTGTACTTGGCCTGACATGCGGTTGGCCACCACGCTCCCCAACGGTTATCTTCCATGTTGTACACATGAGCCACACCAGTTGAACTATCCTTTTCTTTATCTCTCACCACCATGTGCTTCCCATCGTATGCAACCACGTTCCAGTATTCCAACTCACTATCTGTAATAAGTACATTCTGGATCTGCCTGGCAAGGACCCACTTGGAGGTATCTCCCATTAGTGTGTGTACTGAGATTGTTTTTTTGGTCCCCGATATTAAGGTTAGACGATTGATCTTATCGTCGAGCGTGAAAAGCAGCTTCATCTCTGGTTCCGGATGGAATACAGAGGGAATCAAGCGTGCTTGCTCTGTCTCAATATTGAAAGCTATGATGCTACCGTCGTTTCTCAACCAGTGTAGAGTTCCCTCCACGTAAACAGGTTTCATTCGCTTTGTGAGCTCACTTTTTGAGTTGGTGGTGGTGATGATTGTTTCAGAAAATCTCCACGAGTTTCCGTCGCTTATCTCAAATGCGTACGTCGTATGAGTCTCAAGTATGCAAATGATCTTGAATCTCTTGATGGTGGTCTCTCGACTTTGATCTAGCGCAAAACCAACGCACATAGCTCTCTCTTCTGTATCATTAGCCTTGTTGTTGGGACCATTGAATATTGTAGTTAGAAGCATTGAACCAGAGTGATCCAAGAGTCGAAACCTCTTTGTAAGGGGATTCGCGACGTAGAGGCCACTCGTGTATAGTAGGAGATGGCCGGAGCAGGAGCCGAGGATATAACAGTTTACTCTTGGGAGAGAAGCAAATGTTTTTACGTGTGACATAGATTCGCACTGGGAGCCAAAAGGCTGGTAGAAGACAAAATGGGCGCCTTTGCTAAAAGTGTAAATAAAACTGAGTCGGGCACGAGATGAATATCCGATTTCAAAACTCGGATCATCCAATATATGTGATTTGATGGATCTACTTGTGCATTGCATCATCACCAGAGATTTGAGATCTAATCTGAAGAGAATCTTGTCTAGGAGATGCATAGGCAAGGAATTCATTATCAAAAGTGAGAACTGTACGTCCTATTTTGATTTATGTTTTGGGTTTATTTCAATAGTTTGTTTGAGATGATGTTTAATAAACAACAACTTTATAGCTGACAAAAAGTGAGAGGATGGTCTCACCTTTTATAAAGAAGTTTTACTTTGCCAATTCCAAAGAAGCAAAACAAAATCATTAAAATTGGAATAGAATTTTTTTAATAAAATATTTGATGCATGGAATCATTAAATTTTAAAAGATTATATGTTTATAGTTTTCTTATACTGTAAGAAAATTTTTAGTTATTTTTTAAAAGCAAAATTTCAAAAATATAATATCCATTAATAATGAATATTTCCTACTTATTTCAGTGATTGTATTTTTTTACTTGTGAGGTTGTGAAAAAGTAGTTTTCTTATTGACTTAAAAGTAACAACAAGTTCAAGCAAACGTAGCAATCAATTTCAGTAAAGCAGGCAAGACTATCTCACCATAATATAAGTGACTTAAATAAAGTAGAGAATATATTCAATTTTGATGGATATTGAAATCCAACATTTTTATTTAATTGCCTAAGATTTCATCATGACTATTTAAATGATCTTCATGTAGATTACAAATTAATTTATTGGTTATTAACTAGAACAAAGTATCAATATATATAAAATCTGATTATGATATATATATATATATATATATATCTACTAATTTCAGTTATTAGACATATATATCTACTAATTAATAGATGCTGATGTGAAAAGATCAAACACTGGGGACCTAAAATATCCCTATATATTAATAGAAAAATATTAAAAAAATTATAACTTTAGTTTGTACTAATTAAAAATGTGTTCTAATGCTAGTCCAAAATTGAGAACTAATTTTGCTTACGTGACGGCTTGAGAATCAATTGAGAATTTTGTTAGTCCAAAATTAAATTACTAGGGAATGTTATATTATATAGTACGTCCATTATGGACCATTCATTTATCAAATTGAAATTATTATATATTCTTTCCTTAAATAAAACTTACTAAATTACCTAATGTGATTAAGATATATGCGGCAATTAATAATTTATTTAATAAAGATTTTCTAACAGTCTGTATACTGCCTGGCAAGGACCCACTTGGAGGTATCTCCCATTAGTGTGTGTACTGAGATTGTTTTTTTGGTCCCCGATATTAAGGTTAGACGATTGATCTTAAAAGCAGCTTCATCTCTGGTTCCGGATGGAATACAGAGGGAATCAAGCGTGCTTGCTCTGTCTCAATATTGAAAGCTATGATGCTACCGTCGTTTCTCAACCAGTGTAGAGTTCCCTCCACGTAAACAGGTTTCATTCGCTTTGTGAGCTCACTTTTTGAGTTGGTGGTGGTGATGATTGTTTCAGAAAATCTCCACGAGTTTCCGTCGCTTATCTCAAATGCGTACGTCGTATGAGTCTCAAGTATGCAAATGATCTTGAATCTCTTGATGGTGGTCGCTCGACTTTGATCTAGCGCAAAACCAACGCACATAGCTCTCTCTTCTGTATCATTAGCCTTGTTGTTGGGACCATTGAATATTGTAGTTAGAAGCATTGAACCAGAGTGATCCAAGAGTCGAAACCTCTTTGTAAGGGGATTCGCGACGTAGAGGCCACTCGTGTATAGTAGGAGATGGCCGGAGCAGGAGCCGAGGATATAACAGTTTACTCTTGGGAGAGAAGCAAATGTTTTTACGTTTGACATAGATTCACATTGAGAGCCAAAAGGCTGGTAGAAGATGAAAGGGGCGCCTTTGCTAAAAGTGTAAATAAAACTGAGTCGGGCACGAGATGAATATCCGATTTCAAAACTCGGATCATCCAATATATGTGATTTGATGGATCTACTTGTGCATTGCATCATCACCAGAGATTTGAGATCTAATCTGAAGAGAATCTTGTCTAGGAGATGCATAGGCAAGGAATTCATTATCAAAAGTGAGAACTGTACGTCCTATTTTGATTTATGTTTTGGGTTTATTTCAATAGTTTGTTTGTGATGATGTTTAATAAACAACAACTTTATAGATGACAAAAAGTGAGAGGATAGTCTCACCTTTTATAAAGAAGTTTTACTTTGCCAATTCCAAAGAAGCAAAACAAAATCATTAAAATTGGAATATAATTTTTTTAATAAAATATTTGATGCATGGAATCATTAAATTTTAAAAGATTATATGTTTATAGTTTTCTTATACTGTAAGACAATTTTTAGTTATTTTTTAAAAACAAAATTTCAAAAATATAATATCCATTAATAATGAATATTTCCTACTTATTTCAGTGATTGTATTTTTTTACTTGTGAGGTTGTGAAAAAGTAGTTTTCCTATTGACTTAAAAGTAACAACAGGTTCAACCAAATGTAGCAATCGATTTCAGTAAAGAAGGCAAGACTATCTCACCATAATATAAGTGACTTAACTAAAGTAGAGAATATATTCAATTTTGATGGATATTGAAATCCAACATTTTTATTTAATTGCCTAAGATTTCATCATGACTATTTAAATGATCTTCATGTAGATTACAAATTAATTTATTGGTTATTAACTAGAACAAAGTATCAATATATATAAAATCTGATTATGATATATATATATATATATATATATATATCTACTAATTTCAGTTATTAGACATATATATCTACTAATTAATAGATGATGATGTGAAAAGATCAAACACTGGGGACCTAAAATATCCCTATATATTAATAGAAAAATATTAAAAAAATTATAACCTTAGTTTGTACTAATTAAAAATGTGTTCTAATGCTAATTTTGCTTACGTGACGGCTTGAGAATCAATTGAGAATTTTGTTAGTCCAAAATTAAATTGCTAGGAAATGTTATATTATATAGTACGTCCATTATGAACCATTCATTTATCAAATTGAAATTATTATATATTCTTTCCTTAAATAAAACCTACTAAATTACCTAATGTGACTAAGATATATGCGGCAATTAATAATTTATTTAATAAAGATTTTCTAACAGCCTGTATACTTTCTATCATTTTTGCTTAATTATTTATTATTAAAATAAACTACACAATTACATTAATCATATAATAAAAAATAATTTTTTTTTTGTATATTTTGTATTTTGAATTTTCAAAATGAGTATAAATTACTAAAACTATTAAAAGTTTCACATAAACTTTTGTGATCAAGGTTAAAATTTTTTCTATAATAAGGTACAATGATTATAAAATCATATGAATAAAGAATTTTATTTTAGTAGGTGTTTATGTATATATATATTTCAAATCCTTTAAAATAAACTATACAATATGAAAATACATACTTATATTTTGATATGCGTTGAACATATATTGAAAAGTTAATATTTTTATTTTGAAATCTTCATTGTTTTTTTTAAATGATAATAAATTATTGAAACCACTAAACATTCCGAATTACAATAAAACATTGGTGTAAAATTTTGCTACACAAATATGCAAATAATCATAAAATCATATGAGTAGAAACCTCATTTAATAAATATCCATATTAAAAGTATACTACATATCTATATTAATATCATTTAAATTTAATTATATATCATATACGATAGATAAAATTGATTGTTTTGACTTATTTATCCTAAATTAATTGCGAATAAACAAGAGTGGTCTTTTGATTAATATGCGCACGCCAATTTATTACGTAATAGTAAATGATTTCTTAGTTATTTAATATATAATTATTATTTTATTATTTCATAATATGCAAAAAACATTAAAAAAATAAATATTTATTCTACACAAGGCGCAGATCTTAACCTAAGTATGTATCTCTTTAATAATTTTAAATCTTAAACATTTTCTAAATCTAATGCGAAAATAAGAATAAACTCAAAAATCATTAGTTATATCGAGCAATAACCAAAATGAAAAAAAAAATGAGACAAAAATAAGAAAAAATATTGAACATAGATAGGATTGACACATGAACGTAAACTTCTCATAACCATAATTAACTTTAAAATTGCTAAATCATGATATAAAACCGCAATGACATAGTTTCATTGTAACCAAATAGTAGGCTTGAGATTCTACGGCCTAAACGTTAGGTTATTATGCTATAAGTGATTTTTTGACCTAAAATATTTTCAAAAATAAGATCAGCTCATCAGTAAACAAATTATGTAATTAACAAAAAAAAAATTAAAATTGTTTAAGGGCCAAAAATATTAATTTGATCAAGAATATAAATTTTATTTTCCACACGATATTTCTTAAATAATTTTCTTATAAATTTATCATGCGCAAGATGCAGGTCTTATCCTAGTAACTTCAATAAAAAGGCCAATTTAGTAAGTCAAAAAAAAAATCATTGTATTGCTTTCATATTGAGGCGAGTGAACCATGCAGCTAATCCATGCGTCATGGATCGATAATGGCACGGTCAGTGGCCTAGGATGGTTCTACAAGGACCAAATGGGAGTCGAAAGAGTTGGACTACAAGGATGCCGGAAAAGCCTATCACATCTCCATGCAGAGATGGAAGGACTTATATGGGCAATGTCTTGTTTACGATAGCTACACTGCAGTGCGATTCATATGGAAACAGATTACTCTGACCTGGTGGACATGATTGCAAATCCTACCGACTGGTCGGTCTTTACCACTGAGTTAGTCTCTTTCTGGCTTCTACAAGTTGGTTTCTCGGAGTTCAGCATCGCCCGCATACTCAGGACTAGAAACTTGCGTGCAGATTCTCTCGCCAAGGAGGCGAGATCTAATGGTGTTCTTTTTTCTAATATAGATCAGACTCAGCCGGACAGAGCGTCTCTTCGGAACGTCTCAAGACCGTCTACCACTTGATCTTAGAAGATGGACGTCGACAAAAAAAAAGAAAAAAAAAGAACCATGCAGCTAATTCCCTTTCTTCCCATGTACGGTCATTATGGAAGCAACAAGATGCTATAGTAAACAATCTTCTCTCAAACCTATGAGCCTCAATTAGTAAAATCTTATCCCAAATCACCTAATATAACAAGAGAGACCACCTAAGAAATAAGTTTGAGTCTTCATTGTCATTGTGTTAATATTTGAAGTCATTGGTTCTCATCTTGTATTTCATGGAGGCTCGAGGCAACACTTTGTTTGTATAAGTGCACACTGACTCCAATTTATACACCTTGATGTATGCAGTAATCTTACCGATGTTTGAGAGAAGGTGTAGGATGTAGCAAGTGACATCCCACGGTGACGGACTAACCGAACTGTTCCAACTAAAGGTATTTTATAACTCTCAGAATTAATTCGAAGTTGTTAATACTTTTGGAAATTAAACTTCATCCAGAACTCCAAATTTCAGAGAGAAGGAATATAATTAAACCGGGATACGATGGTTAAAATCTAATTAAAATCAGATTACAGCAACAACAGAAAAACAACAACTTGGATAGAAGCAGATTAATCCATCCTTCCCTTTAGGATCCTCTCTTTAATCTCCGTTGGTGTTCTGCAACATATCACCGTGAATGTATGCTTAAGAACTAATGCAGGATAACAAAACGTGGGAAAAACAAAGAAGAGATTGGAAACTTACACAACGTAGACATGCCCTCCCCAACCACTCAGACAATCTCGGTCAACTGAGGAGAGAAGTGCTTGTGAAATCGTCTCAAACAGTTCCTCGGCTTCCTGAAAATTTCCAATTCGTTAAGCAATAGTCTTGATACATTACCAAAAAGACCAAATGAAGATATCCAACAGAAAAAAAGTAAAGGCTATTGTGATTAAGCAAGCAACCCTGTTTTTCACACAAATTCAAGATTCTACTTTTATGTACACCAATTCTGAAACTTAAACCTACCAAACTAAACCGTGGTAAATTTAAGAATTTGCATCGAACGGATTCAGTAATAATGAAAAAAAAACAGATGATAAAGTTGCTAGTAGATAAACCATGTCTGGCTTGTACATTGCTTCGCAGGCCCCATACAGTGATTCTGAAGCAGTTCCAGATACAACGAAATCTTTAGCCAACTCCCTGCATTTTGTTACAAAAAAGAACCACAAGTATTAATTACAACATGTAGGCCATATCATCAAGTAACAAACAAAATGCAAGACTAAGGGAGAAGAAATCAAAAACAGCAAACACAAGTGCCACCTAGCTAATTATGAACATTGCCAACTCATATGAGTATGCATTAGACACAATGCCAACAAACGTATAGAACAAACCATAAGGAAAATAAATGACCTCCACGAACAATCTATTTGTCGTATAATACAAGTAACAATAGACTAACGAAGCTAAATGACAATGAAACAGAGATGCAAGAAAAGAAAAGGAGATGAGCATACTTGGCACCAATGGAGTCCATGGTGCAGATGAAGGGCTTGTCATCTTCTCCCAATCCAGCAATCACTGGTTGGCATAAGTAAGGTCCAAATCTGAAATTAAAAAAAAATAAAACCCAATCTGGTCATCATACTTGAAAAAGAAGCAAGCTACAAGACACGCACGGACCTCTTCTCGTAAAGAATGGCGGAGACAAGACTGGCGAAAGTTTCAGGCTTCATGTCTCTCTCTTCCCGAAGCTGGTACAGCTTATGACGGAACACAAGGCGCTGGTACCTTCACTCCCAAAAGACAAAATCTTTAGAACTACAAAAAGATAAGAAGAAGAACAAATCTGGAAGCTTGCACGATAAGCTTTACAGTGTTTGGACATCCGTGGCGAGACCAGAGAGGGCGATGAAGACACGATCGTGGATCTTTGAGATTCTCTGGAAATCGGTGGCGATTGTCTGTAGCTGCACACCGAGCCTCCGATCACTAGCGATGGCGAAGCAGTTCTTCCCCACCATTGCCACGACGGCGCTTCCATTGTACTCGAAGATCTGCCATTAACCCAATCAATCACTGATGCCGAAGAGTAAGGGTTTTTTTTTTTTGAAATTCAAATGAGTGATCAACTTACCGACATCGGAAGATTAGGGTTTGCAGAGCAAAGTCTGGAGCTTTTCCGAGCGGAGAAGATAAATCTGAGACGGAGTAGAGAGAGAGAGAGAGAGAGTTAACTTAAAGTCGACGGTGGCTTGGAAGAAACTCCAGCCGAGTTTTCTCTTCCGCCAGTAATAGGTTGGGCCTGTTACAAGCCCATGGGCTTGAATTGTAATAGAGTTGTTTTGATGGAGGAGTGCCCGGTTCAACCGATTTTAACTGAATTGTAATCATACCAACAAGTATAAAAACCGAGCTACAGAATTAACTCGGTTTCTCTTTATCTATTCATTTTGATGATAAGTTGTAATTAAGGTAATGTTAAATAGTATATCAGATTACACAATGTTGCTGAGTTGATTACACTCAGAGACACTTTTTGACTTTCTCTTACACCTAGAGACACTTCTTACATGTGACACAGTTTGTTGTGGCCCAGCTACAGACTCTGGACAATTTTGCCTTTAATGAAAACGATAATTGTGGATGGATGATTTATGGATGGAGTATACGTGGACGTATGATGTGTGGATGAACATTTGTGGACGGCTATATGTAAACAAGTAGGACAGACATTGACCCAATAAAACTAGTAGGTGTGGAGATGAACACACGGATAAATAGTACTCAAAGTCTACAAGTAAGTAAAACCATTTTTCAGTTTCATGTTTAAATACTCTAGTTATAAGAGCTTCTTCTTCTTTAGTGTCCACTTATGCTTAGAGAATCCCATTTTTCGCAATTTCTTTTTGGCATGTATGCAAAATATTTGGATGAATAGCAAAATGAAAAATAAAAATGTGGGTTATTGAAAACGGGGATACAAAAACGTGGATGGTATACATATGAATACAAGTTCATGTAGAAACTATTTTTTCTATAACGTGAACAAAATTTTGTGGATGATTTTTCATCTGTTAATCATTAATGTTCTTCAATTTAAAATATAATAATTTTATGTATAAACGATGTGAAATCACGACGTCTTGATAAGCTTGAACAGACAACGACGAAGCTTGAAATCTCAAGTTCGATACAATGAAGAAGAAGAAGAACCACAACGGATTGGAGTGGTGAGTACAAGTTTCAGAGGACCGTCATCGTCACCAGCACGATCGAGTTCATGTTACTTGCTAAATATTTTATCCTTAGTTCAGCTGTACTCCGATCTGTTGGAGACTTCCCCCATGATCACATCCAATCCAACGCAACTAGCACTCTCGATCTCCGATAAGACAACTAAGATCGAGCTCCAATAGATAAGACATTTTCTGATCGAGCTGTCTGATCAGAGATCGAGAGCTAGTTTTGTTGGATTGGAGGGAAGACTTCAGCAGATTGGTGTACAACGATTCGGAAGATGAGACTTTTAGTGAGTTAGAACCATAACTCAATTGTGGTGGTGACGGCAGCGGTGCCGGTGACAATAAGAATAACGGTGGAAATGTGGTTTTGTGGGTTTTTCTTTTTCAGAGACTATGCCAAAGAAAAAAAATTTAAAGGTATCAACCAAGATGTCAATGTCCACAAGTAATCTGTAATTTTATCAATCCACGTTTTGGTATCCATGTCCACATTAATTTTGTTTATATGTTGATATATATATATAATTTATGTATGAATATGAATCTTAAAAGATAGAGAATTTTATATATAACTTATTATGATAATTACTTTTATTTAATATATTTTAGAATTTGAGATAAAAGTAATTGAAAATATTGGTGGAATAAGAAAAACAATAAAGTGAAATAAGAAGAGTAGAGATTCTTGTGATGAGAAAAAAAAGCGTATGACAATATATTCTTTTTAGTTTAAGGTCATAAGAGTCTTTTATACAAGAAAAAGTGTGTCTCAAGTGATACGTGTCTTGTTGTGTAATTGTAAAGTGAGAAAATGTCTCTTTGTGTAAAAAATTCTTATTAAACTGAAAGTGTTTGAACTGATTTTTAAAGCTACTGTATCAGTCTAAACCCTTTGAAATTGTAACTTGGTTTTTGTGTACTTCTTATCAACCGGAAACATTGGTTGTGATAGTTACATTGAGGGGAGGAAGAATCATTGGTATTTAGAGCCATTGCTAATATTCTTAGAATAGCTCAAAATAAAATAAAAAAAGTATTCAAAGAAGCATAGTGTGAGGATTGCAGTTTACCCAACGCATCGAATGAATCAAAGAGATTTTTCACCACATTATGTCTTCTTTATGGAAGTATGAACCGGTCAACCAAACAGTTGTAACTCTTCTTCCTGACCCATATTTAAACGTGTGAGAAGGCAGACGTTAGTCATTGGTCGTACATGATTGTTCTCACGAGGTTTGTTTTGCCTTTGCATGTAGATTTCATATACCTTCTTGCAATCTGAAACATCTTTTGTATATTTATCAGCAGCCAAGCCTCCCCCACCATTGTATCTTCTACTCAAGAGAAAGACTAGGCTCCACCAGGTTATACTCACCCTCAAACTCTTGATCAGTGGCAAAGAGTTTCCCATCAACGAAAAACAATTCATCTATAAAATATACCTTGGATCAAAACCCAAATTGAAACTGCTGATATCCCAAGAGGTCTTTCCCTTTTGCAGCTTTAGAAGGTACACTTTATTGTCTTTACCACAAGGAGATAAATTGTGGCTTCAGCTTCCATTGGACTCTTGTCCATTGCGCAAACAATTCTCTATTCTAAAGAACCGAATCCAAAAAAAACAGATCCGAAAAGAACCAACCAAAACAGATCTATATCAAATTTTCAAACATGAATATCTAATATTCCATGTGTTCTATTTTCTATATTTGTCGTAAAAAAACAGATCTTACTAAACTGAAAGTGTTTGGAGTGAAATTCAAAGCAACCTAATCAGTCTAAACCGATTGAACCATGCTTGCTCTCCTTATAAATGTAATATTTATCTAACCTTTTCCCAGATTCTTGCAATGTTTGATCTGGCAAGCCCATGACATTGATCGCGACACTGTCTTCGTTGTCTTCTCCTCTGCGTGAGCGTGATGAGTAAGAGAGAGAAGATAACTAGAAGATAGAAAAAGCTATCTCAGCATAAATCTCCTTGAAAACGTAATATTTAACTACTAGGTAATAAACCGCGCCTTTCGCGGAATGTGATTATTATTTTCGTTATTTTTTTAATAAAGAGATATTAATCTGTTTAATCTGGATATCGGTTTGGTTTTAGGTTGTTTTTTGGTTTTTAATCTCCTAAAATATAAATATCACTTTAAATCAGTATTTATTTGGTTTGTTCGGTTAAAATGTTTGATGTTTTTGGTTTTTTTTTCCTGTGATAATAAAAAAATACTATTATTTGTTTGTTTTCATGTTATGAATCTTACATAGTCGTGATATCGAACCAATGGTTTCATATTATAGTTTCTAAACGGATAATAGTTAAAAAATAATAGTTAAAAAAAGAAAAGAAAATTATTAAGACAAATCATTTTACTACAATTTGGTCGATAGTGAAAGAAGCATTAAGAAAAAGAATATTTTAACTTCTAAAAAAATTAGATATTTCAGTTGTGGTAAATACTTAGTTATAAGGTGCTCACGTCAATGTGCACATGTATGTATATGTAACAGTATATAAAGATGGTTAATAAATATATAAGGATACTGATAATTAATATTAAATGATATTTTTTTTCAAAATAATACATGAAAAATAAAATTCTTAAAATGAAATTATTTAAAAACAAAAATATTGTAAAATTTATATAAACTATAATATATAACTTATATATAATTCTTTAAATATATGTATATATATATACATATAACAGATCAAATTGGATATTCGTTCCTATAAATATTGATATTTGTGATTTACTTTTTTTACGGATATTGCATTTTATTATTTATTTGCTTCGTAGAGTAACGAATATCCGGATTTTTCGGTTTGAATCAAAACGGATAACGAATCGAATCAAAATTTATGAATAATTTGTCTAGCTCTATTCGTAAACAGTAAAAATAACGTAAAGAAGAACCATGCATGTGAGTTTTATATTAAAAAAAACGTAAAGTACATAGTGTGGACATATTTATGTAGAGTTTGGCTGAAAAGCTCTCTACATTACATGTGTCCATTTTAGTGTGAACACATTTATTACAATGCTTTTACACGTGACATGTGTCTAGTTTAGTGTGAACACATTTATTTCAATGCTTCTCCTTTAATATATAAAGGATTACAAATAGTATAAAAATTTAAGGTTAAATTTAGAGCTTTAAAATGTTTAATTTGAATTGTTAATAATTTTTTTGGTTATTTGAATTTTGTAGTTAAATATGACGGGTTCAACCAAATTTCGAACCGAAATCGAATTATTTTCCAAATTTTTAGATATTTATAACTATAAATTTTTTAGAACCGAAACGAATTTACAACTATTTAGTTAGATCCAAACCTCTAAAATTCGAAGGATCTAGATCCGATATGTAGAATGGTAAGTTTTTAACCTATTAAGGGTAGAGTAGTTTTGATGGAGGAGTGGCCAATTATAGATGAACTGAAATTCATATACCAAAAATGATATAAACCGAACTATATAATTTATTCTGTTCTTATCTATTCCTTTTGATATCAAAGTCGACATGGTAAGTAGTACCTGTAATTAGCGGTGGGCACTACGGTTATTTTCTCGGCTCGGTTCGGATTCGGTTCGGTCCCGTTAGTTCGGTTCTAGTATTTTTTCAACTGAAATAAACCATAGTTAGTTTGGTTTGGTTTAGTTTGGTTTGTGTTTGGTTCGGTTTATATTCAGTTACGTTTGTCTTCGGTTCGATTTGTTTTTTGGATCAATTTAATTAGGTTCTTCTTAGTTTAATTTTTTTATATGTTTTAAAACATAAATTATGTAATATAAAACTGAAACAAAAACCTTTAAAAAATTCACAAAAGTATATAAAAGTTAAAACAAATGAAAGTTAGCTAAAATTAAAAAATCAACATCATTAGTAATGTCTCTTATATCATTATTAAAACTTCTGCAATGAATCATCTTCCATATGACGCTACGAAGAAGAATTTTTGTTTTTAATAAAATTTGCTTTAGGTTTAGATTTAACATCCACGTTTACCTATGTAAGAATATAAAAATACATAGTTTTCTATTTTTTAAATAAAATATTTGATGGTTACATATTAGGTTAGAAGAATATATGTTAATGAATAAAAATGAAAAATATGTTTGGTATTAGAATTTTAGTATATTGATATTACTAATATTTTTAATTTAAATAATTACAAAAACACATCGGTTTCTCGGCCGAACCGAACCGAACCATTCGGGTTGGAAAAATCTTCAACCGAATGGTTTGAAATAGACTTTGGTTCGGTTTGGATCGGTTTGGTTGGTTCGGGTTTTTTGACCATCCCTACCTGTAATGCTTTTTATTAAACTGAGAGAGTGTTTGGAGTGAAATTAAAAGCATAAGTCTAAACCGATTGAAATTTAATTTGGTTTTGTGTAACCGAAAACGCAAGCCGAATATTTGTTTTCCATCTTGCAAAACCTCTGTTTCGCTAAGAAGGTTAGGTCTCTCTCTGGTGAATGAAAGAATAAATTACAGAGACTAGCGAAAGCCAATGGCAGAAAGAAGATTTGCTGTTGCTGCTCGGAAGCTGGAAACGAGAGAGAGAGACTCGGAGCATGGAAGAAGAGAGGAAAAGGAAAGCAATTCGATTACTTTAAGCTCTCTTTGCCTCCTAAGGCTCAATTCAATTCTCACGAATCAGAGACCCGATAAAAAAAAATGCCAGCTTCTGAAGGTAAATTGCATAAAGGAAGTCTCTCTTTCCATCTCAAAATCCGATTTTGGATTGGGATTTGAATTACCCATGTAGATCGTATCCATGGGTCTGACTTGATTCTCCGCTCTTTCGCAGATAGAAGAGGGAAATGGAAACGGCGGAGGCGAGGCGGGAGGAGACCTAAGCAAGAGGAGGAAGATATGGAGGAAGAAGACGAGGACAACAACAACAACGAGGAGATGGAGGATGCTGATAATAATGCCGATGAGCTTCACCAAAACGGAGGCGCAGCACCCGATCCGGGACGCGGTACTAGCGAGGTAGTTGAAGATAGCGGTGAGCGCATCTCTGGTTTCCCTTCTGTGGTGAGGCGCGTGGTGATACGCCCTCACGCGTATGTAACGGCTGTTGTGGCGGCTGAGAGGGGGTGTTTGATGGGGGAGATTAAAGGGCAGGGCTTGTTACTTCCTTCTCTGGAGAATATTTCGTATGGGCAGTTGCAGGCGTTGTCTAGTGTACCTGCTGATTCTTTGTTACTGGATCCTGAGAGGAGTGATGGAGTGTCTTCGGGTTGTGTTATCTCTCCACCCTCTATTATGGAAGGCGAAGGTGTTGTTAAACGGTTTGGGGATAAAGTTCATGTCTTGCCTATGCATTCAGGTTCGTTTCTACTAAATTGAAGACATTTTGAAGATATCTCAAAGGGCTTTATTAGGGTTTATGTTATTTTGTCTTTGAGCAGTCCTATGTGTCTTGTGTTGCACTTTGATCGATTACGCAAAGTGATGTGCGTCTAAATTTTACTTGGGCTTTATTCATGTAGCCTTGTGGCTAAAATGTATCATTATTTCCCTCACAATCATTTTGTTTATATTTAAGCAGATTGGTTTGCACCAAACACAGTGGATCGGCTTGAAAGGCAAGTGTTGCCACAGTACTTCTGTGGAAAATCGCCAAACCATACACCAGAAAGTTATATGCGATTCAGGAACGCCGTTGTTTCGAAATATATGGATAACCCTGAGAAGGCACTGACGATTTCTGATTGCCAAGGATTGGTAAATGGTGTTGACACTGAAGATCTTGCACGAGTTTTCCGTTTTCTTGATCACTGGGGAATAATCAATTACTGTGCCGCTCCCCAGTGTCATCCTGGGCCTTCTAGGGATGTGTCTGATGTTAGGGAAGATGCAAATGGTGAGGTCCATGTGCCGTCTGCTGCTTTGACATCTATTGATAGTTTGATCAGATTTGATAAGCCCATCTGTAGACACAAGGCAGATGAAGTCAGTTCATCCTTGCCATGTTCGGATGTTGACCTCCCTGACTTAGACATCAGGATTCGTGAACACCTATGCGAGAACCACTGCAACCATTGTTCTAGACCGCTTCCAACTGTGTACTTCCAATCACAAAAGAAGGTTCTTATCCTACTTCTTCTACCTACTCTTCTTTGTATTTCATTACCTGATATAATAGACTCACATTCCTCTTATCTTGCTTACTGTTTGCTGATATTAGACCGCTTCAGACTAAAGGGACATTTTCTCTACTTTTCAGGAGGATGTACTCTTATGCTCTGATTGTTTTCACAATGCAAGATTTGTGGTTGGGCATTCTTGTATTGACTTTGTAAGAGTGGATAAAAGCAAAGATTACAGGGATCAAGATGGAGAGAATTGGAGTGATCAAGAAACTCTCTTGCTTCTTGAAGCTGTGGAGCTCTACAATGAAAACTGGGTTCAGATTGCGGACCATGTCGGTTCCAAATCAAAAGCTCAGTGTATTCTTCATTTTCTTCGGTTACCTGTGGAGGATGGTCTTTTGGATAATGTTGAGCTTCCAGGTGTTACTGATCCGGCAAACCCTACAAATGGATATGATCACAGAGGAAGAGATTCAAATGGGGCTTTACCTGGTGATTCTATTTACTTCATCTCAAACTGTAAATTATTGGCCGTGGTTATGTTCTTCGACATGCCATACTCATAGTCGACTTGCTTTTGCAGGATCTTCTGAGCAAGATTCTGACACTGAGATCAATCTTCCTTTTGTCAAGTCTCCGAATCCTGTTATGGCACTGGTTTGTGATTTTTATCCGCTGCAAAATTCATATACGCTTCTCACCGAGATGCTGTGCTATCAATCCTGTTAACTGTGAGTCTGTTGTGATGATCCTGATACATTTTTAGGTTGCATTTTTGGCATCAGCTGTTGGACCTAGAGTTGCTGCGTCCTGTGCCCATGAGTGCCTCACGGTCCTATCTGCCGACTATAGGTTAGTGTATCTCGTGTTCACTATCCATTCTCTAAGTCTTTTTGGTAGGTTTCATTCAATTTCTCTTTTTATACATCTTATGGACTATGCTGAAACTTTTCAATCTATCAAGGTTGGAATCTAATGGCTTGCAAGGAAAAGAACCCAGCTTGCAGCACCAAGATGGTATGCTTGATTGTTCTCTTTACAGTAATTTTTTTTGGCTCCTTTGTTTAATTGTCAATACTAATCTCTTTGATGGTAAAAGATAACTCGGGAACACAGAAAACATCCTGCCAAAACGGAGCAGAAGCACCGACGCCACTGCCACAGGACAAGGTTATGGCTGCATTTAGAGCCGGTCTATCAGCTGCATCGACAAAAGCAAAATTGTTTGCTGATCATGAGGAACGTGAAATCCAAAGACTTTCTGCAAATATTGTAAATCACCAGGTATGTAGCAGAACATAGTTGCTGTTGATAATTTGTATGGTTGATTTGTTTTGTTTTGTCGATAGTGTTTTGCTGATATGAGTAAAAAACTTTTAAATCATCCCACAGTTGAAGAGGATGGAGCTGAAGCTAAAGCAGTTTGCAGAAATAGAAACGTTGTTGATGAAAGAATGCGAACAAGTAGAGAAAACCCGTCAGAGATTTGCTGCAGAACGAGCACGTATGCTCTCTTCAAGATATGGATCAGCTGGAGGAATCACACCACAGGCTAATAGTAGTAATCTCCAAGGCATGTCTCTATCCACAGGTGGTGGTAACAACATCAATACTCTCCTGCAGCAACAACTACAACAACAGCAAGTTTCAGCTGGCTCTTCTCAACCAAGCATGATCCCAGGGTTTAGCAACAACCCACAAGTTCATGCGCAGATGCAGTTCATGGCACGCCAACAACAACAACAACAAGCCTTCTCATTTGGGCCGAGATTGCCTCTCAATGCGATACAGACCAGTGCAGGATCAACGGCTTCGCCGAATGTCATGTTTGGCAACAACCAACTCAATAACCCTGCAGGTGGAGCAGCAGCTTCCATCAACCAATCTTCGTTTAGCAACCCGATGGTTAGGTCTTCCACGGGTTCTGGATCCGGGTCCGGCTTAGGCTTGAACTAAGACCCCATATCTTTAGCTTACTTAGCCTATCAGTTTCCAAAATTATTTTGAGCCAAGTTATTTGCTTTGAGACCTTAGTGTTGTTATAAGTTAGTGTCTGCATGTAGGTATCAGAACTTTCTGGAATCATCATTGTGAATCAAAATTATGTTTCTATCTATCATCATCAGACTCTTTCTCTACTTGGTCATATCATCAAAATTATAAAAGCTGCCATTTGTCTTTTTTGTCACATTTATTAATACTAGCTTGACAAGTGCCATTGTGACAATCAAGACGCAGTACTGGTCATCCCCGATGGAATCACAACTATTTGTATCATAAGATTCGACTGTCAAGCTAAGAGGGACAGGACAACACACTACATTCTGTACTAACTATATATACAATTGAATGCTGGAAAATCAGGCCATGTAATGTTCAAGTTTGATTATATATTGTGTTTTTGAATTAAAAGGAATGTTATGAGGACATTGAAAAAACAGAAAGAAAAGAAGATTTTGGGTGGAATCGAAGAAGAAAAATAGATTGAAGCAGATTAAGAGAAGAGAAATCTAAAAACGAAAGAAGATCGTATCGACAGAGAATTGAAGAACCTCCAAAAGATATAAAAAAAAAAGGAAGAGAACCAAAAAATAAAACAGATTCAAGTTAAAATGAGAAATGCACGTCTACAATTAATTAGATGTGTTTTGATTTAATTGTTTATATCAATTTTAATTTAAAATAAATTAAAATAGTGAGGAGTATACGATCACTTTTTGTGCAGCTGAGACTATATAAACAACTGATATGTAATTGTACCAATTGTTGAAACTCCCAAAAAAAAATTCAATATATTCTTAATTAATTAATTTTTACTTTTATTTATTTTTAATTTCAAACTAAAAACTCAATCTAAACAAGTATATCTATTTATGAACTATTACATTAATATTTTAAACATAATATGCATACGTTGTTGCTTTTATGAGATCTCTTGTTCATCGTTAAAGACTTTAATTACTTTGTTCACTCACCTTGTTGTTGCTTTTATGAGATATTTTGTTCATCTTGTTTGAATTAAAAGGGTGGGTGATCATCGGCGGGTCGTTGAACTCTGGATCTGGCTTACCAATCAGAAACAGTCTCCCTTAAGCTGATCCACGTTTTCAGTGGAAGAAAATTTACGCTCCCTAGCATCCCGGAAGGCCAAAGAGTCGTTGCCTCTACCATGGACATGGATCCAACTGAAGACCAAGCGACCATCTACTTACTCTCAGGGCAAGACAGTGACATGTAACTCCTCACCCTTCAAAAGGAAGATGCATATTGGGAGATAACCAGCTTCGGTTTGGACTTCAACCCTAGGTTCGTTGATGACTTGTTTCTGGTTGATGGCTTGTTGATTGCTACCGATGGAGAGTATAAAGGTGAGTTCAATCTGGAGCAGCCTTGCCTTTCTGTGCCTAGACACCACATTGGTGGAGGAGGCGTTGATAAGCTCACGAAGACACGGCTAAAGCTGGCGAGAACCCTCCTGAAACATACTTGCAGAAAAGGAAAGACAAAGCTTGTGGGGTCTGTGATGAATGGACAGAGACTTCCTACACAGACTTTCCGATTTGGTTCCGGAAAGGAAGTAATTGCATGCTGGGTTACAAGCTCCAAGCTGAATGAATGAAGATATAACATGGTGAGATGTGATACCAAGTTCTAGATTGTCTTTGAATACTTTTGATTTTATTTTTTTTTTTGCTTTTGAGAACCGTAGTAGTGGTGTTGTTATGAGTGAAGTGTCTGCATATAGGTATCATATCTTTCTGGAATCATCATTGTGAATCAAAAACAGTTACAAAAATATGTTCTCGTCAAACTTTTTCTCTACTTGGTCTTTGGCCATATCATCAAACAGTTACAGATTCAACACAAGCAAAACAATAATGAAAATCTAAGATGCAGAGCTTTGACGTTGTGGAGGTCATTGCTTTAGAAGTCTTGAGCCATTTCTGAGAGTGCACGAATTGTATTGCTTGCCACGTCCAAAAGCTGCAGATATTCATCCGCACCATCTACAAGTCGCTGCATATATGCATTGAAAAGATGATACACGCTTTAAGTTAGACTGAAACATATCTAAAAGATCCATATGACAATGAAAGATGTGAACTTGACTTAAAATGCTGGTCACTATTTTCACACGAGTCTTTTAACTAACTTCTTAGAAGGAAGGAAACGAGAGTCCCGCAGAGCAGAAGTCTCACCTTATCTGTTTCAGCTAGACATTTGCAGATCTTAGCCTTTTGATTGTCTGTTATGTCATCACCAGCCTCAACAATTATATGAAATAACTGAAAGGAGACTTGTATTAGTCGTGGTTATAATCACAATTGCGAGACTTAAACGTACAACAAATTAAAGAAAAAAAGAAATAGAAAACCTGATTGGTGATTTGAGATGCAGGATATCCTTCTGCAACTATGTTGTCCACTTCCTTGTTTGCAATATCGAAATCACCACTTTTGCATGCAGTAAAAAATCTCCCGACTACCTCCAGAGGAACTACCTGAAAGGTTCAGAAGACATCCAAAATTAACTCTCTGACTGAGTTTTAAACTTGCGCAAAAGTGGATTATCTTCAGCCTTACCCCAGACACATCGAGTAAATCTTTAGAAGTTATTGTTGATCCAAACAACCGAGCACCACTCTGTAATATTCAAGAAGAAAAACTGGATCAAATTCAACAACCACAGTCAATTTCGTCCAGTAACTATATTTCACAGACAGTTTCTAAATTAACCTGCAGATACGTGATGGCCCTACGGAGATCACCTTGTGATATGGAGCTCAATGTTGAAAGAGCCTACACGGAAAGTAGCTAGTATAAGCAGTTTCCACAAAGACTAAATAAAAGAAAGGCAAACCTTAAAGCATATGTGCACACCTCTCCACCAAGGTTGAGACCTTCTTCATTACAAATATGCATTATACGGTTACTCATGACTTCTTCAGAAAGTGGTTTGAACCTGAACTTTGCACATCTTGAAGCAAGGGGCTCAATGATCCTTGAGAGAAAGAAATGAAAGTTATCAAAATCGGTGAGTCAATAGTTCCGCGTTCTAAACAAAAGGTTCTTCATTATGAATAAGTAAAAAGGTTTCTACTAGCAGCTCAATCATAAGACTTAAGTCTATAGACGAAAGCAACCTGATAGATTCCATAACTCTTATTATCGGAAAAGGAAGAACAGAGGAGGCTTGGGTGAGAGTGGTGACGTGGAAGAGGCCGTTGGAGGGAAATATTTGAATTAAGTGAGTTGGCAGAGACTTGGAGAGAACTGGAGGGTTTGAAGAATAAAGAAAGGCAATGACTCTAGTGGAGAGGGAGGCTTTGCCGTTACGATCGTTTGAAGCTCGAGTTTGTCTAAATGGAGCTGAAACTTTATTTTCTGTTTTTATGCTTGATGTTTTAGTTGAAAGACGCTGTGAGTTTTCTCTCTCGATCGCTATGAGATCGATGAATACTATCACTATCGTCATGAGATCGTGATTGTATTTGTACTTCAAGCTTTTGGATTTCAATAAACACAGTTTTACAAAGTTATAGAGTTTGGGATTGCCTAAATCTATCATTGGTGCGGTGCAAAGTTCGAATACGAAGCTTCGAATGTCGACTAGTGGTTCGCCGATGCAGTCGATCTACGAGGAGGATCTGGATGAGGTGACTTCATCGTTGAAGGGACAAGTGAAGTTTCTGATGGGCGCATTTAGTCGTTTAAACGAGTCGCAAGCGGAGACGAACTCGACGGTGACGACGATGGAAGGAAAGATGTCTTTGATGGAGTCGGCGATGACGAATCTGACTTCCGCGGTTCATGCGATGATGAAAAGTGCAGGGAAGAAGCCGGTTCAGGAGGTGGATCAGTTCTCGGATTCGTCAAATCAGACATCTCAGGTACATCGACCTAATGTGGAGAATAATCGTAGCGTTTCGATGGGGTATCGAGTTGAGGAGTTGAATTTGGAGAATCATGCGAGTATGCTGAAGAAGGTTGAGATGCCGTTCTGTGATGGATCGAAGATTTCAGAGTGGATTGTTGATATCGAGTATTTTTACACACTGGGGCGTTATCGTGATGATGCCAAACTGGATCTCGTTCCTTTGTGTTTACAGGGAGCTCTAAAGAAGTGGTATGCGTGGGTGATGCGTCGTGGTGGTTTCCAAAATTGGAGGGATTTCATTAATCAAATACTGGTGCGGTTTTCGGAATCTATTGATGAAGAACCAGCCACTAGATTATTTGCTATCAAGCAGACATGGACTGTGGCTGACTATGTCTCCGAGTTCGAGGAGTTATCTGCACAGGTTCCTGGTTTGCAGGATCGCCATTTGGAACAGATTTTTTATAATGGTTTGTCGTTGGAAATGAAGGAGGTCATCAGGATGAAGGATCCTCAGGGGCTTTCTAATTACATCGCAGCCGTTTTACGCATGGAGTCAAGTGCTTTTTGTAAAGTTGTTGGTGATGCTAAAGGCCTTGATGATCGTCCAAACACTAAGAAACAGAGTGGGGGGGCAGAGTTCAAGGAGGTAGTTTGGGGAGAAGTGCTGAGAAGATACGTGGTGATGCGGGTGTGTTGAAGGAGAATGGACCTCCGCAGAGGGCGTTGCAGAGGGCTCGTCAGCGCTATACTGATGCTGAATTGGATGCTTTGAGGAGGGACAAACTCTGTTTTACGTGTAAGGCTCCGTGTCTAGAACTCACGATTGTCCTAACAAGGAGATGCGCGTCTTAACAGTGATTAATGGATGTGAAATGGAAGTGTTGGGACAACCGGATTATGAACTGGAAGAGATCATTTTGGGGGGAGAGCAGCAGCTGATGACTTTATCTTTCAACTCATTTGTTGGTTTAGAGTCTCCTAAAACCACAAAGCTGCGAGGTAAAATCAGTCAGTGTGATGTTATTGTGATGATTGATAGTGGGGCGTCGCATAATTTCATTTCTCCAGACGTTGTGAGTAAGCTCCGGTTAACTGTGGGGGAGGATCGTAGCTTGGATGTGTTACTGGGAAATGGGGTCACAATCAAGGCTCATGGAGTATGTCAAGCTCTGCCTTTTCAGTTGGGAGATACGAAATTCACTTCAGATTTCATAGCTCTTGAATTGGGTAAGGTGGATGTCATTTTGGGGATCCAGTGGTTGGAAACTTTGGGGAAGTGTGAGGTAGATTGGAAGGAGCAAATTCTTTATTTTGCTTATGAAGGACAGTGGGTAACGTTGCAGGGAGATAGGTCGTTGCATTGTTCCTCGCTGTCTCTCAAGTCGTTGAAAGCATGTTCTAAGAAGTTGTAGTTTGGTAGTGAAGTGTCCCTAGCCTCGACGACAGTGTCATCTACCTTGCCGGTCTTGGTAGCACCTATTAATGCGTTGTTGGCTCGTTACTCTGATGTTTTTCCCATTCCAGTGGGGCTGCCACCATTACGGGGAAAAGAACATTCTATCACGCTTGTTCCTGGAGTGTATGCGGTGTCGGTACGACCTTATAGATACCCTCATGCGAGTAAAGTTGTTATCGAGGAAATGGTGAGTGTGATGCTTGCCATAGGAGTAATACGGCCAAGCACAAGCCCGTTTTCGAGCCCGGTGCTGTTAGTGAAGAAGAAAGACGGATCTCATCGGTTTTCTGTGGATTATCGAGCTCTAAACCGCGCAACTGTTCCTGACACGTATCATATTCCTGTCATTGATCAGTTACTTGATGAGTTGAATGGAGCGGCTGTCTTTTCTAAACTGGATCTCCGATCCGGGTATCATCAAATTCGGATGGTGGATGTTGATATCGAGAAGACTGCTTTTAGAACAGTGGAAGGTCATTACGAGTTCCTTGTTATGCCATTTGGCCTCACAAATGCACTTGCTACTTTTCAGGCGTTGATGAATCAGATCTTTAAACCATTTCTTCGCCGGTTTGTATTGGTGTTCTTTGACGATATTTTGATCTACAGTCCCACTTGGTCTCAACATTTGGAGCATTTGGCGGTAGTTATGGAGGTGTTAAAGGAGTCAGAATCTTTTTGCTAACCACAAGTGTTCATTTAGGGTTGGTCAGATGGAGTATTTGGGTCATTTGATCTCTATTAATGGCGTAGCTACGGATGGAGTTAAGACAGAAGCGATGAATTGTTGGCCAATTCCGAAGACTGTGAAGCAATTGCGAGGTTTTCCTGGATTGACAGGGTACTATCGGAGGTTTGTGCGTGACTATGGCGTGTTAGCTAAACCATGGACAACCTTGTTGAAGAAAGATCAGTTTAACTGGTGTTTGGCTGCTCAAACAGCCTTTGAGAAATTGAAGTTTGCAATGGTTCATACTCCGGTTTTGGCTATACCAGATTTCGAAAAGACTTTCATAGTGGAGACTGATGCTTCAGGGTTCGGTTTGGGAGCGGTATTGATGCAAGGCAAGAACCCTATTGCTTTCTTCAGTCACGCATTGACTCCACACGAACAGTTGAAGCCGGCTTATGAGAGAGAGTTGATGGCAATAGTGATGGCAGTAAGGAAGTGGAAGCATTACCTGATTGGGAGGAGGTTTCAGGTGCACACTGATCAACGGAGTTTGAAGTATTTGCTTGAACAAAATGAGGTTAATTTGGAGTATCAACGGTGGCTCACTCGGTTGTTGGGTTTTGATTTCGAAATATTTTACAAACTGGGGTGTGAAAATAAGGCTGCCGATGGACTTTCGAGGAGTATGGCGGTGTCTTCTTTGTTGTTGTCATTAACGGTACCTACTGCTTTACAATGGGAGGACCTTTTTGCGGAGATTGCGGAGGATGAGGGGATCAAGTCAGTATTGTTACAACTCACAGCTGGTACTTTACAGTCTAAGAAGTATTCTGTTGTGGATGGGAAGCTTTGGTATAAGCAACGCTTGGTCATCCCAAAAGCATCTCGGTTCATTCCATTGATCTTGCAGGAGTCGCATGATAGCAAATGTGGGGCTCACTCAGGGGTTCTCAAGACGCTTAAGAGAGTTCAGAGTTCTTTTCACTGGGAAGGGATGCGCAAGGTGATCCAAGATTATGTAGCGGATTGTGTGATTTGTCAGACACATAAGCACTCAACGTTGGCTCCAGCGGGATTGTTACAACCGCTGCCTATTCCGGAGAAGGTGTGGGAAGATATAAACATGGATTTCATAGAAGGCTTACCTACTTCTAATGGTGTTAACGTTATACTCGTGGTGATCGACCGCCTTAGTAAGTATGCACATTTCATAAGCTTAAAACACTTGTTCTCTTCTTTGGACGTGGTGAATCAGTTTGTGAATGAGATAGTGCGTCTCCATGGTTTTCCTCTGACAGAGACCGTATCTTTCTCAGCTCGTTTTGGAAAGATGTTTTCAAGCTTGCGGGTACTCAGTTGAAGTTCAGTACGGCGTTTCATCCTCAAACTGATGGGCAATCGGAGGTCTTGAACCGTTGCTTGGAGACATATTTGCGGTGTTTTTCTTCTTCTCATCCGCGCACTTGGCAGAAGTGTTTGAGTTGGGCTGAGCTGTGGTATAATACGACGTATCATAAGTCTTTGAAGACCACGCCTTTTTAAGTGGTGTATGGCCGCGAGCGTCCACCGATTTTACGATATGAGATGGGTTCAACCAAGAATTTCGAGTTGGAGCAGTCATTAAGGGAGAGGGATACAATGTTGGATCAACTGAAGCAGAACTTACTTCATGCGCAACAGCGAATGAAGGACCAAGCTGATAAACACAGGAGAGATATTGAGTTTGAGGTGGGTGATTCGGTTTTCTTGAAGCTTAAACCGTATCGTCAGCACACAGTGGTTCGTAGGTTTTGTCAGAAGCTCGCTGCCAAATTCTATGGACCATATCAGGTGTTGGAACGCATTGGCCAAACTGCTTACAAGCTCATGCTTCCGGAGGGTCTAAAATTCACCCCGTTTTTCACGTCTCTCAACTTAAGAAGGCATTGGGAGCTCATGATCAATGCCAAACACAGCCACCTGTGTGCATTACGGATGTGGGCTTAGAGTTTGAACCAGAGGAGGTATTGGAGAAACGCTATAATGAGAAAGGCGGATTGGAGTTGCTTGTGAAATGGCGTAATAAGCCAAGTTTGGAGAATTCTTGGATGTCGTCGAGGGAGTTTGTAGGGAGTTTTCCACATTATAAGCTTGAGAACAAGCTTAATTTTGTTGGGGGGGGGGGGGAGTATTGATAGATTTCATAACTCTTATTATCGGAAAAGGAAGAACAGAGGAGGCTTGGGTGAGAGTGGTGACGTGGAAGAGGCCGTTGGAGGGAAAGATTCGAATTAAGTGAGTTGGCAGAAACTTGGAAGGTTTGAAGAATAAAGAAAGGCAAAGACTAGTGGAGAGGGAGACTTTGCCGTTACGATCGTTTGAAGCTCGAGTTTGTTTAAATGGAGCTGAAACTTTATTTTCTGTTTTTATGCTTGATGTTGTAGTTGAAAGACGCTATGAGTCTTCTCTCTCGATCGCTATGAGATCGATGAATACTATCACTATCGTCATGAGATCGTGATTGTATTTGTACTTCAAGCTTTTGGATTTCAATAAACACAGTTTTACAAAGTTATAGAGTTTGGGATTGCCTAAATCTATCACAACCATAATAAAAGATTATTACCTGCTGATATAGTTACATATGAAAAAGAATCTTGTGACTTTGGAGTAAGTTTCCATTGTGCGCCTCAAGGCGTTCTACACAACCAATAACATAGTTCATGTTATACGCATTTTTCAAAGTAGAAAATGTGGTAGTAAATAATGTTCAGCGTACCTGAGCATCTTCGGTCATAGAATCAGCCTCATCGAGAATAATGATCTTAAATGATGGGCAAGGATAACCGCTGAAATATAATATAATGGTCTTAAGATGAAATGCACACTACACACAGAAACATAAAAGAGAAACTAGCCAGAAAAAAGGAAACTTGACAATATCCAAAACAAAAAAAAAGGAAGGTTAACGCATACCCTGGACGGTTGTTGGAGCCAACAGCAACAGCAGCGAAATCCTTGATCTTAGTGCGAACAACATTAATCCCTCTGTCGTCACTAGCATTCAGCTCCAACACCCTAGACTTGTACAACTCAGGTCTGTAAAAGAAAAAAAGAAATCTTTAGCTAGATCACCTATCACAGCTGCAAATTTTAGCTTGTAATCACAGCACAATGAAAAGCAATCAAATGACACTCTGATTAAATCAAACCTCAAAAGAAGCTTAAACTTAACTCTTTTTTTTTGAGACGGCCATGGAACAAAAACACGACAACTTAGCTTCAAAGAGGATTAAAACTTCCAAATTCAAAACCTAAACACTGACATATCATTATGCGGATGCTGAGATAATTCACTCTCTGACTGTGTGATTGCATGCATTATTGTTGTACACCAAGTTTTCACATTAGGTAGCTAGACAGTATATTAGGGGTCACAAGATCTCTCGTACAATCAAATAAATATACATTAAATCAGAGTTTGAGATTTAGAGAAGTTTAATACCCAAATAGCTGGTGGGCGATGGCAAGTGCAGTAGTGGTCTTTCCGGTTCCTGGCGGTCCGTAAAAGAGCATGTGCGGACACTGCAAACCACAAAATTAAATAAAAACCCAGACTTGAGATCCCAGTTCGACCATCTTGGGTTTTGTAAGCAATCGAGATTATTAGCAAAGGCGGTTTCTGTGAGATTACGTTAGCAGTCTCGAGAGTGTTGGTGAGGACACGAACCACCTCCTCCTGATGCGCCACGTCCTTCACCTGCCTCGGCCGGCTTTAACCCCCAAAATCGAAAACACAACAAAAGAGTTAAAACCCGATACGAGTTCCATAAACAAACAGCAAGGCAAAATCGTACTATTTCTCAACCCATGGCTGTGTGCTGCTCTCTAGAACTGGCGCCATTCCTCACTCTTTCCCTCCTTTGCAATAATAAAGCTTACCGGCGCTGCCACTGAGAGACTTCTCTTGTATGGCGTTTTCCCGCTCCCGCCTTACACCCTCGAACCGAATTAGACGGTTAGACTGTTGAACCAAATAAGCAGTTTTTTTTTTTGTTTTCAATTCTGATTAGTCTCTGGACATATATCACTCTAATTAGTTCATTCAGATGGTGGAAACCAAATTCCCGGATATGCAATTCCTGTTTCCAAACATTCACTGAAAACTATTTATTTGTCTCTGGACATATATACTCTAATTAGTTTATTTTTAATTTTTCAAACGGGTCATGCGGGATTACGTGGACCCGCATTTTTTTTCTTCATTTCTTATTTTACATGAAAAAATGAGAAAAAGAGTGAGAAGAAAGCGATTTTTGTGGCTTTTCTCCTAGAAAACATAATGAGTTCCGGCGATGATGCATGATTCGAGCTTCGGTGATGATGATTCGAGCTCCGGCGATGACGACTCCAGCGATGACGATTCGAGCTCTGGTGGTGTTTTGATTTGGTTTTCTCTTTTTATTACACAACTATGAATTGTTTTATTACAATGTGATATTTCTTGTTTAAGTTGATTGGTTTCGTTTTCAAGTACTGTGAAGTGGTGTTTTTCTTAAATTAAATTTGGTTACAATGGTGTTGTTTAGAAGAAAAGTTAGTTGTATATCACGTCACTTGTATAATTTGGCAAAGTGATTCACGATTTTTTTTTGCAGTCCAAATAATTAAAAAGAGAGATGGTTTGATGAAGAGTTGAAGACATACAACACTTGAGCCAAATTATTACAAAGACAACAACTCAATCAAAATCAAACTCAACAAAAGTTTATGCTGATAACAACAGAAGGCTTTTAACTCAAGAACGCAAGCACAAACGGAGCTTTGTAGCATTGATTTTGATAATGCTTTGGGGAAGCTTAATGAGCTCTCTTCAACTCTCTTACACAACTTTTCTACCTGAACATTCATGAAAAAAACTGTAGTAGGTGGTTTGATAAGGAGGCGTCCCGCGGGACGGCCTGCGAAGGCTTATATATTATGCGGTACGGGTTTGGGCCGGCATTTTGAAGACCCCAGTCCGCGCGGGACAGGCCCGCTGTAACCCGCTCAACGACTAACCCGCCTTGGTACGGGACGGAACGGGATGGATAAGTAATTTATAAAAACCTTTACAAATCTTCCTTTATTGGATACTAGTGGTTGGTCCGCCCTACGGGCGGGGAAGTTTATATATGAAAATATATATTAATTTTATAAAAAAATTTGAAAGTTTACTTTAAAATAAAATAATAAATATAATATTTTAAAAAAATATCAAATTGTATTTATTAATATTTTTTTGTTTGAGTTGAAAAAACCTCTACCTTTTTTTGGTTATAGAAAAAAAATTATGAAAATGTAATGATTTATATTTCTTATTTTATTTCTATTTCACTTTGATATAGTTGAAGAAAATCTAAAGTAAGAATAACATTTAAAAAACAAATTCTAAGAGTATAATTATAATACTATTACAATTAATTATTGTCTCCCGATTATAAATTAATCCACTTCCAAGCTAAATCAATTGAAAATATAATGTAATGTAATAAAATTATAAAAAGTTATATTTTAATGTAATATATAAATAGTTTCAATAATTTCACAAATAACAATTGATCTATATTATTTAACAACAAAATGATGTTTTAAAACAAACCAAACCAGAACCAAAGTGGACCCAAAATTTATTAGTCAGTTTCTACTATTGTTGTCCAACCGGAACAAAAACATTAACAGACAAACTGAAATTCATAAATAGTCAGTTTCATTGTTCATTGTCTAAACGCAACATGAAACACTTTGGTTGCCTCTATACCATTTGGTTTTCGGTTCGATTCTGGTTTTTGTTGGTTTTCCGGTTCTAAAGATATAGGTTACCGTTCGGTTATTTATGAATTTCACTTTCGCTATTTTGGTTTTTGTTCCAGTTTGGATAACAATAGTAGAAACTGAATAATAAATTTTGGGTCCACTTTGGTTCTGGTTTGGTTTGTTTTTCGATTCTTGTTTATATACCTAGACCTAGTTGCTTTAAGCTTTTACACAAACACACAAAAGAGACTATTTGAAAATAAATATCTAGAAAGTATAACAATAATCTGTATGCAATGGGTATAAAAAAGAAATGCGGGCTTTCCTCCCTCATGAACTAACAATACTACAGTAACTTAAAGACTCTTCTTTTGGAATAGATGGATCTGGTCCCCCTCAAGTACTTCAAGCATTACCCAAAAGAGTAAACATCAGACTTCTCAGTCAATTGTTATCTTGTACTGGTCTGGATCAAGATAATGAATCTTCTATACCGTCGTACTCACACGAGTCTGGTCAAGATCTGGACGTCTTAAACAATCCAAATTCTGAAACTTTGTCCATGAAATTCTCATCGAAGAGAATGTTGTCAGACTTCATATTGCGGTGGATGATACCTCTTGCGGAATCTGTATGGATATAGTGCAGGCCTCTAGCTGCACCAAGACATATCTCAAGCTTCTGTCTCCAGCTCAACCTTGGGCGATCCAAGTCATGCACAATGGTCCTTTTATTGTTCTCACTGCAATGCCCGATTAAAGAAACCAAATGCATGTGTATGAACTGGGACAACATTTCGATCACTGTCCTGAATTTATTGATGTAAAGCTATAGCTGGTTAGTATATGTATTTGAAAAAAAACATTACCGTCTGTGGTTGAAGATTCTTACGGTCCAATCAGATTGATTGCTTCTGGTGGTAGACATTTTAATTAAAAAAGCCTACTTTCCTCGTTTGCCTTTTATCTCAAGGACCTCCTGCACTCAAAAACAGAGAACAGTTCGATTCAATTAATTTTTAACACATTGAGTCATTCGTTAATGCAAAAGTGAAACTTTTTGTGGAAGTAATTCTTGATTGTATTACTGATGAAGCGCTTAGGTGCTTAATTTCATTTCCCCACGTGCCTGATTCTCGATACCACATCATCATCCCACCTGAAAAAAAGAGGAAACTTAAAAGATTAATATGTGCCTCCAAAAATTCATATAATTCAGAGACTCATGAAGAAACAAGACTTCAAAAGATGCTAGCCTTCTTTTGACACTAAACACAGTTGGAGTGTTGTCAAGCAGTGGGTTTCCTTTGGGAAGTTCCTCTTCTTTGGCGTTTAGCTCTTCATTTGTTGCTGCTTTTCCTGGAAAAATGTAAATAATAAATATTAAGATACAACTTTCATTATGTCAATGTGTTTAGAAAAAACTAACGTAATCATTTTGTTATAATTATAATCTGAAATCATCTCACAGACAAGAACACATACCTTCCTGAGCCTCTTTATTTATTTATCTGGTTTAGTTCAGCCATAAGAGATCCAATCTCACCCTCATCATCGTCACTTTCTTTATATCTAAGAAAGACAACCAGATCGTAAGATAACTCAAAGGAAATTGCGAGTCTCAGTTGATATAAGTCATCAAAACTCTCGAAAAGGATAACACTGAAGCAATTGCATATTCCCAAACCAGGGCTCTGAGGAAAAGCATTAAATCTCAAGTAAAGAATCTTTAGAAGTCTAAAGCACAAAAGATGAACTGCAATAGGAAGGAAAGAATGGAAAATAGGTACCTATCATCCTCATCAGAATCATCTTCAGAGTCTCTTTTAGAGCTTAAAAGCAGGATATCAATGTTAGAATTTAGAAAACATATAATCAAACTACATGTATTCTGTGACATATAATCAAATAAAAAAGTGAATTTCTCTAACCTTCGAGTAATAGCTGATTCCCTCTCCTGTAGTAGCTTTCATCTAATGACAAAAAAAAAACACATTAGTGAAACGAAGGAAGAATCTTTACAAAATCATATTGAAAAAAGGCTTGAAATTTATCGTCTCATTCACCACAGTGAGATTTTTCTTTGGAAGAAAAGTTTCTCTTCTTACGCTCTTCAAGTCATCACGAAGTTTCTTCTTCTGTAGAACGTCAAGAACGGACCTCGGCGGTGTTTGAGCAACGGCCTGCTTTCAGATTTGCGAGAAGAACGTAGGAAGTCGACATAGTGGGCGGTGATGCTTGGCAGAGTATAATCTTTGAGAAATCTTAGCGGTGGAGCTGTTCATGGCATCTAACGGAGACATTTATAGTCTGAATTCGTACCAAACTCAGACATGCATCGCTTACCTTCGTCGCCAATTAGAATAAATAAATGAGGCGGAGTGAGAGGAGGGGTGTGATGGTGTTAAATGCTCATTTTAATGGTGGACTTAAAAAACGAATCCGTTACCCAGAATTTTCATCGGATTGAAGGGAAGCGAAAGGATTAGGGCGTCTCAGTCGAGAATCATAAAAACTTAGTCAAATACGGGCCCACACATCTGATACTTATAAAGACGAAATTAAAATAAAAGCCCATTCACCGAGAGACGGAAATTTTAGGAGTCGAAGGTTTAGATGCAACGTGGCACAAAACGCCCACCCCTGAAGAATGACGTGGAGTGATAAGGTGAGAGAAAACTATGTTTTATTATTATAGATAACATTTGTAGAGATACCACTAAATCACCTCTTATTGGAAAATATGGATTTCAAGATTCATCAAAAGTTATTTTGAATTGTTAAAAAATAGCATTTAGCTTCAAATTCGATAGAAAAGAATACCACCTAAAAGATGAACTTTGAAAAAAAAAAGAATAAAACTTAGGTTCATCCCGTATGATGAACCTTTAAACTCACTCCACTCTTAATCACCAATTAAAATGTCATATAGATTATTAATTAAAAAATATTAAATTAAATAAAAAATAGCTAAAAAAATAAAAATGCTAGCGAAACCCTAAACTCTAAATCTTAAATTCTAAACCCTATACCCTAAATTCTAAATCCAAATCCAAATCTCTAAATCCAAACCCTATACCCTATACCCTAAACCCTAAATCTATATCCTAAACCCAAATTATATACCTTAAACCCAAAAAATATACCATAAACTCAAGTCTTAGACCCTAAACTCAAACCGTAAACCCTATACCATAAACTCAAGTCTTAGACCCTAAACTCAAACCGTAAACCTTAACCCAAACCCTATAGCATTTAAATTTGGGGTTTTACTTTTTGTAGCTATTTTTTTATTTCATTTAATGTTTTTAAATTAATAATACATGTGTAACTTTGATTTGTTCCGAAAGGGTGATGTGAATTTAAAGGTCAACGTAACTTATGTCGTTCGTTTAGGCACAACCAGACTATCCGAACAGTACTAATCTGGCAGGATATCTGTACACATAACAGTCTCGTTATGAAGTCTTATGCGTATATATATCACACTCACAGTATTAATCAACATGATATGCATATAAACATCTGCAACTGCAAAATCAATCAAGTCAAGCGTAAGTTCAGGAAAATACTAAATTTCATAGTTCATGGAGTGGCAGTATCTATGTGTCTTTTAGTGCTAAACAAAAGAAACTTGGGGAACATCATGTACTTAGTAATCCCGTTCTCCGATTCAGTGCCTCTTAGATTTTAACTCAGCTCTGGAGAGCATGTATTGGATGGAGGTTGATGAGGACAAAATGTTTGGAGAAATAGTCATTGGTCCATCTAGGACCATCATGGTGAACGTTCTAAGAATTTTTTCTACCGTTGATGCAGTTTACAAGACAACAAAAAGGAGAAGTAGCTGGGAAAGAAAAGAAAAATGTGCTAAAAAGAACAGTGTGAAGGAACATTGAGATATGTTAAGGCCACAAGGAGTAATTGTAAATAACATGTTTTTTTGGTAGGTACAACAAGAAGTTGTATCAAGAACATGTTTGTTGATTAATTCAACAACACATTTCTTTTGTGTTTTTTGGTAGGTGCAACAAGAAGTTTCACTAACTCCCCATAATCTCCTATAAATAACCACACAAGGAGAAGAAGAAATCCATCCCAAAACAAGAAGAGAAGAAGAAGAGAAAAACCTGAGAGAGAGAGAAAAAAAAAAAACTTTTTTTTCTCACAAAAAATCTTCTTTAAGAAATTACGAGTAATTTCTGAGTGTATTTGGGATCGGGGTGTGAGTTGTGAGCTTGTAAAATTTCCTTGGTTGATAATAAAAGATCTGTAGCAGGTCCGGAGACGTAGGCAACATTGGCCGAACTCCGTTAACAATTTTGTGTGCTCTTTTTCCCGCTCCCACAAATTCTGGTTTACCGCAAAATTTGACCGCGTATTTCCTAACAACTGGTATCAGAGCCTGAGTCACAGTGATCGGTCAAATTTTTTGTGGGGTTACTATTCACGTGAACAGTACTTCGTGAATAGTGAATTTTGTCAGTAACATCGGTTTGTCGACGAAGGTGTTCTAATACACGGTGGTTCCAGAAACGATGGGAGGCGAAGACGGTTTGGCGCATAGTATCGGGAAATTTGACGGTACAGATTATGCATTTTGGAGAATGCAAATTGAAGATTATCTGTACGGAAAGAAGCTTCATCAACTGCTGAGCAAGAAGCCTGAGAAGATGGATCAGGATGAGTGGGAGCTCCTTGACAGACAAGTTCTGGGTGTTATAAGGTTAACACTGTCGAAAAACGTTGCTCACAACGTTGCGAAGGAGAAGACCACGGAAGGGCTCATGAAAGTTCTCTCTGATATGTACGAGAAACCTTCGGCAAACAATAAGGTGTTTCTTATGAAGAAACTCTTTCATTTGAAGATGGAAGAAGGTGGCCTGGTTGCCGCACATGTGAACGAGTTCAACACGATTGTCAACCAACTGTCATCAGTTGAAATCGAGTTTGAAGATGAAGTGCGAGCACTGATTTTGTTGGCATCTCTGCCAAATAGTTGGGAGCCAATGAGGGCAGCGGTTAGTAACTCTGTGGGTACTCAAAAGCTCAAATTCAATGATGTTAGAGATCGTATCCTTGCTGAGGAAGTTCGAAGGATAGACTCTGGGGAGGCATCAACGAGCTCTGCTTTCAACGTGGAAAACAGAGGGAGAAACCCAGATAGAAATAACCGAAGTAATGGCAGATCGAAGTCAAGGAATGGACGGGGTCAGTCTAAATTCCGACAGCCTGCAGAGTGCTGGAATTGTGAAAAGACAGGTCACATCAAGAAGAATTGTCGAGCACCACCGAAGGAGGAAGACAACACTAGAGGCGGAGCCAATGCAGTGACACGTGAAATCGCTGATGCATTGGTAGTGTCTGTTGATTCTCCGAGGAAAAGTGAAGCTCGTGATGCAGATGGAAATAACACCAAAGCGTCAATCTCCTATGTTGATAGCCCAGTCGATTCATGGGTTCTTGACTCAGGAGCGTCATTCCACACCACACCGCACCATAACATCATGGAAAATTATATTGCGGGAAATTACGGAAAGGTATATCTTGCTGATGGATTACCTTTGAACATAGTTGGTATTGGAGATATCAACCTGAAGATGTCAGACGGACGTGTGTGGAAGATTACGAAGGTCAGACATGTGCCAAAGTTGATGCGAAATCTGATCTCAGTAGGTCAACTTGATGATACGAGGCACGATGTTAATTTTGGTGGTGGAGCCTGGAGAGTCAGAAAAGGTTCCATGGTGGTTGCTAGAGGTCATAAAAGAGGTACTCTTTATATGACGACGAGCTATGAAGACACTGTTGCTGTTGTTGAGGATGTCAAACAGACCAAGTTGTGGCATTGTAGATTGGGGCACATGAGTGAGAGAGGGATGAAACTCATGGTAGAAAATGGCGCTCTTCCGGATCTGAAGACGGTGGATCATCAGATGTGTGAAAGTTGCATCCTTGGGAAACAGAAACGAGTTAGTTTCTCTAAAGGAGGAAGAGAGCCAAAATCTGAGAAGTTAGAGCTGGTGCACACTGACGTGTGGGGACCCGCTCCTGTTGCATCTCTGGGAGGTTCGTACTACTATGTGACCTTCATTGATGACTCCACAAGAAAGGTGTGGGTCTACTTCATGAAGAACAAATATGAAGTGTTCTCGGTTTTCAAGAGATGGAAAACCATGGTTGAGGTTGAGACGAATCTCAAGTTGAAGTGCCTAAGGTCTGATAATGGTGGTGAGTATATCAGCGGCGAGTTCACGAGATACTGCACTGATAACGGGATCAAGATGGAGAAGACTATTCCTGGAACGCCTCAACAGAATGGAATAGCAGAAAGGATGAACCAAACCTTGAACGAGCGTGCAAAGAGCATGAGATTGCACTGTGGATTACCAAAGACGTTTTGGGCAGATGCAATCAGTACTGCAGCCTACTTAATCAACAGAGGACCGTCTGTGCCGTTGGGATTTAAGATCCCTGAAGAAGTTTGGAGCGGAAAGAAAGTAAACCTTTCTTATCTAAATGTGTTTGGTTGCTTAGCTTATGTTCACATTGATGATGCTGCAAGAAGTAAACTTGACTCGAAGTCTAAAAAGTGTTACTTCATCGGTTATGGTGACACGGAGTTTGGTTACCGGTTTTGGGATGACGAAAATCGGAAGATCATCCGCAGCAAAAATGTTGTGTTCAACGAAGAAGCGTTGTACAAGGATAAGCTAAGAGAAGGCTCGGAAAAGAAAGAGCCTGGAGCTGTTGACTTAGAAGATATCCTGACACCGGAGTTGCCACAGGATACCGCAACAGCAGAAGAAGAAATCTCTCAAGACGAGAGTGATGAGGCTGAAGAAAGTGATGATTCTGAAGTGGTCCCATATACACCAGTCACGGAGTTACGACGGTCAAGCAGAATCATCAGAAAGCCAGTAAAATTCTCTCCATCGCTCAACTACATTCTGCTCACAGACAGAGGCGAGCCTGAATGTTATGAGGAAGCTATGCAAGTTGATGAGTCGATCAAGTGGGAGCTTGCAATGAACAACGAGATGGACTCGTTGTTATCCAATCACACGTGGGAGTTAGGAGATTTGCCTAAGGAGAAAAAGGCATTGCATAACAAGTGGGTCTACCGAATAAAAGAAGAACCTGGTGGGAATAAGCGCTATAAAGCGAGGCTCGTTGTGAAGGGATTCCAACAAAAAGAAGGCGTTGACTACACCGAAATCTTCTCTCCTGTAGTCAAGATGGTGACCATTAGAACGGTTCTTGGGCTGGTAGCACAAGAAGATCTGCATCTTCAATAGATGGATGTGAAGACGGCATTTCTTCACGGTGATTTGGATGAGGAAATTTATATGAAGCAACCCGAAGGCTTTGAGATCAAAGGGAAGGAAAGCCTTGTTTGCAAGCTGAAAAGGAGTTTGTACGGCTTAAAACAAGCTCCAAGACAGTGGTATAAACGGTTCGACAACTTTATTAAAGGCGTTGGTTTCTTGAGGTGTGAAGCTGACCACTGTTGTTACTTCAAGACGCTTGAAGAGTCCTACTTGATATTGCTCCTATATGTCGATGACATGCTGATAGTAGGAGCAGACTTGCACGAGATCAATAGCTTGAAGACGAAACTCTCAGAAGAGTTTGCGATGAAAGACCTTGGAGAAGCAAGACAGATTCTAGGGATGAGAATCAGTAGAAGCAAGGAAGGTCTTAAGATATGACAAGAGGAGTATGTGAAGAAAGTCCTCAAGAGGTTTAACATGGATGACGCGAAGCCAGTTAGTACTCCCCTGGCAAGTCACTTTCGGTTATCCAGAGAACAGTCTCCAAAGACGGAAGACGAGATGGCATGTATGGATAAAGTTCCATATGCCTCTGCTATAGGAAGCCTGATGTACGCGATGATATGTACAAGGCCAGACATTGCACATGCAGTGGGAGTCGTTAGCAGATTTATGAGCAATCCAGGGAAGGAACATTGGGAAGCCGTTAAGTGGATTTTCAGATATCTAAAAGGAAATCCAAGTTTATCGCTATGTTTCACGAAGTCTAAGACGGGATTGCAGGGATATGTTGATGCTGACAATGGAGGTGACATTGACAGCACGAAGAGCACAACCGGGTATGTCTACACCTTTGGCGGTACTGCAATTTGTTGGGTTTCAAAGTTGCAGAAAATTGTATCTCTATCAAGCTGTGAAGCTGAGTATGTTGCTGTAACGGAGGCAACAAAAGAGATGATATGGCTACAGTCTTTTCTAGAAGAGCTAGGCCATGACCAAGGGAAAGGTGTGTTGTACTGTGACAGTAAAAGTGCTATCGATTTGGCAAAGAATCCGGTTTACCATGCTCGGACGAAGCACATACATCGTCGATATCATTTCATCAGATCAGCGTTAGAAGATGAAATGTTGGTGCTTGAGAAGATCCCAGGAAGCAAGAATCCGGCAGACATGTTGACGAAGGTCGTGCCGTATGACAAGCTGAGGTTGTGTGCAACCTCAGTTGGCTTGTTGGAGTAACAAGCTGGGAAGCCCTGCTACATTGATCAAGGTGTGAAGACAGATTAAAATCAGTCTTCAAGTGGGAGATTGTAAAGAACATGTTTTTTTTGGTAGGTACAACAAGAAGTTGTATCAAGAACATGTTTGTTGATTAATTCAACAACACATTTCTTTTGTGTTTTTTGGTAGGTGCAACAAGAAGTTTCACCAACTCCCCATAATCTCCTATAAATAACCACACAAGGAGAAGAAGAAATCCATCCCAAAACAAGAAGAGAAGAAGAAAAGAAAAACCTGAGAGAGAGAGAGAAAAAAAAAAAACTTTTTTTTCTCACAAAAAATCTTCTTTAAAAAATTACGAGTAATTTCTGAGTGTATTTGGGATCGGGGTGTGAGTTGTGAGCTTGTAAAATTTCCTTGGTTGATAATAAAAGATCTGTAGCAGGTCCGGAGACGTAGGCAACATTGGCCGAACTCCGTTAACAATTTTGTGTGCTCTTTTTCCCGCTCCCACAAATTCTGGTTTACCGCAAAATTTGACCGCGTATTTCCTAACACTAATAGGGCTAGTAGCAGCAAAGTTCGTACTACTTCAAAATTTTATTAGTATACGGAATGCATCACTATGGAATATAAAACTTAGGATTCATGGTTTCTTAGATGACAATTACTACTCGACATCACTTATCTGGGTTTTATAAGCCTAACCTTATATATGGTGCCTATATCTGACCATTCGTTTAAGACCATAAAGTAACAACACACAACTACAAAACCGATCATGTCAAGCATAAGTTGAGGAAAATGCTAAATATCATAGTTCACGAAGTTGGAAGTTTTGAGTCTTTTAGTGCTAAACAAGATAGAAAAACTTGGAGAACATCATGTACTTAGTAACCCCACCCCCTGATTCAGTGCCTTTTAGATTTGGACTCAGCTTTGGAGAGCATGTATCCTGAGATCTTGTTCATCTCGTATAACAGCCCAGCGGAGAACAAGAAACTGCCAACCAAAACATTGAACAACACAGCAATTCCATCTTTTTTTTAGCTACAGAAAGTTATCAAATAATGTTTATTATCGATTGGAGATTGATATATATATATATTGAGCAGAACTAGACAGTCAAGGGTTACCAGGTTGTAATACAAACTCGATGCACCGTGCTAGCAGCAACAAGAGCTATGATTTCCGCAATAATCACTTACATCAAATAAACAAACAAACAAAAAAAAATCTTTAATAAACTGCAGAGCTTATACTACATAGGTCAACGGAACACAAACTTTAGGTGATAGTTTTCAATCTGATTTTTGCAAAAGTGTGTGATGACAAAACAAAAAACATAATCAATTAGGACATCTAATCTTATAACATAACTCCGCGTTCAAGATCAGATTCACATTCACCCGTTGAAAACTAAACCTTTTGGGGGGGGGGGGGGGGGGCAGGGATCATCTAAAATTTTCAAAATCTAAAGTCAACTTCTGAACTAGCAACTGATTCAGGGCAGAGGGATAAAAGCAAAGATAGTCACATTCTCATTGTGAATGTATGTCAGAGAGAAACATACCTGCACCCCAGCTACTCTTCCCACCAGAAGACTCCTGGAGATTTCCTATGAACTGCAACAGTAAATGATCAGCCACCACCAAATGTATAGGAATTTGATAAAACCAGAAAACACACACAAAACCACTTGATTAAGGACCAAAGATGTCAGATTTAGAAGAATTAAAAGTGTCGCATAATATTAAGGACCAAAAGATGTAAAATTTGTGAACCGGATCAAAGACTACCCAGAGAATTATTCTAAGTCAACGTACAGTGAGAGAGAAGAGAAAGAGGAGGGAGCTAGTGAAGCCTCCAAGGATCGTGAACAGCTCAGAAGACGCTAGTTTGCCTCGGTACACTTGTTGGAGCGAGAGCACCACTGTGAACAGAAGAACAGAGACAAGCATGGATGTTCCAACTCCCGCCATTGATTCTCCTATCCGGAAAAAAAAAAATGAAAGATCAAATCGAGAGACGAGAGAGCAAAATCGCATACGAAAATCAAACATGAAATCTTTAAAGCAAACAGCTCATTATGATCAGAGAATGTGATTGATTACCTTGAAAAACCTTATCAGATCGAGAAAAGCCCCTTCTTCTCGTCACTTCCTCAGCTCCACGGAAAACAAAAAAAAGAAGAAGACGACCGAGAGGAAAAAAAGGATTAAAAAATGGGGATTTAAGGGTTAAGATGATAATTTATAAAGTTGAGTGACGTATTGCGAGAAACAAGAATTATCAGGGGCTTAAATATCAAACTTTTAAGCAAAGATTATTTAAAATAGGGGGCTAACCAGCAATTTAGCGCCACCATATCGGCTGAAACATATATTCCGGCAGTGTTTTTCAAACTTGTTCTGATTTTCGATTCTTACAGCAAGAAAGTTACTGTAACGAAGCAATACTTGTGTGTGAATATGAGCACTGTTTTGAATCTTGTGAACCTTCCTAATACATGCCATCCAGCTCCCTGCTCACTGTCTCGAAGTAATACGCTCCCATGGACAAAGCCATTTTTATCTGGTGTTTTTCTCGCTCGGCCCGTCACGCAGATTCAGAGGTGTGACGTTGTTCAGAGAAGCCGTGTCTCTGCTTCCCTATTGGTAAGGGCATGCGTTAAAATCTGACACTACCACTTGCACACCATCTGTTCGATCATTTGTCTCTTTTGTTTCTCTTAGTGGTTTTCTGTTGTCTCTTTCTTCTTAATGAGGTTTCTGCTGATTTCTAGTTTTTTTTTTTTAATAATTCGTGGGATTGGTTTACGTATCTTAGGGGAATTTGGGTCGTCTGAAGAGGAATTTACAAGATGTTACGAGCATGAACTATTGGGTTGTGCGGGACTACTACCGTCTTGTGCAATCTGTTAACTCCGTCGAACGACATATTCAAAGCCTTTCGGATGAACAGGTTCAACTTAGTGTTCACTGCTTGAAATTTTTGTTTTTCAATTGATATGATTCATTAATGTATTATTTGGTTTTTGTTTATTGACCTCTGTAGCTGAAAGCCAAAACTTTAGAATTTCGGGAAAGGTTAGCACGTGGGGAGTCCCTAGCTGATTTGCAAGCTGGTTCGTTCAAAACCTTGGATTTTACTCTCTTTTTTTTTTCTCAAAAGAATGATACTTTGCAAATGCTTTCTCACCTTTTTGGTATGTTTTCCTCTGTTCTAGAGGCCTTTGCTGTCGTTCGTGAAGCTGCAAAGAGAACAATTGGGATGCGTCATTTTGATGTGCAGGTCTGTCTATGTCTATACTCAAACTCTAATCCATATTGGTGGTGCGTTTTTATCATCTAAAAGAGAGATTCTTAGGTGTATACTTATGGATTTTTTTTGGTTGCATCAGATAATTGGTGGAGGAGTGCTTCATGATGGATCCATTGCAGAGATGAAGACAGGTGAAGGGAAAACACTAGTCTCTACCTTAGCTGCATATCTTAATGCATTAACTGGCGAGGGCGTTCATGGTATGTTGTCTGCTTTCCTCTCCCAAACTTGATAATTGCTGATACTTTGAGAAAATCCCCTAGTTTCCTCAATATTCACGCACTACTAATAAACAAACTTAAGACATGGCCAAACCTGTTGGTATATATTTTCTGGTGGCAGTGGTTACTGTGAATGATTACCTGGCCCAGCGTGATGCAGAATGGATGGGTCGTGTTCACCGCTTCTTAGGCCTTTCAGTTGGTCTCATTCAGGTAGGTTTCACAGGTTCTCTTTGCACACTACCTTCTGTATATCAAAGCAGAAAAATAATGGTGATTCGTGTTGTACAATTAGAGAGGAATGAAAGCTGAAGAGAGGAAATTCAACTATGGCTGTGATATAACATACACCAATAACTCGGCGAGTATTTCGTTCATATCCATTCTTCTACATGGGTCATACTTTTATGGTTTTTCCTCTCATCTCTTTCTGCTAACACTTGTGCATATCTCAGGAGCTCGGATTTGATTATCTGCGTGATAACCTTACTTCAAACAGTGAACAACTTGTGATGAGATGGTACATCCTATACATCTTTTTTACTCTTTGATTTTGTTCAGTAGTGACAGTTTATGATCTACAGGCCAAAACCATTTCACTTTGCAATAGTTGACGAAGTGGATTCAGTCCTTATTGATGAAGGCAGAAATCCTTTGCTTATAAGTGGTGAGGTAATACAGTTCAGTTTGATAAGCTTAAAAGTTTTATTCTTGGGAGATTAGACATTTGGTTTATAGTCTGGATCTAGTTAAGAACTGCGGATGCGATAGTCAACGAAAAGCAATATCATTGGTACAAAAAAAAGTATATATCATTGGTACATAATTGTAATGATTGATGGAGTCCTTTATGTTGTGCTTGTATCACAGGCTAATGAAAATGCCGCACGATATCCAGTTGCTGCTAAAGTGGCTGAACTTCTCGTAAAAGATAGTGTGAGTTTTACCTTCTTCTCTTTTCTGTTATTTTATTGTGACCCTTTTTCAGGAACTGGTTTTCTAAAATGATATTCGAAATTCTTGGTAATAGCATTATAAAGTTGAATTGAAAGAGAATTCAGTGGAACTCACGGAAGAAGGTATATCTCTTGCTGAAATGGCTCTTGAGACGGGTGATTTATGGGATGAAAACGATCCATGGGCCAGGTATCTACTTGTTACTACCACTGATATTATTTAACGTAAGATTTTGGCGGTTGGCAGTTAGTAGTAAGACATGGGGAATTTCTTAATTTGGTGGTCATGGTTACAAATTTTTGAATATTGGCATTTATCAGTTTCTGGTGGAGATATAAGGTGAAATGCTATATAGGCTGTTGCTAGTAGAAGGCTTTTGGTTGAACAAAGTATATTGGCAGTGGTAGTATTTTATTTTCCATATATAATAATGAGTAAAGAGATTCTTTTAGTAAGAACATTTCAGTTAGAAACAGGTTCTTGATCTTACTTCATATTTGCAACCCTGTCTTGTATATTTTATTTTTCTGCTTCGATCTTTCTTTCTCAGTTTTAGTTCCAAGTTGCTGTGCAGTTATTTGTAATAGCTGTTTATTGGATTTTTTTTGGTATTAATGCAGGTTTGTTATGAATGCTTTAAAAGCTAAAGAATTTTACAAGCGTGATGTCCAATATATTGTGCGAAATGGGAAAGCACTTATAATTAATGAGGTATATGTAGTTCTGACTTCAGTTGTACTCATTGTTTCATTTCCTAAACTGACGTGAGATGGCTATTAACTATAGTGTTAAGACATTTTGAGAGTTAAGGATTTCAAATATTTTCAGTTGACTGGAAGAGTTGAAGAGAAAAGGAGATGGTCGGAAGGAGTCCACCAAGCTGTGGAGGCTAAAGAAGGTCTCGAAATTCAGGTCTGTCACACCACACAGCCTCACAAGTCGTGGTTAAAGCTATGCCTCAAAACCTTCATGCTCATGAAACCAAAATCTGTGATGTAGGCTGATTCAATTGTTGTGGCCCAAATAACCTATCAGTCGCTCTTTAAACTATATCCAAAGCTCTCGGGGATGACTGGGACAGCAAAAACAGAGGTATGTACATAGAGGTTTACTTCAATCCACTTCCTTAATATGTATTAAAGATATCATTTACTTGACTAGACGAGACAGTTTGACACTTGTTTCTTCAACTTCTTGCAGGAGAAAGAGTTTTTGAAAATGTTCCAGATACCTGTTATTGAAGTTCCTACAAATTTGTCAAATATTCGGATCGATCTACCTATTCAAGCTTTTGCAGTAAGCATCATAAAAACTCACATTTGCGTTTGCATAGTTCATCTCATTTCCAAAATGTAAACTAATTTTTGCTCCTCGTTCATCCCTTTGTTTTGATGTATTATATTAGACTGCTCGAGGTAAATGGGAATATGTTCGTCGAGAAGTTGAAGATATGTTTGGACAAGGTCGACCTGTTTTAGTAGGAACAACAAGGTAAGCACCATGTGATTAAACCACTTAACCAACCTTTGACACATAGATTTGGCCAATTTTTTAAGATTTTAAAAAATACCGCATGTGGTGTATGTTAAGAGTATACATTGATGATAGGGACAATTATTTCTTTTCGAAAACACATTTATGCGTTTCCACTATTAACAATTTAGCTTCATTTTGCAGTGTAGAGAATTCTGAATATTTATCAGCATTGCTGAAAGAATGGGGTATTCCTCACAATGTCCTGAATGCGCGACCCAAGGTGGATCTGAAACTTATCCCTCTGCATAGTAAAACTAACATAGCATTCAAATGATATAAGCCAGTTCTAATACTCTGTGTTTTACTTCATTCAGTATGCTGCCAGGGAAGCTGACTTTATAGCCCAAGCAGGAAGAAAATATGCCATCACCATTTCTACGAATATGGCTGGCAGAGGCACTGACATTATTCTAGGAGGAAATCCAAAGGTATTTTGGATAACATCCTTAACTTTCCAGATGTTTGTCTGATCTGCCGTTGATTGTGTGTCTCCTTGGTGATCTAACTTCTGAGGACATCTAGTTTTGTATTGATTTTGCCAATAACACCCGTTATGTTCTTGTGGCTGTAATCTTGCAGATGCTTGCAAGGGAAATCATAGAGAATAGCGTCCTTTCATATTTAACAAGTGAAGTTTTGGCAGATGATATTGACGATAATGAATTATCACAGAAGGTATTTGTTGAACCCATATTATGAGCTCTTTACGTAGGTATACTTAAAGATAAAGGCCAGATAATTTGTAGATACTTCTATCCCATTGTTGAATAATTGAACTTTCCTGTAAATGATGTCAGGTGTTGTCAAAAATAAAAGTGGGACCATCGTCATTAGCTTTACTAGCCAGAGCTTCTCTTATGGGTTTGTCTCTGAACTTCCAACTCTCATTTCTTAACACATTCTCTATGGATCATGTTTGATGTTTAGTTTAGTTTACTATTGTAATCTTCTTTCAATTCAATTGACACAGCAAAATACGTTGGCAAAAGTGAAAGTAAAAGCTGGAGCAGGAAAAAAGCAAAGTCAGTGGTCACAGAATCTTTGGAGAAAAGCCAGACCATGGATCCTATGGAACTTCAGAATCTTGTCAACGAGCAGTCAGAAATGTACCCTTTAGGCCCTGCTATCGCTCTAGCTTATCTATCCGTCTTAAAGGACTGTGAGGCCCATTGTCTGTATGAAGGGTCTGAAGTGAAGAGGCTTGGAGGTCTTCATGTGATCGGGACATCTTTGCATGAGTCTCGGAGGATTGATAATCAGGTAAGGAACTGGTTTTGCATCTCTGCCTGAATGCTACCTTTTTGAAATGTGCTAATCTATTAGTATTTTAGGAACCCAAGAAGACTTTTTCCCCAAACCTATTATTTTGACTTGCAAATGTTTTAAAAGTATGTTTCTATGGCTACTATCTAGAATGGTAGTATCATGAACACAGTGAACTACATAATCATTCATTCTCCTTTTCCTGAGGGGATATGCCAATTTGTTCTTCCGGATTATTTATACTAAATAATTAATTTATCGATGTGGAGATGGTAGAACCTTGAAATCAACACCACATGCAAGTTGATCTGTTTGTGGCTAATCTTCCAAGTTTGTGCGTCCATATTATTTCTTACAGCTTCGTGGCAGAGCTGGAAGGCAAGGGGATCCTGGATCCACGCGTTTTATGGTTAGGTAATCACATGAACTTTGAACCAATCCGAAAATGTTTGGGAACAATATCAGTCTTTCCTCTTCTTACTGTAACATGATTATATTACTGTTGGTTGTACAGCTTGCAAGATGAGATGTTTCAGAAGTTCAATTTTGATACTGAGTGGGCAGTGAGACTTATATCAAAGATTACAAACGATGAAGATTTACCAATTGAAGGTGACACAATAGTAAAACAGGTTGGTAGCTTGTTTATCTATTTTCTCTGTGGTTTCACCAATTGCGAATTTCCTTGCAAAATTGGTCTATTTCTGCTAATCTGGCTCATCTCATTGGCAATGTAGCTTCTAGCTCTCCAGATAAATGCAGAGAAATACTTCTTTGGTATAAGAAAAAGCCTGGTCGAGTTTGACGAAGTGCTAGAGGTACCATCTTTGCCGACTACTGTTACTGTATCTGCATCTCGAATTCTTGACCATTTATAGATATACATCCTTTACCATGATTATAAGTCTAAAAGACTACAACTGTTTTCCCAGAAGATGCTATCGCGTGACCAACGTCAATTTATAATATTTGTAGCTCATATTACATGTATGGCAACTTTTGAGGATACACCGTTAATCTGAATCAACCATTTTCCTTTGTTCTTTTTCTTCTTCTTCAGGTTCAAAGGAAGCATGTCTATGACCTAAGGCAACTGCTTTTGACGGGTGATAACGAAAGTTGCTCCCAGCATATTTACCAGTAAGTGCTACACTTGATATGGACATTTAACTCTTAGCATGTGTTTCATGAGCATTGTTTTTTCTCAGGTACATGCAAGCTGTTGTAGATGAAATTGTCGTTGGAAATTCTGATCCACATAAGGTAAATAAAACTGTTGTCTAGTAAAATCTTTCCAGATAAGGGTCATCACTTTGCTCGTTTCTCTAAAAGAAATCATGCATAGTCGGTTTTAGCTGTTATGTTCGTTTCCTAATATCTTATTTCTTGTGGTAGCATCCACGAAATTGGAACTTGGCCAAGTTATTGAAGGAGTTTATGGCTATTTCAGGGAACCTACTGGATGGTAAGCTTGTTTCTTTGTTTTTCATTTTTAGAAATAGCAATGTCTTGCTTCCTGAGAACAAACGATCACTCGTCTCGCATGAAAACTAACAACAAGCACTATCAGATTCATTTTCTGGGATCACAGAAGGAACCATGTTACAAGCCCTTGAAAACCTGCATGAGACAAGTTCGATAGATATGGATAACTTCCACCTTCCGCACCTTCCAAAACCTCCAAACGCTTTCAGGGGAATACGCAGAAAAAATGCTTCCCTAAGACGGTGGCTCGATATTTGCTCCGATGATTTGACAGGGTAAGTGCTAAACAGCTAAAGCTAGTAGAGTCTTAATATTTGTTGACATGCGTCTCATTGAGAAAGAAAGACTCTGAGTTTTGCTTATATATTCTGTAGGAGTGGGAGGTACAGAACATCAATCAATCTTCTCCGGAAGTTCCTCGGTGATTATCTGATTGCTTCCTACTTGAGTGCTGTTCAAGAATCTGGCTTTGATGATGGTTACGTAAAAGAAATAGAGGTACATGTTTGTTCTTGCATCTCTAAGTGTAAGTTTCACGGCAACGCCTGATCGATTTTGCTTTGCTGAAAACAGAGAGCGGTTCTCTTAAAGACGTTGGATTGCTTCTGGAGAGATCATCTTGTGAACATGAATAAACTAAGCTCAGCGGTATCGACTGTGAATCCTCATATGTTTTCTTTTTCTTTTTGCTTTCTGCCTGTCTGATACTTATGTGTTAAACCTTAATGTGAACAGGTGAATGTCAGAAGTTTTGCGCATAGAAACCCTCTGGAAGAATATAAAATCGATGGATGTCGCTTTTTCATCTCAATGCTGAGTGCAACCAGAAGGCTAACTATAGAATCAATCTTGCAGTACTGGTCAACCCCAATGGAATCCCAAGAACTATTTGTATTATAAGCTTCGATCGATTCATGTTAAGTGGTGTAAGTGTTGTTGAGTCAGAAATAACCAGAGCAGAAAGTAAATGACACACTTTGTTAATAGAGTTCGTTTCCTACTTTTTCGGGACCTCGTCCAGATTTCATTGACTTAGAACAAAAAGTAATCTATAATTGATATATGGTACAACACACACTAGTGTTTACCACTTTTGTCTAAGTAAGCTATCTACAAAGATTATGAATCAAGTACGCATGCATAGATCTCATCCGGTTCACCGGAGTTCACTATCTTCTACATCTGCAATCTTTACAGATCTCTTCAATGAAAGTACGTCACCATGTATTTCACTAAGTACGTCACCGAGTACGTCAACACCTAACGCACACCAAGCATACCAATGAGCATGTCAACACCAACACACATCTTAATCACCACAATACACCAGACAACTCCACCACACGTAACGTCAACACCAAGTACAACGGAACACTCCGTCAGACACTACATCAACATCAACGTTACCAAACTAAGTCCACATCATACTCCATCACGAACTGCTTTAGAATATACTTTGACACCAAGCAATACAATCAACAAATAAAACTTCTCTCTCGATCTTCTCTTCTCATAAGGCACGTCCCTCCTTATATAATAAATCTTAAACTTGCTCTCCAAGTTCACTAAATGCACTTTAATGAATTTCAATTTCCTAATAAGCAAAATTTCCTATTCTTCTTCAAGTAACACTTCCTCTCCAAGTAAAACCTTAGCTTAATGGAAAACGTTTTTTGTCTTCAACAAGATATTCTATTTTTCCAAGCTCCACTTACACACGCAATCCATGTAAGGAAACTTCCTTGTAAGCATCTTCACAACTTACCGTCTTGACACACGTTTTGAAATACATCACGAACTACATCAGAATACCTTGGGAAATCACATCTTCAAGTGGGACCACACACCACATTCTCTGCTAACCATATATATATATATATAATTGAATGCTAGAAAATAAGGCATTGTAATGTTCAAGTTTGATTACATTGTTAAGCTTTTGAATTAAAAAGACGTTGATAACCAACGAAAAAAGAAATTCGTGGGTGAAATCGAAGAAGAAATATAGATTGAAGAAGATTAAGAGATGGGAAATCCAAAAATAAAGAAGAGTATATTGACAAGGAAAAGAACAAATATGTGGATTGATGAAGAATGAAAAACAAACCAAAAAGATGAAGAAAGAAGAGAACTAAAATAAATAAATAAAAGAGCTCTAAAATAGATTTAGTTAAACTGAGAATTGCAATATCTATAAATTAATTAGATTTGGTTTGGTTTAATTAACTTTTATATCGATTTTAACTAAATAAAATAAAATAAAGAGGAGCATATGAACACTTTCTGTACAGCTGAGAGTTTATAAACAATTAATTTTAATAGTTGATTGAATCAATTGTTGAAACGCTTATGCTCCCAAACAATATTCTAATATACTTTTTTTCTAAAATTCATTTTATTCTTACTTATCTTTAATTTCAAACTGATGTAAAACCTCAATTTAAACAAATTTATCTATTTATGAAGTGTGACATTATTGTTTTGAACCTAATATTTACAGCTTATTTATTCTTCAATCTCTTATTCTTTAGGTTTGTCATTCTTTATTTCTTTCCAGATCTTCTTATTTTTCTCCAATTTCATCATCCTCTTTTGATTGTTTGCTCCTTTATATCGACGTGTTTCTTCTCAATCGATTTGTTCGTTTTTCTCATCTTTTTTCTTTAAAGTTTTTCTTTCTTCAGTCTTGTTTTTCATTTTTCGAATTTCTTAGATTTTTTATTTCTTTTTCTTCGATCTTCTTTTGATTATTTTATATTTTCAATTTTTAGAACTAAGAAACGTAAATGTAAAACTAGAATTAAAAAGAAAAACAGTTTTATCAAATTATACTATAGATCGATTACAATTATCCTAATTATACCAAGTTATACTTTTACCAAGTTATACTTTGATAACGGTATAACTTTTTTAAATTAGAACTTAGTTATACCAAATTATACTATCTCAAAGTATAACTTGATAACACTAAAAGCTAATTATACAAGTTGTACCACATAATTTCGAATCTAAAATTTTGAATTTAACATTTAAATGATAAACAAAACATATCGACAAAATTGAAATTTGTTCATTTCAGTAATCATAGAAAATATGTGAGATTAATTAAAAGTATATGATATTAAACGTTTTCCCGCAAGGAAATATGAGATTTGATTCGTGGTGGTGTATTTTATCAGAGATTTCTATTATATGATCATAAAGATATATATACATTTGATATACCGTAGCGAATTTATCATTACTTTATAATAAAGAGGTTTTAAATAAAATAAAATTATTGATAAATACGGGCTATTCCACAGAAAAAAAAAATCAATCTAATATAAAAATATGAATATAATCCATCCATACAAAAGATGCAATAAATTTCTTATTTATCACAACAAAGAAGAGCAAAGAAAAAGTTTGACCAAAAAAAAAAAAAAAAAAAGAAGAGCAAAGAAAGTAAACTACTAGGAGACCAAAAAAATCTTTTAAAATGCTAACTCTTCCGACTCTGAGAAAAACAGCAAACTATATATGTGATCATACTCGCATCACGCGTGGGCTTCGGGGGCTAGAAGGCATTCCAATGATCCGTACTCCGAGGTGTCTCAGCTGTACTTGTAGTTGTTTTGAATAGTCCCGTAGAACCAAACGGGTCATGATCATCGAACCCATACCCGTGACTGTAATCGGAGTCTCTAGTGCTTCCAATCGAGTCAAACCTCGTCAACGAAGCTTTAGGTGTCTCTGAAGCGTTGTTGTTGTCATAGCTTTGTGCATTGAAGGAATCATATCTCTGATAGTTGAAAGAATCAAACCTAGACGCGAATGGATCTGGCTCGCTTGTGCTGCGCATCGAGTCTGAGCGGGATAGAGAGAAAGCGTCGTTGTTGTTATTGCTGTTGAATGAATCGAAGCGGGAGAAGCTGTTGGAAGAGAAGTCATCGTGTGCTGCAGGTGTGCTTGGGACAGAGTCGAACATGAAGGGACTTCTTCCTGGGAACAAGTTGTCCGAACGAGGAGTCTCTGATGCAAACGGCTTCCCACCAAAATCAGACGTGCTGTAAGCAGGTGTGCTTGGGACGGAGTCGTCGAAGAAGGATTTCTTCTCGGGAAACAAGTTTCCAGGATAAGCAGGAGTGCTTGGAACCGAGTCGTCGAAGAATGATTTACCTGCGTAAGCAGGAGTGCTTGGAACAGACTCATCGAAGTATGATTTCTGGCCTGAGTAAGAGGCAGTGGTTGTTGCTGGAGTGCTCGGGACGGAGTCAGCAAACAAGGAAGGTTTTGCAGTGAAACCGTCATTTGCATTTGCCGGAGGGCTTGGGACAGAATCGGAAAATATAGATAGCTTTGGAGGGAGGAAGTCGTTTGATAGGGTTGAACCCGTTTTTATAGGCTTAATGCTGAAGTCATCGAATCCGAACCCGAATCCAAAATCACTATCATGCTTCTTGTCCTGCGTAAACATACAACACTCAGAACAATTAGATTAAAGATGACGAAGCATCAATATTAATTTAGAGCTCATGAGCACATTATACCTTTCCGTGGTCATCTGTCTCATCGTGAGAGTCATAACTAGGTTCGTTTATAGTTTTGCCAGCAGAAGCAGTAGATTCACCATCATCATGGCCATTTTCACTGTGGCAAGAGTGAGTAAAATATAGACAATGTAAGTCGCGCGAGATGTGTAGGAAAGCAAATAAAAATTCATAGTTGAGAAAGATGCAATCCAAGACACACGAGGTCTAATATGAAAAAAAGCGTACCTCGTCGTATCTTTGGTTCCGGGTGAACCATCGGCTTCAACACCCTTTCTAACATCAGAGTCATCCAGAGATCCGTTTCTATCTGCTTTACCGTCTGAATGTTCTGATGCCTCTTCTCGAGTGCTTGCATTTTTCTCCTTTTTAGACTCAACATCTGAGGATGTAAGGTTTTCACCTTCATTTGAAGAGGCGGTGACTTCTTTCTTCCAAGTAGATGATTTTTCCTTTGGTGGGGCAATGACATTTTGGACATCCATTGTGAGTTCCTTGGCGAAGGTAAACCCTGGAAGAAGAAGAAAAATTAAGATGCAAAGTTCAAGGGTTCAACTACAAAATCTACACCCTGTCTTGGAAGAAAGATAATAACCCAAAAAGAGCAAAAATATAAAGAAGAACAAGAAAATTGATTAAACATGTAAAGCCATTCTTCTTCGATAATCTCACCTTCCTCCTCTAATTTATCCCAATCTTCATCCCAATCAGCAGCACCTTCTTGGATTCCAGGTTGCCAACCTGTAAAACGTGAGAAAATCCCATGAATATATAGAAATGAATATACACCAGGTATAAAGTTGTGTCCACAGAAGTCTTTCTGGCAACACTACATAAAGAGCCAACTATACTGAGTTTCGTGTTGTACAAAAGCATCACCGTTTAATCAAATTCTTGAATAATAAAATTATAGATTTTAACATAAACAGCCTGAAAATGTGGTAACCTTTCGAGCCACTGATCAAGAGAATATAATACTAAAGGTGATATTTAACTTTTAAGGAGAAGAGGTGAAATCTATACCAAAAGGAAGCTCCACCAGAGAAGTGGGTTTGCCACGTACTCCATATTGTTTGCAGCGCTCATTCAAATTTTTAATTAGTTCCTCAAGTCCCGATTGGATGTGTTCAGTGCGCTCCTACAAGACAACATTCAGCATACTAGAACTACCAATTATATTGAGTCAACCAGATAGCACGTGTGGTCTACCTTAACAATACTATCATCAAGCTTGCCTTCTTCAAATTTGACTATGGCCTGGTACAATTCCATCTTCTTCTCCTGCATTTTAAAGGGAAGATTATCATATTTCTGAGGGCGACAATTCAAAGTACGCCATGGTCCTGCGATGATACTTCTAAACTACCTGTATATCGCGGAATGTCGCCTCTTCAATAGTCAATTTAGAGCCTACATTGCCAGACTTCTTGTATTTCTCCTCGTATTTTTTTGCTAGAGATTCAAGCTGGATTACAGGTTGATTTTGTTAGGTAATCAAACTGGATCTTTGATACCATTATAGAAGAAGTGCGATAACAGAAACTCTATACCTCACGTTTATCACCCGAGACTCTCTCCGTAATCTCATTGTACCGGTTGTCACATCTACTCTTGTATAAAACCTGTCACCCAAGGAACCAAATGGAAAATGTTATATAAACAAACCGATCGTTGGTAATAATAATGAGGTCCCTGAAAACAACTATTTCCTAGAACTTTTGAAATCACTTAATAAATATACAATCATAGTGTCAAACAATTGTTGCGTCTACTTCTTGTGATCATTAAAGCGATTTCAAACAACATTTTAGGAAAGAAACGACCAAGCTTAATAAATAAATATACTTACAAGTTCCTGCATCTTAGCATGGAAGAACTCAATTTTCTGCTTGGAATCAGCTATTTCCTTTTCAAGGTCGTCCACCTGAAGACCAAAATACAAGGAACTTAAAAAAAGAAATGGCAGTCACATAAAATTATAGGTTACGTCAATAAAGACTACATGGACAACTGATCACCTACACGAGAATATCACACAAATTGTAGTGAGTAGGTTCAATCAGGTTTAGAAAAAATTTAAAGACTATGCGTAGTTCTCAGAGGTTGTTTGATATCTTCCAGGTTTGAAACTTATAATCTAGAATATGACTACCAAAATCTACAATTAATCATATTAGTGCCATATTAATCAAAGAAATTCACCACAGTAGCACATTAAAATCAGGGAGAAACAAGAGAGTGCCTTTTTATCAATAGCAGTGGCTTCTTCAAACTTTGAGTTGAGCGAATCTTGCTCCTCTTTGCTAAGTTGATCCACCAGATGTTTTTCCAACTCAGGCATTTTACGCTTTGGCTGAGTGGACTGGACCATTCCATCACTAGGAGAGAGAGGGACCGGCCTTGGAGGCTTTCCTTTGGGAATAGCTGGTGGCCTCGGGGCCCCATGAACTTGACCTACAATATTTGATCCAAGAATGAATCTGCATACTTCAGAAAATTAATGCAAGTAATACAGAAAAAAGGTTTGTGTGATGCAATACCATGTGTATGTCCCCAGGATGCATTGCCTTGTGGTGCCACAGATTGACTAGGAGAGGTAAACATGCTCTCACTAGATATTATAGTGCTTGGGAACACAGGGGGAAGAGGTCGGCCCTCTCTATAACGCTCCATTAGATAGACAGCAATACAGAACTCTCTCAAGGAAAGCATGCTATCATTATCTTGATCAGATAAATCCCATACCTGCTTCAAAGCCTCTGTAATACCAAGGAACATCATTGAACACATAAAACGGTCTATAATCCAAAAATAAAGTATAACAATTTCTGCTTGAGATGATATTTATCACTATCCATGTATCGTCTACACGTTGAACAAAAGATGAAATACTTAAGATTTCACCTAAAATGGCAGTTGACCAATAATTTCAATACTATACATAACTAGAGATGTGTCACTTAATTATTATGCATGTTCACCATTATAAGAACATGGTCAAACTGAAACTAAAATAGTGGTTAACGGATGAAGCAACAGAAAAGAAATTAGACTACCTCGCGGGAGCTTCCAACTTAAGAACAGATTCCGAGCCTGATGCCCAGTGATCTTGCCGTCCCTATCAGTGTCAACTTGCACAAATACCTTTGCATATTTCTGGACGGCAGCTGGAGTCATTCTTGGCAAAGGGGCTTGGGACTGGGGGTGGGGGTGGGGTTGGTGTTGGATTTGGATTTGGGGTCGGGGGTGGTGCTGTGGTCGGGGTTGGGGTTGGGGCTGAGACTGACGCTGGGTCACCTGACTGGAAGCTGCAAGCCCAACTCCAACAGTAGAGCCAGTTGTACCAGAAGAAGGTGAGATGCCCATTGACATAGTTCCCGCAGACTGTTGTTTTGGCTGCGAGGAAGCAACTGTAAACACATCTCCGAAAAGTGAGTCAGAGGGAAAACCGTTTCCTGATGCAGCCAGTTGACTGGATGGAGCATCTAGAGCACGAGCACCTGAATGAGCAGATGAATCTTGGGGCTTATGCACAGGCGCTGATTCTTGAGGTCTGGCTGTTGTAGAACTTATTACTGCAGTTGTCATATGCGGTTTTGGTATATTGTTAGCAACTGAGTTAGGTGCTGTCAAACCATATCCACTTTGATTCGAAGGAATTTGAGAATTCACTTGCCCAGAGGGCCCGGCACTTCTGCCGCTGAGCCAATCAGATGGCATAGGTTGGGTTGCAGGACGAGGCGCACTAGTCCCTCCAGCTGGCATACCCTGGCTTTGAAAGTTTTGCTGTGGTTGAGATGAAGATGGCCCAGTAAATTGGTTCTGCTGGCCCGGGACTACTTGCTGGTTACTAGTGCTTACGGTTCCACCCATCTGAGGCCCTCTCATACCAGCCGGTACTGATGGCAGTGACGCGCCTCCCTGAGCTTGTGTAGCAGGCACAACTCCCCTGGGCTGTGGAGAGGGTGTCGCAGCAAGATTTATTTTGGGAGCAGGGATATTGGCAGAAGCAGGACTATAGACTGCAGCCTTGACTATCTCAGGAGTTAATTCCCGTCTACTTTGCGCCACAGTTACCAACTTTAGAGCATTATAAAACTCCGCTCGACCAAGGTAACCAGCTTTTTTCGCATCTGCGTAAGACCATACCTACAAGGATGGAAAAACAAAAAAAAAGTCTACACCATTAACAATCCAGAGACTAACTGTACAAAAGGCGCTCAGAAACTTATAGCTGAACGAATCTGCAAATGTTGTCTATAGTCCAACAACGTATGATATTTAATTTTTTTAGAGTTCCCCCATTTCACGAAATGTTCTATGCATACAAGAGGATACATCTAAATTGCTTCTCTATCACTCAATTTGCTCAAGTAGATACATCTAGAGCATTGGAAGGAAAGGAGATGCAGGTTTTGGGGGGGGGGGGGGGGGGGAAGAAGAACCTGAGCAAGGACGTTCTTAGGCAAATTAGAGCCTTGGAAGAAAGCGACAGCCTCAGCTCCACTGATACGACCATCTCCATCCAAATCCGCTCTCCTGAAATACGCATCGAACAGATCCTGGCTCGCCGCCGGCCTCGCCGCTGCCATTCGAGAATGATCCGAAATCTAATCTAGCAGCGAAGACAGTGTCCAGAAGCACGCGATCGAATCGTAGAAAAAAACCCCTAATTATTCACAAGGCTACACCGAGCGAGCAATCGTAGACCAGTGGCGGGAGAGAGAGAGATCACCACATCGCAGGGAGTCTCGATTGGGATCGGTGACGGAGAGAGAAGTAACGGAGGTCGATGATGATGATTCTCGCGACAGAGAAACAAATCTAATTTCCCCCGGGATTATGGATGGGGGAAACCGGTACAGCGCGATTGAAGAAAATTATTCTAATTTCAACATAGTATAAGAGCCTCGAGATGCAAATAATCATACTGACAGAAGCTTACTGTAAAAATAAATAAATGAAATAATAATACTGTCATCATTTAAATTAATTTATTTTACAACGGTGAGACTGAGAGCTTTATCCCCTTCCCCCATAGGCGTCTTCCGCCGCTTCTCCCTCCTTATCTCTACTCTCACTCACTTCCAAACCTCCTCCGCCTTTCTCCGCCAAAACGCATCGGCTTCTCCCCACCGTCCCCAATTTCGCGCCACTAACACTCAAATCCCTCCGTCGTAACCGTTCAACCATCGTCAGAGTAGAAGACGTCGACGCTGACGGTGGAGAACCGGACGAGTACGACATGTTGTAAAACTGGACCGGATAGAGCAGGGTCGCAGCTAATAATTTGAGAAATAGTGTAATAAATAGAACACCAGATTTAACGTGGAAAACCCCGTAAAAACCACGGATAAGGTAGAAGAATTTATTACTAGAAAAATAATAGGAGTTACAACCTCTCAATTATAACAGAGAAATCGATTAATAATTTTCTCGTTATAATAGGAGAAAATACCCGAACTTTCTAAATAATTTTCTCTCAACCCGATCTCAAATACTCGTAAGAAAAAAAGAATTTTTTTTTCTCTCTCTCACGTCCTTCTTCTTCTTCTTCTCTCCGTGATTTTGATTTTGGGATGCTTTCCTCTTCAGCTTAGTTCTCCTTTAATAGAAGAAGTTTGGACATGTAAAAGCCATAATTATTGACAAAATCACCTCCTTCACCGTCCAACTTCACTGTCCATCACCGTCCATTATGAAAAATGTGTTATTTGACTTACAATCTCCCACTTGAAGATTTGATTGAGGATCAATCGGATCTTCACACCATTCTTTCTACCTTGTCATTCCATGTTGCTTACGTCTCCTTCAGGCCACAAGAGGATAGACACCAAATAAACTTGTCAGTAGTGACTGCTTTCGTCATAAAATCTGCTACATTTTCTTTTGTATGAATCTTCTGCATATCCACCGTGCCTTCTTCCACTTTCTCACGAACGAAGTGATACTGGACTCGTATGTGCTTGGTTTTTGAATGAAAGGCTGGATTCCTTGCAAGATGCACGGCACTCTGGCTGTCACAAAAAAGAGAAATTTTCTCTTGTTTGTGCCCGAGTTCCTCCATTACCATCTTCAAACACATCGCCTCTTTACTAGCTTGTGTAGCTGCTACATACTCTGCTTCGGTTGTCGATGTAGCTACAATTGACTGTAGTTTTGAAACCCAACTTACAGCTCCGCTAGCGAGTGCAAACACATAACCGGTTGTGGATTTGTTTTTATCTAGATCGTCTGCATAATCTGAATCAGCATAGCCTCTGACAACAAAGTCTGATCCTCCATAACATAATGCAACATCCGAGGTTCCTTTAATGTACCGTAAAATCCTCTTTACGGCATTCCAATGCTCTTTGCCAGGATTCGCCATGTACCGACTTACTACTCCCACTGCTTGTGCAATGTCTGGTCGTGTACAAATCATTGCGAACATTAAGCTCCCCACTGCTGATGCATACGGCACTCGAGACATTTCCATCCTTCCTTCTTCACTGCTAGGACTCATACCGGAGGATAACTTGAAATTAATAGGAAGTGGGGTAAAGATTGGCTTACAATCTTACATGTTGAACCTCCGCAAGATTTTCTTCAAATAATTCTTCTGTGACAGCCAAATCTTCCTATTATTTCTGTCTCGGTGAATTTGCATCCCTAGAATCTTGTTTGCTGGTCCCAAGTCCTTCATCTCGAACTCCCTAGCCAACTGTGCCTTCAATTCATTGATACGATCATTGTTGGGGCCTGCTATCAACATGTCATCTACATATAACAGCAGAGTAATGAACTCTGTTTCACTAAACCTCTTGAAATATGCACAAGGGTCTGCATGAAGTCTGCTATATCCAAGGCTCATGATGAAGGAATCAAATCTCTTGTACCAACATCTTGGCGCCTGCTTTAGACCGTACAGAGATTTGTTTAACCTGCAAACCAAGTTCTCCTTTTCTTTTTCTTCAAAACCTTCTGGTTGGAGCATATAAATTTCTTCCTCAAGATCTCCATGAAGAAACGTTGTTTTCACATCTAGTTGCTCTAGATGTAAGTCAAATGTAGCGCACATTGCCAACAGTATCCGAACTGTTGTAAGTCGAACCACAGGTGAAAAAATTTCATTGAAGTCAATGCCTTCTTTCTGAGCATATCCTTTCACCACCAATCTAGCACGATACCGCTCCACTTGGTCATCACCATTTCGCTTGATCTTATAGACCCATTTGTTTCCAATGGCTTTTCTTCCTTGCGGTAATGGTACGAGCTCCCAAGTTTTATTTTTATGTAGAGCTTCAATTTCTTCTTGCATTGCTTCCATCCACTGAGAAACATCTGGACTGCTCATTGCTTCTTGGAGATTTGATGGCTCTCCGTCCTCAGTTAAAAGACAATATGCAACGTTGCAGTTCAGATCATAATCCTAGTGCCAAGCTGGTGTAGTTCTTACACGTTTTCCTTTACCAAGTTCTTCTTCCAACTCGGCAGGTTCGGCTTCCTCGTGTTCTGGTGTTGCTCTAGAAGATTTCTCCTTTTCCACTTGTACTGCTACAGTCTCTGACCTTTCTTTTGAACTGCTTCTTTCTTCTTCGATCTTCTTATCTTCTGTGAAGATAACATCTCTGTTGATTATAACCTTGTGGGCAGTGGGATCCCACAGGCGATACCCCTTTACTCCATCAGCATATCCCAAGAACACACACTTTCTAGACTTTGGATCCAGCTTTGTAGTTTCTTGGTTATTGTACATTACATACACTGGACTCCCAAATATATGGAGGTCTGAATAGTCGACAGGCTTTCCTGTCCACATCTCCATCGGTGTTTTCAACTCAATTGCAGTTGATGGCGACAGATTTATCATATAACAGGCGGTCTTGACTGCTTCTGCCCAGAATTTCTTCTCTAAGCTTGCAGCTCCCTGTTAGGAAATACGCGGTCAAATTTTGCGGTAAACCAGAATTTGTGGGAGCGGGAAAAAGAGCACACACACAAAATTGTTAACGGAGTTCGGCCAATGTTGCCTACGTCTCCGGACCTGCTACAGATCTTTTATTATCAACCAAGGAAATTTTACAAGCTCACAACTCACACCCCGATCCCAAATACACTCAGAAATTACTCGTAATTTCTTAAAGAAGATTTTTTGTGAGAAAAAAAAAGTTTTTTTTTTCTCTCTCTCACGTTTTTCTCTTCTTCTTCTCTTCTTGTTTTGGGATGATTTTCCCCTTCCCCTTCATGCATGTATTTATAGGAGGGGATTTGTGAGTTGGTGGTGAGTTGGTGTAACAACCAAACTTACCAACCAAAAAACCAAAGAGAAAAAAACGTGTTCTTCACCATCACCAACTTGCATGCGTTGATTTTTGACCAACAATCTCCCACTTGAAGACTGATTTCAATCTGTCTTCACACCTTGATCAATGTAGCAGGTCTCCCAGCTTGTTACTCCAACAAGCCAACTGAGGTTGCACACAACCTCAGCTTATCATACGGCACGACCTTCGTCAACATGTCTGCCGGATTCTTGCTTCCTGGGATCTTCTCAAGCACCAACATTTCATCTTCCAATGCTGATCTGATGAAATGATACCGACGATGTATGTGCTTCGTCCGAGCATGGTAAACCGGATTCTTTGCCAAATCAATGGCACTTTTACTGTCACAGTACAACACACCTTTCCCTTGGTCATGGCCTAGCTCTTCTAGAAAAGTCTGTAGCCATATCATCTCTTTTGTTGCCTCCGTTACAGCAACATACTCAGCTTCACAGCTTGATAGAGATACAATTTTCTGCAACTTTGAAACCCAACAAATTGCAGTACCGCCAAAGGTGTAGACATACCCGGTTGTGCTCTTCGTGCTGTCAATGTCACCTCCATTGTCAGCATCAACATATCCCTGCAATCCCGTCTTAGACTTCGTGAAACATAGCGATAAACTTGGATTTCCTTTTAGATATCTGAAAATCCACTTAACGGCTTCCCAATGTTCCTTCCCTGGATTGCTCATAAATCTGCTAACGACTCCCACTGCATGTGCAATGTCTGGCCTTGTACATATCATCGCGTACATCAGGCTTCCTATAGCAGAGGCATATGGAACTTTATCCATACATGCCATCTCGTCTTCCGTCTTTGGAGACTGTTCTCTGGATAACCGAAAGTGACTTGCCAGGGGAGTACTAACTGGCTTCGCATCATCCATGTTAAACCTCTTGAGGACTTTCTTCACATACTCCTCTTGTGATAACTTAAGACCTTCCTTGCTTCTACTGATTCTCATCCCTAGAATCTGTCTTGCTTCTCCAAGGTCTTTCATCGCAAACTCTTCTGAGAGTTTCGTCTTCAAACTATTGATCTCGTGCAAGTCTGCTCCTACTATCAACATGTCATCGACATATAGGAGCAATATCAAGTAGGACTCTTCAAGCGTCTTGAAGTAACAACAGTGGTCAGCTTCACACCTCAAGAAACCAACGCCTTTAATAAAGTTGTCGAACCGTTTATACCACTGTCTTGGAGCTTGTTTTAAGCCGTACAAACTCCTTTTCAGCTTGCAAACAAGGCTTTCCTTCCCTTTTATCTCAAAGCCTTCGGGTTGCTTCATATAAATTTCCTCATCCAAATCACCGTGAAGAAATGCCGTCTTCACATCCATCTGTTGAAGATGCAGATCTTCTTGTGCTACCAGCCCAAGAACCGTTCTAATGGTCACCATCTTGACTACAGGAGAGAAGATTTCGGTGTAGTCAACGCCTTCTTTTTGTTGGAATCCCTTCACAACAAGCCTCGCTTTATAGCGCTTACTCCCATCAGGTTCTTCTTTTATTCGGTAGATCCACTTGTTATGCAATGCCTTTTTCTCCTTAGGCAAATCTGCTAACTCCCACGTGTGATTGGATAACAACGAGTCCATCTCGTCGTTCATTGCAAGCTCCCACTTGATCGACTCATCAACTTGCATAGCTTCCTCATAACATTCAGGCTCGCCTCTGTCTGTGAGCAGAATGTAGTTGAGCGATGGAGAGAATCTTACTGGCTTTCTGATGATTCTGCTTGACCGTCGTAACTCCGTGACTGGTGTATATGGGACCACTTCAGAATCATCACTTTCTTCAGCCTCACCACTCTCGTCTTGAGAGATTTCTTCTTCTGCTGTTGCGGTATCCTGTGGCAACTCCGGTGTCAGGATATCTTCTAAGTCAACAGCTCCAGGCTCTTTCTTCTCCGAGCCTTCTCTTAGCTTATCCTTGTACAACGCTTCTTCGTTGAACACAACATTTTTGCTGCGGATGATCTTCCGATTTTCGTCATCCCAAAACCGGTAACCAAACTCCGTGTCACCATAACCGATGAAGTAACACTTTTTAGACTTCGAGTCAAGTTTACTTCTTGCAGCATCGTCAATGTGAACATAAGCTAAGCAACCAAACACCTTTAGATAAGAAAGGTTTACTTTCTTTCCGCTCCAAACTTCTTCAGGGATCTTAAATCCCAATGGTACAGACGGTCCTCTGTTTATTAAGAAGGCTGCGGTATTGATTGCATCTGCCCAAAACGTCTTTGGTAATCCACAGTGTAATCTCATGCTCCTTGCACGCTCATTCAAGGTTCGGTTCATCCTTTATGCTATTCCATTCTGTTGAGGCGTTCCAGGAATAGTCTTCTCCATCTTGATCCCGTTATCAGCGCAGTATCTCGTGAACTCGCCGCTGATATACTCACCACCATTATCAGACCTTAGGCACTTCAACTTGAGATTCGTCTCAACCTCAACCATGGTTTTCCATCTCTTGAAAACCGAGAACACTTCATATTTGTTCTTCATGAAGTAGACCCACACCTTTCTTGTGGAGTCATCAATGAAGGTCACATAGTAGTACGAACCTCCCAGCGATGCAACAGGAGCGGGTCCCCACACGTCAGTGTGCACCAGCTCTAACTTCTCAGATTTTGGCTCTCTTCCTCCTTTAGAGAAACTAACTCGTTTCTGTTTCCCAAGGATGCAACTTTCACACATCTGATGATCCACCGTCTTCAGATCCGGAAGAGCGCCATTTTCTACCATGAGTTTCATCCCTTTCTCACTCATGTGCCCCAATCTACAATGCCACAACTTGGTCTGTTTGACATCCTCAACAACAGCAACAGTGTCTTCATAGCTCGTCGTCATATAAAGAGTACCTCTTTTATGACCTCTAGCAACCACCATGGAACCTTTTCTGACTCTCCAGGCTCCACCACCAAAATTAACATCGTGCCCCGTATCATCAAGTTGACCTACTGAGATCAGATTTCGCATCAACTTTGGCACATGTCTGACCTTCGTAATCTTCCACACAAGTCCGTCTGACATCTTCAGGTTGATATCTCCAATACCAACTATGTCCAAAGGTAATCCATCAGCAAGATATACCTTTTCCGTAATTTCCCGCAATATAATTTTCCATGATGTTATGGTGCGGTGTGGTGTGGAATGACGCTCCTGAGTCAAGAACCCATGAATCAACTGGGCTATCAACATAGGAGATTGACGCTTTGGTGTTATTTCCAGCTGCATCACAAGCTTCACTTTTCCTCGGAGAATCAACAGACACTACCAATGCATCAGCGATTTCACGTGTCACTGCATTGGCTCCGCCTCTAGTGTTGTCTTCCTCCTTCGGTGGTGCTCGACAATTCTTCTTGATGTGACCTGTCTTTCCACAATTCCAGCACTCTGCAGGCTGTCGGAATTTAAACTGACCCCATCCATTCCTTGACTTCGATCTGCCATTACTTCGGTTATTTCTATCTGGGTTTCTCCCTCTGTTTTCCACGTTGAAAGCAGAGCTCGTTGATGCCTCCCCAGAGTCTATCCTTCGAACTTCCTCAGCAAGGATACGATCTCTAACATCATTGAATTTGAGCTTTTGAGTACCCACAGAGTTACTAACCGCTGCCCTCATTGGCTCCCAACTATTTGGCAGAGATGCCAACAAAATCAGTGCTCGCACTTCATCTTCAAACTCGATTTCAACTGATGACAGTTGGTTGACAATCGTGTTGAACTCGTTCACATGTGCGGCAACCAGGCCACCTTCTTCCATCTTCAAATGAAAGAGTTTCTTCATGAGAAACACCTTATTGTTTGCCGAAGGTTTCTCATACATATCAGAGAGAACTTTCATGAGCCCTTCCGTGGTCTTCTCCTTCGCAACGTTGTGAGCAACGTTTTTCGACAGTGTTAACCTTATAACACCCAGAACTTGTCTGTCAAGGAGCTCCCACTCATCATGATCCATCTTCTCAGGCTTCTTGCTCAGCGGTTGATGAAGCTTCTTTCCGTACAGATAATCTTCAATTTGCATTCTCCAAAATGCATAATTTGTGCCGTCAAATTTCCCGATACTGTGCGCCAAACCGTCTTCGCCTCCCATCGTTTCTGGAACCACCGTGTATTAGAACACATTACTGTTCACGTGAATAGTAACCCCGCAAAAAATTTGACCGATCACCGTAACTCAGGCTCTGATACCAGTTGTTAGGAAATACGCGGTCAAATTTTGCGGTAAACCAGAATTTGTGGGAGCGGGAAAAAGAGCACACACACAAAATTGTTAACGGAGTTCGGCCAATGTTGCCTACGTCTCCGGACCTGCTACAGATCTTTTATTATCAACCAAGGAAATTTTACAAGCTCACAACTCACACCCCGATCCCAAATACACTCAGAAATTACTCGTAATTTCTTAAAGAAGATTTTTTGTGAGAAATTTTTTTTTTTTTTTTTTCTCTCTCTCTCACGTTTTTCTCTTCTTCTTCTCTTCTTGTTTTGGGATGATTTTCCCCTTCTCCTTCGTGCATGTATTTATAGGAGGGGATTTGTGAGTTGGTGGTGAGTTGGTGTAACAACCAAACTTACCAACCAAAAACCAAAGAGAAAAAAACGTGTTCTTCACCATCACCAACTTGCATGCGTTGATTTTTGACCAACACTCCCAACATTGCTCTTGTTCTTTCTAACAGAGTCTTGTTCATCCGCTCTGCCACTCTATTTTGTTGAGGAGTGTATGATGTAGTGAACTGCCTTTTGATGCCCTATACTTTACAGAATTGACTAAATACATCACCAGTATATTCACCTCCATTATATGTCCTCAAACACTTGATCTTCTTCTCAGATTCAAGTTCCACCCGTGCTTTGAAAATTTTGAAAACTGAAAACACATCTGCCTTACTCTTGATAGGATACACCCAACATCTCCTGGAGTAGTCATCGATGAAGGACACAAAGTACTTCGCTCCTCCTAGTGATATAACAGGTGCTTGCCACACATCAGAGTGAACCAATTCTAGAATAACTTTACTTCTAGAATTTGACGTGCTAAACTTCAACCGATGCTGCTTGCTTGTCACACAATGCTCACAAAAGGATAGTGATACCTTTGTGAGACCCGGAAGTAACTTCTTCTCTGCAAGAATTTTCATGCCTTGTTCAGACATATGCCCAAGTTTCTGATGCCACACCGTAGTAGCTTTCTCACTTGAACTGCTTGAAGCAATAGATGCTTCTGATTCTGACAGAGTTTCTCCTCTTAACATGTATAACTTCGCAGCTATCTTCTCTCCTTTCATCAGCACAAGTGCTCCTCTAATTACTTTTAGAGTATCATTTTGAACTTCAACTTTGCAACCAAGATCATCAAGTTGCCCCACAGATAGTAAATTCTTTTTCAGGCCTTCCACGTGTCGCACCTCATGAATAGTACAAACTGTACCATCATACATCTTCAGTTGAATGGATCCAGTGCCAACAATCTTAAGTTCATGATCATTGCAACTGTACATAGATCCTCCTGAGATGGGTTCATAATGATGGAACCATTCTCTTCTAGAGGTCATGTGATATGTAGCTCCTGAGTCGAACAACCATATATCAGCGAACCTTCTTCTATTTTCGCTTGAAATTGCTGCTTCACAACATAGCGCGATTCCATTATCTGAAGTGTTTGCGACATTTCCTTGAGGGTTGGAATTCTTCAATTCCCAACAATCCTTCTTCAAGTGACCCTTCTTGCCACAGTGGTAACATTTAAAAGTCTTCTTACTTCTTGACTTTGATCTACCATGTTTGTGACTCCCACTTGAGCCATGTTCCATTGATCTCCCTCTCATCACCGTCAATGCCTCTATTTGAGAATTTTCTCGTCTGTCTTCCTTACTTTTGCGCCGACTTTCTTCTTCTAGAACCGCAGCTGCAACATCGTCAAAGACTAGACTGTCGGTGGAGACATTATTTGTTAAGTTGATGATGAGTTGATCATATGAATCTGGTAGACTTTGAAGTAGAAGCTCAGCACGTTCTTGTGATTCTACTTTATAACTCAACGAAGTGAGTTGAGAAAATAAAGTATTCAAGGTGTTGATGTGCTCCGTCACTGAAGTAGATTCTCCCATTCGAAGGGTATAAAGCTTCCTCTTGAGGAAAATTTTATTGTGCAGCGATTTGGCCTCGTACAATTTTGCAAGGTGATCTCATATTTCCTTTGCAATCTTCTTCTCCTCTATGCTTGACAACACTCCATCTGCAAGGGCAAGATGAAGATTTGCCATAGCATTCCCATCCATCTCGTTCCATTTATCATCATCTGTGTATGTAGCCGGTCTTGCACTAATGGCCGCTAAACAACCATCTTTTCTCAAGATAGCCTTCATCTTCAACTTCCACAGCGCAAAGTTACTGCCGTTGAATTTTTCGATCTCAAATTTTACCGCCATTGCTTCTTTCAGAACCTATGCTCTGATACCACTTGTTGTAAAACTGGACCGGATAGAGCAGGGAAATAGTGTAATAAATGGAACACCAGATTTAACGTGGAAAACTCCAAAGGGTAAAAACCACGGACAAGGTAGAAGAATTTATTACGAGAAAAATAATAGGAGTTACAACCTCTTAATTATAACGGAGAAATCGATTAATAATTTTCTCGTTATAATAGGAGAAAATATCTGAACTCTCTAAGAAAAAAGAATTTTTTTTTTCTCTCCCTCACGTTCTTCTTCTTCTTGTTCTCTCTGTGATTTTGATTTTGGGATGCTTTACTCTTCAGCTTAGCTCTCCTTTTATAGAAGAAGTTTGGACATGTGAAAGCCATAATTATTGACAAAATCACCTCCTTCACCGTCCACGACCGTCCATTATGAAAAACGTCTTATTTGACTTACACGACATGGACGAGGAGGAGGTAGACAACAAGGACTACGACGTCGAGTACGACCCTACCTTAGCCGCGAGCGTCGGCGCCGGCGACGGGGACATCGCGTTCGTGTAGAGCAAGAGCTTTGTGTCGACGCAGGGATGGGACTCGGAGATGGTGGTTGATTACAGGATAAACGAAGACGAGTTTCATAAGATCAGCTTGCTCGACTGCGATTTCTTTATCAGGAAACCGCCTGATCCTGAAAACGAGAGGTATGGAGAACGAGAAAGTTCTCTGCTTTTAGCTTCTTTTTTAAAAAAAAATTTCTCAGTTGGTTTCCTTTCAAGTGATACGGCGTCGTTTTGTGGGTGCAGATGTATGTGACTCCTCCGGATACGGATATTTACTCGATTCCGAGAGTTCTTGCCCCAATGCCTCAAAAGGTTCAGCCTTTTAATCCTTACTGGTTGTTATGTTTTGGAACACGTATGCTCTGTTCTGGTGCTGATAACGGCTTTTGCTTTAATGATGTTTTGCAAGTAGAGTATATTCGATGTGCGATGAGTGACTATGGATGTTACAATGTTACTGAACCGCCTATTGATGCTCCTCGAGATCCTCTGTATAAATCTGAGAGGGATATATCCAAGGTACATCATTTTGAACGGTTAGATTCATCAGGTCGTTGATGCAAGGATTCTCTTTGTTTTTGGCTACATTGCTTGGAACACACACCAGGAAACATGTTGACTCGAAACTACTTGGTTTGGTTCAGCGGTTACAGATGTCTTGATCATTGTTTATGCGTAATGCAGGTTTTCTTGACGAAGCATTATCGGAATAGAAGATCAAACGACCCTGAGTTTGTGCTAGACCTTGAAGAGATCTATGTTATTGACTCCAAGTCAAAGTCAATCACCAGAGCCAGAGTTTTGGTTTGTCTCATTGTTACCTTCCACTATATTTAAGCACTCTTTCTCGTTCTGAGTCTGAGCACAAACCTGAGCTGAATGTGTCTCATGGTGGTTTATATATATGTCATAGTTCTGAATCACGTAGCTTTGCTTAAGATACCTTGTACAGTTCAAAGCTGCTAGGTCAATCTTCCTTCCCATATTAAGGTTTAGGCTGTTTCAGGTGACAGTTCCGGGAGGACGAAAAAGGGATAGGAAGGATGACTTGCTCGTGATACGAGATAATGGAACCTCCTTTAAAATCATACACGTGGTATCTTTCCATATACACAACCATTTCTTCAGGCAGTTATTTTGTATCCCTTCAACTAGCATTACTCAACTTTTCTCTCTGTTTATATTCTTTCAGGGGGAAAGAGATGACCCGACAACGGTAATAGAAAGGGAAGAGTGGACCAAAACACGAGAAGACATGGAGAAACATCTCAGAAAGCTTCGAGACTTCAGTGTCTCAAACTGGTTCTAAAAACAAACCCGTGAGAAACCAAACCACAAGTTAGTGGATTTTCTTCCTTATCCATAAATGATGTATACAAGGTTGGAATACGAGAGCAGAATCAATAATATGGTGGGTAAGATTCAAGATGTGTAGTTCCATGGTAGACAGGGATTTTTTGACCTCAGGTAATTTCACTAACAGCAGAGATGAATGTGTTAGTAGATGATATGGGCTCTAGAACAAGTGTGTAGATGTAACAGTCTTATGGACAAACATTCAATGACTAGAGAAGCTAGTTTATGCATATTGTTACTTCAACAACTATTCCAATTTTTGCAACTGAGTTTTTTTTCAACGGTCTTTGATCCAAATGTTTTCTCTTAGGGAGTGTTATTGGTTTAAGTGTTTTAATTGATTTTAAAATTCAAGCCAAATCAAGTATTATTGGTTTTATCATTTTAAAATCCAATTTCAAATATGTTGTTATTGGTTCTATAATTTAAAAATGGATTTTAAAATGATTTCTTTGAGGATTTGATTTTAACTTAGATTTGAGTGGATTTATAAATAATTTTAAGAGTAAAACACAAAGGAGCAAATATTGAGTTAAACCTTTTTATTTTGACTGGATTTGTATTATTGTGTGTTTTCCAATTCCTTGTTTTTTTGTGTGTATCCTAATAAACGTAGTTGATAAGAACCTTAATATTACGTCTTTTGTTCATTTTTAAAACATGCATTAGGCACATGTCTTGCATACAAACATATTGTATAATACATATAAAAACGAAATTGGTGTTATTACAGTATTACTTATCTTGTTACAAAAGTGATGATGAATTGTTTCTCGAGTTGTTTTCTCTTGTGAAGAGAGAACTTATTGACACTTCTTCAACTTTTAAATTGATAGGTGCAAACGAAACATGTCTCGCATACGAAAATACTGAATTAGTTATCATTATTGTGATTCAAATAACATAAGCAATGTGTTTGTGCGTGTTTTGATAAGTTTTTTTATCAAGTGTATACATCATCAAACATGAATACATAATTTTTTTAGACATTAAGAAACTTTAGAAGAAAAATATATATATATATATATATATATATATATCGCATGAAAATGAAGAACTAGATACATAATTACGCAATAAGAACTTTATATATCCATTTCATTGATTTATAATAATCCACTTATTTTTATTTTGAAATCTATATAGTTAATTTTGAAATTTGTTTGTCTGATTTTAGAATCAATGGATTAGTCAATGATTTCTAAATCCAAAAAGGATTTCTAAATCCGCTAAACTACTAGAACCAATAACCCCCACTTAGATTCATCCGTTTGCATCTTTAGCATATTCACTGGACCTTAACCGGCGTGTCGTTTTCTTCGTGATAACCGAAGGTACTAACTAAAACAGCAGGTATTCTGTTATTCTAAACCCCCACTTAGATTCATCCGTTTGCTAAGTTGCCGATGTGGTATGCCTTCTGGACCTTAACCGGCGTGTCGTTTTTTTCGTGATAACCCCGAAAGTACTAACTAAAACGGCAGGTATTCTGTTATTCTAAACCTCTCAATGTACAGTTAGTTTTATAATTGAGGACACGTGTACGGTGGCTTGTTTGGGGTTTCACGTGAGTGGGATGACATTTGGCGGAATGGCCGACAGTGGCTTTCAATGTTGTGTGAGTGGTTCCACCGGCCCATCGTGTGACCTCAAACATTAACTACCCTATTCAACAATCACACACTGATAAATGAATTATTATGTGCATGCTACCATAGTTTAGAACAAAATTTACACGTAAAAGTGATATAGTAATTCATTGTAAGCAGAAAAATAAACACACATGTGTAGATATATCTCAAATAAAATGGGATTGCAATTAAAAATTAAGAAGTTTGGCGAGAGATAAAGCATTGGTCAAAGACTCAAAATGGAACCAAGTTGCTTTGGTCTAGTGGTAGAGGAGCTCCAGCTCGAGTGTCCGCCTCTGGGTTTGAGTCTTGGCCACTGCGGAATTTACATGTGGATTGCAGCACCCGAGACCGTTACACGGTGAGCCACATGGTGACGCCCTGGCAGCGTCCATGCTCACTTCGGTCTCTGGTCTGGACCACTTCGGTGGGGCCAGGATACTCAGTTAGAAAAAAAAAAATCAAAATGGAACTAAATTAACCATTAGGACCAATACGTATATTTTAAGAAGCTTATACGTCACTCAAAATTTGCGACCATTTTCTAATACTTATCTTTGAATCGTCTACTTGATCAAAAAAAAAAAAAAAAAAATCTTTGAATCATCTACCTACCAAAATAAATTAAGAATCAAACAAAAGACAACGATCTGAAACGTTGACGACAGAGAAAAAAGTAGACAAGGAATGAAAGCGTATAAAACAAAGGAATAAATCCAATATTTTATGAAAATTCTTTTTATATTTAGAAACAAACCGTAGATATTTATAAATTATAGTGTCTCCCTCATGTAATCATCATACATGGCGGCACCACCACTACGTTCTATTATTCTATATAATTAACCGATAACGGTGAAACATGCCGTACAATGTACGTAGATTATGAGTCAGTAAAGAGTGGTAAAAACATTAATTTGAGTTTTCTTACAAGTTACAAGTCAATATGTATGTATCCTGATGTTTTCGCTTTATCCTCCATAATATTTTTAAAGTTATTAAGCCAAAAACAAAAGTTTTTAAAGTTGACTTGTTTCACCATTCATGAATATTTCTGAAAACTGTATAAAATAATTGTCTGACTGCCAAAATAGGTACAGTAATAAATCAGAATTTATATTATTTATTAATAAGATGTGTGCTGTTCCATTGTTACTCTTCTCTTTCTCAGAACCTGCGGAACCAAAATCAAAGCCGCCATAAAGACAGTGGAAGAGAAACTCTGTTTTCTAGTCATATAATCGTCACGATGATTATGTTTCTCCAGGAATCACACTTCAGGAAAGTACACAAAGCACTCACCTGAAACTCAGACAACCATTTTCGTGACTGGTAAGAGAGCTAGAGAGAGATGACGCAAAACGGCATCATCACAGGAGGTAGTACTGTTGTGGTGGGTGTGAAGTTCGATGCGGCGAGCAGTGAGCTTCTAGATTGGGCTTTGGTCAAGGTTGCTGAACCGGGTGATACAGTCATCGCTCTTCACATTCTCACCAATGGTACTTTTTTGAGTTTATAATATTACTAAAAGCTAATATTTTTGGAAATGGGTTTTCTTATGTTTAACTCTGTGGATCGAGCAGGCGACTCTTCGTCTGTCTCTCTTGTTAAAACTTTCGACTCTGTTCTTGAAGCCTATGAAGATTTCTGCAAACTGAAACAGGTATTATACATAAAGTTGTCTGCTTTTGATTCCTTCAGTGTCTAAAGAGATCTCTTGTAATTAGGTTGAGCTGAAGCTGAAACTATGCAGAGGCTCTTCTACTCGCAAGATTCTAGTTAAAGAAGCAAAGCTATGTTATGGATCCAAAGTTGTAGTTGGAGTTTCCAGAAGCTGTAGCCACTCATCTCTCTCCGTGGCTAAGTACTTAGCCAGGAAACTGTCAAAAGACTGCTGGGTTATGGCTGTTGACAACGGGAAAGTCATGTTTCAGAAAGATGGTTCCTCATTGAAAGGTATGTCCTTTTTGAGTATTCTAATGTTTTGCATGGTGACTTGTGTGCGTTTAATTGTTTAAAACTCTTTTGGTTTGTTCATAGGAAAAGGCAATGCTGGTCGGAACACTTTGTCTAGCTTCTTTCAGATGCATAAGAACACAAAAGTAGTTAACACTTGGGAGGATGAGGAGGATCGTTACAATGGCTGTAGTCTACGGCAGGCTTTAGTGTCTTCCTGCCTCGGGAAGAATCTCTCTGTTTGTGGAGATCTATCTAGATCATCTAGCTGTAATGGCGATCAAGATGATTTCCACAAGTCAGTGGTCACTGAGCCAGTAAAGATTCCAGAAGATTTGACCAGATTCATCACTATGCTGGTAAACGAACTGCCTGAGTTTAGACCAGGCTGGCCTCTGCTTTGTCGTGTTGCTTCTCCTGATGTGTTGACCAACGTCCCGAGAAGTTATTCCTTCAGACAGATACCAGTTGCTCAGTGGGTTCTCAAGCTTCCCTCTAGGACCAATTCTCTCGTTAGTAGCTCAAACGCTAAGCAGTTGTCTAGCTTAAATAATGAAAGTCTAGCTACTGTTCCTGGTGGTAATGATTCTATGACCTTGAATTGCTCTCCTGAGGGTCTTCATCAGAGGTTCTTCTCCACATCTTGCCGATCTTTTAAGTACAAGGAACTTGTGTCAGTCACATCCAATTTCTCCCCTGGTTTGTTTCCTCTAAGAACCATGTTTAAGACTCTTTGTAATATGTTTTTTATGTCTTAACAAAGAGAAAAACAATGTCTTTTTTTTTTCAGATAATTTCATCGGAAAAGGAGGAAGCAGCAGGGTTTATAGAGGCTACCTGACCAATGGCAGAGAGGTTGCGGTGAAAATTCTCAAGCAAACCAAAAGCATCTTGAAGGATTTTGCGGCAGAGATTGATATCATCACAACGCTAAACCATAAGAACGTTATTTCCCTCTTGGGTTACTGCTTTGAAAACAATAACCTCTTGCTTGTGTACAATTATCTCTCAAGAGGAAGCCTTGAAGAGAATCTTCATGGTAAAGCCTCTAACCATTTTTAGCCACTTGTAATGTTTGTGGCTCTCTAACAGCGCATGGTTTTGAAAATTAGGCAACAAGAAGGATCACGGTGTGTTTCGTTGGAACGAGAGATATAAGATAGCTTTGGGAGTAGCTGAGGCGTTGGACTATTTACATAACAAAGCTCCACAGCTTGTCATTCACAGAGATGTTAAGTCATCAAACATATTACTGTCTGATGATTTTGAGCCACAGGTTAGTGTCTTTTTCAGTTTTTTTCTATTATCATTATATAAGAAGATACTTACAAGGAAGCTCTTGTTCACAGCTTTCTGACTTTGGGCTTGCGAAGTGGGCTTCGGTATCTACAACGCAGATCATCTGCTCAGATGTTGCAGGCACCTTTGGGTGAGAAAAAACTAAATCAAAGTTGGTTAGAGAGAGAACAATCTTGACAATGTTATGTGTTTTTTTTTTTTGGCGCAGGTACTTAGCTCCAGAGTACTTTATGTATGGTAAGATGAACGATAAGATAGACGTGTATGCGTACGGTGTTGTACTCCTCGAGCTTCTTTCTGGAAGAAAACCTGTTAGTAGCGAATCCCCAAAGGCTAGAGAGAGTCTTGTCATGTGGGTATGTGGATACTACTACTACATTGAAAGGTCTAAACCTTACTCTCTGCTAGTTTGCTAATTAACAGATAATGTAATGACACGTGCAGGCGAAACCAATTCTTGATGATAGAGATCACTCTCAGTTACTAGACCAGAGTTTGGTTAATCACAATAATAGTGACCAGATGGAGAGGATGGCGTTAGCTGCCACTCTTTGTATAAGGCATAACCCACAATCTAGGCCAGAGATGGGAATGGTGAGTCATTATCTAGACCTTGGCGTGTAATAACGGTTGTTAATAAGATGTTGTGTTGTGAAAATGCAGGTGTTGAATCTTCTTAAAGGTGACGTGGAGATGCTAAAATGGGCTAAGGAACAAGTTAGTAACGGTTTAGAGGATTCAAAGCTGCTCAAAGACGAGAAACTGAAGAGGTCTAATCTACAGTCACATCTTAACGTAGCGTTCCTTGACATGGAGGACGAGGAGTCTATCTCCATGAGAAGCATGGTGCAAGGCATCTCCGTGGAGGATTATCTTAAAGGCAGAGAAAGCCGCTCATCGAGCTTCAATTGAGCTTGGTTCTTTACACAACAGCAAAACTTTCTTAGCTGAGATGGTGAAGACTATCTTGGGACCTGTTTAGGGTTGTAAATGCAGCTTTTAATTTTTTTGGGCCTGTTTTGGAAATATTTGCTTTTATTGGGGGTAAAACAGAAATACAATATGTGCATATACCGTCAATGGTCTTTGTCCGTTCTGTAATGCTCGTACCGTCGTACGTCTCACTGTCATTTTCTAGCATTATCTTACTGAAATAAAATTTCATATAATAATGTTTTCGAGAATTTAGAAATGTATTATTTCTCTATAGTGCCTATCACAATCTGAGAGACCAACCATGTGTGACTGAGTCAAAATCATGGTCCTGTAGTAATTAATTCACGACGTAAGCACCTTCCTGTCCTATTCGTTTGCGTTTGAAAGGAACGTGGTTGGGCGAAATAAAACTCTAATCAAATTAGTCGCCAAATCTCATTCTAATGATCTAATCAAATCTTTCTTTCCCTTTTTAGCATACAAATTTGAATTCTCGTGAAATTAATTTTCAGTTAAATCTTCCTGTCCTATTCAAGATTCCGTTTGGGTTTAAAAAGGAACGTTGATTAGACGAAATAAATTCTAATCAAATTAGCCGCCGAATCTCATTCTAATCAAATATTTCTTTCCCTTTTTAGCATACAAATTTGAATTTCCGTGAAATTAATTTCAGTTAATCTTCCTGTCATATTCAAGATTCCGTTTGCTTTTAAAAAGGGAACGTTGATTTGACGAAATAAATGCTAATCAAATTAGCCGCCGAATCAAATCTTTCTTTTCCTTTTTTTTACCATACAAATTTGAATTCTCGCGAAATTAATTCAGTCAAAGCCAATAACAGTTATTCGGCCCAACAAGGCCCAATAAGATTAGGGGTGTGCAGGTATATAAATACGGCAGCCAAGAGTCGCCGCGCTTCGGAAGAAATTTCGTTTTTTGTATTATCCTCGCCGTTATCGTGTTGACGAAGATCAGCTATGGATTCGTCTCATTACAATCCGAGCTACGGCCAATGGAATCCTCCTCTTCCCCTCCTTCCGCCGCCGCCAGTGCCTCCTCCTCGTGAATCTCATCCCGATAGCCCTAACTTCTACGTTCCATCAAGCCAAAACGGTGAGCAACGTCTCCATTATCTTCCACCCAAGCCGGCGGTTAATCATCCGTCTCCCTACTACTCCCAGCAACCGCCGCCGCAACAGCATCTTCAATGCATTCCTGAGAAATTTAGCTATGAGTCTCAAAAAGTTTCGCAGCCGTTGTCGTTTAAGGAATCTCGAGATATCTCTCAGTCTGCTGGGGTTGGTTACAGTGATAGAAGGCTTGATTCATGGACAGTGGATGCTGCTCAGGGACGGAGGGATTCATCAGGTGTTGGCATTAATCGTGGTTTAGATGGTAGTTCTTGGTCTATAGATGAGTTTCGTAATCTTGGACATTTGAGAAAAGAATCCGGAGCAGCTAGGATAGATGGAAACTATCAAGACCGTGGTCAGTTAAAAGCAGAATGTTTTAGGGGTTTAGATGATGGACATAGGAGTTTATCTTCACGTGTTGGTTATAGCAGTGAAGGGGCTAGAAACCTGAGGTGGAATGAAGCGCGGAGAAGGGATGAATACTATCATTTAGATCGTGGAAGGAGAGAGGGGAGCAATGACTCGAAGAGAACACCTGGGAAAGTAACGCAGAAGAAGAGTGCTCTTCTTAGGCTTGAAACTCCAAGAAGCCATCTGAACGGTAGAGAGAATGCTCGGAACCGTTGTAGTTATAGTGGGAGAAGGTTTAACTCTAATTCGTTTAAGTGTAAAGAACACTTTGGTTATTCTGATCGTGGATTGGTGGAGAATCAAAGGGGGAGAACTTCAGTTAATCTTGATGTTTCGTTTCAATCGAATCGCTTGGTAGCTAAGTCTGTAGCTTCACCTGCCAGTGCAGGCATCCACCCATGCCGGTCTGTGACACCTAGGTCTAGTAAAGCTGGAAGAGCATTGGTGCCTGATAAAAGTGAGAAGGCTTCGGTAACTGAAGAAAATGGAAACCAAAGTATACTGAAGTCTCATCAAGATCTGTTGGACAGAACGGGTACTGGTTGTAAAGCTCTTTTGCCGAAGGGTATGGAGATGGAAGACAATGTGAAGAAGAAGACTAATACTTCTCCTAAGAAATTACTTATATCATGGTCAACAGTTGCTGATCTCTCCGGGGGTTCTGAAGCAAGAATTCGTTTTGGATGTAGTGTTCGGTCTCAACCTTGTGAAGATGTGGATATGGATTGTTTACCATCAACGAATTTATCAGTGATGGATGTAAATGCGGAAGATGACAGCAAGGGGATCAATAAGAACGTAGATTCTCTGTCTCTTGAAAATGACTCTAGGGGTCTCCCCAAGTGTCCAGTTTCCTCTGCCTCTCTGGAGATCCCTAATGTTTCGACGGAGCTTGCTAATGCAAATAATAATGTTTCAGGGGATCTAGCTAATGCTCACAGTTCTACCGTTTGTACATTTACCAATACCATGGTCAATCCATTAGTTGAGAATGAGAATGGTAACAGAGAAGAATCCATGGAAACTACAGCTCGTAATAGTGCTGCAGAAATGGCTGACAATCGGGACAGTGATAAAGGTGAAAAGGCTTGTGCAAAAGATACTTCTTCATCTCTTGCAAAGGTTGATGTAAAGGAATCATCAATTGTGTTGCCTGTTGAAAGAACTGATGGCTGTTCAGGTAGTGGTGAATCAGGTTTAGCTATGGCAGTACCATCTGACGTATGTATGGAAAATGTAAGTGCCGAGAGACTTGCGTCTGATGAAGATCTGGGTATAGCATCTCATTATCCTGCAGAAATTCCTTCTGTGGATCAGTTAAGTGGTTCAACTATTAGAGGTTTGGAAGTTTGTTTACCTGAGCCAGATGTTTCTCTGAGCAAAGGTATTACTGATGGTTCAGTTGAGTGTCTTGTTCAGCGAGACGTTAGACAAAAAGATTCCACTTTTTGTAATAGTTTGCCTGGCTCGCCTCCATTGGTAACTAAAACAAATCTTGCAGTTGGAATTAATGGCATGTCTGCTTATGAAACTGTTACTGATGCTGAATCTGGTCTCCTTGAAAGTCAACCATGTTCAACAGTATCTGATGCATTTGGTACTGTCTGGAATCTCGCTGTGAATAAAAATCTGGACGAGGATCCTTCAAGGGCTAGTTCTTGCTTGGTATCTGATAGTCCTGTTATTCCATGTCATATTTCTCCCTTGGTGGCAGTGACTGAGCAGATACAAAACAAAACTTCTATTCAAGCTAACTACAGTGATTCTCGAGATGGCATCATGCATGAGGAAAATAATTGTGCTGAGAAGCCTGATGTAGATACTCAAGATGAGAAAACATACCCTTCTGGTGGAACTTTGAACTACAAAACTCGGGGAACTGATATTGTGGCTGTTACTGGGGGCTCAGTGTTCCCAAGTCAGTCTCTATCCAGCTCACCGAGGCGGAGCTTCCGGCAGATACGGAGTGAAATTCATGTTGCTGCTACAGTTGATGAAACTTGCAAAGATAAACCGAAACCAAAGCATTCTGGTGGTACTAGTAAGTACAGAACTGGGGGAACGAATATTTTTGCTTTTAGTGGGGATTCAGTTCCATGTGGTTCTCTATCCAACCCACCAAGGCTGTACAGGCAGATACGGAGTGAAGTTCATGTTGCTTCTATGGTTGATGACACTAGCACTTGCAAAGAGAAAGCAAAGCCATCTGGTGGAACCTCTAAGTGCAGAACTCCAGAAGCTGATGTAACATCTGATGTTGGCGGTCAAGAGAAATACTCACTGAACAGGGTTAAGACTGATATATTTGACGGTGAAGTATGGTCATCTGTTGTAAACGTTTCTGGAGCTGAAATTCTTGGTGATTCAGGTGTTCCTCTGTCAAGATCACACTCCAACGGTAAAGATCATGTAATATCTGTCCGAGATCGGGATTCCCAAAGTAAGACATCTCTGAGCTCTTGGTACCATGTAGAAAACATGGAAAAGAAATCGAATTACTCTGCTCAGAAAAGGTTTTCCCGTGCCCTGCCTTTTGTCTCTGGCCCTAAGAAAGATGCTAACCCTTCCAATAAGTGTCATACATGGCATCGAAAGTTTGATAGTTCTGCCTCTCCTTTGGTAGCTGTCAAGCCGTTGTCGCCGACTTTGATTACACAACCGAAGTTTCCCATTGTGACTGCCCAATCTAGTAGTAGTTACGTACGTAAAGGGAATAGCCTTCTACGAAAACCCTCGTATGGTTCTCTTGTTAAAACAGGAGAAATAATCACTCTTGAGAGGCAGTCAAATCCTTCCTCAGATAGCAGCACCTCCAAAGTATCAAATGCCATTGTTACTTCCTCAGGAAAATCTCCGTTATCTTACAGCAGGGATCACCTCATCTCTGGTTTACCTGAGTCTATCATTGACTCTGCTACATCTGAAGAAGCCAATGTTGCACACTCTGGTGGAGATGCATCCAAGACATCTGACACACTGATTCAAACAGATTATGCTTCAGATTGCCAGCAGAAGAGAAATCATACTACGTTGGATTCTTCAAATTTGAAGAGAACGGTATATGTAAAAAGGAAGGCAAATCAGTTGATTGCAGCTTCGGATATTCATGGTGCAACTAAGGATCAGATTCCTACCTCTGATGGCTATTTCAAGCGAAGTAAAAATCAGCTAGTGAGGACTTCAGCGAGCTGTGTCAGTCACTCACCTGATGATGCATTAGATTCACAAGCCGCTACAACCATGGTTCCGAAAAGATCATCTAGCTCAGCTTTCTCCGACTCTGGTATGAAAAGTGAAGTAAATATATGCTATTTGAGCATCTATCAGGACTATGTTCAAATTGATTCTGATACGCATGTTTCTTTAGGGGATCGTAAACAGATGATGGTTAATTCCTGGAATAGAAAATGAATAATTGGTTTAATTTGGCATTATTCCTTTTCTTTTTTTTCAGGAGCGCACAATCCATGGTTTAAGATTTCCTACAGAAACAGGCGTATCAGAGTCCCTTTTAATGGACTTGCATATGTTTTTGCTGTTTTGCACCCATAACCAGATGCGATAAATTAAGTAACTGGTCCCTTGTTCTTATTTGCAGCTGTCACGAGACCATATAAGCGTTCAAAATTTTCTCTGGTTTGGACGCAAAATGATCCACAGTCAAGATTGCGCACAAGTCACATGCGCTATCAGAGGATCTTGCCGCAGCTTGTTCCTTGGAAAAGAGTGACATACTGGAGAAGACTAATGAAGTCAGTCTCCGGCTCTGCTTTGCGAAATAGTTCCTTTTCCAAGAGCAGGTATCTAGCATCTGATGTACTCATATTCCTTAGGCTGCACCGCTTTTGTTTTCGTGTTTGCAAACTTGATGACAGGGCCTTCTAATCTTCAGCCAAAAATTGTCCATGATGAGGAAGAGACATACGGTTTATACAAGATCAACAAATGGGTATTCACTTAGAAAATCCAAGGTATTAAGTCTTGGTGGTTCGCATTTGAAATGGTCCAAGTCCATTGAGAGAGACTCGAGAAAAGCTAATCAGGTTAATATCTTCACTGAATTGTCCTTGGCCTGTCTGCGTAAGGATTTGCTTGTTTAGCAGTTAGCACAACTGAAAGTGGTGTCAACTTTCTTTTTCTTTCCCTGTTTGTACAGGAAGCTACCTTGACTGCGGCTGAATTTTCGAAGAAAGAAAGTGAAAAGCATTCTGGACAAAGTACTACTAGGATGACAAGCAGAAACCATCTGACACGTAAGTCGGACGAATTATTCTCTCTTTTAGGCCTCCTAGCCCGTTCGCACAAAGCTCCAACTTCAGTTGTCTTGGTTTATCTTCTTGCTGTTTTTTGAGATGCCCGGATGACTATTTCAGCATACCTCACGGTTTTTTTCTTATCAACTTTTGTTTTTCAGGGGAGCGCGTTTTCAGAATTGGTTCCCTTCGTTATAAAATGGATTCTTCAAGGCGAACTCTTCAGAGAATATCTGGTAGGATATTTGGAGTTTCTTTTTGTAATAGTATATGGATGGTCCGATCATACACACATGTTAGTTTCCTCATTAGTTGCACGAGAGTCTTGGCATGACGTATCTCTGCGAACTAAGACATGATTCTTTGTCAGATGATGATTCACCGTGCTCTGGACCTACTGAAAATGGAAAAGGCGCAGAAAGACCGTTCATTCCAAAGAGATTGGTGATAGGCAATGAAGAGTATGTAATCCTTGATTCAAATTTGTCTAATTTTACTCTCTACAGTCTGGGGCCTGAGTCGAACATTTGAATCCAATTTTGCAGATATGTTCGCGTGGGAAATGGTAACCAGCTTGTCAGAGATCCAAAGAAACGAACTCGTGCGTTGGCTAATGAGAAGGTCAGATGGAGCCTGCACAATGTTCGGTTGCGGTCGGCTAAAAAGAAGAAGAAGTACTGCCAGTTCTTCACAAGATTTGGGAAATGCAGCAAAGATGACGGGAAGTGTCCCTATGTTCACGACCCCTCGAAAATTGCAGTTTGCACCAAATTTTTGAATGGCTTGTGTGCCAATGAAACTTGCAAATTGACTCACAAGGTTGTCCTACTAAAGTCATTGCTACAGAGTTTTACTTCACAGAAAATCTCTAACTGCCGAACTTATTTCTTCCACAGGTCATTCCAGCAAGGATGCCAGATTGTTCTTATTTTCTGCAAGGTAATAGTTTCCATTGTACAAAGCTCCCAATTGCGGCTATGCGCAATACTAATACCTCCTATAAACGCAGGCTTATGCAATAATGATGCGTGTCCGTATAGGCATGTGCATGTCAACCCGAGTGCAGCTATATGTGATGGGTTCTTAAAAGGATACTGTTCAGACGGTGACGAGGTAAGGATTCAACTTAGAATACACTGCACGGTTTGCGATTAGCTCATTTTATTGATTTTTTCACATGAATATGCTCGTTTTATGAATATTGCTGACTCTTATAGCGACCTTGATCCTTTATACTTCTTTCGAGGACGTCAATATAAGCATATTACGTTGACTAATACCACAAGGAGTATAAGGGAAAGAGAGATCCTTCGCTGGCTTCATGTCACGTTTCTTTTAATATCCCTCTCGATTCACTCACAAACACTTTGATGAAGTTAAGATTGCGGATTGTCTCTACATAATGGTAACAGTGTCGGAAGAAGCATTCCTACACCTGCCCAGTATTCGAAGCCACTGGATCATGCTCTCAAGGATCGAAATGCAAGCTCCACCACCCCAAGAACCAAAGCAAAGGAAGAAAGAGGAAAAGACCAGCCGAGCCATCAGAGAGAAATTCCCGTGGGCGTTACTTTGGCTCGCGTCACAAAGTCTTTTCTGAGTCTGAGCCAATGGTAGTGGATAGACGTCCTACTAACAGTGCAGATTTTGGAATAGAAGAAGGCCTTGACTTCATATTCCTTGGAGCTACTGAGTATGAAGCAGGTGATAACAGTGATCTAGCCGGCGAGGAATCTGTCTCCAGTGCTAGTGAAGAACCGGTTTCGGTTTACAATCTAATCAGACCAGTGGCTTTGATGCAGTAAGAAGCAAGTATCAGTTTTGGGTGACTACAAAGGTAAGCTTTCTCTGTTAGAAAGACAGTGTCTTTTGTCAAATACGTTATCTTGTAGCTTTTTAGGGAGTTAGTTTAGCTTTTGTTCTCTTTTCGATTTGTACATAGTTATTTATCTGTAAACGATCCAAATTGGAATACATTTGTTTTTGTTGGTCTATCTTCTCTTTTCTTTTATAAGTTTACTAGAAATTGATCCGTACAACCGCGCGGATGTTTGGGGTGTTTGCTTTCATTTTTATATACATAAAAGTTTTTTTTTCATTAATGGTAAATATTCTTAACATTAACAATATTTTCAAACGTTTAAGGTTTATTTGAACAAAATAATGTTATAGTAACATGTATGATTTTCTTCTTTCTTTACTTCTATCATTTTTGCAGATAATTTCATAATTTTTAAAGTCAAAAATTTGTTTGCTTTTACTCCATAAAACTTTGTAGTATATATTTTAAATTATTTTTTACAAACAAAAACATATATCACGAAATAAAGTTGCACCTTCTATTCATAAATTTTGATTGAAAAGTAAACTATGCAGTTATAACAAAAAAAAAGAGTAAATTTTTAATTTTAATAAAATATTTTGATGCAAATTTCAATCATTCGTAGTAAAAAACAATATAGGTTGGGCACAAATCTTTCTAATTCCAAAATTTTAGCACCTTTAAAAAAAATTTGTTAAAAAAAATTATTTCGCGTTGTTATTGTTTATTCCTAGAGTTTGACCTCTGACCCTCTGAATATTTCTTTTCACTTTAAAACTTTTTTTTACTAAATGGTATAATATATATTTATAAATTAAAATGTATTAACTAATTGTTAGTATAACATTTTAAAACATAACAATTTTATTTATTAATTGAATAATTATATTTTTATTATTTTAATCCTTTATTATATCATAGTGTTTCATAAATTATTTTATTTTTTATTTATATATTATATAAATTGATTATGATATGTGGTTTTTCCTTTATTATTTATTACTAATAAATATCAAAAACATTTAATACGTTTATACGAAATATATTCAGAAATCTATTGAATAATCTATTTTGGTTAAGATTCGATTAAGGAAATCTATAATTTAAATTAGGAAAAAACAAATATACTTAAATATAGGTTTCAATAGATATCTCAATGGCATGACACTGTAAATAATTGGTTAAAGTAAGGGGTAATCTAATTTTATACTCCCCTTTTAATAGATTAAATTGCACTTGAAATGACAGTGATAGAGATCAACAAACACATAAATAAACTTGAAGCCACTTGAAAAGTCTTGAGATACACAGTGATGAAATTATTATTACTCAGAAGAAGCAAAACCTAGTTGGAACTGTCATGAAGCAAAGCCTAGTTGTTGTTCCATGGAATTGGAACTTGTGCTCCTTTGATCAGAACTCAAGCTTTATTACACTGGAACTATCACTGGAGCATCTGATCTTCAAACATTCACGGTCGAGCCAAGGTTGAATGCATCATGGTGAGCCACTATCTTAGAAACAACAACATCCAAACAATCAAATCCATATAGTGGAAGCGATTCTTTCATCCATCATAGACTATCAACTTGACATTAGACACCTGCAACCTTGTAGTAGCGAGAGCAAAGATTATCAAGTTGATAGTCTATGCTCGCTACTACAAGTTTTGTGCACAACAAAAAATTTTGTCGTTTTGAACATCAGTTTCTGCTGTCTACATAGGGGTCTTATCATATCACAACTTACAACGGTCAAATAATTACTACCAATAATCCAGCTAGAAGAACATCGATTGACGCAAATCTCTTCTTCATGAAAAAAGAACAGATTAAAATCATGGAAAAGGATGATCAGACCATCATCTACACACAATTAAAGTGAATTAATATCTTTTTTTCTCTTTTCATTTCTCTTTAATTCTTAATCCTAAACCCACTAATAATTCTAGTCGAGGTCAGCTCAACTAGAAACAACAATCCCCCAAAAGCGATCACACAAAAGAAAGAAAGAAAGACAAAAAAAAAAATCAAAATGAGAGCAGCTACGACGTTTCACAAACTCGAAACTCTGTAAAAACCTAAATAGGAAACCTTATCAAAATCATTAATAAACATCACAATTTCAGAATCTAGCAAGATAAAAGTGAATCCAAACAGTCAGTACCCACATAATTTCACACGAAATCAGATTGAAAAACACTAGAGATTCAACAAATGAAAACCTAAAACAAACAATCTGTTGGGTGAGCTTTGATAGCTTGGTGCTCAAGGTATCATTTAACAAGCTGGTTAAGGATAAGATAGGCTTGTTATAAACCTAGTAGTATTAGGAGTGATCTATTACTAGGAAAATGAAATTTACTCTAATATATATACATGTCGAGCTTGTGGCCTGATATAATGTGAGAGAGAAGAGTTTTAGTTTTGAGCATATTTTCTAAAGCATTCAATAAAGAGAGCAAGTTCTTTATATTCTAAGTGTGATTACGAGCTACTTTACAATCACTAACAAGCAAGAGCAAACAGGAACCAATCATTTTGAAGTAGAATCAAGAAGCGTACTTGAAAATCTCAAATCAAAAGGAGAGTTTTACTTTCTCGGGAAAAAACCTTTTCGCCTCTTCTCTGCTGCTTTCTGTGCTTTTGCGCTTCTGTTGTTTATAGTTCGCTTTATCAAACTAACTTCCCTAATCTTCTCCTACATATAAAAGAAACAAAATCCATGGCCTTGATTGTTTTATAATTTTAAAGTATTGATTCAACTTATCCCTAATCGACTATGACAATAATAATTTTAAAATAGTGTTTAAAAAAAATCGTTTTTTTTCTTTAACAAACTACATTTTTTCCTTGATTTTTTTATAAATTTAAAAACTATTTAAGATTTTCAAAAAAAAATATCCAACAAAATAGATTTTCTAAAATTTAAATTTAGCAAGACTAACATTTCAAACTTTTGATCAATTTATTAAAACCAGCCAAAACCTAAATTTGTGGGTTCAATAATAATGAAATTTTTGTTTCCTTTTTTGAACAAAATGCTATTTTTAATTAATTAATAATTAATTAAATACTATATTGTATCAAAGCAAAACTCTTACACAAGGTTTTGTAGAAAAAAAATATAATTTCAAAATAATTTGAAATATTTTATTTGTGTTTTAATTCTATAAAATAAATTTACGTATTATTATCTAAAATTTATTTTTATGATTGAGTTATTAATTTATATAAATAAAATAATAATTTTATTTGAAATAATTTATTTGAGTTTTAATTTTATAAAATAAATACTTATATTTTTATCTGCTATTTATTTTTATGACTGAGTTATAATTTCTATAAATAAAATTATTTTGATATTTTAGTCCCATAAACCAATATTCAGTTATTTTAAAAACAATTGTTTTAATATATTATTGTACTAGGTGGACGACACACGTTAATATGATTTTTTGGTTATGATAAATACAATTTTATGTTTTAACATTTGTGGCCTTCTAAATATTATATACTTTTTATTTGGTTCCAGTAGACCATATATATGCAATAAATGATTCATGTATGTTGATATGTAGTATTGATATGTTTGTATCAGATTCACTATCCACTTAGTTTGATGTTTATATTTTTACGACTCTTCATCAAAAGTTGTTTCTATTATTCTATATCACGTGTTTTCTTATACATCTAGTATGGACACCCAGTATATCCCGAAGAATATGATATCACAATTCATGAAGAATTATATTATGTTTATATCATGTATGTGTATTAGTACAATGTTAATTAATCTTATATAGCAAAGCTCGAGTGATTTAATTTGTTATTTAGTCTCGCCAGTGATACGATCATTGGTCAAATTCGTAGAGAAACACTGGCTTCAAAACACTAAATCTGAAGGCCCACCCATAAAATTAAAACATATATATTTAAAGTTAATCAAAGTTAATATTATCTTTGGGTCAATTAACAATAAAAATTCCTAATAACAAACCTAAATAATTATTGAATGTATTATAATAATAAATACTATACATGCATAATATTTGGAAAATATAATAATATTATATTTCAGTGATTCATAATAAAAAAAAATAGAATTCATTAATTATTCTAAAATGTTAACAAATGACACTAGTTAAGAAATTACATTGACTTTGATAATTCTTAAATTTAATTTACGAATGATTTATCAACCTATTCCCACTGATATATTTTCTTGTTACTGCAAAAACAAAAAAAAAATATATGAGAACATGCAACAGAATTAAAATTAACTTAAAGCTTAGTGTTAATAACTAACATTCCATGAACTGGATTCCAAGTTCCTTCTATTATACTACCTCTGTTTCCGAAAGTACAATTTTTTAAAGTGTTTACGCTTATCAAGAATTCAATAAATGTTTATAATTTAATTTTTCTTTTACTTTATTATCCACTTTCCAATAACTTTTCACCAATGAAATTTAATCAATTCAAATATTTTCATTTAATGTTTCTTAAAAGCATAAAAAAATACCTTAAACATATAAAGAATCTATCTTTGTGGAACAAGTAAAAAATCTAAAACATCTTATTTTTGGAAACGGATGGAGTATAAGATTCGTACCGACAAATGAATTTGTTTCTCACTCTTGCTAGAATTTTAAGCCCCTTAACAGAAATCAATCATTTGTATTGGTATATAAAAGAGAAGTATAGATTACTTTGAATTGCATGTACCTTTGCGTCGATCAACACCGTGTTGCATCCTGGTGAATGATTCTTTACATATACTTTTAATCTTCACATGGATAATCCAATTTGTTTCTGTCCAATTCAAATTTTCTAAGTTGTCAAATAGACATTTTACTAAATTTCTAAATTCTTACTTAATATGTGGTTTTTATGGTGCAATTTCTTGGAGGACGCGATTTAAAAATTAGGTTAAAAATAAGTGTTTACGTATCAATGTAGATATTCATTTGATACTATAATATCATTGACGTAAATTCTTTTTGATTTGAAGTTAACTAAAATTCTTTTATATCAATTTGTATTGTTATATTTTGGTAACAAAATATAATAATATCTTATGAAAACTAAAATTAATAGATGTTTTGGAAGACTGTATCAAAAAAAAGGTTATAAATGATAAAATATTTATAGGTTAGTCTATAATATGAGGATTTAAAATGAACTTATCCATGAAGTTCGTTTTTAGACTATGGAATGTCCTCTGAATTTTCTCTATCGGGTGAAAAGAATCAGATAATAAAAAAATTTGATATAGAGGTCTCTGATTTTCTTTTTTGAAGAATATATTTTGTATTCTTCATCCTCACGCTTCACTTGAATCTCCTTTCCAGGTTTACTTGTTGAAAGGATTATCATCCTCAAATTCTGTTGAAATATCAGCTTGCTGCTCCGTATCCATCATACAGTCATTCACTTGTCCCCAAAGAACATCATTCATGTCGTCATCATCACTGTCTAAGTCCATCACAATAGGCTCCTCCTTCACATATCTCATAGACAGCAGTAGATTCCTTCAAACTAAACACTTCTTAAAACACTTTCTTGAAATCACAAAACAAGGAACAATAAGTGAGGGAAAACATTTAACATTGCAGACGAATCCTAAACACAAATAGGAGATTTATGTTCGAGCTTAGCTAGTTGGGACTTTTATTTTGAGTACTCAAGAAACAGATCACCAAATGGATGATCACTTACATTGCAATCTTTAGAGATCACTCTGCAGCCAAATCAAAGAAAGAGAGATAGAGCTGAAAAGAGAAAAGGCTGTAAAAGAAGAACTTTAACGGCTATACAAAGTTCGCCATGGCTCGCACTGGACTCCAAGTGTCAAAATCATGAGTGTAGTAGAGAGAGTCAGTAATAATAAAAGCGTGAATTCGAGAAGAGATCGTTCCCACTTTTGTCGCGGCTCGCTAACTTAGATTTTTTTTTGGAGGCCTAAATAAAGGATAATGCCCATATATGTCAATTGGGTTCATATTCTTGTTAAAGTTGCCCTGATTCACAATGTCATTAACCTGAGGCCACTCTGTAAGTTAAGAACTAAAAATGTTACGGTGTTAGTGTGTTACCCAAGTATATGGTTCCGACTGTGATTCTGCAGTGTTTTGATTGTCTGACACATGTAAGATATGTTCAATACTATGTTCTCAGCTTTTTCTTATGATTGTTATTTGTTAAGTGCAACCTGTGGCATATATTTATCTATTTATTTATTTTCATTCCTTCACTTTTTTTTTTGTTGATTTTTCTTAAATTTATAAATCAGAGAGACTGCAGGAAGTCAGAACCGATTTTTTCCCATTAGGAATTTGCGTGATCTTTTCAATTTTGAAGAAAAAAAAAATGTAAATGTAATTCATACGTTCATATAAATGGTTTCGTATATAATTTTATTGAAAGCCCGCAAGTTCTGCAAAATATTGCTGATGCCGATACAAATTTCATGCGACGTCAAACCAAAAGACGTCAATTTCAAGTAGACAATTAAGAAGCTTCCTCTATTATCTAAGTGGAAGAATTTATTTATAACGTTATATTAGTAATGTTTGATATAGTTCCTGCATGTATCACTTTACATACTTCAAATCTGTTTTTAATAAGTCTAAGAAAGATACATTTAGGTAAAGTTCCATGTAATTGAGGACAAAATCTTATAGAGGATCATCACTTTAATTAGAAAGGCATTGTTTCGAAAAACTGGTCCACATCAAGATATCTATTGTAAGATATGCTGCTCGTCCAGTTTCAAAAGAAAAAGATATGCTGCTCGTTTGGAAATGAGATATAGTCACATCCATAGACTATTCAATTTTCGGGTTTTAACAAACAAGTATGATTCGTGGGTCACTTCAAATTTTTAGTTCCTATATCGTTCAAGATATGTTTATATAATCTGTCTTTAATCAAAAGAAATGCATATATACTTTATTAGGATAAGATAATTCTAGAGATTATTAACTGCAGTTTTTCTCTGTGGCTTTAATATATATCTGGTCATAAGTGGTGAGTTTGGTTATTTTATTAGTTAGCTTTTTGCTTAAATTTTTGTCATTCAAATCTTAAACTTAAAAATTGTGGACGTGGGGCCATTTTAATCTCAGAGCTTGCCCTTATTAGAGAATCGATCGATCATCCTATAGGTATTTTATTGCTTGTTTGTGTGTAAAATGTCATTTTTTAAAGAAACAACAGAAGTATATTGAATGATTTTAAGCACGTAAGCTGGATTTGGTTTCTCATTGTCATCATATGAACTGTGTTATACTCAAGCTGATTTAGGTTAAATATGTAATATGATAGTGTACCACATGAATTATTTTTTTTTTCTGAAAATGTACCACATGAATTTTATTGTAAATGTTTTACTTCATTGCATGTCTTCCCGTCTATTTAATGCATACCTTATATAATTAGTTATTCAGAATAATCAAGGTGTGAATTCAAGTTCCCAAAATTAACGACCATGACCCAAGTGAGCCAGGTCCGCCGCTCCAAGACTTTTAAGAGATGGAAAGATAAAGCACGCATAATATGTCTTTATCTATCATTTTTTCTTCATCGAATCTAATGTTTCATAATTAAAATAATAAATTAGAATGGGACTTTACGGAGTATAACTTTTCATAATCCAGCACTACTTAATGCTTCACACCAACAAACAATCTCGTTTAATATCAACTAATTAAGAAATACATTATAGTAGCATGGAGTATTGTGTATAAAAAATATACGCATATGCCTTATTGACCCTAGCTACTGCTTGGTTGAGACTATGCTCTAAACTCTGGATTCACAGACCATGATGCTTTCACACTTGTTTAACTGTATTGTTCAGCTACTATATTTATTGTGGTGTAATTTCGGTTGAAAGTTGTAACAATAGGTTATAGGCTTATTTAATTATTTATTTCGTCGCCAGAAAACTAATAAACATAGAGTCAACTCAAGAATGTAGGAATATATAATTCATCAAAAAAAAAAACATACGGTGGACGATTTTTTTCAGACTTTGGTTACAAAAGTTTAAGCGATATATAGGTGAAAAAAACAAAAAAAAAAAACCAACCAATATATAGTTGAAAAAAAAAACAAAAAAAAGCAATATATAGCTCAAGAAACAAAAGTTTAAGCAATCTAGAGGACTACACCATTTACATAGTTTGGTAAAAGTACATCGAAACACGTTGTAACCTAGGATTTATAAGTTTGCAAGACTGCAACCCATTTACGTGGAGATCATTGGCAAGCGACAACACTATAAAGTTTTATATTATTATTACTTTTTCGTCAGCTAAAGTTTTATATTTAAATGATCAAATCCACAAAACCTTTATAGTATCTGATTTGATGAGATCCGATCCTTAAGATATCACCCTCAGCTTTAAAACGATTATTTCTGAAATAAAAGCAATTATTTCTCAATAAGCCAATCTTCAATTCACGTGACATTTCTTCCACCCGAATCTTTCTTAGATTAGATAATAAATACTATAGACCCGGAAAACTATAGAGAACACATATGGTTGGTTCGGTAGGACAGAAGATTAATGTATAAGCAAGGTTGAGATACTACTACTGAATAATCTCATCCTGACACGATTGACACAGAAATAAAGGACCTTGTCTAAATTTGTCTAAATGTACTCTAAATCAATTGCGTTCGTACATGCACTTATAATTTCACTAAGGTCAGCGCCTCTGTTAATTACAAGAACTGGATTTTTGATCCGCACGACCGCGAGTTTTCTTTAATATTAAAATATTTTAGGTTATGCAATAAAATATGTTAATAAATTAATATAATTTAGCGTTATATATTATCTAATTTTATAATAATATTTGTGTTGCATATAATATTACTACTATAAAATTTATAAATTTTGTATTTTTGTAAAAAAAATTATTTTGAAAATATTATTATGTAACAATACTGATTTACATAAATTTTGTTTTATTTCTAAATTTGAAATATATGTGAAAATTAAATTAAGTTGAACCTACATAATAGAGAATTTGGTGTATAGTGATTAATTAAACCAATTTAGTATAGATTCTTAAATAATAAACCGAATTGGTTTTTAATTCAAGTGAATACGCATACGTTAATAATAGTAGACTAAAATCTTGTATATACGATATAAATTAAGATCAAATGTTTCACCTATGGAGAGAAGTGTAAATTAATTGTATTGCATGGTAAAAGCATTTAAAGGTATGGCTTCCAAGTGATATAATTAAAAAAAAATAACATATGAAATAAGTCATAATTTATGTGCTAAATAGATAAAATATTTCTTTTTAAAAACATCTTTTAAAATATTTCTTAAATTTAATTTTGAAAATTAATTCAAATTAAAATTATTATTTTCATGAAAATATTATTAAAAGTATTTTACATAATTATTAATATTTGTTTACAATCAAAACTAAACTAAAATTTAGTTTCTAATATACTTTATGATAATTAAAATTTTAAATAACTAATTTTGAAAATAAATTTTAAAAAGATTCTATAAGCTATTTGAAAGATTTTGTTAGACATTTTTAAGATATTTATTATTATTTCAAATAACATAAAGAAATTAAAAGATATTATAATTATGTTATGTAAAATTTAATAAATTTTCTAATGATGGTCCAAATAAAAAATCACACATGAAAGAAGTCATGATTTCTATTTTAATAGTATAGATAGATAAGCTTATTATTCTTTTTGTTTCAGTATTTAAAAGACTTTTTCATTAAGTGTAAAAGACTTATTTAGTCAGAGTATCATCAATAAAAACATCCGTAAATGTGAAAAAAAAAATTATGGATTAACGTTAACACTTCTACTTTTTTTCTCCCTACACAATTATAACCATAGGACACAAGTCTTTTGATTAAAAAAAGGAGACACAAGTCTATGCAGATCTGCCAGTTCATATATATTATTATGTTTTCATTTCAAGTCATACTTTACGTTTAGTTTTTATACTGTTGAACTAGATTTCTGCTATATAAAACAATAAAAATCATACATCCAAGTCGAAAAATATGTTCTGAATGTTGGTCTTCCCCGTTCCGTGGACTAATAAAAATAAACAGGTTCTTAGAGCATGATTATTGGGTGTTCTGAGGGTAAGGTTCTTAGCAGAATATAAGAATCCGTTTCTTAACTTTTAACTAAAAAAATTAAGAACCGGCTTGCTTAACTTTTTTAGTTAAAAGTTAAGAACCGAGTTCTTATATTCCGTTAAGAGTATCCCATGCTAAGAACCCCCAATAATCTTGATGTTAGTTCCCAAGTCACTACAAGAAAACAGCGGCATACTGAGGGAAAAAATCGTCGGTATGTCGTCGGAATAACGCTATTCCGACGACATACCGACGAAAAAAGTCCTCGGAAGTAACTCCTCGGAAATTCATCTTTCCTCGGAAATCCCTCGGAAATTTCTGACAGAATTCCGACGATTTTTTTCGTCGGAAATTCCTCGGAATATTCTGAGGAATATGTCGTCGGAATATTCCGAGGGATACACTTCCTCGGAATATTTCCAAAATTTAAAAAAAAATTATAAATTTATTTTTTTAAATTGAAATTCAAAAATATAAAATTAAAATTGAAATAGAAAACATATTTAAAATACAAAAAATAATAAAATAGTTTTTATAAGTAAAAAATGTTTTATAAATACAAAATTAGTTTTAATAAATATAAATATTTTTATAAATATGAAATCATCTTTTTATAAATACAAAATAGTTTTTATAAATACAAAAAATAATAAAATAGTGTTTATAAATAAAAAAAATGTTTTATAAATACAAAATTAGTTTTAATAAATACAAATATTTTTATAGATATGAAATCATCTTTTTATAATTACAAAATAGGGGCTTTTTGCAAAAGTGACTCAAAACTTGGAGTCAAACAGAAAACTAACCTTTTCTTTTGACTCCTTTTTTTTTGAGATTTTAACCCCACACCTGCATTTTATATACGAAAATGCCATTAACATTTTTTTTTCGAAAATGGCTTCTTTACTGTCTCAACCTCATCTTCTTCAAGTATTTACAATATTGCCACTGCAATGAATAGTGGCAACAACCTTGTACGAACTGTTTGGAGCTTTTAATGCCCTTTAATGCACGTAAATCTCTTTACACTCTCTCTGTTTCAATTGTTATGAACTAAAAACAACATTTCTTTCACTTTCTCTCTATATTCATCCAAAAAACTCAAGCTTTTGATTCAAAATATGGGCTATGGTTGACAGAGCCATATTTCTTTCGTTTTGACTTACGGTTGCTTTCGTTTGAGGTTCTGGGTGGTTGGAGAAGACCCTGTGTGCAAACGAAGTCATCTCACCTAGTTTAAGGTACGAATTTGAATTTTTTTTCAAGATTTGTTCGCGTAGAAGACTTACTAGTAAGTCATCTGTATGTAGAAGACTTACTGATGAGTCTTCTGGTCAAACGGACGACTTAAATTAAGTCGTCCAGCTTTGTTTGTAAAAAAAAAACACTCCAGGCGACTTATATATAAGTCGTCTACGAGAAACGGGCTAGTTTTGCATTTGACCGAATCGTGTCAGATCTTTGACTATTTCTGGACGACTTATAATTCAGTCGTCTCTGGGAAAGTTAAAATTTCAATATTTTATGAAAACTTGACGACTTACGTGTAAGTCGTCCTAGGTTAGTTTTGTAATTGAAAAATAAAACTTCATAATTTAACTTTAACCAGACGACTTAATATAAAGTCGTCCCTCTAGAAGACTTAATTTAAAGTCGTCCGGGGAAAGCAAAGTCGTCCAGAATTTTTCCCAATTTTCTGGTCAAACCTTGCTTATCCCGGACGACCTTAAATTAAGTCATTTAGCTGGACGACTTTCATCTAAGTCGTCTGGAGAAAGTTAAATTTCAAGTTTTATTTTTCAATTACAAAACTAACCTAGGACGACTTACACGTAAGTCGTCAAGTTTTCATAAAATATTGAAATTTTAACTTTCCCAGAGACGACTGAATTATAAGTCGTCCAAAAATAGTCAAAGATCTGACACGATTCGGTCAAATGCAAAACTAGCCCGTTTCTCGTAGACGACTTATATATAAGTCGTCTTAAGTTTTTTTTTTAACAAACAAAGCCGGACGACTTAGAATTAAGTCGTCCCTTTTAATTTTCAATTGCAAAAGTGACCTCTTTAGACGACTTAGAATTAAGTCGTCCCTTTAAGTCTTCTGGACGACTTAATGCTAAGTCGTCTGCGGCAATGTTTATTGAACTTCTTCATTTTCTCTATGTTTACTAATGTGTTTTATTTTGAATATTTGCAGATGATTTTTCAGTTACATGCAGTGTATGGAGAATGGTTGTTGAGAGATTTCCGTTGGGATTTTGTGGTTGATGATCTCAAAGGAGCAAGATTGGTTTTATTGAATGAAGATTCAACACATGCTGAACTTGTTGCAATGGCTCAAGAAGATTATAACCTGGACATGAGAACAGTGAGTGTGGAGATTAGATACTCATTACCAGCAGAAATGATGATGGCTCCAGGCAGTCTTCCCATTCATGTTACAAGTGATAGACAAGTTCGAAACTTGCTGGAGATACTCAAAACCCATAGAGTATGTCTTTGTGTATCAAGCCGCAGCAAGGCCGAAACGGTTTCAGAGAAAATGGATATTGATGAAGCTGGTGAATGGGAAAAAGATGTTGGTGATAATGATGAAGCTGGTGAATGGGAAGAAGATGTTGGTGATGATGATGAAGGTGGTGAATGGGAAGAAGATGTTGGTGATGATGATGAAGCTGATGAATGTTTTGAAGATGTATGTGATAATGAGTTTGTTGAAGATGAAAATCAAGATGGGGAGGAGGAAAATGGGGAGGAGGATGCTGATAATTCTATTGTTGGTGAAACGGATCAGAATGGTGGGGATTACAGTCTTTATGGAAAGGTTCCAGATGAGGACGAGGAAGATGATGATAATATTTGTTTTGAAGAAATCCAAAAGACATATGCTAAGACAAATGCTATTGAAGGAGGAAAATCGAATGGTACCAATATCTATGTCAACCAGAGTTTTGTTAGCAAGGGTGCACTGCTTTCAGAGCTGCGGTTGGCAGCAGTGAGGGGTAAGTTTTCTTTCAGATTATACAAATCAACGAAAACTCTCGTTGTGGCAACATGTCGGGTTAGCTATTGTGGATGGAAGGTCAGAGCGAGTGTCAAACATGGGACAAACACGTTTTGGGTAACAAAGTATGTGGAAAAACATTTATGCTCAGTGGGAGACCAAATCGCTCAGCGGAGACACTGTACTCCGAAGTATGTAGGTAGTCTTTTCATTGATCGTGTTGGAATCATTGATGGGATAACTCCGCAGCATATCACTGATGCAATGAGGAACATGTTTGGCATGGCGCTTGATTACACCACTTCATACAGAGCACTGTTATATGCACAAAGATTGGTGAGAGGATCAGCAGAAGAAGGGTATTCGCGTCTGGCATCATATCTCGAGCAAATCTCCATTGCAAATCCTGATTCTATCACGGCGATAGAACTTGATTCTATGAAAAGATTTAAGTATCTATTTCTCTCTTTTGGAGCTTCTATCAAAGGTTTTAAGTATCAGAGAAGGGTCATTGTGGTGGATGGAACTCACCTAAGTGGAAAGTATGGAGGAACTATGTTAGTTGCAGCCGCACAAGATGGCAATTTTCAGATATTCCCATTGGCTTTTGGGATCGTGGATGAGGAAGATGTACCTTCTTGGAAATGGTTTTTCACAAAATTGGCTAGTTGTATATCTCATGACAAGCCTCTGGTGATAGTCTCCGACCGGCACAAGGCCATTTAAAGTGCGTGTGATAAGGTGTTTCCTTGGGCAACCCGAGGAATATGTTATTATCACCTTCAAGATAACATTGTCAAAAAGTTTAAAGGGAAACATCTCATGTACTTGGTGAAAGGGGCTGCTTATGCTCACACGGTTTACGATTTTGACCGGTACATGGCTGAGATACGGAGTGCAAACCCGGACCTTGCAACGTATTTGGAGAAAGCCGACGTCAGGCTATGGTCAAGGGTTTATTGTAAGGGGAACAGGTTCAACATAAAAACAAGCAACATTGCTGAATCTATTAATTCCGCACTGAAGCGAGCAAGAGGATTTTCGATTACGTTCCTGCTGGAGTTCATAAGGCAGAAGTTAGGAAAATGGTATTGGAAAATGAGACAAGATGCTTTGAGTCTCACAACTGAACATAGCCGGGGTGTTGAATACTTGCTTGCTGTTCGAGAAGAGATAGCGGATATGATGACGGTCGAACCAATTGATGGATGGCATTTCTTTGTCAAAGGTGGCAAAATGGACTGTGTGGTTGATTTGGAACATGCAAAGTGTGATTGTGGTGTCTATGGAGTGGAGAAAATACTTTGCTCTCATGCTATAGCTGCTGGAACACATGCTGGTTTGCATATCTCCACACTTGTATGTCCACTGTACTCAAAGAATTATCTGTATGCAGGATACTCAGAGAATATATATCCTATCGTGTCACAACATATTGAGGAACGAGAATGCTTTCCTCCAGAACTAAAGCGTGGTCGGGGGAGACCGAAGAAATCAAGATGGCAATCTTGGTTGGAGCTATCTAGGATGAGAGGACACAAACCCAGGAAGAAACACAGGGCACGAAGATGCTCAAACTGCAAGGAAACTGGCCATACGAAACCACAATGTACACAACCAGTTGACTAGTTGTCCAGACGACCTAAATTTAAGTCGTCCAGTCTTGATTACCCGTCCAGACGACTAAATTTTTAGTCGTCCAGTGTATTTTATTTTTAGACGACCTTCTACTAAGTCGTCCAGTGTATTTTATTTTTAGACGACCTTCTACTAAGTCGTCCAGTGTATTTTATTTTTAGACGACCTTCTACTAAGTCGTCCAGTGTATTTTATTTTTAGAAGTCCAGTGTAAGTCGTCCAGTTGGAAAACCTTCCAGACGACTTATAATAAGTCATCCAAACCTTCTAGACGACTTATTTGTAAGTCGTCCAGTTGGAAAACCTTCCAGACGACTTATAATAAGTCGTCCAAACCTTCTAGACAACTTATTTGTAAGTCGTCCAGTTGGAAAACCTTCCAGACGACTTATTTCTTCCAGACAACTTATATATTTACAAATCTATACAAAGACAAGCTGAAATACAAATACTTCGCTCGTTAAAAAATCATGTTCAAATACAAAGACAAGTTCAAATACAAACACAAATCTAATCATACATGCCCACGAACTTGTCACCATCCACATTTTCTTTCAAATGCTGATCAACAAGCTCCTTCCATATATCCACCGCCATATTATCCCTCATTTTCTTCGCGTTGCACCTAGCGAAGTCTTTAGGGTCAAAGGAGACCCCAAGAGCATGACATTCAATGTACTTTACAGCGTACACGCCACAATCACCATTGTTGGCCGTGGGTACACCTTTCAGCAGTCTCTCATATGTGTATGGCTCCAACCCGTATTTGACCCGTATTTCGTCGGTGGCTGCGCACTCAACAAGCAGATAAGGGACCATCTGGAGAAAAGGCTCCATTATCGCATCCCATGCGTCTGGTACACTAGATGAAGGTATGATGTCCCAGACGACTATGTGCCTCTTAGGGATCGATATCCAAATAGCAACCCAATGGTTGTCGTTCAAGTTCACTGGCGCATAGATATCATCAATGTCTTCCCCCCACTTCTTGTTTGATTGGCAAAATGAAGGTATTGATCCGTCATAAAAATTCGACGCCCCACCAGGTAGAACTCTTCCTAAACCTTTGTGATCAGGTTCCGATGTTTTGAAGAGCTGATACTGCTCTCTCCAAGACTGGGAAAGTTGTGATCCAGGAAGCACATTCGCTCGCTCCTGAAATATTGTGGGTTCTCCTGATACCTCTGCCTTAGCACATTAATCCAAGCATCTATATGCTGCATATTAAATATAACAAGTTAGAAGTTACCAGACGACTTAAATATAAGTCGTCTACGTGGTCGTCCAAGTAGACGACTTTCCAGACGATTTATCTTTAAGTCGTCTGGAAAGTAGTCTACTTGGACGACTTTGTAGACGACTTAAATCGTGTGCAGAAGACTTACGCAGTCTTCCAGGCATTCTCTGGCTGTCCGGAGGAAGTGGTACCACCTTGTTGGTGATGTACGTGGTTTGTCCTCGGTCTTAGTTGAATAATGACTGCAAACAAAAAAGCAATCAGTTTTGGACGACTAAATCATGCTATTATGGGTAAAGCAATCACTTACGGATCAGTTTTCAACCAATCAGCGAGTTCCTTCAACTTATCTTTGTTTACTGGCAGAAATGAATTATAGGCTGCCACTTTATCTTTTTTTTTTCTCTGCCGTATAAGGAGATCTCACAGTGGGAGCAGGTTTCTTCGCTCGTTTACTCTTTGCACGCTTGTCCAATACAACCAGGCTCGGTTCTGAAACTGGATCGCTTGGCTCGGTGGAAGCGAGGCTCGGTTGGTGATCGGTGGAAGTGATAGCAACAATCTCTTTGGAGGTAACACCATCTGCTTTATCCTCCGGCAAGATCTTCCCTGGACCAATCCCCGCATCTCTTCAGTGCTGATTGGTGACACCAACCTTCTTCTCCACAGCTTCCAATCTATCGGACAACTTCCTAAACTCCCTCATGCACTTCTTAAACCCTTCTTTCATGCAGTCAGCTACGCCCTTGAACATAATTTCCAAATCCTCTCTGGTCACCCCTCTAGCCTCTTCTCTAGCCTCTTCACTAGCCACTTTAGGAGCCTCTTTACGAGCTTTCTTCCGAGGTCTTGGATTGTCTTCCTCCTCCTCCTCCTCCTCCTCTAACACAACCATCTCTTTGGCTTTCTTCGATGGAGTCACAACCTTAGGTTTTGTATAGACCTTAGTACCAGTGACTTCCTAGCAATCCATGGTCCACTTCCACGGTCTTCGCTCATACATGACTTTAATGATGTTCTCCGCGGGCAGGTCCTCAACATCAGAGTCCCATTTTGGCCACATTTCACTAATGCCCTTCTCAACAAAGTTGATCACGCGGGTCTGCAGTAAATAGAAGAATCGAGTTAGATAAGTCGTCCAGCTGGACGACCTTACAGACGACTTATTATAAGTCGTCTGCGCAGTCTTTTGGATTGAAGTAAATACCTGACTCAAGATAGCAGCTTTCATTAATCTGCGGCCTCTGCTGCCCTCGTAAGCCAGTATCGGTGGAGACGGACTGTCTGCTCTGGGACCACCAATACTAGCACCCAATTCCGGCATAGCTGTGTATGCCCAGACCTGAAGAACTTGTATAAACCCATCCATGGTGTAACAGCCAGTAATTTCTTTGTTCCACAAAGAGTCCATCAGCACCTTAAACGCGACTCTCCCCATGGATAATTCTCAAACCGTTCTAAATCCATCACTAGCCTTGCCAGAGTAGATCGTGTAGCGGTTGAAATCTTTCTCCCTTCAATGAATCCAGTGAAGATGGAGAGGTACGCGAGCCGCTTGCGATCTTCCCTGGACCAATCCCCGCATCTCTTCAGTGCTGCTATTATCTGATCAGTAGTTGGCCCAGCTTCCAGATGAACTCCCAGCATCCCCCAGAAAGAAACCATCTCTTGGGTAACGTCACATTTTGGTGTCTCAAGGTCCTCGATGTACTCGCAGTTTAGACCAGTGAGGTTTTCAAACTCTAACAGTGAAAACCTCAAAGGTTCTGGACCAACTAGAGACCACATCTCATACTTCTTCTTAATGTCCAGCTTGAAACTGAGCATGTAGTGAACCAGCCTTGAAGCCCTACCAAATCCCTGCTCCTTGAACTTGATGAAAACTCCCAAACTCGACTCCTTCAACTCTTCAAATTCGTCATCAGTAAGAGCTTCCCTAAGAGCAGTATGCAACTTGCTGTTATCCGTATGATACGAAATACTATTGTGGGCTTCTGGCTCTTCCCCTGATGTGTATAACCTACGGGGGAATTCTAGAATATCCATCCTTTTTGTCTGCAAAATAATCAAAGACAACAATATAAGTCCAGACGACTTAGTAGACGACTTATAATTAAGTCGTCTGGAAAGTCCTCCAACTGGACGACTTTCCAGACGACTTAAATTTAAGTCGTCTGGAAAGTCTTCCAAACGGACTAATCAGGTCCGCTTTGTACTGGAAGACTTGTAAGTAATTTAAGTCGTCTGGAAAGTCTTCCAAATGGACGACTTATATTTAAGTCATCTACTAAGTCGTCCAGTTGGAAGACTTTCCAGACGACTTCAATTACTTACAAGTCTTCCAGTACAAAGTGGACCTGGTTAGTCGCAGAAGGAGTTGGAGTACTCGAAATTGCGGTTATAGATCTGAAAAAATAAACGTGAAACGGTGAGAATGAGTAAATTGATAGAGACAACGTTTTATGTTCATCTTTTCCTCGAGATTGATGATTTACCGGCGTTAGGGTTTACAGAGAAACAGCGCTAAGGTTTACAGAGAAGAAGCGGCGGCGCTAGGGTTTAGAAGAAGCGGCGGCGCTAGTGTTTAGAGGAAGCGGCGGTGAGAACATTGGTGACCACGGTGGCGAGGGCGACGGTTTGTTCGGAAATAGTGGAAGCGGCGGCGCTAGGGTTTAGAGGAATCGGCGGCGCTAGGGTTTAGAGGAATCGGCGGCGCTAGGGTTAGAAGAAGTTGCGGCGACAACGGTGAGAATGAAGTGAGATAGATAGCCGACGTTGAGAACGATGGTTTGTTCGGAAATCGTGGGAATTCGAAATTGCCTTTGAGAGAGAACTGTTAGGGTTTCTGAATTTCGCGAAAAATGAAACAAAAAAAAATCACCTTATATATTGGGTAAATAATCCGGTTAGCTTTAAAAGTACATTGGTAAACTTTAAGGTTTGGTCCGGTTTAGACGACTTATTCTGGCTGATAATGTACAACAGACGACTTAATATTTAGTCGTCTGTTTTCAAACGACAAAATATTAAGTCGTCCTAGACCCTAAAATGAACCCCTAAACTAAAATGACTAGATTAACTAACTAACCACTTTATAAAATCAAATTATACTTAAATAGTGTTTACTATACACAGAAATGAACACGCATAAGTAATTTTAAAAATTTTCAAAAACGGTTTTAATGCTTTCCAAAATCTAACCCTAAGAACACATACAATACTACAACATATGTTGATGAAACATAAACTAAAGAATATCATGACTCACTACTTTCACTCATCTATGCTGAAAACAATTGAAATTTGTTATATCTTAATTTATACCTCCTAAGACATATGTTAATTACATAATTCCCATTTTTCACTTATCAAAATATTTTTTACAAAATTTTTAAATTATGTTTAAGACTAACTGTCCAGACGACTTTCAGTTAAGTCGTCTGGACGACTTATTTTCAAGTCGTCTAAACAGACGACTTGCGAGAGGTAGAAACGTAAAAAAAATTCCGTTTTTTTGTTTGGTCACAAGGGGATAGTTGTAATTTCAATAGCCTTTTAGGTTACTTTTGCCTTTGACCCAAGTTGGGGTATTGTTTTGGGTTTGACTCCAAATTTTGAATCACACTTGGCAATTCTCCCTACAAAATAATATTTATAAATAAAAAAAATAATAAAATAATGTTTATAAATCGAAAAATGTTTAATAAATACAAAATTAATTTTAAAATATGAAATCATCTTTTATAAATCCAAAAAACGAATTTATACACAAAGAAGGTTTTGTATATTTAAAAATAGTTTTTATAAATACAAAAATAAAAAAAATAGTGTTTATAAATCAAAAAAATGTTTTATAAATACAAAATTAATTTTAATAAATATAAATATTTTTATAAATATGAAATCATCTTTTATAAATCCAAAAATCGAATTTATATACAAAAACGTTTTGTTAAATCGAATTTATATAAACGTTTTGTAAATACAAAAATAATAAACAATTTATAAAAAAGTTCAAAATCAATTCAACACAACCAAATCACAATTCTAAACCTATTACACAACAAATCACAATCCTACCCAATCACCCTAATAAAAATCTATCAAAAAACTTCTAAAATCATCAAATCTACTTAAAAACCTAACAAATAGGACCTATGAGGGTGGGATAAGGTCCTTACATGATTTGTAAAGGAATGGAAAGGATTCGCCGGAGAGATGGTCGCGAGAGAAGGTGGAGAACGCCGGAAGGAGAGAGAGATCGCCGGAGAGGAAGAAGAGGGAAATGGGGAAGAAGAGAGAAATGGGGAAGAAGATGCGGTTCGAGTTTATAAAACCTTGGGTCTGACGGATATTTTCCATCGGAATTCCCTCAGTATTTTCAATTTCAATTTTCGCGAAATATTTGGCGGCTTGTTTGCCCGGTTAAATGAAAATATTCCGAGGAAATTCCGACGGCCACTTAAATATCCGTCGGAATTTTTTCGGAATATTTTCATTAATTCAAGGAAAAAGAATATCCTGTGCATGTATTTCTATTAATTTATATTGTTCCTCGGAATTTCCTCGGAATATTCCGAGGAAATACCGAGGAACTAGTGTTTGGGGTTTCAAAACATCAATTTTTTTTTTGCCGTATTTCATTTCTTATACAATTGTAATGCATACCATTGAGGATTCTTTGTATAGATGAGCATAAACCATGAAATAACAAATTTCAAAGCGAATTGTAAGTATTCCCTTTACCGTTCATTAAAGTGTATAAGTGTTTCTCTTATGTTGTGGGGATTTCGTTCATACAATCGGAAAAGTGTTTATTATAGGGTAATGAACAAATTTTTGACTTCATAATGAACGTAAGACACTTAATAAGGGTTATATAGGTGTTATTCAAACCGCAAAACGTTGTTTTCGGTTTAAAAACCCTATTTCCTCGGAATTTCCTCGGAATATTCCGAGGAAATTCCGAGGAAACCCTTTTCTTCCTCAGAATTCCGTCGGAATATTCCGAGGAAATTCTGAGGAACTAGTGTTTGGGGTTTCAAAATCTCGAATGTTTTTTTTATAAACGGATCGATCGATGTATTTATGTCCAAAAACGCATCGATCGATCACTAAGATGGACCAAAGCGTAACAATGTGATCGATCGATGAGATTATCCCATCGATCGATCAAGGATATCAAGTGTTCCTTGGAATTTCCTCGGAATATTCCGAGGAAATTCTGAGGAACTAGTGTTTGGGGTTTCAAAATCTCGAATGTTTTTTTATAAACGGATTGATCGATGTATTTATGTCCAAAAACGCATCGATCGATCACTAAAATGGACCAAAGCGTAACAATGTGATCGATCGATGAGATTATCCCATCGATCGATCAAGGATATCAAGTGTTCCTCGGAATTTCCTCGGAATATTCCGAGGAAATTCTGAGGAACTAGTGTTTGGGGTTTCAAAATCTCGAATGTTTTTTTATAAACAGATCGATCGATGTATTTATGTCCAAAAACGCATCGATCGATCACTAAGATGGACCAAAGCGTAACAATGTGATCGATCGATGGGTATATGTTCAAAAACGCATCGATCGATCACTAGTTCGTCGGAATTTCCTCGGAATATTCCGACGGATTGATGTTTCCTCGGAATTCCGTCGGTATATTCCGAGGAAATTCCGAGGATTTCATTTTCAGTCGGAATGTCCGTCAGAATACCGATGTTTTCTTGTAGTGAGTTGGCGCCTCTTCTCCTGTCTAGTAAACACATATACTACTCAAATAAATCATGATGCATGTAAATTTCTTATTGTAGTAATGTTATTATTTTATTTTAATTATATGTGATTTATGTAAACCAGAACTATCCTAAATTCTGATATAAGGAAATTAAATGTAAGTTTTGCTTCCTATATTTTATTTAATTTATTTTTATGTTTTTGAAAAGAGGGTGATTTATTTTATTTTTCATTCGAAGCTTACATCGTAAGTAGGAGGTCGATGTCAACTAAATCCTCTTTACAACAAATGGGTGTCTGACGAGTGTAATTTATGGTTTATGTAAACTGGAACTATCCAATTGTTAAGAAATTATGTAAGTTTCTTTTAAGTGAATTAAATGCAAGTTTCGGTTCATCAATGTTCAAAAAAAAAGTTACGGTTCATTTTTATTTCTTTCTAAGCTTAAATCACAAGTATGAGATGTAAATTTCCTCTTACAACAAACGGCTGGCTGACACATTGGTGTGAACATGAGGAACTTAGAGAACAAGTTTAATTCACGTAGGCATCTCTTCTCATTGTTCTCTATATAACCTGTGCATGTCTAGCTTCAAAACTACAACATACACAAAACACACACATATATCATATACATTCACAGATAACACACAGACACATACATACATATATACACGTACGTCTACTTAAACAGGCTAAAGATGAGTTCCAGAGGAGAAGGTTCTAACTCTTCGGCGGATAGGAAGGTGACTAAAGAAACAGCGAGTGTGATTCCCGTTGAAAGAAAGCTGGTTAAAACCATGGTCTTGAAAACCATTATCTCTGCTTTCACCCCCTCTGGTGGTGATCAGGGTTCTGAGCCTACCGGCGACAGCAACGGCAACCGTAACGGAGGCCGCGTGCATCCTAGTCGCTGATTGGTCCTTTTCTTGGGGCTGAAAATATATATGTGCCGCCGTTGTGACCTTTCTTGGGGTTTATTTTCCTTGATGCTTATTATATACCTAAATAAGGTGGTGTTCTAGGGGTCTAAGTCTTTAGTAATAATGCGTCTCTTTGTTTTTCTTAAACTAAATGTTTGTATCGTTTCCGGTAACGGGTGATGATGGTTATGATATTCTCTTTTTAAAATGAAAACAGGTTGTGATATAACTACGATCGATTTGTGTTTATGATATTACTATTAAACCAGTGCTCTTTTTGTTTATCGTAATCATGTTGATAATTTTTATCAACTTTCTTATTTCATATATATGTCACCGTGCTGTCTTATCTATTTTCCTCAATTGGTTCTATTAGGGATAAATGTCCGACATCGGATATTAGAAGGGATCCTTAGTAATATAAAAGATGGATGAACCAGTCCACTTATAACCAATTTGTTTTAGGTTGGAAACTCATCTAGCTTAACATGGTATCAGAGTCCGATCCATGCAGTCTAATTCGATCCATTATCGATCCAGCCCAAATTCGGTACATCGATCTTTGTCCGAACATTTCGAGATTGACGCTTAAAGAGCCATCATTTCGAGGGGACGTATTAAGGATAAATGTCCCACATTGATATTGAAAAGGATCTTTAGTAATATATAATATGGATGAGCCACTCCGCTTATAACCAATTGGTTTTAAGTTGGAAACTCATCTAGTTTAACAGGTTCTCTCACTTTTCTTCTAAAAAGATCTCTCTCATTTATCTCTATCGATGATGACAGTTAGAGTTGGAATTATATACCAAACAGACCAAGGAGATTTTATCTGTAACATTACGTTTTTAAACGTTACAGTTGAAACCCCCCATTATTATATAACATTTTAGTAAAAATCGATTAATATGAATAACCTACATACTCACAAATTATAATGGTCTTTGGTGAATGGCAACTCTGTAATGTTCGTGAGACTGAGCAAATCAGCAAAATAAGCCGGGGAGAGAAAATATACTTCTAGCTAGGATATAGCTAAGGCAAGAAAATAAATTTATATGGAAAAATACACACAAATATAGCAAAGGCCTAGGATAACAATATGATATTGTTTATATTCGCTGAACAGCAATGACTTGATCAACTGATAGTCATGTTCACACACACTTGTTTTCCACGAAGTCTCTCATCTCATCTGTTTTTTGTTTTTTATCCTTCTTGGTTTTACTTAATTTATCCTTTTAGGTTTTTTTGGCATGAGATTTTACTTAATTGATTAATGCATATGTTGATAATAATCTTTTTGTCAAAGTCAACAGTCAACGTCAGTATCTGGTGAAAATATACTTATAAAGCTAGTCATGAATTCTTACCTTTAAAACAAAATGGTTCGGCAGTAGAGAGGAAACATTGTGGACTGATGTTAACTGCCAAAAAAAAAAGCGAGAACATTTAAAGACAGCTCATAAACTCATTCATATATGACTGATGACGCGTAGTGATTAATAATGTTTTGGTTTTTAATCTCACTGTTTTCTTGCGGTCAGTGGTGGATAAAGAAGAGACAGGAGCCTGGAAAGAGAGATAGTTGTACGGACAGAAACTAATTTAGTTATCATGTATCAATAAAGTAACTTCGTGAATAGAAATTGGATATTTTTGGAAATTTACACGAGTTTGTTCTTTGTTGCAAACAATGTATAAAATATTCCTAGGTCCAGGACTTCTCTTATAAGTGGAACTTGGATGTGTGTTTGTTGGCTTAATGTTTTTATTATTTTTAAGTATTTTGATAATAATAGTATTACGTTGGACAATGTCTAGTTATTTTTAAAAGACAATTTTTTTTTGAGAAAAAATGACAATTATCCCCAACATATTTTTAGAGCATTTGTAACAATGACACTAAATTTGTTGTTAAAATTACACTAAATTTGGTGTTTTAGTATCAAAATAATTTTGCGATCTCCAACAATGATACTAAACTTTATACCAAAAGTAACATTATATATTATTATATGCTTTCAGTTTTAAAACTTTTATATTTTTATTATTTATAATTGATAAATAATTATTTTATGACATCTAGATTATTATTTTTATTTTTATTTTTTGTAAATAATAAATGATAATAGTCATTTAATAATTTATTTTGAAAATAAAAATTTAAAATTTTAATTATGTGAAATAAATTTTAAATAGAAATAATATAATATATATATGTTAAATTACAAATTTGATAGTAACTGAATTATATTATTAAATGAAACATAATAAAATATATATTTTAAGGATGTGGTATGATGAATAGTGTTGCACCAAATTTAATGTAATACTATTCATATTACACCAAATTTGGTAGGATAGTGTCAATTTTGATGTTTTGTTGGAAATAAAATTACACCAAATTTGGTATTTTGGTGTCTTGGTGTTTTAGTGAAACCTAGAGTTTAAATCTAGATTTTATTAAAATAACTCTAGTTTTGGTTCAACAAAGGTAAATATATAAATCTAGAATTTTTGCCAACATATTTTTAGAGAAACCTCTTTACAAATAAATAAAAGTGACAAAATTTTCTTACAATGTAAATAATTTTATTTTGTAATGAAATTATAAAAGAAATAAAAATAAAGAGCCAAAACAGGAACAATGTAATTACTATTTTTGTTTCATCATATTATATTTTTACATTTTGAGGTAACTCTTTTGCTTATTAAATATTGTGTGACTAATTAAATTATGTAATCTTTTTTTAATTAGTTAAACATATATATTAAATGATATTTTTAAAATAACAAACTTTCTTAATATTAGTTTTTTCTATTTATAAATAAAGAGTCCTGATAAACCAGTAACACCAATCAAGCTGATGACAAAAAGAACAAAAATACCTTCATGTGTTTTTTTAGCAAGGGGACAATGTGGGCCATCAAAGTAGCAGCCTGTCGCCACTAGTGACGTCTCAGAAGTCCAGTTTTGTAAGTATTAATTGGCTCTAATTTGAATTGAACACGAAAGCATATTCAAGTAAAAAAGTAGCTGACGTTTCCTTAAGATTTTTTTTTTTCCGTTTCCTTAAGATTTGTTAGGTAAATAAATTCAAGGACATCTTCATGACAAATCGAAGATATTAAAATCTACAAGGGGAAATGCTTGCAATACATTAGTTAAAAAGAATAAAGAAAAAATTTGTCGCTTAAAAACATAACAAAAATCGTGGATTAAATCCAGGGCCGGTTCTTGCAAAGCCGGATGAAACATTCTATTCAAGCCCCCAAAATTTTGAAAAAATTTATATATAAACAAACCTATAAATTTGTAAAAACAAAATTAAACCCTCTAAACTATATAAATCCTTCTTAGACCGTATATAGCTCCCAAAATCTCAGAGTCGGTCCTGATTAAATTTTGCTATCAAGCAAGTCAGCAATGGCAAAATTGTATTGATCGTTTTTTTTAAATTGCTTGATTGAATTCAACCAACAAATTTGTAGCTAGATGTTTAAATGTGAAGATAATCTTGTTCTAAGTGTACTTCCAATTGGAGGCTCTAGCTCCGGGGTTCTAAAAATATATATTTGTGTATGTATATACTATATATGTGTATGTATTTGTGGATTCTAAATTTTACGGAAAATCCAACCTAAAATGTCTAAACTTTCTCTCCGGAAAGAGACTCTATGCACCCAACATATCCGGGAGGTTGTTATGTTTCAACACAGTTTCCCATCAGTTGATAGAGGAAGAAGACTTGCAAGGGGAAGTGGGTTGTCTCATAGCCAAAGGCAATTGGCTCTTAATTGGATTAGAAACAGTATGAGAAGTATGCTTACAAAGCCAGATCATCAAATAGGAACCATCAGAACCTCTGAGATAAGGACTCTTTGCTTTCTCTTTCTCATGCTTCCTTAGGGTGTTCTCGTTTTTGAATTTGTTTGATTTTTTTTCTGTATATGTAGCCGTACAATGCGCGCACTGATGTACTGAATACACATATCAATGAACCTCTTGGACTTGTCACTGCAATGACTTTTACAAATGGGATGCCTTTTGTCGGCACTAGTGTAAGCACTCAAGCTTTTAAATATTTAATACATGTCCATCATTCTCTTTTTGATTGACATTTTGCTTTTGTTAGAATTAGTGTGGTCGCATTTCCTTTTGGAAAGACGAAGACGGCTTGTACACCTATAACCCTCAACCCTTCAGGTATTTGAGAACATTTAGTGACAGCCACACTGAAGAAATCAGTTGTCTACCTTCAGTAGGAGATAATCTTTTCTTTGGTTCAGCATATAACATATAATAAGGGTAAGAAGCACATGTAAAGACTGACAATGTTATGAATGATATAATCAAATTGTTTTGCATTTTCAGGTGTGGGATCTCAAGACATTTCAATGTAACACGATCCTAACTCTACACACTGACACTATCACATCGGTCTTAGTTTGGGGTGAGTATGTGTTCTCCTCCTCCTTGGAACGAACCATAAAAGTTTGGACTTGTTATGAATATGACCAATGGGTTAATGTTTCAAATCACGTAGAAAGGACACATAAGTTTCACTTTATCCCCATTCTTTTCATATCAACAAACACAACTCTTGGTAACTAATTGTTTTGTTGGTTGTGTTTGTTGGAGTTTGAAACAGATTTTACATGCTCTTTGTGGTATGATTGAAAGAAAGGCAACACCTGTCATATGTTGCTCTAACCATAGTGGAACGGTCAACCTCTATATCTACAATGATGGAAAGTTAGTAAACTAATGTTGTATTATAATCCTAATTCATGTTTTCATTGATTGTAATAAAATATGTTTTTATGTGATATAGTTTCATCCGAAGAGGCAGTCTTTACTCCTTAGCAACCGTCGACATTTTGTTATTTGGTGCACAAAATTTGCTTTTCACGGGAGGGAAGAATGACACGTTTAGGGCATGGAGGAGGAACGTATTTGGCTGAATGTAAGATTTCAACCAAAAAAATCTGTGTATTTTGCAAAAAAAATTGGAAAAAAAATAGCCGATAGAAACCAAATTATATTTTTTAGATGTATATCTGTTCTACTAAAACATTATCAATATGATAAATTTACTTCAATTTTATGGGTTATACTAAAAAATATACCACTAGATTTTATGTATTCTATAGAATTTTATTAAGATTATTTTTGTCTAATACTAAGACTGATTACTGATAGCAGTATGAAATGCTTTTGACCAGACCTGTTTCTTTATGTGTGAACTTATGCATACGGGCTTTTGTTGTATTTTCCGTGTGTAGTACATAGCTATGTGGACATAATTATTGATTTATGATAGACATGTGCGTGTAGATGTTAGATGTTTTTGTTGATGAAATCTTTTGACGATTATATGTCTAATAGTTAAGAGAGGAATAACCGCCTGCACAATCAACACTTCCGATCAACGGACTCACTCCTAACTCTCCTTCATCGCCAGATCAATGATCGTCTTCTTAGCTATTGACATCAATCCCCAATCACCTCCTCCAAAACCATGCAACTTTGGCTCTCGACTGAACTCCAACCGTCTCTTCCATCATTGAATTCTGAGAGTCATGGTGGGCTTTTGGGAAACCTTTGGGAAAATTGGTCACATCTGATCTTAAACTATGGGTTTCTTAGGGGTTAATTTCAACTAATGGGTAGAACTATAGCTTATGGTTTGTAAACATTTAAATTTTTTATGTTTTGAATATGAAAGCCTTTAGTCAAAAAAAAAAAATATATGTCTAATAGTTAAGAGAATGACCAGTGATAGGTCAATGCCATGTTGTACACATTAAATTTATAATTTTACCCACACACTATTTACACATTGATGTGATTATTGTATCATTGTATGCATTTGTAATAGTTTAGATTGAATACAGCCTAAGGAGCGTTTTAGATTCTTGAATGGGGTGGTAGATTCTAGTGCAGTGTCAATTGAGAAAGCGATTGTGCTTTCTGATCTTCTTATCAGCTGCTTGTTTGAAGTCTCACTAGCTAAGGCCCTGTTCGTTTGCTCACCCAGGTGATCCATCTGGGTGAAGATGCAAATCGATGTTCGTTTTGTACATTATAATGCTACATCCAGATGGATCACCCAGCTGAATTTTTAAAAACTCATCTCAAATTGTCACCCAAATGAAGGTGAGTCTTGATGGTGCATCTCGATGCAGATGCATCTAGTTCAGTCCAAAATGATTAATGACAAAAATAACTTTTTAAAATCAAAATATTATTTTCAAACCGTAAATTCTATTTTCTTGCTTATACATTTTTCCGCTATAACAAAAAAATACATTTTCTCGCAAAAACTGAAAAACACACATTCCCGCTAAAACCGCAAGATGCGTTTTTCCGCAAAAAAAAAATGTAAAACGCACATTTCCATAAAAACACATTTTTCGGTCAAACCAGTAAAATCGCACTTTTCGACCAAAACCGAAAAAACGCATTTTTCCGTCAAAACCGAAAAACGCATTTTCCCGCCAAACCCCACGCATTTTCCCGCCAAAACCGAAAAATGCATATTCCAGCCAAAACTCTAAAACGCATTTTCCGGCCAAAACCGGAAAAAAAACTTTTTCTCGCCAAAACCGGAAAAATGCAATTTTTCCGCCAAAACCAGAAAAACGCAATTTTCCCGCCAAAACCAGAAAACACAATTTTCCCGCCAAAACCGAAAAACGTAATTTTCCTGCCAAAACCGGAAAACGCAATTTTCCCGCCAAAACCGAAAAACAGAATTTTCCCGCCAAAACCGGGAAAACGCATTTTCCCGCCAAAACTAGAAAAACACAATTTCCCGCCAAAACCGGAAAACAGAATTTTCCCGCCAAAACCGGAAAACAGAATTTTCCCGCCAAAACCGTAAAAACGCATTTTTCCGCCAAAACCAGAAAAACACAATTTCCCGCCATAACCAGAAAAACACAATTTTCCCGCCAAAATCGCGAAAAAGCTTTTCCCGCCAAAATCACGAAAAAAAACTTTTCCGTCAAAATCGTGAAAAAAAAACTTTTTTCGTCGAAAACATTTTTCCCGCCAAAATCGCAAAAATACACTTTTTCCGTCCAAACCGCAAAAACGTATTTTTCCGCCAAACCCATAAAAACGTATTTTCCGCCGAAACCACGAAAATATACTTTTTCGCCAAAAACATATTTTTCCTCAAAAACCGCAAATATATTTTCCGCCAAAACGGCAAAAATGTTATTTTTCCGCCGAAACGTAAAAAATTATATTTTAGTCATTTTATTAACAAGTCCACCTGTATGCAGATAGAAGTTAAAAAATGAAAAGCAAACGAACATAGTTGCATTCAGATGATTCATCTGGATGCATGGACGAAATGAAGAAACGAACAACATCTAGATGGAGCATCTAGATGGACCATCTGGATGTATATTCCAGATGTACAAACGAAAAGGGCCTAACTACTCAGGCTGAACATGTGCTCTTTTTGAGTCTTTTACAAAACGTTTAAGCCACTGGTCGGTCGACGCCTAGACGTTTTCGGCTGGATCCTTTTATTGAAACGATTTGACAAAATTATTGTAAATAACACAGCGCAGCACATCTTTGACACAAAAAAAATAATAACACAATGCAATCATTAAGAAACGAAATTATTTGTTTAATTCAGTAAGATATTTTCTACTCAGCAAGTGCAAAGAGAGAAGCATATGCCACCATATTACACTCTGCTAACTTTTATGTATGTGGAGCTATAACAGCAGCGCAGAGCATTCGCATGTCTGCCTCTACGCGAGACCTGGTGTTACTCGTCGATGACTCGATCACTGAGCACCATAGATCTGGGCTGGCTGCCGCTGGATGGAAGATCTATCCCATTCAAAGGATCAGGAATCCAAAGGCCGAAGCAGAGGCTTATAATGAATGGAACTACAGCAAGTTTCGTCTTTGGCAATTGACTGAGTACGACAAGATCATCTTCATCGACGCTGATATGGAATGAATTTATCGATGAAGTTCATTTTTAAACTATAAAATATCCTCTAAATTTCCTCTATCGAGTGAGAAAGACTCGATTTGATAAAGAGGTCTCTGATTATCCTTTCGAAGAATATATTTTGTATTCCTCATCCTTACGTTTCACTTTAATCTCCTCTCCAGGTTTACTTGTTGAAACGATTATCATCCTCACTCTATTGAAATATCCAGCTTGCTCCGTATCCATCATACAGTCATTCACTTGTCCCCAAAGAACATCATTCACATAGTCATCGTCACTGTCCAAGTCCATCACAATAGGCTTCTCCTTCACATATATCATATACAGCAGTAGAATCCTTCAAACTAGACACATCTTAAATCACTTTCTTGAAATCACAAAATAAGGAACAATAAGTGAGGAAAAACAATCAAGAAACAGATCACCAAATCAATAAACAAAGTTCGCCATGGCTCGCACTGGACTCCAAGTGTCAAAATTGTCAGTGCAGTAGAGAGAATCGGTAATAATAAAAACGCAAAATCGAGAAGAGATCATTTCCACTTTTGTCGCGGCTCACTAACTTAGATATTATTTTTTTGGGCCGAAATAAAAGATAATGCCCATATATGTGAATTGGGTTCATATTCTTGTTAAAGTTACCATTATTCTCAAACGGCCCAATAGTCAAGTTCAATCAATGTCATGAACCCGAGGCCACTCAGTAAGTTAAGAACTTAAGATGTTACGGTGTTAGTGTGTTACCCAAGTATATGGTTCCGACTGTGATTCTCCAGTGTGTCTGACACATGTAAGATATGTTCAATACTGTGTTCTCAGCTTTTTCTTTATAATTTTTAAGTGCAACTTGTGGCATTTTTATTTATTTATTTATTTTCATTCCTTCACTTGTTCTTTTGTTGATTTTTCTTAAATTTATAAATCAAATAGACTGCAGGAAGTCAGAACCGACTTTTTCACATTAGGAATTTGCGTGATCTTTTCAGTTTTGAAGAAAAAAAATGTAAATGTATAATAATTTTCATACGTTCATAATAAATCGTTTCGTATATAATTTTATTGAAAGCTGGCAAGTTCTGCGAAATATTGCTGATGCCGATACACATTTCATGCGGCATCAACCAAAAGAAATCAATTTCAAGTAAACAATTCAGAAGCTTCCTCTATTATATAGGTGGAAGACTTTATTTATAACGTTATTTTAATAATGTTTCATATAATTCCTGCATCTCATGTATCACTTTACATACTTTAAATCTGTTTTAATAGGTCTAGTAAAGATAAATTTAGGTAAAAGTTCATGTAATCGAGGACAAAATCTTGTAGAGGATCATCACTTTAGTTAGAAAGATATTGTTTCCGAAAACTGGTCCACATCAAGATATCTATGGCAAGATATGCTGCTCGTTTGAAATTAGATATAGTCACATCCATAGACTATTCGATTTTTGGTTTTTAACAAACAAGTATGAAGAGCATTACCTGTTGGATAATCAACTACTTCTCGTCGGGACACACCGGATGCGACCCCCGCGAAGCCACCAGAGCGCTTTGCCGGCACGGTCACCCCCTTCACCGGTTATGGACTACATCCCCCCTCAAACTCTGCACTTAGGGGAGAATGTCTGCAGTCTAGACCAGTAGAAGCCAGCTGCGACAAGGGTAGGGTCGACATTGACTCCTCTACCACCAGCCGCCTCCTCCGGGACCACGACGAACCGCGACTTCAACACCTCCCAACAAGTACTCTGATAACCTGTTAGAGTATTTTTCTCCTTCTAAATCTGCATCTTACTGCACCAACACCAAGCTGTTATTTTCGGTCTATCCTCTCGTACACTACTTCAACCATGAAACGGTTCAGTGCTGAGGAAAAAGGTAAAAGCACCCTTCCAGACTTACCTGAACAGAGGAGAATGCGTATAAAAGCCCCTGAACTTGATACCAGTGCTCTCATCCAAGACAACTTCCTCACCCTGATAGGAAGACTCACCAACCCTAGGGAACAAAACATGACTGCTGTCCTCCCGTACCTGACTAGGAAATGGAACCTTGTGGGCCAGATTCATGGCTCGGACTTAGGTAATCATTGCTTCCAGTTTCGCTTCCAAGATGAAAAGGAAATGAAAAAAGTGTTGGACAACAGACTTTACCAGGTCGGACGGTGGATGATTATTCTGCAAAGGTGGGAACCAATTATTTCACCTACTTTCCCTTCTCAGATCCCTTTTTGGATTACACTCAGAGGAATCCCGCTTCACTTCTGGCACGAGAGAGTAATAATGGATATTGGGCAGGAGCTTGGAGAACTAGACCACTACATTCTCACCAAAACATCAGCGAGAGCTCGGGTCTTCATTGATGGACTGAAACCCCTGCCACAGGATACAGTGCTAGAGTTCTCTTCAGGCGAAGAGTGCATTGTTACCTTCTCTTATGAGAAGCTGGAAAACTTCTGCTCCTACTGCCTTAAACTAACTCATCTTGAAAGCTACTGCCCTGATAAATGCCAGCGTACTTCAGAACTCCTGGATGTGGATGTTCCCACTCAAAGTCAGAGAGAGAATAACGAACAGAGGGTACACGTGAACGACAATCACTACCAAAGACCACCCTTTAGCTCAGAAAATGCGGAGGGCTCGGGTCACTTTAAAGGAGAAAGAACCGAGTTTAAGCAGAGACTCGACAGGCATGGCAAACCTTTTGGAGAGAGAGTATCTTCCAACCTACAGCGAGGCCTACCGTTGAGGAATAAAATCACACCAGCAATGGAGACTGGCAGAGGTAATAATGAGCCGATCAGACGTGATCTACCTGTTCGGAACTCTTACACATCCACCTCGCCCGCTCAACCTTTGGTTAGAGGTGAGGACCCTCGATACCATGGAGAACGTCGTCGAAAGAAATCTCCTGAGTATCAGTGGCGAAGGTTAGAGAGGGAACATTCCGAAGCCATTCCTACTGCGAACCGGGAATCAGAACAAGAACATCCAGTCCAGCATCGACCCCCCCCCACTCGAACGCAATTTAGACTTAGTGGATTTTCCACTGCTGCCTCTTCCCCCGGTTCCATCAACTGAAGAGGTTATGGAAGAGCTAAGAGAAGCAACACTCCAATACACAATGTGTGCTGATCCTATTGAAAGCGCAGCGCGTAGACAGCGGGTCCTCCAAAGTGATGCTTCTGGTTTAATGGAGGAAATAGCAGCATCGATCATCAATACGGCCAGGACTGCTCATCTATTGGCTGCTCAAGCTAATGTCGCCAACGCTGCAGACCTCGCAATGACTGAAGAATGAGATGATCTCCAAATGGGGACAATTACTGCAACTACTACTGAGAATCATACCAGTACAGACATACTGTTACCGCCTGAACGTGAGGCAACCCAGTCTGCAACAACACAGTCTACCAGGAGAAGAGGGCGTCAGGCAAGGACAAATCCAAGAGACTTGCACATCAGTCCAAAGGTTTATCGTGGTTCGAGCTCTAGGATGCGAAACCTTGTACGCGGGATCGCCTCCCCAAAACAAACAGCAAAACAGACTACTAGACTAGGCACGTCAAACGAGCCAAGGACAAGCAGAGCTTCGACGAGCAGAGACGTGGCAACCACAGTGCCACCGCGACCGAGTATCGTTAACAGCGACGGGATTTTCCCAGGCTGTCGCCTCCTCTTCCTTAGCAACCCTGAGTTGGAACTGTTGTGGTTTGGGAAATCCCATAACAGTCCAACGGATCAAAGAGATTCAGAGGAGAATCACGCCAAATATAATTTTCCTATCGGAGACCAAAAACGCTGATGACTTCGTTCTCAAGGAACTTGTTTGCCTGGACTCCTTCAAACACTTCCTACTACCTCCGATCAGACCTGGGAGTGGAGTGCTAGCGCTTTTCTGGGATCAAGATGTAGATCTACAAATTATTTCCTCATCGAAGAACTACATTGATACCCATATATCTTATAAGGGTCGGTCTTTCCATTCTACGTTTATCTACGGTGAACCTGAAGTATCTAACAGAGCATCCTTCTAGAATCACATATCAAACTTCACCACAAACAGAGATACTCCTTGGATGTTAACAGGAGATTTAAATGAGATTGTCGATAACAGTGAGAAGAGTGGAGGACCAATCAGAGCAGAATGATCTTTTTGTACTTTCCGAAATTTCATATCTCAAGCTGATCTGTTTGACTTGAAACATACGGGCAATTTTTTCTCCTGGAGAGGCAAAAGACACAACCATTTAATCCACTGCAGACTGGACCGTACTCTCATTAACAGTTCTTGGTCAGATGCGTACCCATCTGGGAGGTGTCACTACTTGGACTTCGAGGGATCTGATCACCGTCCCATCATCTCCTATATAGATCCAAACCAGAAAAAGGGGAAGAGACTATTCAGATATGATAGGAGGTTAAAGGAGGTTCCTGAGATCAAATTAATCATCGAAGAGGCTTGGAATGCTAAGCCAAACAATACCACTCAGCAACGCCTCTCAGACTGTCGACACGTCATCTCGCAGTGGTCAAAACAACATTACAACAACAGCAAAATACACATTGCCAAGTTAAAGGAGGAAATAAATGAGATTATGACAAAGACTGATGGGGATGATGCAGTAATTTCCAGACTAAATGCTAAGCTACTTCTGGCTTACAAAAAGGAGGAAGAATTCTGGAGACAGCGAAGTAGGCTTATGTGGCTAGCAGCAGGAGATAAAAATTCAGGTTTTTTCCATGCTGTCTGCAAAGGAAAACGAGCTCGGAATCGCATCTCAGTGTTAGAAAATGCGTCGGGTGTATCCCTGTTTGATGAGAATCAGATTGTATGTGAGATTACAAATTATTTTCAAAATATTTTCTCTTCTGTGGACGTCTCAGAGTCATCCCCGACCCCAGCTGCTATTGTTGATCAAGCAATTACACCATCGTTTACTGCGGATATGAACGAACAGCTTACCTTGGTTCCAACATCAGCGGAAATAAGAGATGCCATGTTCTCGATCCATCCGGACAAAGCGCAAGGCCTTGATGGCTTCTCGGCTTGCTTCTTTAATTCTAACTGGGAAGCAATGGGTCCAGCTATCACTAGGGATGTTCAACAGTTCTTTAGGTCTGGCATCCTACCCGACGGCATCAACGCAACCCATGTGAGACTGATCCCGAAAATTCAAGGACCAAAATTGGCTTCAGACTACAGACCGATAGCTCTCTGCAATGTGGTCTACAAATTGATATCGAAGATCATTACTCTCAGGCTCAAACCGATCCTACAAGGACTTATCTCAGAAAACCAGTCGGCGTTTGTCCCCGGAAGAGCAATCTCTGATAACGTGCTGATTACTCATGAGATTCTCCACTACCTCAAGATCTCTAACGCTGTCAAACAATGCACGATGACAGTAAAGACGGATATGAGCAAGGCCTACGATCGACTAGAATGGGAGTTTATTAGACTAGTCCTTGCTCGGATGGGTTTCTGCAAAAGTTTCATCGAGCTGATCATGTCATGTATATCGACTGTCACCTACTCTTATCTGATGAATGACACTGCCCTAGGCTCCGTTATCCCTTCCCGAGGAATAAGACAAGGTGATGCACGACGGCAGTAAAGACGGATATGAGCAAGGCCTACGATCGACTAGAATGGGAGTTTATTAGACTAGTCCTTGCTCAGATGGGTTTCTTTGAAAGTTTCATCGAGCTGATCATGTCATGTATATCGACTGTCACCTACTCTTATCTGATGAATGACACTGCCCTAGGCTCCGTTATCCCTTCCCGAGGGATAAGACAAGGTGACCCACTATCACCATATATCTTTATATTATGTGGGGAGGTACTTTCGGGGTTGTGTAAGCGAGCCCACGAGACTGGAAGTATGGCTGGTATTCGTGTAGCTGTGAAAGCTCTGCGGGTGAACCATCTCCTTTTCGCGGATGACACTATGTTCTACCTAAAATTGGATGATCAGAGTTGTGCTACTCTTGTGAACATCTTACAGCAGTATAAGATTGCTTCAGGGCAAACAATTAATACAAGCAAGTCTGCCATTACCTTCTCTGCGAAAACAACTCAGGAGACTCGAGCTAGAGCCAAAATTTTCCTTGGTATCGCTAATGAAGGAGGTGTAGGGAAATACTTGGGTCTCCCCGAACACTTTGGGCGTAGGAAGAAGGATTTATTTACCTCCATAGTTGACAGGATCCGGCAGTAAGCACGTTCTTGGCCTAATCGGTTTCTATCGAGTGCCGGGAAGATGGTCATGTTAAAATCGGTTCTCACTGCCTCGCCAAACCACGCTTTGTCGTGTTTCCAACTTCCCATGAGTCTTTGCAAAAGGATCCAATCGGCACTCACGCGATTCTGGTGGGATGACAATGACTCAAAGAAGAAGATGTGTTGGACATCATGGAGCACACTATCTAAGCCAAAGAAACTGGGAGGGTTGGGTTTTCGGGACATCCAACTCTTCAACCAAGCTTTGTTGGCAAAGCAGTCTTGGAGAATAATGAAGAATCCACAATGCCTGCTGGCACGTGTTTTGCAGGGTAAATATTGCCAAAAAGAACCAATCACCTCAGTAAAACCTAGTGCAACAGCTTCACACGGTTGGAGGGGGATATTACTTGGCAGGGACCTTATCGTTAGCAAACTAGGCAAAGCAATCAGTGATGGTAATACGGTAAGGATATGGAGAGACGCTTGGATCAAAGCTGACGTGTTCATCACTCCAGTTGGCCCAGCAAGAGAAGAAGATCAAGACCTCGTAGTCTCTGACCTCTTCTTACGAGGAACAACAACATGGAATGCTCGGAAAGTACATGAGCTTTTCCCAGTGCAGGCAACTGACATCCTCTGCATGAGACCTAGCTCCATGGGCGCTGCGGATAAGCTGATCTGGACTCCAACAAAGTCAGGAGACTACTCTACGAAGTCTGGATACTACTCAGCTGTGGAGATGGATAGGTCTTTGAACCCAGTCAATCCGGGTCACGCTTTTAACTGGATTAAAAATGTTTGGGCTACCAAAACGGCTCCAAAGATCCAAGTGTTTCTGTGGAAAGTAATGCAGGGAGCCCTACCGCTCGGAGCTACCTTACAAAGACGTGGGCTACTAGCTAGCTCAGTGGTTTGTACGAGGTGCGGGGAGGAGGAAACAGCAGCACATCTTTTTCTGCACTGTCAGTTTACGAGGAGAGTCTGGGAGACACTCCCACTTTCAGAGCCTATAGACCCTTCAAGATTTGACTCGTTTAGTATGGCAATCTCCAGCACCCTAGGTATGTCCTGTCTCCCACCATCTGGAGTCACTATTGATCTATTCCCCTGGCTCTGCTGGTGTTTATGGACAGCTAGAAACTCGCGCATCTTCGAGAATGTTAACCTCTCAGCGATTGAAATTGGAAGCAAGACTGTGCGTCTAGCAAGAGAATGGCAAATCGCCCAACCACTGAAACCAGAGCACCGTTCACTTCAACCTATCTCCCGTAGAAGCGCCACTAACAATGTGGACATGGTGATATGTCATTCAGATGCATCATGGTCCTCACATACCAAAGCAGCGGGATGTGGGTGGTGGTTCTCCGATACAGCAGGAACTAAACTCGGGCAGGGCTCCTCGACAGAACAGCACGTGTCATCACCCCTCATGGCGGAAGCGATCGCGGTTAGGGAAGCTCTCCTCCACGCAAAGACACTCCAGTTCACCAAAATCTGCTTGAAGTCAGATAATCAAGTGCTTATCAACGCACTTTCCTCGAAGATACATCCGGTGGAGATCTATGGACTCAATTTGGATATCGAGGCTCTATCAGCTACCTTTTCTTTTCTGCATTTTTCCTTTATCCCTCGCCGTCTAAACTCTGTTGCGGATCTTATTGCTAAGTCTGCAACTTGTAACACGTACTCTGTCTTACCGCTTTAGGCTTTAGCTCTTATTGAAGTATTTGGTTGTTCAAAAAAAAAAAAAACAAGTATGATTCGTGGGTCACTTCAATCTTCAGTTCCTACATCCTTTAAGATATGTTTCTGTAATGTATGTCTTTGATCAAAAGAAATTCATATATAGGGCTATAAGTTATACTAGGATAAGATAATTCTAGAGATTATTAACTGCAGTTTTGGTATTTAATTGGCTCATAAGTTGTGAGTTTGGTTATTTTGTTAGTTAGTTTTTTACTTGGATTTTTTCATCCTATAGGTATTATATTGCTTGTTTGTGTGTAAATGTCGTTTTTTAAAGAAACAACAAAGTATAAAGACTGATTTCAATCGTTTTACGTTAGCTGGATATGGTTTCTTATTGTCATCGTATGAATTGTATTATAATCAAGCTGATTTTTAGATTAAATATGTAATATGATAGTGTTGTACCCATGAATTTTCTTGTAAAATTTTACTTCATTGCATGTCTTCCCGTCTATTTAATGCATACCTTATATAATTTAATTATTCAGAATAATCAAGGTGTGAATCCCCTTTCCCAAAATTAACGACCATGACCCTAGTGAGCCAGGTCCGCCCCGTTCCAAGACTTTACGAGATGGGAAGATAAAGCACGCTGAATATGTCTTTATCTAATCTTTTTTCATCGAATCAAAGAATCATAACAAAAATAATAAATTAGCAAATGGGACTTTACTATAATTTTTTATAGTCCAGCAACAGTTACTGCTTCAGACCAACAAACAATCTCTTGAAAGCCTTTTCAAAAAGAAAAAGAAAAACAAACTCGTTTAATATCAACTAATTAAGAAATACTGTATAATAGTGTGGAGTACGAATATAAGCATATGCCTTATTGACCCTACCTACTGCTTGGTTGAGACTATGCTCTGAACTCTGGATTCACAGACCACGATGCTTTCACACTTGTTTAACTGTATAGTTCCGCTCCTATATTTATTGTGGTGTAATTTCGGTTGAAAGTTGTAACAATAGGTACCTGACTCATTTATTTGTTTATTTCGTAGCCAGAAAACTAAAAACATAACTCAAGAATATAGGAATATATGAAATTGGTTAATATACGGTGGAAGATTTTTTTCCCGGCTTTATATCTTGTTACAAAGTTTAGGCAATATATAGTTTAAAAAATAACAAAAACTTAATCTAGAGGAGTAGACCTTTCCCATAATTTCGTAAAATTACATCCAAACACGTTGTAGCCTAGTAAGTATGCAAGACTGCAAACCAACTTACATGGAGATCATTGGCAAGCGACAACACTATAAAGTCTAATATCTTTTTTTTTTTTTTTAACGTTAAACGGCCATTCTATTACTCAGGGTTGAGGTGGTCTGGGTAACCAGACCGGAATAGAACAACCAATGAAAAGTAATTCCCTATGGAAGGATCTAGCAGTCTTAGCTAAAAAATCTGAAAATTGATTATGCGTTCGTGGGACATGAGTAATGCTGAACTCCGGGAAGCATATCCGTAGCGTCTCGATCTTCTCCAATTCTGTCGCAAAGCTTGACCAAGCATGAGGTTCCTTTAGCATAGCAATCAGGTCCTTACAATCCGTCCCAAAGCTCTGACATGTTGAGTGCTGAAGCATATTCTCCATTGCCCACTGTAGTGCTTCAACTTCCGAGTGCAAGGCTGATTCACGTCGAGTAATATTTTTTAACCCCATAAGCTGAGCCTTCCCCCTACTGTCCATCCACACCCATCCACATCCACTAAAGTTGGCCGATGCTATCCAAGATCCATCTAACAGGCATATGTTGTCCAAGCTTATGACTTGGGGGATCACCATATTGTTTCCTTGTGGCACTGGTTGTATCACTTCATTCGCCTCAAACCAGGTTCGACATTCACTCTCTGCATATCGAACTAACTCCAAAGGATCTCTATCTATCCCCCTGAATAGTTTTTCATTCCTAGCCTTCCATATATACCAAATTATCCAGGGATAAGGATCTCTGTCTTGTTCCGGCTCAATAATAGAGTTTTTCCTCCAAAATAGATAATCCATGTCTAATATCTAAATGATCAAATCCACAACATTTTAATAGTATATGACGAATTTTATTGATGAGATCCGATCCTAAAGATATCCCCCTCCCCCAGCTTGGAGATGATTATTTCTGAAATAAAAGCAATTAATCGCAATTTATATACTATTAATATATAAACTGAATGAAGTCAATCAAAATAATATTTGTGTTTTTCTCTGTAAGTCAATCTTCAATTCACGTGGACTTTTTTCCACCCGAATCTTTCCTAGCTTGGATAATAAATACTATAGACCCGGAAAACTATAGAGAACACATATGGTTCGGTGGGACAGAAGATCTATCAGAAATGGAATAAGAGAACTAAATACAGTAAAAGCGAAACTACTGTGTCAGTCATCCTGACAAATTGACACAGAAATCAAGGACCTTGTCCAAATATGTCTAAATGTACTCTAAAGCAATTGCGTTCAAACATGCACTTATAATATTCACTAAGGTCAGCGCCTCTGTTTATAAGATTTAAAAAAGTTTATTATCCTTTTTGTTTCAATATTTTATCATCTAAAAGACTTATTTACTCAAGAGTATCATCTAAAAAGCATCCGTAAATGTATAATGAAATTAAAAAAATATAGATTAAAGAACACAAGTCTATGTAGAATCTATGCCAGCTCCTATATATATTATTGTATTTTCTTTTCAAGTCATACTTTACGTTTAATTTGTTTTATTCTGCTGAACTTTGTTTTCTGTTATCATATAAGACAATAAAAATCATCCAAGTCGAAAAATATGTTTCGAATGTTGGTATAATAAAAGTAAACTGGTTCTTTAGTTGGCGCATGCATGTAAATTTCTTATCACTGTAATGTTTTTGTGTTATTTTGTGTGATTTATGTAAACCAGAACTATCCTAATATTAGGAAATTAAATGTAAGTTTCGCTTGCTATATTTTATTTTATTTTATTTTTCGTTCGAAGCTTCCATCGTAAGTAGGAGATCGATGTCAACTAAATCCTCTTTACAACAAATGAGTGTCTGACAAGTGTAATTTATGGTTTATGTAAACGGGAACTATCCAATTGTTAAAAAAATTATGTAAGTTTTTTTTAAATGAATTAAATGCAAGTTTCGGTTCATTTTCATTTCTTTCTAAGATTAAATGCCCAATCACTCAATTGAAGCTCAAGCCCATCACACAGTCTCAAAATACACACAGCTCAAGTCTGATATTAAAATGAAGTGCGTCAAGACCAGCTCACCTGCAGCTCATTAACAGGTTGGAAGCGCTTGGGGATCAAACCGAGTGAGCTGTCATCTTGACCACGTAGATATGATCTAGATGGTTCCTACCTTTTGTATAAATAAGAGAAGAGACATGATTGTAATCTTCAAGTTATGAAAGCATAATTTCAGAGAAAATACTAAACTTTCCAAGTTTCTATCTTTACCTTTATGGTATCAGAGCATCAGGGATTAGAACCTAAGGCTTCACAATGGATGGAAACCAAGATCAAATCCCCGTCACCGCTCTCACCATCACACAAGTCGTCACCTTGAAGCTCAAAGAAGGAAACTACCTTCTATGGAAGCTTCAGTTCGAGCAGTTCCTCTCAAGTCAGATGCTTTTGGGTTACGTCACCGACATACAACCACGACCTCCTGAAACCACAACCACACGTAATGGTGATGATGTAACAAAAGAATCAAATACGGAGTTCACAAAATGGATGAAGAAAGATCACCTGATTCTCGCCTGGATCTACGGTACTCTAACTGAAGATGCTCTCAAATCGGTCTACGGTCTCCACACCTCTCAAGATGTATGGCTTGCTCTAGCTAAGAAGTACAATCGAGTTTCAGCCACAAGAAGGCTAGATATACAGCGCAGAGTCCAGACCACCGTGGAAGGTACTAAGACTATGACTGCCTATCTAGCGGAAATCAAGTCTTTGTGTGATCAACTGGATTCTATTGGAGCTCCTATCACTGAGAATGAAAAGATCTATGAAGTGCTTAATGGCTTAGGAAAGGAGTATGAGTCAGTGTGTGCAGTGATAGAACACGCTATGAACATCTCTCAAGCGCCTTGCTTTGAAGACATTGTCTACAAACTCACAGGTTTTGAAGACAAGCTCCTGTCTTATCAGCCAGTTCATGAAGTCACCCCTCACCAAGCTTTTTACACAAACCGTGGAGGCTACTCAAGCCGTGGAAGAGGAGGATACAGAGGAGGATATCGTGGTCGTGGCTCCTACACTACTCAGAGTCGTGGATTCCCACAGCAGTTTTGGTCATAGTGCTCATCGCCCACAACACAATACAGACAACCGCCCCACTTGTCAGATATGTGGTAAATATGGCCATCCTGCAAACATATGCTACAGATGTTTTGATCTCCACTTTGCTGTGGAAGATCACCAACCACATGCGAATGTGCTCACAACACATCACACTGGTGCGGAATGGTATCCAGACAGTGGATCCTCTCACCACGTAACCAGCTCAGCGCAGCACCTTGATACATCTCAAGAGTATGATGGCACATATCATGTTATTGTGGGCAATGGCGACTTTTTACCCATCACGCATGTAGGCTCTGCTTCAATTCCGACCCAGACAGGTAACATACCTCTCCTTGATGTGCTTGTGTGTCCAGAGATTACAAAGTCATTGTTATCAGTCTCAAAACTCAGAGATGATTATCCTTGTTTTGTCACCTTTGACTCAACAAATGTTTGTATTCTGGATAAGGCAACCAGCAAAGTTCTCAGCCAGGGAAACAAAACTAAAGGACTTTACCGCTTGGATAACCCTCAGTTCCTGTCGTTCTACTCCTCCAGACAACAAAGCTCAAGTGATGCAGTATGGCACAAGAGGCTGGGGCATCCTAATGATCAAGTTCTGCAGTATCTATCTTCAACAAAGGCCATTCAAATAAATAAGGTCCTCAAGTCTATGTGTGAACCATGTCAATTGGGCAAGACTTGCAAGCTTCCGTTTTCTAGTTCAGATTTTCGGTCTAGTAGAGTGCTTGAGAGAATACATTCAAATGTTTGGGGTCCTGCACCTGTTGTTTCAGCTCAGGGTTTCAGATATTATGTTGTATTCATTGACAATTAATCAAGATTATGTTGGCTCTATCCTATGAAATCAAAATCCGATGTGTTTTCTATCTTCAAAGTATTTCAACTTCAAGTAGAAACCCAATATGAACAGAAAATCAAAGTGTTTCAGTCTGATGGTGGAGGTGAGTTTGTCAACAAACAACTTGCACAACACTCCTCAGACTATGGGATCAAGCACATTATGTCATGCCCTCATACTCTTGAGCAAAATGGACTGGCAGAAAGCCGACATCGTCACATCACAGAACTAGGAATGTCAATGCTTTTTCAGAGTCATCTGCCTGATGTGTTATGGTTTGAAGCTATGTTCATTGCTTTCTTCCTCAGCAATCTTCTTCCAAGTTCAGTTCATGACAAGATGTTGAGCCCTTATGAACTACTAAATGGTAAAGCTCCGGTTTATACAGCCTTGAGAGTATTTGGCTGCGCTTGTTATCCAAATCTGAGACCATACTCACAGAACAAGTTCGATCCGAAATCTCTTTTGTGTGTCTTTCTTGGGTACAACGAGAAATATAAGGGGTATAGGTGCTATCACCCTCCGACAGGCAGAGTCTATATTAACCGGCATGTCTTGTTTGATGAAGATATACTGCCCTACAAAGACACTTATCTATACCTGATTCCTGAAGCTACAACACCTTTGAGCTCAGCTTGGAGACTGCAAAGCAAGTCTCATACTTCAAGTACACCAGATGTCAGCACAGATGGATCAGCTTCGGCTAAAGATATTGAAGAGCAACAGCCTATTATGCGACCCTCTGTCAACCCTCCCTTGGTGATACCTGCTGTTGTTGATCTTCAAGCCGCAGAACCAGCAACATCAGAGTCTAGTCAGACCTCTCAAGCTTCTGATCACACAACACCACCAGGATCTCCTAATATTCAAGTGCAACAACCACTGCAAGCTCCAGTAGCTCCAGACAATTCTAATGGTATGATCACAAGAGCTAAAGCAGGGATCATGAAGCTCAATCCTCCATATGCCTTGCTTACTGTCAAAGGTATACCTGAAGTTCCCAAGTCAGTTATGGGATATCAAGCAGCTTGATGTTAAAAATGCATTCCTCCATGGTGATCATACTGAAACAGTTTATATGAGACAGCCTCCGGGTTTTGAAGATAAAGAACATCCTCAGTACGTTTGTAAGCTTCACAAGGCGATTTACGGGCTCAAACAAACCCCCCGGGCTTGGTTTGACAAGTTCAGCTCATTTCTCATCGAGTTTGGCTTCATCTGTAACAGCAGTCATCCGTCTTTGTTTGTGTACCAAAAGAGCAGAAGCATTATTTTCCTCTTGTTATACGTCGACAATATGTTGATCAAATGAAATGATCAGCCTCTCATTCAGAAAATTCTAAAGAATCTCAGTAAAGAGTTCAGGATGAAGGACTTGGGGCCTCTCAGTTACTTCCTTGGCATACAAGCTCAGCTTCTTCCCACTGGTTTGTTCTTGAACCAACAGAGATATGCAACATACCTTCTCCAAGCTGCAGGGATGCTAGACTGCGCTCCGATGCCTACACCTCTCCCTCTTCAATTAGACAGAGTGCCGAATCAAGACGAGTACTTCTCCAATCCTACTTACTTTTACAGCTTAGCTGGGAAGCTCCAATATCTCACACTGACGAGACCGGACATTCAGTTTGCTGTAAATGTAGTGTGTCAGAAGATGCACAAACCAACTGTGGCAGATTTTCACTTGTTGAAGTGAGTTCTACGCTATGTGAAAGGTACCTTAGAGATGGGGCTAACGCTTGAATCTGATACAAACTCTCAGGTCCGAGCATATTGCGACAACGACTGGGCTGGCTGTCATGATACAAGAAGGTCCACTGGTGGATTCTGTACATTCATGGGTACAAACCTCATTTCTTGGTCTGCCAAAAGACAAGACTCAGTATCACGGTCCTCTACTGAAGCCGAATACAGAACACTTTCAGACACTGCAGCTGAGCTAGAATGGATTGGTCTGATGATGAAGAGTATCAACCTACCTCAGTTAGAACCTGCAGAAGTCTATTGTGACAACCTCTCTGCCGTTCATTTGACTGCAAATCCCGTTCTTCACCGGAAGTCGCAGCTCTTTGCCACACACTATCATTGTGCTCGAGAGAAGGTGGCTAACGGGTCTCTGATAGTCAAACAAATACCTGCAGCTCAGCAACTGGCAGACATCTTCACCAAGTCTCTTCCGCAGCATAGCTTCTACAATCTTCGTTTCAAACTCGGAGTTGCTTTTCCACCCACCTCGAGTTTGCGCGGGGGTATTAAGCCCAGTCACTCAAATGAAGCTCAAGCCCATCACACAGTCTAAGATACACACAGCCCAAATCTTAACTAGAGAAACGACAAAGTGATGCAACGGTAAAGAGTAAAGGAAAAGGAAGTACGACAAGACTAGCTCACCCGCAGCTCAGTAACAGGTTTGGAACGCTTGAGGATCAAACCGAATGAGCTGTCATCTTGACCACGTAGATAGGATCTAGATGGTTCCTACCTTTTGTATAAATAAGAGAAGAGAAATGATTGTAATCTTCAAGTTATGAAAGCATAATTTTAGAGAAAATACTAAGCTTTCCAAGTTTCTATCTTTACCTTTATAAATCACAAGTAGGAGATGTAAATTTCATCTTACAACGAACGGCTGGCTGACACGTTGGTGTGAACATGAGGAACTTAGAGAACAAGTTTAATTATCACCTAGGCATCTCTTCTCATTGTTCTCTATATAAACATTTGCATGTCTAGCTTCAAAACTACAACATAAACAAAACACACATATATCATATACATTCACAGCTAACACACAGACACATACATACACGTACATCTACTTAAACAGGCTAAAAATGAGTTCCAGAGGAGAAGGTTCTAACTCTACGGCGGATACAAAGGTGACTAAAGAAACAGCGAGTGTGATCCCCGTTGAAAGAAAGCTGGTTAAAACCATGGTCTTGAAAACCATTATCTCTGCCTTCACCCCCTCTGGTGGGGATCAGGGTTCTGAGCCTACCGGCGACGGCAACCGTAACGGAGGCCGCGTGCATCCTAGTCGCTGATCGGTCCTTTTATTGGGGCTGAAGATATATGCCGTTGTGACCTTTCCTAGGTCTTTTTTCCTTCATGGTTTTTATATACATATATAAGGTGGTGTTTTAGTGGTCTTATAAGTATCTTTGGTAATAATGCGTCTCTTTGTTTTTCTTAAAATTAAATGTTTGTATTGTTTCCGGTAGGAGGTGGTGATGTTTATGATATCTTCTTTTAAAAATAAAGACAAGTTGTGATAATTATGATCGGTCGTGACCTAGTTGTGTTAATGATATTACTATTAAAAACAGTATTATTTTTTGTCTATCGTAATCAAGTTGATAGTTTCTAATCAACTCTCTAATTTCATATGCCACCGTGCTGTTTTATTTAACCAACCAACTGGTGTTTAGCATGAAGTCAAGATGGGTGCAGTATGAATTGCTTTTGACCAGACTTGTTTCTTTACGTGTGAACTTATGGAAACATATGGGCTTTTGTTGTATTCTTCGTGTGTAAGCCATGTATAGATATGTGGACATAATTATTGATTTATGATAGACATATATATGTGCGTGTAAATGATTTTGTTGATGAAATCTTTGACGATTATATATAGGAAAAGTGAAACCAATGACAAAGCATATGTTGAATAGTTAATAGAAGGGTTTTCTGCAAAAAAAACCTTCAATGTGGTTTTTTTTTGCAAATTAATCCGCGAATTCAAAAACTCACGGGTCAACCCTCCAAGTGCCAGTCAAACCGCAATATAACCCTCGGCCGTATATATGTGTATTTGACTGTGTATAATTTTAACATTTTTCAATACTACGTCGTTTTGACACTAAATTTTTAATGAAAAAAATTTGTTGAACCCCACCTTCATTGTGCATTTACGCAAGCTCCCATGTCCAAGAGAAGAAGAAGAAGAAACAAGGTCATTTCGGAATAAATTTTTAGAAATCTATATAATTGCGTTTGTTAAGTAAACAAATATATTTGTTGGCCGAGATGGTCATATAGCATGCACATGGTGTTTAAGGTTCAAGTTTCAAACCCCGAGTTCAACAATTTTTTTTCATTAAAAAATTAGCGCCAAAACGACCTAGTATTGAAAAATGTTAAAATTATACACAGTCAAATACACATATATACGGCCGAAGGTTATATTGCGGTTTGACTAGCACTTGGAGGGTTGACCCGTAGGTTTTTGAGTTCGCGGATTAATTTGTAAAACAAAACCACATTGAGAGTTTTTTTGCAAAAAACCCTTAATAGAATGGTCACTGATTAGGTCAAAGCCATGTTGTACATAATAAATGACAATTTTATCCACACTCTATTTACACATTGATGTGATTATTATAAACACAAAATGGCAAAATGCTACATTCCATAAATTATTTATTTATTTACCTCAATTGTTTCTCTCGGCTTTTGTTCTAATTTTTTTTTTTGTCATATATATCCGTCGGTGATATACTGATACCAGTTATTCAGTTAGAGTTAGGATTATATACCAAACATACCAATGAGATTTTCTTATGAGTAAAATGCTTGTAAATTATGTTTTAAAACGTTACAATTGAAGCCCCCCACTATTATAACATTTTAGTAAAATCTATTAATATGAATTACCTACATATTCACAAATTAAATTGGACTTTTGGCAACTCTGTAATGGTCATGGGACTGAGCAAAAGAAGCCAGGGGGAGAAAACAAATAGAGTATACTTCTAGCTAGGATATAGCAAAGGCAAGAAATGAAAAATTATGGAATTATACACACAAATATAGCAAAATCCTATGATAAAAAGATGATATTGTTTAGATTCACTGAACAATGACGACTAATCAGCTTATAGTCATGTTCACACACTTGTTTCACACAAAGTCTCATCTCATCTGTTTGTTTATCCTAAGTTTTACTTAATTGATTATTGTATATATTGATAATAATCTTTTCGTCAAAGTCAATAGTCAATAGTCAACGTCAGCATCTGATGAAAATATGGTTATAAAGCTAGCCATGAATTCGTGTCTTTAAAATCAAAATGGATTCAGCAGTAGAAAGGAAAAAAACATTGTGGACTGATGTTAACTGCCAACAAAAGGCGGGAACACTTAAGAGACAATTCATAAATTATGGACCAGTATCTTTGATCCTCTTCTTGTGTTAAAACTCATTCATATAGAACTATCGCGACGCGTGATTTATTATGTTTTTTAAAACATACTCTGTTTTTATTGTAATGGATCCTATGATTTTTTTTTTTTTTTTGAAACACTATGGATCGTATGATTTTTATTCGAATATAATATGCAAACGTGGCTCGAAATTAAGAAACTTGTGATAATGATGTAGGGGAAAAAAGAAAGAAAAAGAAGAAAGTGGAGACTGGAAAGAGATATGTACGGACAGAAAATAATTATCCAATAGGTATCAATAAAGTAACTTCGTGAATAGAAAATGAATATTTTTGGAAATTTACATGAGTTTATTTATTCTTGGTGTAAAATATTCCTAGGTACAGGACTTCTCCTATAAGTAAAACTTGGATGTGTGTTTGTCGGCTTAATGTTTTTATTATTTTAAGTATTTTATTGTTCGTTTGACTAAAAAAGTATTTTATTAATAATAGTATCACTTTGGACGATGTCCGAAATAATAGCAAATTTTTTTTTTTTTTGCTAAAGAATAATAATAGCAAATTGCACTGGAGAAAACAAATATATTAATCTAGTTTTTGTTCAACAAAGGTAATATACAAATCTAGCATATTTGCCAACATATTTTTACAGAAACCTCTTTACAAATAAATAAAAGCGACAAAAGTTTCTAACAATGTAAATAATTTTATTTTGTAATGAAATTATAAAGGAAATGAAAAATAAAGAGCCAAAACAGGAAAACACAAGCAGTGGAAACTTGTAATTGCTATTTCTGTTCCAAAATATTATACTTTTACATTTTGATTTAACTCTTTTGCTTGTTAAATATTATGTGACCAATTAAATTATGTAATCTTTTATAATTAGTTAAACATATATATTTAATGATTTTTTTCAAAAAAGTTAACAAACTTTCTTAATATTAGTTCTTAAGTTAAAACGTAATTACTGTACTTATATTTTTTTAAATAAAAGGTCCTGATTAACCAGTGAAACTAGCTAGTGATAAAAAGAACAAAAGAACAAAAAGACCTTCATGTATTTTCCAGCAAGGGGACAATGGGGGCCATCAAAGTAGCAACCTGTCGCCACTAGTGACTTCTCAGAAGTCCAGTTTTGTAAGTATCATTGGCTCTAATTTGAATTGAACACGAAAGCATATTCAAGTATTCCTTCTAAAAGTAGCTGAAGTCTCCTTAAGATTTGTTAGGTAAATAAATTCAAGGACATCTTCATAACAAATCGAAGATATTAACATCTACAAGAGGAAATGCTTACAATGCTTTAGTTAAAAAGAATAAAGAAAAAAATTGTTGCTTAAAAATAACAAAAATCGTGGATTAAATCCATGGCCGGTTCTGGCCAAGCCGGATGAAACATTCTACTCAAACCCCAAAATTTTGAAAAAAAATTATATATAAATAAACCTATAAATTTGTTAAAAAAATTAAACCTTCCAAACTATATAAATCATTCTTAGACGGTATACAGCTCCCAAAATCTCAGAGCCGGTCCTGATTAAATCTTGCTATCAAGCAAGTCAGCAATGGCAAAATTGCCTTGATCATTTTATTAAAATTGGTGATCGAATTCAACCAACAAATTTGTAGCTAGATGTTAAATGTGAAGATAATCATGTTCTAAGAGTACTTCCAATTGGAGGTTCTAGCTCCGGGGTTCTAAAAATATATATTTGGGTATGTATATACTATATATGTGTATGTATTTGTGGGTTCTAAATTTTACGGAAAATCTAACCTAAAGTGTCAAAACATTCTCTCCGGAAAAAGACTCTATGCAGCCAACATATCCGGGAGGTTGTTATGTTTCAACACAGTTTCCTATCAGTTGATAGGGGAAGAAGACTTGCAAGGGGAAGTGGGTTGTCTCATAGCCAAAGGCAATTGGCTCTTAATTGGATTAGAAACAGTATGAGAAGTATACTTACCAAGCAAGATCATCAAATATGAACCAGCAGAACCTCTAAGATAAGGACTTTTTGCTTTCTCTTTCTCCTGTTTCCTTAGGGTGTTCTCGTTTTTGAATTTGTTTGATTTATTTCTGTATATGTAGTCGTACAATGCGCGCACTGATGTACTGAATACACGTATCAATGAACCTCATGGACTTGTCACCGCAATGACTTTTACAAATGGGATGCCTTTTGTCGACACTAGTGTAAGCACTCGAGCTTTTAAATATTTAATACATGTCTATCATTCTCTTTTTGATTGACTTTTTGCTTTTGTTGGAATTAGCGTGGTCGCATTTCCTTGTGGAAAGACGAAGACGGCTTGTACACCTATAACCCTCAACCTTTCAGGTATTTGAGAGCGTTTAGTGACAGTCACACTGAAGAAATCAGTTGTCTACCTTCGGTAGGAGATAATCTTTTCTTTCGTTCAACAGATAACAAAATAAAGGTAAGAAACTCATGTAAAGACTGAGTTATGATGAATGATATAATCAAATTGTTTTGCATTTTCAGGTGTGAGATCTCAAGACATTTCAATGTAACACGATCCTAACTCTACACACGGACACTGTGACATCGGTCTTAGTTTGGGGTGAAGATGTCCTTGAATTACCTTAAGATTTGTTAGGTAAATAAATTCAATGCTTAAAAAGAAGAAAGAAAAAAAAATGTCGCTTAAAAAATAACAAAAATCGTGGATATATAGCATAATATATTCAGCTTTACAAAAAAAAAGAAAATCTTGCTGTCAAGCAAGTCACGAATGGCAAAATTGCCTTGATCGAATTTAACCAACAAATTTGTAGGTAATCACGTTCTAAGTTAACTTTACTGCTACGTGTGATCGAACACTAAAAGCCGAATAAAACGATCATGACGTTGTGTTCCTAGGTTTATGGACTCACATAAATGGGCCTAGGCCTCCAAAACTAATCATTTTTAAATCGGGCTTTATGATGATCTGGATTGCTTCATCTTCCTGTAAGGATTTAAGTCTGGATCCTTTAACTGAAGCGATTGACAAAATAATTGTAAATAACACAGCTCATCTTTGACCCAAAAAAGACACAGTGCATACGTTAACAACGAACTCTCTAATTTTCTCGGAAAATCAAAAAGCGACGAAGAGAATCTAAAGTTTAACATTCGTCCTGCTGCTGGAGCAGCTACTTGCTCCGAGTGATCGATTCCAGAGTATGAGGCTTCCTTCTCCTAGTCCCGTCGAGCCCAGGCACCGACTACCGAGTCAAACGTAAGTCTCCCCCCCCCCCCGGATCGCTATGTTAGTCCGTTGTGGCAATTTGAAATGTGTAAAATCGAGATCTGATTCTTGTATCTATTGTACTTTGATAGCGATGACACAAACAGGAGGAGATCTCTGAGAAATCGAGATACTAAAGATCTCGAGAAAGGAGGTGGATCACACAGCTCCTTTCACTATAGAAACTGGACTGCCAAGTTCTCTACCTTGAAACTCGTCTTGATCCTTCTCGTGCTCGTTGCTGTGTTCACTCTCTACCGTTCACCACCAGTACACATTGCAGATCATCCATCCAATTACAACTCTAGGTATCTCTACTATCTCATGGAAGAAACTTGATCTCTTATTAGTGTGACTAATTAGGCTTTCTCAATGTCTAGTTTCGTAAGCAGATGGAGTAGAGAGTCAAATGCTATTGATCCTCGCTATATATCTACAGCTGAGATAAACTGGGACCATGTGTCAGACGTTGTAGAGAAGCTGACTGGGAAGAGCGAGTATCAAGGAGTTGGCTTTATAAATCTGAACGGTGACGAGATTGTTCCATGGAAGGAGCTGATACCTGACTGTGACCATGTCGCACTCCACCTGGACCATATGGCGAATAACATAACTTGGGAGTCCTTATACCCTGAATGGATCGATGAAGAGGAACAATTCGAAGTCCCCACTTGCCCTTCTCTTCCTTGGGTTCAAGTTCCTGGCAAGCCTCGGATTGATCTTGTCGTCGCCAAGCTTCCGTGCAACAAAGGTGGGAAGTGGTCAAGGGATGTTGCTAGATTACACTTGCAGCTTGCTGCAGCTCGTGTGGCTGCCTCTTCTAAAGGGCTTCACGATGTGCATGTTCTTTTTGTTACTGATTGTTTTCCCATTCCTAATCTTTTTATTGGAAAAGAGCTTGTTGCCCGTCAAGGAAACTTATGGCTGTACAAGCCTAACATTCACCAGCTGAGGCAAAAGGTGCAGCTGCCTGTTGGTTCATGTGAACTCACAGTTCCTCTTCAAGCTAAAGGTCAGTATCAAAATTTTATATATTACTTTGTATATCTGTTGCCTGAGCTATTTTTTCATGCAGATACTTTCTACTCAGCAAGTGCAAAGAGAGAAGCATACGCTACCATATTGCACTCTGCTAACTTCTATGTATGTGGAGCTATAACAGCAGCGCAGAGCATTCGCATGGCTGGCTCTACGCGAGACCTGGTGATACTTGTTGATGACTCGATCACTGAGCACCATAGATCTGGCCTTGCCGCCGCTGGATGGAAGATTTATCCAATTCAAAGGATTAGGAATCCGAAAGCTGAAGCAGACGCTTATAACGAATGGAACTACAGCAAGTTTCGTCTTTGGCAACTGACTGAGTACGACAAGATCATCTTCATCGATGCTGATATGCTTATCCTCAGGAACATTGACTTCCTCTTTGAGATGCCTGAGATATCCGCTACTGGAAACAACGCTACCCTCTTCAACTCAGGTGTGATGGTGGTTGAGCCATCGAACTCCACATTCCAGCTGCTCATGGACCACATCAATGACATCGTGTCGTACAACGGAGGAGACCAAGGCTACCTCAACGAAGTCTACACGTGGTGGCATCGGATCCCGAAACACATGAACTTCCTTAAGCATTTCTGGGAAGGCGATGAGCCTGAGATCAAACAGATGAAGACGCGTCTCTTTGGAACTGATCCTCCTATTCTCTACGTCCTACATTACCTTGGCAACAAACCTTGGCTGTGCTTCAGAGACTACGACTGCAACTGGAACGTCGATATTCTGCGGGAGTTCGCAAGCGATGTAGCGCACAGAACGTGGTGGAAAGTGCACGACGCCATGCCTGAGAACTTGCAGAAGTTCTGTCTGCTGAGATCGAAACAGAAGGCGCAGCTGGAGTGGGATAGGATGCAAGCTGAGAAAGGAAACTACACGGATGGTCATTGGAAGATTAAGATCAAAGATAAGAGACTAGAGACTTGCTATGAGAAGTTCTGTTACTGGGAGAGCATGCTTTGGCACTGGGGAGACAAGAACTGGACTGACAATTCCACTAACTCTTTGTCACCTCATACATCACTTAAAGCAAATATTTCTTCAGTGTAAGTTCTGTTATTTGATTATGTCGTTGCCGTATAGGTTACTTTGCTGGGTATAGAAACGGGCATAGTTCCTTGATAGATGTTGAGTTCCAAACCTTTTAATAGAGCTTTGTTGATATCCGAGAAGGGTTGAGCTTGTCAAGCTCCTACTCCTGTAAGTGGCAAGGGCATGATATAAACTTCACCAAGAACTAGATCTCTTTCATATGCTTAATTAGATCTCTTTCAGCAAATTAACCCTTAATAATATGCATCAAAACTCAAAAGTCTGAGTATAGTGTAATAAAAAGAAACCTGATTGATCCTAAGGAAGGAAAGAAACTTGTTCATTTTTTAGTTTTCTTGCGAATGATTGGTATGTGGAATATGTAATAAACTGGGGCCTTCAACTAAACCCAATGGGCTTTTCAATAAATTTAGTTGCAATTAAAACGGTGCCGTTTAGCTAACACCCGCGCTATGATCTCGACGTCTTTGCAAGATCTCCTAATCAAATTCTCTCACCGAAAATGTTAAAGACGGAAACGAACAGGCAGTGAGGGGAGGGAGAGGGGGGAAATGGCGAACTTAAGTAGTAGCAAGCCTAGAAACTTCGGCGCGTACAGTTACTCCGCTGCTCCCTGCACCCGCACGCACCAGATTGGAGCTCTGTTCCTCGTCGTCTCTACCTTCTTCGTCACTAGGCTCTTCGACCAGTGGTCATCGGAATCCAACTCCGTCACCGCTTCGATTGACATCCAACGTACTTATTCCTCCGGAATCACGATCGATAACGGGGTTCCACAATGGCCGGAGCGAGGGTACGGATCCCACCTCTCGCTGAAGATCTACGTATACAACGAGAACGAGATCGACGGTTTAAAAGAGCTAATGTACGGAAGGGACGGTAGCGTTAAGACCGCCGCGTGCTTGAAAGGCCAGTGGGGATCTCAGGTGACTGACTTGACTTCATCATCAACAATTATACTCGTGGATTCTCTTTATAAGCTTGTGAAACTATGATAGCTATAGTTTGATCGCCTCTCTGTTGTTTTGGTTGTTGATGATGATGATTAGGTTAAGATTCACAAGTTGCTTATGGAGTCTAAGTTCAGGACGAGTAAGAAAGAGGAGGCGGATCTGTTCTTTGTGCCAGCTTATGTTAAGTGTGTGAGGATGTTGGGTGGTCTTAATGACAAGGAGATCAATCAGACTTATGTCAAGGTGAGCTAAATCGTCACTCACTGATTCAGATGTAGTCTGATTGATACGTATGCCTCACATGTATAGATGCTTATGTATACATCTTATAGATGGTTATTTCTTTTGTTTTCTATTACAGTGATACGTATGACTCACATGTTCTCTGATTCATGTAGGTTTTGAGTCAAATGCCTTATTTTAGAAGATCTGGTGGTCGTGATCATATCTTTGTTTTTCCCAGGTTATACAAGTTGTTACTGTTTCGATGAATTGTGTTGTTTTGTGCTATCTTTGACATTAGGTTTGTTTGTTATGGTAATGTAGTGGTGCTGGAGCTCACTTGTTTAGATCCTGGTCAACATTTATCAACCGTTCTGTTATCCTTACCCCTGAGGTACTTTGCCTTGCTTTCTCGTGAGGGATATCTTGTCTTTTGAATTGTATGTATATATATGGTGTTGCTAGTGAAGGGCCAATGTGAAAGCTCATTGTTTCTTATCTTTCTCTTCAATGTTTTTATGGTCTATGTCCCTATTTACAAAACCATTTTGTGCTAGAGTTTGTTTTACAGAGAAATGAATGTTTCCAACGATTGTGGATGTAGGGTGATAGGACTGACAAGAAAGACACTACTGCCTTCAACACATGGAAAGATATAATCATACCAGGAAATGTCGATGACGCTATGACTAAAAATGGACAACCTGATGTTCAGCCTCTGCCTTTGTCGAAGAGGAAGTATTTAGCTAATTATTTGGGTCGTGCGCAAGGGAAGGCTGGTAGACTTAAACTGATAGACCTCTCGAAGCAATATCCCGATAAGGTTTAGTCTCACTTTGTTTCTTCAGAGACTCAAAGCTATTTTCATGTTTTTTTGGTGGTTGTCTTTTCCCTTTGCTTGATTGATTGATATGAGTGGTTCTGTGAGCAGTTGGAATGTCCAGATTTGAAGTTCAGTGGAACTGAAAAGTTTGGAAGAACGACGTATTTTGAACATCTGAGGAACGCCAAGTTCTGCCTCGCTCCTCGTGGGGAATCGTCATGGACTCTTCGCTTTTATGAATCCTTCTTTGTGGTCTGATCTGTCATCTCTTTACCCAAACTTTTAGTTTCAAGTAATTACTTACCTTGTGTACTCATCTATATTGTGATTTGTGCTTTTTCAGGAATGTGTCCCGGTTCTCTTATCTGATCACGCCGAGCTGCCTTTCCAGAATGTCATCGACTACGCCCAAGTATCCATCAAATGGCCATCATCTCGAATAGGCTCAGAGCTTCTCGATTACTTAACTTCAATACCCGGTAACAACTGCTTTTTCTTTGTGACAATATCATTTGATTTGCTTCAGATTCTCAAACATGGCATGTCTCTCTCTTTAACAGATACAGACATAGAAGGAATGATAGCCCGGGGTCGGAAAATTAGATGTTTGTTTGTGTACGGTCCAGATTCTGCACCATGCAGTGCGGTTAAAGGGATTCTATGGGAGCTTCAACGCAAAGCGAGACGTTTCCAGCAATCAACCGAGACGTTTTGGCTGCACAATGGCAGTTTTGTGAATAGAGAACTGGTCCACTTCAGTAGCTGGAGACCTCCTATGCCTCTGCCGTGAGAGTTCTTGCGGTTTCAACATCCCACAAGAATGATGAAGTTGTGTGTGTTTATGGCCTTTACACCGATAGCTTATATAGTTTTTATGAACTTGACATACAAGTAGATATTTTTTAGTGAATGTACAAGATTTATTTGATTAAAACGTGACAGAAATACGACGAAACGGTGAATTGGTGGTTCCTCTTGTCGATATTTACGTTTGTATAAGTTGAAAAGAAACAAATTAGATCAGAAAATCAAACAGGACATCTGAAACCGAGCGCAGTCATGTTCAAGGATACGAGGCAACAAAAATGAGACGGCGTGTCATAAATTTTTTATGTGCATTCGAAAGATGCATGTGCTGTGGAACTCTTCTTTACATTCATTACTTCCTGCATGAAGCAAAAGAACCTCTCATGGGAATGATTTGAGATCTAGCAGAGATGAAACTGGCATTTTCTCATCTGACAGAAGAATACTAGGTAAAATTTAGTTTAAGAAGCCTTCTTTTTGATTGAAATCTGGCTTCTCTTATTCAGTGCTGCAACTGTAATTAACATCTCTAGCAACGTAATATTGCCCAATCAGATGATATGGAATTACTGTTTTTCCTTTCAGAGCACGAGAATAGCAAAAGTTTTTCGTTTTTAATTTCTGGAAGCTGCTCCCTACTCCACGTTCGTTGTCCCTAACTCTCCTCTCTATTATGCCGCCGGCCAAGACCACCACGAGGTAAACCAGTTTGTAAGATCTCAGAGATTTCAACAAGTTCTGACCTTTATGGTAATGCTGAATTGATTATGATGATCTTAATAAAGCTTTTGTTGTTTATATTCATAAATAGTTATATCTGTTGGAGAAATCAGGAGTTGATATCATCAATCTCTGGAACTACCGCGTAAAGGTAATAGCTCTTTTGGTACTTTGACATTTTCTTATCGATCATCAAAGTAATATGAAAACAAGCGGTTCTGGAAACAGACGGCTTTGATGCAAGCTTACCAACATGGTCATTGGGAGGTCGGTTGATTCTCATTCATTTTGGTGCTAATGTAACACTACAAGAAAACGTTTCTGTAACAACAAAGATTTACGAGGAAAATATGTCCTCGTAAATTTACATGGCGTTTACAACGCAATTACGAGGAGTCCAAAATTCGTCGTAAACTCCATGTAACTTTATGACGAAAATGTTTCGTCGTAAACTCAATGTAAGTATACGACGAAAGTACGTGGAAAGAGAAATTTGTCGTAACCGTTACATCGACATTACAACGAAACATGTTACCGTTATATTTAGGTGAAAACGTGTATTCAATGTGCTTTAACTTACCTAAATTCGTTGTAAAGTGGTTGTAAATCATATGTTAAAGACATGTAAAATCCATGTAAAACATTCCTTGTAAAATCGTTGTTATATTTCAACTACAAGTTTCTCTATATATATGTCATTTCCCACAACTCTCTTCCTCACAACACACAAACGACAAAAAAAAAATCAGGAAAAAAAATTTTCAAAACAAAATATAAGAAAAAAATAGCCGGTGGCGGTAGTATTTACGAGTTACAGAGTTGGATGTATTTGCACAAAGATTCCGACGGGAGGGTGACGAATGCATTTGTGAGCGGGCTAGAGACATTCATGGACCAGGCGGGCTGTACACCGATCACGCAGGAAGACGGTAAGATGTTCTGCCCCTGTCGGAAATGCAAGAATTCAAAATTTGCACGTAGTGAAACTGTATGTAAGCATTTAGTAAACAAAGGATTTACACCACAGTACTACATTTGGTATCAACATGGAGAGGGTTATGGGGGAAATGAAGCTAGTAGTAGTAATAATAATTTTGAGGATGCTCATCATAATGAAGAACCGAATCATTTGCATAATGAATATAATTGTCATCAGGAGGAGCAGATGGTAGATCATGATAGGGTTAAAGATATGATTAGTGATGCATTTTTAGAAACAACTACAACAATAGCTGATGGAACTGGAAATGTAGAAGAACCTAATTTGGATGCAAAAAGGTTTTATGAAATGCTAGATGCTGTAAATCAACCAATATACACTGGTTGTAGAGAAGGTCTCTCTAAATTGTCTCTAGCAGCTAGGATGATGAATATTAAAATGGATCATAATTTACCTGAGAATTGCATGGATGCATGGGCGGAGTTGTTTAAAGAGTATTTGCCAGAAGACAACGTGTCTGCTGAATCTTATTATGAGATTCAGAAATTGGTTTATAGTCTTGGGTTGCCTTCGGAGATGATTGATGTTTGCATCGACAACTGCATGATCTACTGGAAGGAAGATGACAAGTTAGAAGAGTGTCGATTCTGCAAAAAACCACGATTCAAACCGCAAGGCCGTGGGAGGAATAGGGTACCGTACCAAAGGATGTGGTACCTACCAATTACAGACAGATTGAAAAGATTATATCAATCTGAGAGGACTGCTGCGTCGATGAGGTGGCATGCTGAACATGTCTAGAGAGATGGCGAGGTTGCACATCCATCAGACGCAAAAGCGTGGAAACATTTCAACAAGGTACACCCAGATTTTGCTACAAATATTCGAAATATCTATCTTGGGTTATGCACCGATGGATTTAGTCCATTTGGAATGTCTGGTAGACAATATTCTTTGTGGCCAGTCATTCTTACGCCGTACAATTTACCGCCGGATATGTGCATGGAACAAGAATTTCTATTTTTGACCATATTAATCCCTGGGCCGAAGCATCCAAAACGGTCTCTTGATGTTTTTCTTCAACCGTTGATAGAAGAGCTAAAGCAATTGTGGTCGGAAGGGGTGAGGACGTACGATTGTTCCTTGAAAAACAATTTTACGATGCGAGCAGTTCTGTTGTGGACGATAAGTGATTTCCCTGCTTATGGGATGTTGTCTGGCTGGACAACACATGGAAGATTATCTTGTCCATATTGTCTTGGATCGACGGATGCTTTTCAACTGAAGAATGGTAGGAAGAGTTGTTGGTTTGATTGTCATCGTCGCTTTCTTCCACTTTCCCATCCGTACAGAAGAAATAAGACATTGTTTCAGCACAAAAAAATTGTCAGAGACAATCCTCCTCCATATCTCACCGGCCAGCAGATCGAAGCGGACATTGATTATTACGGAGCTCATGAAACAGTTAAGGTTGGAGGAAACTAGCATGTTCCTGCAAATATGCTTGATGGGTATAGTGTCTCTCACAATTGGCATAAGAAGAGTATATTTTGGGAGCTACCCTATTAGAAGGATCTTCTCTTACGCCACAATCTGGATGTCATGCATATTGAGAAGAACTTTTTTGAGAACATCATGAATACAATACTTAACGTCCCTGGGAAGACAAAAGATAACAAAAAGTCAAGGATGAACTTACCTGATATTTTCTCAAGAAGTGAGTTACATATCAAGAGCAATGGAAACGTTCATGTTCCCATCTTCCGGTTGTCATCAGTCGCCAAAACAACTTTGTTTTACTGGGTTGCATCAGAAATTAAGTTTCCTGATGGTTATGTTTCAAATATGTCAAGATGTGCTGAAAGAGGTCAAAAGTTCTCCGGAATAAAGAGTCATGATTGTCATGTGTTTATGCAACGGCTACTTCCATTTTCTTTTGCCGAGCTCCTTCCAGTAAATTGATATCTTGCATATTTGCATTGTTTTAAGCTTCCATTTTGTACATAATGATCATATAGATTAGGACTTTAGCGTCTTTAGGATCCATTTTGCATTCATATGTCTTAATCAGGTAATGGAGTATCCTATGGAGCAATCAGAGGTGTTTAGAAGCATTGTGATCCAAAAAGAGATGAAGAATGGAGATTGATCAATCATAAGGCGATCCACGCGGGTAGCAGCACCCCGAGTCCACTGACCCGCGTCACCGAAAGACCAACTCGAGAAGCCACGTGGGAAGAGTCACGCGGGATCGCCTACCCGCGCGCATGACGGAGAAGCCTCGACGACGATCCGACGCGGGTTGGCTGACGCGGGTTGTGCCCGTCCATTTCTACCCGCGTCGACGCGTTATCTTAGTCTTTATTTTAATGTTTTTAAGGGCTTTTTAGACTTTTCAATGGGAACCATTAGGTTTACCAAAGACATATAAATACTCTTGTAATCCCAAAGTTGGGACTTATCTTGTTTTCTATCTAATCCAAAAGAACTTTTAGGTAAAAGATCTTATCTTGATCATAATTTCTTATTTTTGCTTGATTATCTTGCTCTCTAATCATGTTTAACCTTGAATCATCCATGGTTTTAGGGTAATTCATGTCTATTAGTGAGTAGACTAATCTTGGATTCATGGGCTAGGGTGATTAAGGGTGATTAGAGAAGATCTAGAGTATTTAGTGTTAGATTTACTTGTTTCCTTGCTTGTTGAGGGTTCTCAATGCTATTTTGGTCTTGATCATATTAAAATAGATCTCTAGGCATTTTCTGCCCACAAGGTGTATGATGAAATGCCTGAACAAACTCTTCAATGCTTTTAGCTTGCTTTACCTAAGAGATTAGTTGTTAAAGGAGTTAAAATTTCTATTGGACTTGTTCTCTATGTTTGCTTTAGTAACATTCAACCTAAGAGATTAGATGCTTGAGTTGCTTTATCAAAAGAACATTCATCTAGAGATAGAGCTTGTTTATCTTAGTGTCTAGGCATAAGGAAAGTGTTTGATTGATACCTTGCCACCCTTAGATTGGACCTACATCACCCGAGATCAAATGCCTAGCCCCATGAGTCCTCTTGCTTTAAATTGAGAAAGAAAGATCATTACTTTATTGCATTAGCTTATTAGTTCTTAGTTCAAACCATCTTTAAAACCGGATCGCACTTAGCTTAAGAATGAACTTGCATTCTCTTTGCTTTAGAATCACCTAGGATTGGTTCGACAATCTTTTATACTTCATTGATTTGATCTTGGACCCTTGAAAAGTCCTGCATCAAATTGGCGCCGTTGCCAAATTCTAAGTTGATTGTGACATTGAGATTTAGTCATTTGCTTGAGACTAAGTCAATTTTTGTTTAATCGTGTTATTGCTTTCCTGTCTTTTTCCTCCCTTTGCATTTCAGGTGTATGAACACAAGGAGCAGAGGTCCAACAAACCTAGTTCCAACACAGAGTACTTGAGAGGGACATTGCAAGACAGAGAAGAGAAGTAGAGCAACAAGCTCACTTGGAAAGGTTGGGGTTTGATATGGAGAATATGCCTCAAGATGGTGATGTCCAAGGAGGCATTGATCCAAGAGCTAATCACCTTCGACCACAGCGCCAGCCACAACATCAACCGTGCCAAGCTCGCGCCATTGGAGCCTATGATCAACCTCACATTAATGGTCATAGGTTAGGAATCAGAGCACCACCAGTGGAGAACAACAACTTCGAGATCAAGTCAGAACTGCTCAACACCATAGAGAACAATAAGTATCATGGTCTTGCTGCTGAAGACCCTTTTGAACACTTGTACAAGTTTGATAAGTATTGTGGTTTGTCCAAGACAAATGGTGTTTCTGAAGATGCTTTCAAGTTGAAGTTGTTCCCTTTCTCTTTGGGAGACAAGGCACACCAATGGGAGAAGACTCTTCCAAGTGACACTGTCACTACTTGGGATGAGTGCAAGAGAGTTTTCCTTGACAAATTCTTCTCTACTTCAAGAACAGCTAAGATCAGGAACGAAATCTCTGGGTTTCAACAGAAAGGTCTAGAGAGCTTCAGTGAAGCATGGGAGAGGTTCAAGGGTATTGGTCTTAATGCCCTCATCATGGTTTCAGCAAGGAAAGTTTGCTTAGCACCTTCTACAGAGGAGCTCTACCACAGTGCAGAAACAGGCTTGACACTGCCAGCAATGGTTTCTTCTTGGGGAGAACCGAGGAAGAGGCAGAGGAACTGGTAGAGAACATGGCTAAGAGTGACTCGGTCTACAGCGAGGAGCATGATAGGGTCAACAGAAGTGATGATCAGCAAACAAAGAAAGAGATTAAGTCTTTGCAAGAGAAGATGGACTTGCTTCTTTCCAACCAAGCTAAGAAAGAGCAAATGAACTTTGTGGGTGGTCCTATTCAAGAGCTTCCTCCCAAGATCAATGAGGTTGATGGTTTGGAAGGCCAAGAAGAGCTGTGCTTCATCAACAACAATGGTTCTTGGTACAGGAAATAGCCTAACTTTCAATACAACAACTACTCAGCAGGGGAGCTATCAACCTAGACAAAACACCGCTCCTGGTTTCAACAATAACAACAATTAGTCTACTCAGGCTCAAGGAAGTTCTTCCCAAGCTCCAGCTTCAGATACAAGTGTGGATGCAATGTTCAAGAAAATTTTGGATTTTCAGGCAAAGAATGAGAAGACAATGGGGTAGGAGTTCAAGAACATTCACTCCAAGATTGATGGAAGCTATAATGAGCTTAACAACAAGATCAGACATTTGGAGAACCAGTTTGCTTCAACGAATTCTCAACCAAGTCGCCAACAAGGGGCATTACCTGGAAAGCCAGAGCAAAATCCCAAGGAAACTATGAAAGCAATCACCCTACGGAGTGGTAAACAGTTATCTCCAAGAATTCTCACCAAGGACGGTGAAAAGCAAGTGGGGAGGTGGCTATCAACATTGATAATGAAGTGGTGATTGTAGATGAGAAGGTTGTTGAAGAAATTCTAGAAAAGATTGTTGAAGCTAAGGGTAAAGGAAAGGTTGGAGAAGAGAAGAGGACAGTGAAACATGGTGAAACTACTACTCCAACAAAGGAATCCTCTTTTGTTCCTCCTCCCTATGAGCCAAAGTTACCATTCCCCGGGAGATTCAAAAGACAGCTATTGGAGAAGTACAAGGCACTCTTTGAGAAACAAATGAGTGAAGTTCAAGTCACAATGCCCATCATTGATGCTTTTATGTTGGTTCCTCAATACGGCAAATTCTTGAAAGATGCTGTAGCTGCAAAGAAGATTGAAAGATGTTGTAGCTGCAAAGAAGAAAGAGATGGAGGGCATGATGATCCTTACCCACGAGTGCAGTGCCATTATCCAGAGGTTAGATGTTCCAAGGAAGCTAGTGGATCCAAGATGTTTCACCTTACCTTATGCTCTAGGACCCATGGTGTTTGAACGGTGTCTGTGCGATCTTGGAGCTAGTGTCAGCTTGATGCCTTTGTCTATTGCAAAGAAGCTTGGATTTACTCAATACAAGAAGTGTAAACTCTCTTTGGTGTTGGCTGATAGATCAGTGAAAATTCCTGTTGGTATCTTAGAAGACCTTCCCTTGATGGTTGGTAACTTTGAGATCCCTACTGATTTTGTTGTGTTGGAGATAGGGGAAGAAGCCCAAGACCCTTTAATCCTTGGAAGACCATTCTTAGCCACAACAGGAGCTATTGTGAATGTTAGACAAGGAAAGATTGATCTTCATCTTGGACAAGGGAGCATTCTCCACTTTGACATCAATGAAGTGATGAAGAAGCCAACCATCCAGAACCAAGTTTTGTACATTGATGAAATGGATGCTCTAGCTGATGAGCTTCTAGAGGAATTGGCACTTGAAGACTCTCTACAACACGCTTTAACAATTGAGAAAGAAGTCCAAGTGATTGAGAACAAGGAAAGTGATGCATATGTGAAGATGCTGGATTCTCACAAGGGGATTAGTGGTGAAGGTCAGAATGAGGAGCTTACATATGAGGCTCACCATGCTTCCTCGGCCACTCAACAAGAGAACCTCCAAGAGGATGATTGGAGTGAACTCAAGGCACCAAAAGTGGAGCTTAAATCTCTTCCCCATGGTGTAAGGTATGCTTTCCTTGGCCCTAATGAAACTTACCCTGTCATAGTGAGTAGTGAGCTTAGTGAAAATGAATTGTCTAAACTTTTGAATAAACTTAAAAAGTATAGAAAGGCAATAGGCTACTCACTAGATGATATTAAAGGGATATCACCTTCTTTATGCATGCATATGATACATCTAGAGGATGAATCTATGACTTCTATAGAACATCAAAGAAGGTTGAATCCCAACTTGAAAAATGTTGTTAAGAAAGAGATTCTAAAACTCTTAGATGCAGGAGTAATATATCCTATTTCGGATAGCAAATGGGTGTCTCCTGTGCATGTTGTCCCAAAGAAAGGAGGAATTACTGTGGTAAAAAATGATAAGGATGAACTAATACCAACAAGAACAATAACATGACATATGATGTGCATAGATTATCGAAAACTTAACTCAGCATCTAGAAAAGATCATTTTCCATTGCCATTCATTGATCAAATGCTAGAGAGACTTGCAAATCATCCCTATTATTGTTTTCTTGATGGGTATTCAGGGTTCTTCCCAATCCCCATACATCCAAATGATCAAGAGAAAACGACTTTCACATGCCCATATGGTACCTTTGCTTATCGAAGGATGCCATTTGGGCTATGTAATGCTCCAACAACTTTTCAAAGATGCATGATGTCTATTTTCTCTGATCTTATAGAGGATGTAGTAGAGGTATTTATGGATGACTTCTCTGTCTACGGATCTTCGTTTTCTGCTTGTTTGTCCAATCTTAGCAGGGTCCTCAAGAGATGTGAAGAGACCACCCTTGTGCTGAACTGGGATAAGTGTCACTTCATGGTTAAGGAAGGGATTGTGCTTGGACACAAGATTTCAGAGAGGGGGATTGAGGTAGACAAGGCTAAGATCGAAGTGATGGTTGGGCTAGCTCCACCAAAGACGGTTAAAGATATTAGAAGCTTCCTTGGTCATGTTTGGATTCTATAGAAGATTCATCCAAGACTTCTCAATGATAGCAAGGCCAAGACTAAGCTTTTATGCAAGGAAGTTGTATTCAACTTTGATTGGGAATGTCTGGAAGCATTCAAGAAGTTGAAAGACAAGCTGGTTAGTGCCCCCATTGTGCAGCCACCAGATTGGGATCTCCCCTTTGAGATCATGTGTGATGCTAGTGACTATGCTGTGGGAGCTGTTCTTGGTCAAAAGAAGGACAAGAAGACTCATGTGATCTACTATGCGAGTAAAACTCTTGATGAAGCCCAAATGAAGTATGCTACAACTGAGAAGGAGCTGCTAGCCATTGTCTATGCCTTTGAGAAGTTCAGAAACTACTTGGTTGGGTCGAAGGTCATAGTCTACACTGATCATGCTGCATTGAGACACCTCATGGCCAAGAAGGATGCTAAGCCAAGGCTGTTGAGGTGGATCTTGCTGCTACAAGAGTTTGACCTTGAGATCAGAGACAAACCGGGAGTTGAGAATGGTGTAGCTGATCACTTGTCTTGACTGAAGATTGAGAGTGGGATCCCTATTGATGAAGGGCTTCCAGAAGAACAGATCATGGCAATTGGAGCAGTGGTAACAGTTTGTGAAGCTGGAAAGAAGCTTGAAGAGGTGAAGGCAACTGAAGAGAAAGGTCCTTGGTATGCTGATCTGGTGAACTACTTAGCTTGTGGAAGAGAGCCAATGGGTCTTGACGGATATGCCAAGAAGAAGTTCTACAAAGATGTGAAGAGATACTATTGGGATGAGCCTTACCTCTACATCCTTTGTAGAGATCAACTCTATAGAAGAGTAGTAGCTGGAGATGAAGTTGAAGGGATTCTCACACACTGTCATGGATCATCATATGGAGGTCATTTCGCTACTTTCAAGACTGTCTCAAAGGTGTTACAAGCTGGGTTTTGGTGGCCTCATATGTTCAAGGACACTCAAGACTTTGCCTCTAGTTGTGATTCATGCCAAAGAAGAGGAAACATCACCAAAAGGAATGAGATGCCTCAAAACCCAATTCTAGAAGTGGAGGTGTTTGATGTGTGGGGTATTGATTTCATGGGACCATTCCCATCATCTTTTGGCAACAAATACATCCTTGTAGCTGTTGACTATGTCTCCAAGTGGGTAGAAGCTGTAGCAAGTCCTACCAATGATTCTAGAGTGGGGATCAAGATGTTCAAAAGCACTATCTTTCCAAGGTTTGAAGTTCCAAGAGTTGTCATCAGTGATGGAGGCTCCCACTTCATCAATAAACTGTTTGAAAGTCTTCTCAAGAAGAATGGTGTGAAGCATAAGGTTGCAACTCCCTACCATCCTCAGACAAGTGGTCAAGTTGAGATCTCCAACAGAGAAATCAAGTCTATTTTGGAGAAAACTGTGGGGACTACAAGGAAAGACTGGTCTATCAAGCTAGATGATGCACTTTGGGCTTATAGGACAGCTTACAAAACCCCTTTAGGAACCACACCTTTCAACCTTGTGTATGGAAAGACTTGTCATCTACCAGTTGAGCTTGAATACAAGGCATTATGGGCTGTTAAGTTACTGAACTTTGACATCAAGAGTGCCAAGGAGAAGAGATTTCTCCAACTCAATGAGCTTGATGAGATTAGACTGGATGCTTTTGAGAACTCAAAGATTTACAAGGTGAAAACCAAAGCTTTTCATGACAAGAAGATCTTGAAGAGAGAGTTCAGTGCTGGAGATCAAGTGCTTCTCTACAACTCTAGACTGAAGTTGTTTCCCGGGAAACTCAAGTCAAGATGGTCGGTCCTTTCAAGATCAAGGAAGTTAGGCCATATGGGACAATTGTGTTATGGGATAAGAATAGTGGAGACTTTACAGTCAATGGACAAAGAGTTAAGCTCTACATGGGAACCACAATAGAGGAGAAAAGAATCTCGGTTTTACTCTCCGACCCCATCAACGCCTAGCCAAAGGGAAGCAAAGTCAAGCTAGTGACTTAAAACAAGCTCACTTGGGAGGAAGTCTCATGTCTATCCTTGTACATACTAAAAAAAAAAAAAAAAAAAGGGTTGAATCTCACGCGGGTTGAAGCCACGCGTGTTCCTCTACCCGCTCGCACGAACTTGGTCGGATATGGAGATCCCACGCGGGTAGGCGTCACGTGGGTTACTTACCCGCGTAGCTTCCTCGATGGCTCAGCGTGGGTTGGAACGACGCGGGTTCCCTCACCCGCTCGCACGGATTTGATTTTTCTCGAATATCTGACGCGGGATGAGCGACGCGGGGTGGAACCGTTTCCTTCAACCCGCGTCGACGCGTTAACCCGCTCCAAAACGCCCTAACCCGTACGACCCGACCCAGTTACACCCTAAAAACACCTACCCCGCGTCTCTCTCTCCCGTTTCCCTCATTCCTCTTTCACAAAACATCAAAACCTCCCTAGCCAAATCATCCCATAACTCACTCAATTCTTCACCAAATCAACCCATTCTTCTTCCTAAATCCAAGCTTTCGCCCCTGTAGTCTATTTTCTTGTTTCACATCTTCATTTCCTTTCATCCAAAGCAAGGTAATGTATCAATAAGTTCAATTTCGTAGGTCTCATGAACCCTAGAAATTTGAACTCGAAATTTGATCTTTTTCGAGCTAGATTCTTGTGAAATAGACTAGGGAAAGCTTATATATCATGTAGGGTTGGTAATTACATGGTGAAATTGAGTTGAAGTTGAACTTTGAAAATTAGGGTTCATGAGAATTGGGGATTTTTCGGAATTAGTATAATCCTATGTGATTTTGGCTAGGATTGGTTAGTTAGGGTGTTTGAGAACTTAATTAGAGAGCTTACTAATTGAAGAACTCATTTGATGCTAAAATTTTGCTTAAAAGCCTTACTCTTTGCTTATGATCACATCTTGTGTGCAATGTGATAGTTTTGTTATAACTGAATCATTATGAATTGAATTCACAATTGCATTGTCAAGTTTCCTTCTCCCATTTGCTTATCTTTTCCAAAGTTTGAAATTTTTAGGTACAAATGGGGAGAAAGGACCAACATAAGATGGAAGCTGAGAAACAAGAGCTTGCAAGGCAAGAGACTGCTAGACATGGGAAGTCTCTATCCTCAGTATCTACGCCGGGAGAAACTTCTAGGCAGCAAGTATTGGCAGCAAAGAAGAGAGAAGGCAAGCAAGTCGCCACTGCTGAGAGTGTGGATGCAGGTGGTAGAAGGTCAGCTCATTCCAAAAGGTCAAAGGAACCGAAAGGCAAGGGGGTAGCTCTTCCCCAAGAGGAGGAGAATGAAGACATCACTGAAGAAGACCAAGTCCCGCACAAGCGAGCCAAAGTGTCTAAGGGGAAGAAGGTCGACACTGAGAGGGATAGAACCAAGACACCAACTGAAGATGAGCTATATGGGCATTTGAAGAATGGTGTATTGTGGCCTCCAACTCGATTTGCAGATATCAAGATCATGGAAGAGTTGGAGATAGGTGACGACATCAAGCAAATGTTGGAGCACATAAACATGCAAAGCTTCTTCACCATGGCCTATCCTACCTACGAAGATGAGTCTTGTCAGTTCTTGTCATCATTGGTGGCTACTTTTCACACCACCAAACATGTGAGGCAAGGATGGGGAAAGATCAAGTTCAAGATCCATGGGAAGGTTTACAACATGACCTTCAAGGAGATTGGAAAAGCCCTTGGTCTTCAGGATTTGGAGGAATCATCCATCCCTATCCTATATGATGCCCCTAGAAAGGAGAGCATTGCTAGAATGGTTTGGAAGGTGTTGGCGGGGAAGACTCGCAAGCCAAGCCGTGACAAGAATGCCTCCATTCGCCACCCTTCAGTGCGCTATCTCCACCGGTTAATTGTCCACACCATCTTTCCAAGAAAGGAACCAGGCACTGTTAATGATGAGGAGCTACAACTTCTTCACCAAACCGTTCAGCATTATGATCATCCTTCTCAGTTGCCTTTTGTCGATACTGATTTCTACATGAACTTTGGAATGGTGGGATTCTTTGTGAAGCGCCTCGTCCACTACAAGGAATGGGCTTGGACAACAAGTGACTCAGAGACTCAGGTTGGCATTGGTGGTTTGATAACCCCATTGCTTCGGTTCAAGGATATACCCTTAGAAGATGATCCAACTAGTCCCGCCCTCTTAGACGGAAGCTACTTGAAGAAAGCTCAGTACTTCAGTGGAAGGTTCAATGAAACTTGCGTCTACTCTTACATACAGTCTACATGAGAGGTTGAAGTGCTTCTCCCAAACACCGCCCTAACAAGCTTGACCAGGCCTGGAGCTATTAGCTTTGATATTGGGAGTGAGCACTTCCTTGGTCCCCATGGTCCTTTAGGCCCCATACGATCTCCCAAGAGGAAGAAGACAACAAATAAATGTGGTGTGTTCCAAGAAGAAGCTTCCGGTCTAAACTCCAAGCTCCTTTATGGTCCTCCTCGTTACTACTTTGAGCAGCATCCGGGAGCTCTTCCCCATGGACCCCTTCGCCAAGCTCATGAACATATCAGCAACCTCCAACGATGGAACAAGGCTCAGGACAGAACAATCTTCAAGCTCAAAGACAAGTGTAAGGCGTTGAGTAAGACTGTGAAGAGGCAAGCAGAAGCTTCAGCTTAGTTCATGAAGAAGGTAGCTGATATACTGACTAGAGGAGCTATAGCGGGATGTTCATCATTAGACTTTGACTTCCTTACCCCCCAGCCTCAGCCTTCAATTGGTCCTTTAGCACTCAGACTTCCCGCCACCGAGAAAGAGTTGCTCCGCCAGAAGAGAAACCCACCAGCTCAACAGTCCGACTCAGGAAACAAATCTCCATCCCTTGCCTCTACAGATGAGGAAGCTGACACCGAGGATGAGGCATCGGCCTCCTCCCACGCTTCATAGAGAGGTACTCCACCACTTCCCATTGTATATACCTGTTTTTCTTTGCATTTATCTCTCTTTTCGATATCTCCTTCAACTTCCTAACACAGAGACTGTGTGAACTAAGTTTGGGGGAGGTATCAAGTATTTGATCACGTTTTCTTTGATGATTTGAGTCTCATGCATTGCATTGTACATACATATATGCATAAAAAAAACATGTAGTTGCATCACTTGCAGTTTTAGGATTGAGTCTAGAACATATAGGTTGCATTCACTTGCATTGGGAACAATGATTTAAAATGCCTTGCAAAGAACCCTTGTCTAGAACTCAAAATGACATCCTAGTTAAACATATCAAGTAGCTTAAGCATTTCTTGAAAACCTTGCACGCTTCGAGCCTTGAAAACTCTTCTTGAAACTTGTTTGCTTGCTTGATGTTGGCATTGTTCTTGAGATCAGCTCCAATGGTGAACTTGGCTTGAATGAACTTAATCTCTCTCGCATATGGGCATTTGCATACTTGATCATGGATCTCATACACATTTGGGTTATCTTATTCCTTTATATACCCATCTTTGTTAACCCAAATGGCACTCCATACCCTACAACCCTAGCCATTCTTTGAGACCAAACATTTAATTGCATGAGTGAGGCCTCTTTTGATAGCTTGTCATGTGCAAAATCTTGAGAGTATTGGAGGCGACATAGAATTGTTCTCATCTTTTGCTAGCAAAATGAGCTAGCATTTGGGGATGGTGAGAGGGGTTTGTGTGTTCTAAATGTTAATATCTTGGGTTTGGAGAGTGAGAAAGATGAGAGGGATGAGCAAAAGAGATTAAATAGAAATGAAAACTCTAGGGATAAAAAGAAAATATGAAGCTCTTGATTATGCAACAAAGAACCTTCCCCCTAATAAAAAAAAAAAAAGAGAAAAAGAGAAGTCGGGGAAGGAAATGAAAAAGAGTTAGAGTTTGTAAAGAGTGAATTAAAATCCCTAGTAGTTGAGTCAAAAGAAAAAGAGAGTTGTTCATTGGGTGAGTGATGTGAGGGGTTTGCTTTGATTTTGAGTTGATGATAAAAAGGGGGTAGAACTTGAGATTACTTATAACAAAAGGGGGTAGTATGTTGAGAATGAATCTATGTATGCATGAGTTGCTTCTAATCTTAGATAAATTTTGCATGATGATCAAGCTCCTTGTTTTTGAGTAATAGCTACCTTGAAATGATGACATTTGAACCCTTCTCTCTTTATTCATACTAGACCGTACTTACCTAGCCAAATGATTGAGATCATGTGCCCATTTGTGAGAACTCACCATGTGTGTGTGTGTGTGAATCAATGTGAGAGCTGGTTTAAAGAACTTGTTGGTTGATGAGTATTGCAACTTGTGTAGAGACATAAGGAGTATTGATAGGCCTAGAGAAGCTAGAGTATAATAAGGGAGTAGCTCATGCTATTTGCTATGTTTCCTTAGGATGTTAAGTTGAGTACTAGGAAGTGTTACTTTTGGCTATGAGTTCCCACCTTCAAACCTCTTTCCCTTATGAGTTCTTGCAAAGTCACTTGAGGACAAGTAAAGAACAAGTTTGGGGAAGTTGATATCTTGCATATTTGCATTGTTTTAAGCTTCCATTTTGTACAAATGATCATATAGATTAGGAGTTTAGCGTCTTTAGGATCCATTTTGCATTCATATGTCTTAATCAGGTAATGGAGTATCCTATGGAGCTATCAGAGGTGTTTAGAAGCATTGTGATCCAAAAAGAGATGAAGAATGGAGATTGATCAATCATAAGGCGATCCACGCGGGTAGCAGCACCCCGAGTTCACTGACCTGTGTCACCGAAAGACCAACTCGAGAAGCCATGCGGGAAGAGTCACGCGGGGTCGAGTACCCGCTCGCACGGGCAAGAAGAATCATCGAGATCCGACGCGGGGAAGGCGACGCGGGTGATCCCCATCTTCCCCTACCCGCATTGCCGAAGTGTTTGTCGAGGGGTCACGCGGGTGAAGCAGCGCGGGATCACTCACCCGCTCGCACGAAGAAAGAGCATCGTCGAAGGTCCAACGCGGGGAGGATGACGCGGGTTGGTGTCGATCGTCTCAACCTGCGTCACGAAGTGAAGGAATCGATAGAGTCACGCGGGATGGAGCCACACGGGATCGCCTACCCGCGCGCATGACGGAGAAGCCTCGACGACGATCCGACGCGGGTTGTGCCCGTCCATTTCTACCCGCGTCGACGCGTTATCTTAGTCTTTATTTTAATATTTTTAAGGGCTTTTTAGACTTTTTAATGGGAAACATTAGGTTTACCAAAGACATATAAATACTCTTGTAATCCCAAAGTTGGGACTTATCTTGTTTTCTATCTAATCCAAAAGAACTTTTAGGTAAAAGATCTTATCTTGATCATAATTTCTTATCTTTGCTTGATTATCTTGCTCTCTAATCATGTTTAACCTTGAATCATCCATGGTTTTAGGGTTATTCATGTCTATTAGTCAGTAGACTAATCTTGGATTCATGGGCTAGGGTGATTAGAGAAGATCTAGAGTATTTAGTGTTAGATTTACTTGTTTCCTTGCTTGTTGAGGGTTCTCAATGCTATTTTAGTCTTGATCATACTAAAATAGATCTCTAGGCATTTTATGCCCACAAGGTGTATGATGAAATGCCTGAACCAACTCTTCAATGCTTTTAGCTTGCTTTACCTAAGAGATTAGTTGCTAAAGGAGTTAAGATTGCTATTGGACTTCTTCTCCATGTTTGCTTTAGTAACATTCAACCTAAGAGATTAGATGTTTGTTGCTTTACCAAAAGAACATTCATCTAGAGATAGAGCTTGCTTAGCTTAGTGTCTAGGCATAAGGAAAGTGCTTGATTGATACATTGCCACCCTTAGATTGGATCTACATCACTCGAGATCAAATGCCTAGCCCCATGAGTTCTCTTGCTTTAAATTGAGAAAGAAAGATCATTACTTTATTGCATTAATTTATTAGTTCTTAGTTCAAATCATCTTTAAAACCGGATCGCACTTAGCTTAAGAATGAACTTGCATTCCCTTTGCTTTAGAATCACCTAGGATTGGTTCGACAATCTTTTATACTACATTGATTTGATCTTGGACCCTTGAAAAGTCTTGCATCACAAATGTCCATAAACACTTGCAGGTAATTATAAATTTATAATATATATATATATATATATATATATATATATGTTATGAAATGTTATTAATTTGATTACTTTTGCAATATACAGCCATCTGAGCATTTTTCAGAGATCTTAGCACACGTACGTTCAAGAAAAAAGTCATCGAACAACTTCATCAGAACAATCCGATCATATTGTGCAACCTGGAGAAGATATTTCCTCCTTCATTTTTTGACGTCATGGAGCATCTAGTTGTCCACCTACCGTATGAAGCATTGCTTCGTGGACCTGTTCACAACGGATAGATGTATCCGTATGAGCGACAGATGAAACATTTGAAGGGGAAAGCAAGAAATCTTGCAAAGGTGGAAGGTTCAATAGTTGCTGGGAGTTTGATAGCCGAAACATCTAACTTCACATCATACTACTTTGCTCCAACTGTTCGTACGAGAAAAAGAGTTCCTAGAAGATATGATGATGGGGGAGTACCGACATCAAATCCAATTGATGGTGTTCCTGAAATTTTCTGCCAAATTAGACGGTTTGGTGGTAAAACGAAAGAAGTATGGTGGTCATGTGAAGAGGATAAACATAGTGCCCACACTTATATTCTGCTCAACTGCGAGGATGCAGTGACCCGTTACTTTGAAAGGTAAATATTTTTGTGAATGTTAATTATATGAAGGAAGTTAATTATATATGACTTGATCATTTGTTTAATTTGCAGCATGTTTGTATCTCAAGTTGAAGAAGCAATACCAGGAATATCTGCAACTGATGTGGACACACGGAAAGATAAGCACTTTGTCAAGTGGTTAAAATCACAGGTACGTAATATATCTCATACATTGATTACTTAAGCAAGTGTTTTGATACTTCAATATTAATTAAGAATATCTGTTTTTTCCAGGTTGATTATGACGATCCATATTGTCCCGTATGGTTTCACGATCCAGTTGCAAAGGTCACCACATCACCTATGTATTTCACACGAGGATTTACCTTTCACACATACGAGTATGGGAGACATCGGGCAACGAGTAACTACGGAATATGTGTGAAAGGTGAAACAGACTTTTACGGGATCTTGCAGGAGATTATTGAAGTGGAATTTTTGGGGTTATTGAAGCTAAAATGCGTCCTCTTCAAATGTGAATGGTTCGATACTGTTGTGAACTGAGGGATTCGGTATAACAAATTTGTTGTTGTGGATATCAATTTTGGGAGAAGATACAACAAATTTGAGGGAGAAGATACAACAAATTTGAGCCTTTCATTTTAGCTTCACAAGCCGAGCAAGTTAGCTTCCTTCCTTATCCTCGGCTTCGAACTTCCAGGATAAACTGGTTAGCTGCTATCAAAATTACACCTCGTGGACGCATTGTCGCTGGAGAAGAACTGCCCTTGCAAGAAGAAGACGCTATCACTGAAGTTTAGGTACCAGAACAACAAACTGATGAAATCCTTTTGATCGACCCGGAAAACTTTCAATATGAAGATATTCCCGAAGATGCGGCAGATGAAGCACATGAAGACGAGTTCGAGAGAAGCGGCGATGATGATTGTAATGATGGTGATGAGAACGAAAACGATTTAGAGTGACGTAATATTGATGAGAACGAAAACGATTTAGAGTGATGTAATATATGTAACAAATGATGTATTTCTCTATTGTAATGTATGTTTAAAGAAATATTGTTTTTATATCATCTTAATGTATGTGTAACAAATGTTGTTTTATATAATATGTATTTCTTTAGTTTTTAAAAATTTATTTGGAGTTTTAGAGTTTAAGTTGGAGAAAGAGTAAGAAGAAGTAAAGAAGAAGATGATGATGTTAGATGATATGTGACATTGGGGTTTAGGGATTTCATTCTCGGGGTTTAGGGTTAAGCGTAGTAAAATCCTTGTAAAAATAACATAGGCCTGGTAACTTCGTCGTAAATGGTTAAATCGATTCCACGTAATTTCGTCGTAAATGAAAAAAGACGAATCCTGGTAACTTCGTCGTAAATGAAAAAAGACGGGACTGGTAACTTCGTCGTAAATTAAAAAATACGGGCCTGGTAACTTCGTCGTAAATGAAAAAAGACGGGTCTGGTAACTTTGTCGTAAATGAAAAAAGACGGGCCTGGTAACTTCGTCGTAAATGAAAAAAGACGGGTCAGGTAACTTCGTCGTAATATTATGTGTAGTTTACGATGAATGCCTTTCCTATATATTGAGACGCCGCAGAACGAGACTGTCTCGTTCATTCCTCCCAAACTCCTTTGCTCTCTCTCTAAGATAAACTCCCTCTCTCTTCTATTTTTTTTTTAAGTTAGTTTAGATGATTAATTAGTTAAGTAATTAGTTTAGGTGATTAGTTAGGTAATTAGTTTAGGTGATTAGTTAGGTGACGGAATAATAGTTTAGGTGATTTGTTAAGTGACAGAATAATTTTTTAATTATGTCGTAATTGATTAAATTTATTTTAATTTTTTTAGATGGCTCCTAGGAGGAAAACCAGCAGCACCTACTTATTCTCAGTTGTTTGGCGATGGTTCCGGTACATCTTCTTCCAGTCCATCATCTTTCGATGCAGTTCCAGACTCTCAGACTTCTCAGAGAGTTTCTTGGATTCCTCCTCCTCCACCGCAAGTGCCTCCACCTCCTCCTCCAGCGGCTGCACCTCAGCCTGTCCCAGAAGGTGCAGTTCATCCAGATTTTCGTGTGCCTTCATGTGCACCATTCGCGAGATATACGGTGGAGGATTTGCTTGCCCAGCCTGGACGGGAGGGTTTGGAAGTTCTAGACCCCGATAGACCCCGATGAACTTATTGGTAAGTTATTAATTTTTATTACATTAAAATAAATTATTTTTATTTTCTAACAATTTAATTGTTTTTTTTCAGGTTTGGGGCTAACAACCGTGTTAGCCGGAGCGTTTCAGCGACGATTAAGGGTTACTACGACTGGGCATATCCGAACTGGAGCATGACATCAAATCACGTTAAGATCACTTGGTTTAAATGTTTTGCGGTAAGATTTTTAAATTTAATTAAATTTTCACTTTTAAATATTACTTTTTATTTTAAAATATTTATTATTAATTGTAATTTCTTCAAAATTTTTGTGTTTCAGCAAAAGTGGCATTGGTCTTTGGGAATCACCGAGAGGGTGAAGACGGAATTCGTTGCAAAGGAAAAGATCCGCCTTTGCAACACAGTCTCCGATTGGAAGGACAAGTGGGAGATCTACGGGTATGAGGGAAAACCCACTGAGCTCACGAAGGATGTGTGGGATGGCCTCATCGCCTATTGGAAACTACCCTCTTCGATCAAAAAAGCCAATTCGTGCTCTGCTTCTCGAAGAACGAAGGATAAAGATGGTCATTTGCCCATGCTTCACAGAACTGGACAAAAACCTCATGCAGGAGTCCGTCTAGAAGCTGTAAGTTTTGTTTTAAATATTTAATTGAAAATTTTCAATTAATTTAAGTTTCAATATTTAATTTAATTATTTTTTTTGTAGTTAGATAAGACGGGAGTCTTACCGTCTCTGTCTGAGCTTTTCAAGATGACTCACGCCACATCCGACGGAGTTTTTGTGGATCCTGCATCTGAGAAACTCTTCCATGCAGTGGCTGCTCAGATTGAAGAACGGGAGACGCAACTAACCCAGCTGTCTCCCGATGGATTACCCGTCACATTGACCACCGAAGAGGCCGACAGAATCTTCGAAGAGGTACAACTTAAAATTTTTGTTTACATTATTTTTAATATTTTAACATAATTAACTATATTAATATATGTTTTAATTTTATAGGTGGCTCCTAAAAAGAAGGGACGGACAGACGGCATAGGCTCTGTTAACGAAGTTGCAAGGGCAACTTCGTCATACACTTCGAGACGGGATGAAGAGACTTCTCAGATGAAAGCTCGAATGGATAGCCAGCAGGTTCGTTTAGACTCTCTTGAGGATCTGCTTGACGTGATGGCGGTGGAAAACCCGACTGTGCAGAGAATGTTGAGTGAGAGACGAGCTGCTCTTGGGTTGCCAGTACGAGATTCCGAAGAGACCGATCCAAACTGTCAACAGCCAAGCAACCCCACCGACTACTTCGAGGATATGTAGTTTTCTTTATATTTATGTTTGTATTATGAATTTAAATATTATTGTATGAATTTTAAATGGTTTTTTAAAATATGTTTTTCATTTTCATATTTCGTTTTAAAATTTAAAATATTTTAAATTCCGAATATTAAATATAAATTCAAATTTATTATATACTAATTAATAATAATATAATAAGAATCGATGTAAACTCCTCGTAAACATTACATGGAGTTTACATCGAATGTTTACGAGTGATTAACATCGAAAGATTTATGAGGGTTTTACATCGAAATGTTTACGTGTTCTTTACAACGAAATTATTTACGTGTGCTTTACATCGAAATCATTACGTGGGCTTTACCACGAAATCTTACATGTCGTTTACGACGAATCTTTCCCTGCGCTTTATGAGGAATATATTTCGTCGTAAACGTAACGAGTCGTTTACGACGAAACCTCCGTTACGGCGGACGTTTAACAACGAAACGTCTTTCGAGGTTAATTCGTCGTAACACCCCGTTTACGACGAATTTACAACGAATACTACCCTCGTAAAAAAAATGTTTTCTTGTAGTGTAAGCACTTGATAAACTTTTATTCTCACATATTGACATAGTTATTTTGTTTGATTATTGGGGTTGATATAATCACGTACCATATTAGCTTAAATTGTAGTACTGCTCTGTATCTTGCAGCTCAAAATGGTCATCCTCAGTGTAGCAGGATATTGCTTTCCGAGTATATAATAAGTGTCCCCAATTGCTGGAGCCTGTTGAAGAGTAACTAATCCTCAGTTGCTGGATTTGGTAGAATGTTTAATAGTGTTTTGAAATAGTTAAAGCTTATGGCTTCGGTTGACATGATTAGCTGAAGATATCTTTCAAATGTATGCAGTGTTCTTCACGAGGTGATAAACAGAGTATCAGATGGAGGAATAACACCTCTTCATGTGGCGGTTCTATAGGGAGCTTTTGTTGCTCATGTCACTGTGGAAGATGGAACCACCATAGATCTTATAGGTATTATCATATTATCTGATTGATGCTGAGATTTTTAAGGGATGTTTTGGAGGTATACTATGTTTTTTCCTCAAATCTTTCTCTGTTTAGTAACTGTATACACAGTACTATGTTTGTCATACAAATGTAGATCCTGAGACAAACACATGGTTAGAGCAACACAAACATTTTGTGTGATCACCTCCTCCACCAAGGGCATGCATATGATATTATGGCTGTGAACAACAGTACAACACGGTTGGCCTCCGAAATAAGTTACATGGAAAAGTTTTTTGTGTTGCTCTTGGTTCTCTCACTCACGCAGCACATGAGAATTAATTTGTATATAAACAACTGAAATGTTTTGTGAGAGCCACTATTCTACTTTATATCGATGTGTACGGTTGAAATGTTTTGGCTGCATGTCAATTTGTGTTGTTATAAATAAAGTGGATCAAATATGTTACCATTAAAAATTAAGTCAACGCAATGTTTACGTAAATAGTAAAAAAAACAAAAAGAGATAATTACGCTTAATATGAAGCTTAAACTAAGTTAATACAACAAAATAAACTGAATATGAACAAAATGAAATTATATCCCAACTATTCATACGGTATTTGATTTTGAATTATTTTATAGATTTACATCTTATATTACTACCATATTCGTCCGTCCTTCTATACGAGACGAATAAAAATTGTGTTCAGACAATTACTGAGCACTAAAGCCCTCTGAAAAATAACCATGCTACTCGCAATCATCAATCTCATAATATATAGAAGTTAAAAACCCATTTTAACTAGGGAAAATTGTTTTTTTTAAGGCAAAAAAAAATGGTAACTATGTCTCATTATGCTAATTTCTATTTTGTACTACTTTTGCCTCTAATGCCATTTACTATTTTCGAAAATAAATCAAATAAATAGTTTTACAAACTAAAAAAAATTGAAAATAGTAATTATTGATGAAATATCCAGATGAACTTAGTGATATTTTTCCCGAGTTCTAAAAATATTTAAATCGTAATTTCAAATTATGTTCTACATAAAGTAGAATTACCATTTTAAGAAGTAGAAAATGAAATCCACTTTTTTATTGGATCTACTATGTTTAGAATATATGATCTACATAAATAATAGTACCCTAAAAATATTTAGAATACACATTATGCGCTTAATCTATCGCTCTAAAACCTGTAGAAATCAAAATCTACACATTACTATAGATCTAAAAACTTGTAGAAAACAAGTTTTACAGATTTACTGTAAATCTAAAACCTGTAGACATCAAAATTTACACATTACTATAAATCTAAAAAACTGTAGAAACAGAGTTCTACAGATTTACTGCATTCTACAGATAAGAATAATCAGTTCCGAAAAATATGGAAAGAAACTATTTGGAAATATTTAGTTTTCATATATGAAAAAATAATTTTTTCAGGAAAAAAAAAATCGTGGGACATAAAGTGTATCTTTAGTTTTTTTTTAATTTGAGGATTTTAATTTTTTCTTTTATTTTAACTACTTTAACTATTTATTATATTTTAATATTTACAATTATTTTTTTAATTGTAATTTCAAATTTATAATTGAATTTGAGGGTATTATTGCCATTTTGAAAATAATTAGTTTAATATGACATAAAGTATATGAGATTAGTCTAATGAGACATAGTTACCATTTTTTGGCCTAAAAAAATAATTTTCTCTTTTAATTATATAACATATCCTACGAAACTAATGCAAAAGAATGGAGAAAAATAAGTGTGCTAATAACACCATCAAGATGATTTACTTCCATTGTACCATTGATATTACTGAAACTTTAAAAGGAAAATTGCAATATAAAAGTGATTTATGAATGCCAGTTTCAAAAAAAAAAAATTGCAATATAATAAAAGTTCTACACCACGATGGATAAGAGTAGGACAATACAACAAAGAAGAAGACAAAACTACATTCCCCCATATTTTTTGCGTTGCTCATTTTCTTGATTTTAAAATTATAAACATTTAATGATAACACAAATTGTATGCTGAAGGGAAAATAGAATTCTATTTTGCAAACTTACAACAAACAAAACCAGGAAGTTTTTGTCACTATTCTGACAAAATTTGTAAGAAAAAAGAAATATACAGAATATTTTTAGAAATTTAATACAAAATCAAAAACACATTAGAAAAGTATTTTTTAGATCCAACATTTTTGAAATTGGAATAAAAATTCCAACAAGTTTAACTCATGTATACTTATACTTCTAGAAAGATTGGTTTTACTGGTAAGAATTTAAACTTTTAGCCACTAATTATACAATACGAACCACAAAAATAGAATGAACAAATGAGTTAGGAAATCAAAATTTTAATTGATTGGAGTATTAACCTATTTTACTGTAAAATATTTTAAATAATGTAATATGTATTTTTATCATTATTTACATTTTGCGTTCTAATAACTTAAAATTCAGTTTAGTAATTTATATTTGCCAGAGTTTCGGATATACATATTACATATTTAAATAGAAATAACATAATACCTCAAAATAAATTAAGGATTTATGGAAATAAACCTGGGCATACCCCGGGAAAAGCTCTAGTATAAATAGAAGTAAAATAGTTTTTTTTTTGTCAACAAATAGAAGTAGAATAGTATTTCTATATTTTAAATTTATAATAAAAGTGATATTTTAAAAGAATATACATTAGAAATTCAATTTCTAGTATACATTTTCTATTCCAGAAACAAAAATAGCAAAATACAGATGGTTTAACAGAATCATAGATACAGAGATGCTTTGTCCGTAGCATAGCAAAAATTTTGCTACAGTATTAATTGACCGTCAAGAAACCAATAATACAATCCAACCAAACAGACTTCCACACGGAAATCATGATTACATATACTATGCATGACCCTTTTATAAGAAAGGGTTCAAATCTTTTTGGTTGTACTGTCTGTAATCGGTGCACAGTTCACCACAACATATAGGAACTATCTATTTCAGGTAATAATATAGTGGATAATATATTACAAAACTTTTATATTTGTAAAAATTGCTATTATGTAACGTCAAAGATTTGACATCTTCCTAACAATTACTCTGCCTTCTAGTTCATCTATTGTAGTATTGTTTCGTAGCAGTCTTTAGTAAATGGCGATACCAAAAAAGCATTAAAAGTTCAGTATATCTTTCTGAACGATCTTGTAACTTTGTGACGATGATGATAAGACTGGGAAGTTTGGTGGTTACTAAGAGTCGATCAATACAAATGGATCATAAGTAGCTAGAAGCCAAAAGTGTAGGTAAGAAGAGTGCAAAGCCATTATTACTAATACATTCAAGGTGCAGAGTTTTCAAATAAAAGCAATTATGGAATGTTAGAAAGGTCGAGAAGAAAGCCCTACCCTTTAGGGCAAATCAAGTATTTAATTCTGAGAAGTTATGATCAAAATTTATTCACAAAAAAATGTGTCCCTGATGAATATAGTACATCGTTTTTTTTTATTCGATCCTATCAAGAACCTCCATTAGAAGAAAAAAAACAACAATTGATCTGTTGAATTGTTACATCGAGAATGAAGATTGAGATAGAGAGACTATATCTAGAGTTTATCTTTTAGGTAGGTAGGAGTTTGGTTTTATCAGTGATCACTCGCATGTGGCAAACTATTATTTTTCTATATTTGAAAAGAAAGCACAAATAAACGATATCTCAAATAAATAAAAAATATATTAATAACACAACCAAGACCAAATTGAACAGAATATAAAACTATCAAACCTTATATATAAAAGGGTGCGTATTTCTCTATATAAAAAGTGAAAATAGTAGTTATTATTTATTGGCCTTGTCGTTCCTTTCATTCTGATTTTCTATGCTAACGATAGTTCTAATTATGTACACAATAATGGTCCAAGAAAGGGCTACGTACTCGTGCAGAGTTGTGTCATGCCATGTGGTGTTTATACGAATTGTATCCTGGCGTTATCATTTCAACTTCTTCTCTTTTCCTTAACTATCTTGTTCAGTCTTTTGCTTTTCAATCATTGACGTGGGACTCGAACCGAACCTCAAACGGCCATTTCCTTTATATTGATGATACTTGGTGTGTGTGTGTGTATATAGAAACCATCAAATAATATATGGAAGCACAATAATCCATTTGTTGGTCCATATCCAAAAGATTAAGCGTCTACATTCTGACGTAAAATATTGTGGATAACATTTTCAAAAATGTTCACTCTTTGCTTTCAGAAAAAAAAAAGGTGTCCACTCGAAAATAAGGAGAGCACGCATAATGATAAAATATGCACGTTTCTTTCTCTATGTGAATTTTCATTAACTTGTTAATGACAGGAGATTACAGGTTTTGAAGAACTCAAATCCTAGAAATCTAATAGGCTAATTAAAGCACAAAAGCTAAAAAGAACCACAAAAAAAGGTAAAAATGACTCTCTAGAACAACAAAAGGTTTAATCTTGATCCCTAGAAAACAGATTAAAGCTTGGCAATTGAACCTTTCAGAACAACCATTCGGTTTCAGTAGATCACTTCTTGGCCTTGATACCGGAACCTGTAACAAGAGAGGAGATCAGTAGAGTTCGCAACCGGAGAACAGTCTGAGGGACCGCAGACCGTCCCGAAGGCGACTGCGACAGGAGGGCAGGCGAAGCATGGTTGACCAAGCCGTGGTCCGGCCATCACATCCGTTACAGTCCACTCCAGACGAAGCTCACTCAGGAAAGGTGACTAATCGAGCCCTGAGAATCCAAACCGACACAAAGAGGCCAGTAGCTGAAGCATCGGTGAAATACTGGCAGACGGAAGCGGAGGAATTAATGGCTGAACTCCGGTCCCGTCGAGCGAGCAGAGCACAAACGAATCTGGCGGCTGAGCATCGAAGAGGGCATGACACAACAGTCAGCTTTCTTCTGAAACTAAGTAAACAGAGGAGAATGACTCCCATCAACAGGCAGAGAATGAGAGAGGCTCGACGCAAGGCAAAGACAAAACAGAGAACGGCAAACCCTGAGCTATCTCGACCACCAGACAAACCAAACCCTTCAAAAACGCCATGGTGGCTGTTGGGAAATCAGAACACAGGAGAAGTCCCCAGCGAAGCCCTCAACATCGCCTTTCGTTTCAGACCCGAAGGTCAAAACGGGGAAGTTCTAGCTAAGCAACGAAGACGGAGACAAAGGGAGACAGAGGAGACGGAGACAAAGGGAGACAGAGGAGACGGATCTAACCGGAAAGGCAGAGGCAACGACACCCTGCAGCACCGGCGAGCCTCCAAGAAAGATCTGACCCAGATCTAATCGAAGTCCAAACCCTAGATCTACCTTCAAATCAGAGCCTCCTGCTGCGCTACGAACATCCACCACCTCGCCATCACTCCGGGGAGGACGAGTACGCACCCATCGACCTTTTTGGTTCGCCAGATCCGGCCGCAATCCAAACGAAGAACTAGAGATGAAAAGCAAGGAGGAGGTGGGTGAATCGGGGCACAACAGGGATGAGGATGGACGAATGGAGCGATCTGGGGTGGCGACCGACGGTTCTAGACCACCGACGGTCACCGGAGACAAGATCAGAGAAGCGGCGCCGAGAAAAAGATATATGGAGCGATCTGGGGTGCCTAAATATGCACGTTTCTTGCAGACTAAAATTATACTGTATATGATATATCACAGTCGATGTGCTAAATTTCTGTTTTTGTCTATATGTAACTAGATCACTTTGTTCTAGGTAAAATAGCAGAATCTCAACAGATCTTGACGTAGCTAACGACAAGTGATAGTAAAAACAATATGGACTTGATAATGTCTGTCATTTTAAAAGGCGAGATAAACGAAGTTGTTCATGGTCTAAGGATTTTTAAACCGGTAGCATCTCAGTTCATGGCCGTCAAATCTGATATGTCTAAAGCAAACGACAGGGTTGAATGGGAATATCTCAGGGCTCTGCTTAAGGCTCTGGGTTTTCATCAAAAATGGGTGGAGCTTACCATGTTTTGTGTTTCATCTGTTTCCTATTCGGTGTTAATCAATGATCAACCTCATGGTTCTATTTTACCACAGAGAGGATTACGCCAAGGTGATCCAATGTCTCCGGCTTTGTTTGTGTTATGCGCGGAAGGGTTCTCTCACCTATTGAGGAAAGCAGAAGATGTTGGAAGTTTGAACGGGATTAAGTTCTCTAATCAGGGTCCTTCGGTGAGTCATCTGTTTTTCGCTGATGATAGCTTATTCTTGTGCAAGGCAGAGACAGATCAAGCTTCAGCATTACAAGAGATTCTGAATGTTTATGCTGAGGCTACAGGACAAGTGATAAATCTGCAAAAATCTTCTTTAACCTTTGGTGCTGAAATAAATGAAGGAGTTAAAGAGAACATCAGAGATATCTTGGGAATTTATAATGAAGGTGGAGTTGGTACTTATCTCGGCCTTCCTGAGTGCTTCAGCGGATCTAAGGTGGAGCTTTTCAATTTTATAAAGGATAAGCTGAAGAAGAGATTATCTGGATGGTTTGCAAGATCTCTGTCTTTAGGTGGAAAAGAAGTACTTCTCAAAGCGGTTGCTTTGGCGTTTCCTGTGTATGCAATGGGATGTTTTAAGCTCCCGAAAACGACTATAGCAAATCTTACAAGTGCTATGTCAAATTTCTGGTGGAATTCGGTTGAGCATAAAAACAAAATCCATTGGGTTAAATGGGAAACACTTTGTCTTCCTAAAAAGCTTGGTGGTTTGGGTTTTAAGGATTTGGAAAGTTTCAATCAAGCTCTACTTGCAAAACAAGCGTGGAAAGTTCTTCAGAGTCCAAATTCCCTCATTTCTCAAGTTATGAAGAGCAGATATTTTGATAATAAAGATTTCCTTGATGCTGAACTTGGAAGTAGACCTTCATATGGATGGAGGAGCCTTCTACATGGAAGATCTTTACTAAAAAAAGGTTTAAGAAAAGAGATAGGAAATGGTAAGTCGCTCAGAGTCTGGATTGACCCGTGGTGTGATTTTGGTGGACGCTGGAATCCTTGGATGAAGAATCCATTAGTCAATCTTGATTTATTGGTGGGTGACCTTATAATTCAAGAGACAGGTGAATGGAACATGAAGGCTTTAGAGGAAAATCTTTTCCCTGCAGATGTGGAGATAATTGCTAAAAAGAAAACAACAGTCCATTGTGAAGACTTTTGGTGTTGGAAGCATAACAGAAGTGGTGACTTTTCTGTTAGATCAGGAAACTGGTTAGCCACTAGATGGGTTCTCAGGAACGAGTTTCAAGAGGCTGAGATGCAACCGTCTTTGAATAGATTGAAGGAAGAAATCTGGAACTCCTTAACTGCTCCAAAAATTCAAGCTTTCATGTGGAGAACATTATCAAATGCAATTCCTGTGGCGAGCAATTTGATAACCAGAGGAGTGAAGGCTGATATGCTCTGTCAGTATTGTGGTATTCATGATGAATCTCCTAACCATGTTTTGTTTACTTGTGATGTGGCTAGACAAGTATGAGCATTATCTGACTTTCCGACTCCTCAAAATGGTTTCCATCAAGACTCGATGTTTGTGAACTTCAGCTATCTCTTTCAAATGAGTAATAATATTCGAGTTCCAGTAGAGACGAGGAGATGCTTCCCTTGGGTTTTATGGTTAATTTGGAAGAATAGGAACAAATTTATCTTCGAGGCAAAGGAACTGAAGGCCGTAGAATTAGTTGATAAGATTCATGAGGAAGTTTCTGCATGGGTTTTGGCTCAGCAATTAGATAATGAGGGTGAGCAAAGAGATGAGGAGTCACGGAGATTCGTGGAAAGAAAGTGGACTAAACCTCCACAAAATTGGGTTAAATGTAATTTCGGTGTGAAGTGGTTACAGAAATCTGAGGTGGCGGGAGTTGCTTGGATTGTTAGGGACAGTGAAGGTGAATCCTTTTGCATAGTAGGAAGTCTTTTGTGAGAGTTAAAACGCTTGAGGAAGCGAAAGAAAAAGCTCTGGTCTGGACTTTAGAATGTATGGCTGAACATCGTTTAGACAACTTAATAATTGCTGGAGAGGATGCAGTTCTTTTGAAGGTCGTTGAAAGACCAAGAGCTTGGCCTTCTTATACTTCTGTCGTCCATAAGTTGGAGAATTTTTTGTGTAGGTTTGGGTGTTGGAAAAGTAAAGTCGAAACAAGAAGCTCCAACAGATGTGCCTATCTCATTGCTGATAGTGCTTCGAAATCTAGGTGGTTTCAATCTTATGTGGCTAGAGGAGCTCCTTTTTGGATCTCAAGTCTAGTAGCTTTTGAGAAGGTTTAACATCTTTGTGTAGCTTGTTTTGTTTCATTTTGATGTGGTATAGTAGTAATCCTATTAAGGATTTAGTGTTGTTTGTTTGTTAGTTCTTCGGATGTAATTTGGTTTCGGATAGCTCTTTGTTATCTTTTATAAATATAATCATCTTTGAAGGAAAAAAACGAGTGTAGTGTTTTCTTCTATTTCTTTCTTTTGAACTTTTATATTATTTTGGGATATTATTGTACTTTTTTTTCTTGGGAGAATATTATGTCAGATTTTTTTTTAAGTTTAGCTAATGCATGTGTATATGTGTCCTATACTAAACTATATAAAATATATATCTAATGAGAACCCCCAGTTTCATGATTTTTTCCTGCACATATCAACCATTAGTTAGGTTATCTTCCATAATCAACTGAACATCCCACGTTGTTCCATTAATCTCAGCCTTACAATCGAACCGAATGGAATTTTTTTGCTGATATTTCACCGGTAAAATTATCATGAACCGATGGTTTGGGTCGAACAGAGTAAAACCAACGTACTCTTGGTGAGTGGCAAGTGAATAACATTCCAGCAAGATCACCCGCTAAAATTTCCTCTCGGTACAAAATACTTGTTATTTTTTCCTTCATAACACTACCTATTTTTCCAGATTTTTTTTTTTTTTTTGTCACCGGGTATTTATTAAACAAGGTCTATATTACAAAGCAAGCCCAAGAAGAAGGGCAAAAAACAAATACAAAATAAGGCCCAAAGACAGGCAGAACATAAAGACCACGAGGCCCACTAGAAGCCCAGTCCAAAATTAGCCCAAAGGGAGACAGGTTAATCGACTCGCCTTTTTTCCACGCGTTACCAAGTTAGCGTGTGAGAGACATGTGCCCTTAGGTCAAGAAGCCACCGATCTTCGCCGGCCAGAAAGTCATCAACATAGACGCTAATCGGTATGTTCCACCGGAAACAGGAATCCGGAGTTAGAGCCTCCACCGACGACGAGAAAGCAATTAAAGTACTACCGACAGAGGAGAGTTACACCGGAAATCATTGAAACGCCGGGAACCCAAAGGATAAAAGGAAGCGACGCAAAAGTCGTAGCCGCCAATATTAGGACCACCGTCAACTGTCGAAAGGAGAATCAGATCTTCACATGTAAAAGAGATCCAATAACATGCAAATCAATCAAAGAGATTGAAAACAGAATGGATCGAAGAGATTAAGCAAAGATCGATTTAGAAAAGAGAAACCGGGATGAACCCGGAGCAAAGCCGGCCGACACCACCGCGAGGAGAAGTGGGTCGCCAGAGTCAAAACCCGGCGACTACCCTGAAAAAGGGTGAGCCCCAGAGTAGAAAGCCGACCAACCATCACTGAAGGAGCTGACGGATGTCGGAAAAGATCCCGATGGACGGGAAACCGGGCACCGCAATGAACAGGCGGTCAGGAGAAGGCACCGACTCTCTCTCTGAAAGATGCAGAGAGAGGTCCCTTTATTATGCCTCTTATTTTTCCAGATTTTACTATTACAACAAATTAAAATATAATATGAAAAATAATCAGTACCGTAAATGTCACTAATTTATATGGGCCTTTTTGTAATTTGATAATAATTGGTGTTTCGCGGTGAAGCGGCTAGCGCGCACACACACGTTCTTCATATTTATACCCCTATGGGAAGACAGCTTCTCGATAACAAACACTCACCACATTCTCTCTCACTTTTCTTCTAGGCTCACAAACAAGAACAAAGAGAAAATCTTTAGACGCTTCAGAGATCAAAAGATGAACATAGCTCACACCATCTTCGGCGTCTTCGGTAACCCATTCCCTTCAATCTCTCTCTCTCTCTCTTTCTTCCATCTTTCTCCATGAGAAAGCACTGACACTATACTATCTCTGCTTTTACAGGAAACGCAACTGCTCTGTTTCTCTTTTTGGCTCCTTCGTACGTCTCCATCCTCTCTCTCTCTCTTTCTTTCTTCCTGTTTCAGCTGGTGAACTGAGTTTGAATTCTCTCAGTTTCCTCCTCTAACTAGTATTACATGTAAACTGATGTTATTAACCAAGAAACATTCAAGATTTGTTCTGTTCTGCTCTGTTCTTCAGGATAACATTCAAGAGAATCATCAAGAACAAATCAACTGAACAGTTCTCTGGCATCCCTTACCCTATGACTCTCCTCAACTGTCTCCTCTCCGCCTGGTAAAAACACTTTTAAATCTGTCTTGAATCTTCAAAGTAACACATCTCTTTAACAACTCTGTTTCTGTGCTTCCTCTGTTTTTTTTCCTCTGTTTTTCAGGTACGGACTTCCCTTTGTGTCAAAGGACAACACGCTCGTGAGCACAATCAACGGAACAGGAGCAGCGATAGAGACAATCTACGTCTTGATCTTCCTTTTCTACGCACCGAGGAAAGAGAAAGCCAAGATCTTTGCTATCTTCGCCGCAGTCTTGGCCGTGTTCGCAACGGTGGCTCTCGTCTCTCTCTTCGCCCTCCATGGTAACGGTAGAAAACTCTTCTGCGGTATCGCAGCCACCGTGTTCTCCATCATCATGTACGCTTCTCCACTCTCAATCATGGTAAGACAAAACAAAAAGAATCATTCTTTTCAAATTTTTGTTGGATTGTTTCAAAGTTTTGAGTTTTGATGGAAACAGAGATTGGTGGTAAAGACGAAGAGTGTAGAGTACATGCCATTCTTTTTGTCGCTCTTTGTGTTCCTCTGTGGTACTTCTTGGTTCATCTATGGTCTCATCGGTCGTGACCCTTTTGTTGCAGTAAGTTAAAACCTTCTCCCTCTCTCTCTCTTTCTTGGGGACAAAACTGAAAGATGTTACTAAACGGTGTCGTTTTTGTTGTTGTGAAGATCCCAAATGGGTTTGGATGTGCTTTAGGGACAGTGCAGTTGATTCTCTACTTCATCTACTGTGGAAACAAAGGAGACAAATCAACAGATGATGCTGAGAAGGATGAGAAGAAGACGGTGGAGATGAAAGATGAGGAGAAGAAGAAACAAAATGTGGTTAATGGAAAGCAGCAAGAGCAGCAAGTTTAGATCTTTGAATGATTGTTTAGCTCTTCTTCACTAGAGTAATGCTTTTGTGTTTTAGATGTGATGTAAAAAAAAAAAAAACTATGCTGAAAAATGTAAGATTCCTACTGATAAGTGATTAACGAGTGATTGAAGAAAGATAACGCCTTTTGTGACTTTAATAGCCTCCAGGGCTTAAAACTGATCATCCCAATAACAAGAGATTGAATGAAACCTGTGTCCTACGATCATATCCCTAATCTCTTGTAATAATAATACTTGGAGATGTGTTACAATAAGCCAAGATTAAAGTAGTAACAAAGAGAAACTCTACCTCATAAATATGTTCTGTTAATAAGTAGTAACAAAGAGTTCTTAGTCCTCATGAAACATCGCACCAACACATTCGAAAGGATATTTCAAGACAACATAATATTGAAGTTTTTCCTCATAGAGGAAATGCCAAAGCCAAGGCTAACTTTCTCTCCTGCGCCAGTGAATCATATGCCATCCTTAGAGTGCAGAGGCTATTATTGTTTAGGTAGATTAAATATTAAGAAATAAACAAAAAGGTTCTATGGTGTAGTGGTTAGCACTCTGGACTTTGAATCCAGCGACCTGGGTTCGAATCCCGGTAGGACCTTCTCCTTTTAATTTTTAGATTATCTAAAGCCCATTTCACATACATATTGAATGCCCAACTAAAGGCCCATTTGTCTACCATCTTCCTCGATCAGTACTATTTTGTAATAAGAAACTACCTTCAGTAATAAGCAAGGGCAATAAGTAGTAACAAAGAGTTCTTACAAAAAAGATCCTTCAAGACAACGTAAAGAAACCAACTCAAAAGCAATTTTAGAGTTTGGCATCTAATCTCTTCATCAACTTATTAAGCATCTATATACAAACATTACCCATTCCATCTCTTTCAGTGAGCCGAGTGAGGAACCGAGCGATGAGCCTGAAGGATACAAGCACAGTGCACAGACGTCAAGTTCAAACACCCGCTCATCACAAGCGAATGTCTCCCCGAACACGTGTGAAGAGCAGGAAACGTATCGCAAACCGCTTGAACAGCCGAAGGTGTAAGTGCAGTGCATTGGCTTATGTTGAGACTTCTCAGCCCTTCTTCGTCGAATTTGCTCTTCTTGGCCGATGATTTCCATTGCCCCCCTGGTTTGTTCTTCACCCCGCTTTGAGCTAGCGAGTACATGGCTCTGTCCGTTATGTTTCTGCAGTAGTATAGCCCCAGTGATCTCAAGTGGACGCACCAATCAGCTAAAGCTACCACACTCTCATCTGCCCAAAAGTATTACATGACACAAGTCGAGTTAGAAGAGGGTCTTTACTCAATTATAAAAATCATTAAAACTATCAAAAATATATAAACTAACCATATGAACAAAAATTGTTTATATGTATAATGTTTTATATTTGATATCTATTTATATATTTTAATTACGTATAATATTTACTAAATTTACTTTTAAATTTCAATATCTAAAAAAAATTTGAACCAGATTATTAAACCAGGATTGAACCGTGACCCAATAATTATCCAGACCAGTTTTAAAGAAGTTGGTTTTACCTGTAATGAGAACACAACCACACAAGTCCAGGGTCCTGAGATCTGGACAGCCATAAGCTAAACTCATAACCCCATCATCACTGATCTTCTCACACCATCCCAAGTTTAGTGACTGCATCTGATTGCAGTTGTTCCCAATAGCCTGCACACACACACACAAACTAATCAGCCCCACTCAATCACAAGCAAATAACCAGGTTGAGAGATAGGCAAAATCAACCTCCAAGGTATAGTCAGAAACAGCGTTAACACATCCACAAAGATTTAGAACCTTCAGGTTTCTGCAGAACGTGGTCAGATACGCAATAGCTTTGTCGCTGAACGAAGTGCAAGCGCTAAGGTTGAGTTTTGTGAGGTTAGGGCAGCCATGAGCAAGTGCGTAGAGGGAACGGTCAGTGAGTCTCAGGCTTTTGCTGAGATCAAGCTCTTGCAGCTCATGGCAGTGATTTGCTATGGCCTCCACCGCATTGTCCTCTAGCTGAGGTTTGTCTTGGCGCAGTATTAAAGTCTGCAGCTTTATAAACTTTGGAGCAAGAGAAAGAACCAAGCTGTTCATGTTGTTGTTGCACCTGACAAAACAAAAGAAATAAAACAAATCAGAGATTTAGATAAAGATCAATCTGAACACAGTGCAAGTGACAAGAAAAAAGCTTCTAAAGGTTGAAAGACACAAAAGATTTCAACTTTACACAAACCAGACAGCAGATCAACATAACCCACAAAACCACAAGATGATATGTTCCTCAAAACAAAAAACAACTACAAAAGATCTGGACTTTACTCAAACCACTAACCAGACACTAACCCACTAAACCACAAGATGAAATGTTCCTCTAAAACAAAAACAACGACAAAAGATCTGAACTTTACACAAACCAGACAATAAATCAACAAAACCCACAAGATGAAACCAAACACAGAACAGAGGATTGTGTCTTAACACACCACCAGAGAGAACAAATGATTGTGCCTTAACAAAAAAAAAAGGGTTTAGAGAAAGAAATAGAGAGAGAATATTACCAAGAGAGCCGGAGACGAGTGAGGCCAAGCGAGATGGCATCTCTCCAGCCACAGCAAACACCAGAAGCAGCAATGACATTCCGATCATCAACAAGAGAGAGGATTCTCAAGAGAAGCTCAACAGGGATATCTTTCCACTCTTTGATCGAGACTCCTTCCATCTTCATCATCATCATCTGAAAACACTGGTCAAGCTCCATGGATGTTTCTCCTACTACCATCACCATCCCTTTTTAAAGTGAAGCGGTTTCTTGATCCTATCACCACCAAAAGGGATGAGTAGCCCTGCGACATTTAACCGAATCCGATTACCCGAACCAGAACCGACCCGAAATTGAATCGGTTCGGATCGGATCGGTTAAAGGAAATTATACCCATGGACCAAATTAGATTTAACCGTGGATTGCGGGTCGGGTCGGATTTTTACCCGGTTTATTTCGGATACCTGGGTTAACCCGAACATTAATTAGGCATGTTTTATTTTTACCGTTGTGCTTCACGCATGTGTCTCTCAAGTCTCAACACTTCACCCGAGTCGTCTCTTCGAATTCATCCCCAATTCCAAAACCTAGCCTGCAATTAGAGATCGAGAATCGAGAAAATGAGTCTACAAAAAGGGCAAATCGTGTTAGTTGCACCCACAAACCTTCAATCCTTACAGAAAATCGACGATTGTTTCCCATCTCCATCATCTGCATCATCGAGAATTCAATCGGAGGTATGCATCTTTTCTTAGTTCTCATTCTTAAAATCGATTTATCATGAAATCGATTGATTTTTTTACATTGTTTGGTTATTTATTGCAGATGGCTTCTTCTGACACTCATCAAGAAGAAAACAACAATCAACCAATGGAAGAGGACGTTTCTTCTGATGAAGACATGGAAACACTGGGTAGCAACTACAAAAGGAACGAGAGAGATGAAGAGGGTATTGGTAGTTCTGGTTTAGGGTCAAGGAAAAAGACCAGGTCTTTTGTCTGGAAACATCTCACCAGACTGAAAGACGACTACGACAGATGCAAATGTCGCTACTGTGGGAAAGAGATGCCTTGTCCAAGTAAGTCCGGGACAACTAACCTCAGGAAGCATATACTTGGGTGTAAGGGATTCCTCGCATGGAAGGCTGCAAAAGCGTCGAAAGGGAAGGGTAAACAGACAGAGTTAACTCCTGATGAAGAAGGCAATCTGACTTTGTACAAGGTGTCTGAAGATGTTTTCAAAGAGGCGACAGATGAGTTGATTGTATTAGCCGAGTTGCCTTTGGCTTTTATTGAAAGCTTGGCGTGGAGAAGCTTCTGCTTAAAGGTTCAGCTCCATACACCGGTTTGTAGGAAGACATCAACAAAGCAAATTGTGGCCATGTATGCATCAAGGAAAGCGAAGATGAAGAAAGTTCTTGGACAGAACAAACAAAGGTTATCTCTGACGACAGACATCTGGGTTGCTCCGTACACTTCAGCAAGCTACATGGTGATCACTGCTCATTTCGTAGATGCGAGTTGGAAGCTTCAGAAGATGATAATAGGGTTCAAGAATGTTGATGATCACAAAGGGTCTACAATTGCCAAAGTTCTGATTGATTGTCTAGCTGAATGGGATATAAGAAGAGTCTTTTGCATCACGGTGGATAACGCAACGGCTAACACATCAGCTATGAAGAAGTTCAAGGAAGATTTTATGAGTCAGGGTGAAGATGCTCTAGTCTTGAATGGAGAATTCTTGCACATCAGGTGTGCGACACATATCTTGAATCTAATTGTCAAGGAAGGCTTAGCTGAAATCGATGATAGTGTTATTGCCATTCGGAATGCTATTCAGTACGTGAGGTCTTCAACAAATCGTCTCAAGTCCTTTGAATTTCGGGTTGAAAGTGGGAAGATGACTAGAGGAAGTCTGCCATTAGATGTGAAGACCAGATGGAACTCGACATATCTCATGTTAGACCAAGCTTTGAAGTTTCGCCTAGCATTTGAGAAGATGGAGTCTGAAGACAAACCGTACAATGACTATTTCATGGAGATCACAGATGGTAAAAAGAGGATTGGACCACCATCAAAATCAGATTGGGAAGAGGTTGAGAGGTTGGTACACTTTCTCGTGATCTTTTACAATTCTACTTTGGTACTCTCAGCTTCGAAATCCATCACTTCACACAAGATCTACAATGAGATTGTCACTATCACTAGGAATGTTTGTAAGATAAGCAACGCACAAGGTCCTGATGATTCATTAAGGTACAAGGCGTTGTCTATGATGGGGAAGATAAGGAAATACTGGAATCCGTTCGTGGAAGAAGATGAAGCTGAGAAGAGCAAGTTTAAGAGCTGTAAAATGAACAAGCTCATCATAGTTGCAAATGTCTTTGACCCAAGAAAGAAGATGAACTTTGTTAATCTCTGCTTTGAGATGTTGTATGGTAAAGAAAGCATCGAGTATACTCTGCTTTCTGAATCAGTTTTGGATATCTTGAAGAAGCTTTATGATGAGTACAGTCTTCGAGGGTCAGGTGGGTCACAGTCACAAGGAGGATCATCTTCTCAGACCCAAGATCAAGATGCTGGTGCAGCTTTTGAGTCAAGAGATCTTGGTAATGGCATTGGATATGAAAGAATGGATAACCTCTACGAAGAGCTTATACAAGAAGCAGGTACACATGATTCTAGCAATGAGTTAGAATTGTATCTGAAAGAGAAAGTTGAGACCACAAAGCCTATGGTTGGAACCGAGTATGATGTTCTATCATGGTGGAGAAGAAACAGTCCGAAGTTCCCAACCTTGTCTCGAGTTGCTGCTGATATTCTAGCTGTCCAGGTATCATCTGTAGCATCAGAGAGTGCGTTTAGCACTAGTGGGAGAGTCCTAGACACATATAGGAGCTGCTTGACACATTTTATGGTTGAGGTGTTGGTTTGCACACAGCAGTGGTTGAAATCAGAGAAGCATATGAAGGAGAAAGGCGTTCCTACTATCGAGCAACTACTTGAAACTGTGGAGTTAGAAGATGATCTCATGAGAGGTAAACTTTACTAGATTTGAACTCTTTTAATACTGTTTCTTTAATTTGAGTTTGAAAACTGATGTTATTATATTTCTGTAGCCAATGAACCTGAATTCAACGTCCAAGAATTGCCATAGACTTGAGTAAGAAGTGGCAAGTGGCTACCTCATTTGAAGTTCAAGAAGACTTTCTTTGTGTTGTGTGTTTGTTTCAGTTAAATCATATCTTTCTTTGTGTTGTTGTGTTTGTTTTTTTGCCTCATTTTCGGTGTGTTTTAGAACACAATGTTTCATTTTCCATGATTCTAAAACTATGTTTGCTTTCTCATTTGTTGGTGTTCGGATAATTTGATGAGGTTTCGGTTTTTTTTTTTGAATTTCGGATACAATATAACCGAAACCGAATGATACCCATTTATTTCGGGTTAACAAATGGTTAAAAAAATTTTAAACCGATCCGACCCGAAACCGAAATGAACCGGTCCGAAACCGAACCGAATATTGGCTAAATACCCATGGATACAACATCAATTTACCCGATTTACCCGAACCGAATGGGTATTATCCGAAATCGAACCGAATACCCGAAATCGCAGGCCTAGGGATGAGAGAGAATTAAAGATTAGCATGTTCACCGATTCAAGACCTCGAAAGTCGAAATTAAAGTAAAAAGCACTGTGTGTAAATATATTTAGGAAAAATACAAAACTTTCGTTTCTCAGAGAAACAGAGCAATAAAGTTCATACCTTTGAATTAGTTTCTTCGTCTCTGTTTCTGGGTTTTTTTTTTGCTCTGTTTTCCTTTGAATTTTAGTTAAAATGTGTTTTTTTTTCTTTTGAAGTGAGATATAGAAGAAGCAAAGCTGCCAAATAGACCAGAAGATAGATAACACGAGAAGAAAGAAACCAAACCAAAACAAATGAATAAGGAAACGTGTGGGAAAGGATTCGTGACGCGTAGGCTGCCATGTGTAATATGCTGAGTGGCAGATACGTACAAATTGGGCAATGTTATTAATTTCGTTGTTTATGGGCCACTGAAAATGCTTTGAATAGTATTGGAAACGTTTTTTTTTTTCACACGAATAAAGCCAAGAATATTTATCTCATATATATTAAAATAGAATCATTACAACATTTAAAATAGCTATGTGTCATTACCGCAATGAGTCTTAGAATCCTTAGAAAATTAGGTTGGTTCATCTAAATATATAATAAGCTTTTTAAACTAACCATAAATTCATTATTAATGTTTTTCATTCTTTCCTTAAATAAAAATTACGAAATTTCCTAATGTGGCTAAAGTATATATATGAAAATTAATGATTTTGAATAATGAAGATTTGATAAAAATTAGTGTATTCTCTATCATATTTGTTTAATTTTAAATTAATAAAATAAATTAAACAACTACTTTAACCATATAATAAAAATTTAGATTTTTCTGTATATGTTATATTTTGACTTTTTTTAAACGAATATAAATTACTAAAACTGTTAAAAATCTCACATTCAAATTTTTGTGATCCATGGTTTAAATATTTTTTTATAATAAAATACAAATGATTACAAAATCATATAAGTAAGAAACCTCATTTAATAAATACTAAATGTAAAATATTTATATATATATATATATATATATATATATATATATATATATATATATATATATTAAATTAAACTATATACCATATAAAATATATAAATATTTCAATTTCGAAATTTGCTTTGAACAAATATTTTTGGTAAAAGCTATTGAACAAGTATTGACAACTTAATATTTAAATTTTAAACTTAGCCTTGAACTTTTTAAAAAATTATGAATTACTAAAACCATTTGTTATCAGTGATTTGAAATATTTGTTATAAAAATATACAAATGATAAAAAAATCATATGAGTAGAAAGCATCATTTAATATATACCAATACTAAAAATACACACTATATATATATGTTAACGTCTTAAATTTAATTATATACCATATAAAATAGAAAAAATGTTTTTTTGGATTAATAAAATTTATTTATGTGTTTACATCAGTTTAATTATATATGTAATAGTTACTGACTTTTTAATTATTCAGTATACATTTATTATTTTATAAATATGTAAAAGAATATATAATACATAAAAATAGTATATACAATGTTCGTTTCGCGCAATGCGCGGATATTAACCTAGTTTGTTTATAAGATTGAAGAAAATGATATACTAATCATTTTTTCAGTAATAAGGGAATTATTCTTCTTTTATCAAAAAAGGAATTATTCTTTTCAGTAATAAAAGTAGAAGAAGAATTGAGAGGAATCCTTGAAGAACAAGAAAAGAGTTGATAGGAGCGGATGTGTGTTAAAATCGAGGCCGCAAGGAAGGAGATCCACTCATGTCTCAATATCATGTTATGGGCTAACTTCCAAATAAGCATCTGGTATTTCATTACTTTTCAACACGTATGTAATGTTACTTGATTAACAAAATATTATACTACAACTACCATGGTAGACACATGTGAGGCTACAGTTAACGCATATCACAATATTCAAAACTGGCCACTGTTCAGGATAACTTATCCTACCATCATCCATAATACATAATCCTATTATGTATATGTCTAACTAATAGAATAGATACCATAATTTTTGCGGTAACCATACAATGATATGATTGACGTATTGAAAAGAAAACCACTTATGTATCATGTAAACATAATAGCTTTACTACGACGATGTCATTTAGATAGGTGGGCACGTTTTTCCTTTCTTGAAAATATGCATATACTAGTGAGAGCATCCTCATGCATGGGAAATACATTTTGAGATTTCCAACTCAGCTCAAATTACATTCAGGTCAGCCGGTGTAGCTAAATCTTCAGACCATGTAATTTTATTTAACGACGAAAATAGAATTCTAATGGCTCGTAATGCTGGTTATGAGAATATAAATAGTCTGCGATGAGAAGTCTATAATACATCATGCATGAAAAGGAGACCAATAACTTCACAGTATTCTCTCTAGATTCAGATTTGAAAACCAGGAGGATAATCTTGAGGTTGTTTTTCTACTAATTCCTTTAAACCAAGTTCTTGTTCCTCTAGATTCTTCGGCTTAACATCATATACATCGCTAAATAACTCTGTCAATGGTTGTTTATCCCACTTCTCCGCCGCCTGAATCGCTTGTAGAATCTGCAAACACACACAAAACACACTAAATAACTTTAATCTTAACACCAAGAATGTAGCGGTTTTCATGAATCTTTACCTGTTTTCTTGCGTTAGATCTTATCTTGGATTCATCTTCCTCGCTCCACCATCCATTATCCTCGACCCATTTCCTGAATATATTCACAGGGTTTCTAGACATTTTCCAGTATTGGATCTCATCAGCCGCCCTGTACTTGGTTGAATCATCTGATGTAGAATGATGCCCTACTCTATATGTCATTGCCTTAAAAAACAGCAAAATTATCATCTCACCAAACGTTACTAAAGAAGTTGTTTCACACTTTGTAAGAATTACCTAGTTATAAGTTGGCCTATTGGCTAAATTCTTAAATTGTTTAGTAGATGTCTAAGAGAGGTTATAGGTTCAAAAAATTATTTTATCTAGTTATTTTTAAAAAATATTTTATCTAGTTATGGTTTAGTAGATGTCTAATTTCGGGCTTTGTACAGGCCTACCAGAATCTGCGAGTTATTAAAAAAATCATTTTATCTAGTTATGGTTTTAACCTCGATGAGCACTGGTCTTTGTTCTTTTACAGCCATCTCTCTTGCTGAGCGTACCGCGCTATAAACGGCCAGTGCGTCGTTACCATCCACTCGGATGCTTCTGATTCCGTAAGCTCGACCTTTCACAACGATTCCGTCACCTGTAAGCAACCGCACAAGGATACTCAAAAACAGAGGATTTGTTTGGTCTAAGTGTAAAGAAGAAAACAGTGGAAGTTTGTTAGTTTTATACTTCTGAACTGTTCTGAGATATGAGTGCTGATAGCCCAACCGTTGTTCCGACATATAAAAACCACCGGAGCTTCCATCACCGCCGCAAAATTCAATCCGGCGTGGAAATCTCCCTATCCACAAATAATCATACAAAACTAAAAGATTACCCTCAAATAGCAATAGCCAATAGATCATGCTTTTATAAAAAAATCTAAAATAATATTTATTAAAAATCTAAATATAAATATTTCATATTTTAGTATTTCGGTTTAGAGTTTAATGATTAGAGTTTATGGTTTAATATTTTGGGGAATAGATGTATGATTAAAGTTTAAGAGTTAGAATAATTTATTATTATTTTTAAAACAAATATGTGTTATTTTAGAATTTTTTATTACCGAGGGCTAGTTTTGTGATAAACTCTAATAAGAAGGTGTAATTTTGGATATTTGACATAAAAACTATTAAAAAATTAGTTATTGAAATGTTTTTTTAGTTCTTGAAATGTTTTTTTTTTTAGTTCTTGAAATGTTTGTGTGTGTGTAATCGAAACCAACCTCGCTAGTGCCGCCATCTCCGATGAATGTTACTGCACAAGCATTCTTCTTCTCCATTTTCAAAGAATAGCCAACTCCAGCAGCTTGAGGAAGCTGTGTTCTGTATTAAAATAACATAGTCAGGAAAGTCCTACGTAAGAAAAAACAAGAATCAAAGATTGACTTCTTACGCGATGGGCGAGGAGACAGTGAAGTGGTTGTGTCGGTTAGAGCCGTAATGTACCGGCATTTGTCTGCCTTTGCCGTGATCAGCTTTGTTACCAAAGCACTGGTTCGCAAACTCTTGCAACGTGAAGCCGCGCCATAGAAGCACTCCAGGCTCTCGGTACTGAGGTAAAACGACGTCTTCTGGACTGAGAGCGGCGGCGGAAGCGATGTTAATGGCTTCTTCTCCGACGGTAGTGATGAAGAAGGATATTCTTCCTTGACGTTGAGCTTCGTAGAAGATGTGGTCCATCACTTGAAGCGTCGCCATGTGTTCATACATTCTAACCGCGAGTTTCTCGCTCACCTTAGAAAATATATTATCGGTTAACACTAAACCAAACTAAACCGACTCTAGTTATGTACATTCTCAACAAATGTACCGGGATATAATCGCTATCGGGGATGATTCTTCCGTCTTCGTCAAGAACTCGATAACAAGGAACTCTTAGAGGAGATGATTCAGGGATGAATTTCATCTTAGATGTAGAACCGAGTTTGCCTCCCGGAAAATCCAATTCCTATAATTTTTCAAATACAGTTTTAAAGAGCTAAAACTATTGAGGCATATGTGTAAAGTTTGAAAAGAACAAGGGGTCATACTGGAAAATAGTGTCAGCACTGTGATTCTGAGACTTATTTGAGTAAAATTAATAACTAAATGATCAAGTGTGCGACCCACATAGTACTAAGATTGGTATTCAACTGTTCATATGCGTGACTTGTGGTCCTCTTCTTGTTGTGCGTATGATTTTCTTATGTACAAAACTACAAATCTTTGATACTAATAAATATAAAGTTTCAGTTAGAATGGCAACTATTTTCACCTAGAATTGGTTTTAATTTAGTTTTTTTTTATATGTAATGAATCAAGAACTAAACCGGATTAAGCACCTTTAAACCGAGTTCTATCTACCAAATCCAAAGAAAACTAACAAGTCTCCTTGAGAACTAACTATATTCTTGATAAATTTATTTGTACAACTGACTTTTGTTTTTATGAACTAGATCCAAAGTTTTTAATTATGTATAATCAATCATGCACATGGAAACTATAGTATAAACATTTTAACGTGATATATACCTGATCAGGGTTTTCCTCATCACTTTGCTGAACCAAGTCAAGTTGTTTCTCCACTGCCGTAGACTCGTGACGTAGGCTCGTGAAAGAATCCAAAAACACTGATGATTTCGAAGATAACTGAGAGTTTGTAAAAGCGGGACGAGGAGAGTAATCACGTTTGATGAGAATCCCCGGCAAATTCAGATTATGTCTCAAGCTAAAAACGATGTTTCTTGATCTAGCAAACCAGATCGCCATGTCTGCAAAGAGGACAAGAAGAAGAGGAGAAGAAAATGATGAAGAGTAATACAAGAAAGACGAAAGATATTGCGTCTTTAACGATGTTTGAGTGCAAAGTTTACCATAGAGAATATGTTTGAGTGTAACGGGTTTACAAGGACGACATGTGCATGTATTTTCCTGTCGGGCTTGACATGTCATCCGTATCCATCTCCAGCTGTATAAGAACGTTGAAGTTATTATCATCCTAGCTTTTGGGACTAGTTTCTTCAAAAATAAACTAAAATAATTTATTATACCTACATTACATAGCAAATCATTTTAATATCTTTCCAACAACCAAACCAGACTGTACTGTGCTTTTTTTAATTGCGTTCGATCTTTTATCACATTATACAGATTTGTATACTCATCTACTTGCGTGATATTTGTGTCTTTTCTTTGAATTTGTCATGACGTCTGTGAATTTAAAACCTTTTCTAAAGAAAAGAAAAAATGTTTTACACGTGAAAATATTTCCATTTTTGAAATTAGTTGAAGGTTACACAACAATCACCTAACACGACTTAAACTATTTTTAGAAAGGTGAAGATATGGGTTGTTTCTCAAATTATGATTCATTGATGGGTAACATCTAACCTAACCAATAAAGCTTTCTTGAACGTAAATTAATTATATGCCTTGGCCTAGACTATCCCCCATCACTAGTAGGAAGTGGCCTATCAGAATCAGATTAACGTAAGTGAATATTCAAATTCGTGTGCTTGGTATGTAGAAAAGTGAAAACAGAGGCAACTAATCTCGATCCGATTGTTGTTATGAATAAACATATCATAGACGATCTCAGTGCTTTACTTACCCTAATGGCTATTCAGTTACATAAACAGTAAGTCTCCCATCCATATAAAGCTCAGATTTGATTTGTTGTTATTTTTGATTGTCGGCATCCATAGTTCCAACTGACCGCAACTGATGGAGTTTTTTCCACATTGTCCAAGACACATGTCTAGGCACTCCACACATTGGCAGTCTTTGTCCGACTTAGCTTCACTTTTTTTCGCAAGCAACGCGATTAGCAACATGGTGATCCACGCCTTACTCATCTTTCCTTCATTTTGATTTGTTTTATTATTCTGTGTTTATATCTAAGATCGATTAAGATGTATCTATATTTATACATCGCCAGGGGCCACTACAAGAAAACAGGGGGATTCTGATGGCCGAAATCGTCGGTAATTCGTCGGAATCGGTCTATTCCGACGAATTTCCGACGAACCCGTCCGTCGGTATCGTTTCGTCGGAAAAAAAAAATTCGTCGGAATTTCGTCAGAAATTCCGACGACTTTCTGACGAATACCAAGAAACGTCATTCTGACGAACTTCCGACGATATTACGATGCGGCTACACGAGACCAGAGTTCATCGGAAAACTCAATTCCGACGAACGTGGTTCCTCGGTTTATTCCGACGAACTGTAGGCGTCGGAATTTACCGACGGACATCGGTCGTCGGAATATACCGACGAACCACGTTCGTCGGTATATTCCGACGGAAATGAGTTTGTCGGTAAATTCCGACGGATATATGTCCGTCGGTATATTCCGACGACCGTTGTCCGTCGGTATATACCCTTTTTTTTTTACAAATTAATTTTGCATTTTTATATATTTTTTGATATTAATAAATTTAAAAAATTGGAAATTTAAAACTAATAATATTATAAAATTTAAATTCATAAAAACCGAAATAGGAAAAAAACATTCATAAAGTTTAAAATTCATACAAACCGAAATAGAAAAAAAAACATTCCGAAAGTTTTATAAAGCCGAAATAAACTAAGAAGAACTCGAAGACATCAAACGATCTAGCTTCTGCATAATCTCGGTGTTGAACTTCTTCTGGGATGCCAACTCAGCAAGGATAGTGGCATTCTCCGAACGGATAGTGGCATTCTCCGAAAGGATAGTGGTGTTCTGCTCCTCCAATGCCCCAATCCGTTCATCTTTGTCATGTAGCTCCTCGAGAATCATGGGATCGGCATACGGAGCTTGCGAAGAAGATGCCGGATACGAAGAAGCACGACGGGCCAACCCAACTAAACGGCCTCCTTTCCTTTTAGGAACCGCCTACAAAAATATTTAAAGTAAGTAAATATGGACAAGTAAGTAATCGACATTATAAAAAAAATATATTAATAAAAAAAATTACCTTTTCAACCATCTCATTTATTTGCAATAGAGACAGGTTGGTTGAAGCTCCCGTGGAGTCGCCGTCATCAGAGAGAGGCTGAGATTGAGAAACTATCTCAGCTTCCACCAAATCAACTACACCTCTGATCACGGGGTCCTGAATTTGACCCATCGTCTTGTTAGTGTGAGCCACCTTAATGAGTTGGAGACGATCAACGGGATTACCGTCATTTGCTTCGATCTAAAAAAACCGCCATTATTAGCCAAAAAATATATAAAATATTTATTTAAAAAATATAAAGATAAATAATAATAAAAAACTTACAAGTTCATCCTCCTTAGTAGACATGGAGCAAGCGCCGAGGTTGTGCACATACATACCTTTCCCGCCACGATCGCTCTTCCGGTTCCTGAAGTTCCTAGAAGACGTCTCTGCAGTGTCTTCCCTCTCCCAATGAGCTATCAACTGCTCCCACACCCCCCCGTTGATGAACCGTGGCTTCTTGTTCTTCTGCCAAACTGTCTTCCACGCGTTTATCTGCTTTGTGTAAGAGTCCATGGCCTTTTCGTTGAATTTCTTACGGACTGTTTCCGTAAGATCGGAGTGCCAGTTGAACTCTTGCTACAAAACAAACACAATTTAATAAGTAAATATATGTAAAAAATGTAAAAACTTAAAAAAAATGAAGGGTTACTATACCGCAAACTGACGAAACCACAACTCTCGTTCGTCGGAAGGGATCACACTCCACTTTGGATATCCAAAACGGAGCATGGAGTACATCATCTGGTTGATGCTCCGGCTAATGCCATTTTTCGACTTGGTGAACCTTTAAAAAAAAATACAAGTTAGCAAGTTAATTAAAGCAAAAAATATAACGGTACAAATAAAAAAAAATACTAACCAAGTGCTATGGCCTCGTCGTGGGTTGAGTTGGAGAAACGGGAGATGCTCTCGACCTGGTTGTTGAACCAATAGATGAACCGGCATGACCCCCGGATCCTGTTGAGCAGCAGCGTGAGGGGCAGCGTGAGGGGCAGAGGGAGCTGGAGCGGGAATATATGCGGGAACCGAGTCATGAGACGATACCGATGCATGGGAACCGCTCACCGAACTACGTCGAAGACGGGCTGCGGGGCGGGCTTCATCCTCGGCCCTAAAAAAAAAAAATTAACCCATCAAACATATTTTCATTTATATATTTACAAAAGGTTTTATAAACGTTTTAAAAAAAACAAAAAATGTTGTTAAAAATTTATAAATGAAGAAAAATGTTGTTAAATATTTATATTTTAAAAAAAAAATGTTGTTAAATATTTATTAGTGGAAACTTAAAAAAAAATATAAAAAATTTTAAAATTTTAAAATTCCAAACACAGTCAAATTCTCAACGAGTTGAACATTTTCCAAATCTTCAACTGCCTGGGCGTTGCTGGTAGACTCTGGTTGCAATGGTTCATCATCATCAGAAGTTCCATCCACTCGTCCTCTTGGGTTGATTTGCGTTACAGTAACCCATGGATCGTCTCTGTACGTCACCCGAGGGTAACTGATGTAGCACACCTATACATATCAATTATACAAAAAGTATTAGTTCAATATATAACATTAATTAATTATATTGGTAAAAAATTATGAATATATTGACATACCTGATCAGCTTGCGAACCAAGAATGAAGGGATCATAATATTGAAGTTTCCGCCGCGAATGAACTGATGTAACACCAAACGCATCAATCTTCACTCCTCTATCTGGGGTGGTGTCATACCAATCACAATAGAATACTACACAACGCAATCCAACCATTCCAGGAAATTGGATTTCCAATATTTCTTTTATGTTGCCGTAGTAGACATCGTCACCAGAAGAAGATGAAACACCAGCATCATATGTTGTCTTAGAATGACCTTTCCTTGTGAATGCATATCCTCGCGTACAAAATTTAGGATATGATTTGACCACATAGTTTGGTCCCTGCACAAATTCGCGTACCCAATCATCGAACACAAGACCTCTGGCCAAACCATCATTCACCTATAAAAAAAAACATATATGATTGCAAAATTAATTAGTTTATATATATTAAATTTAAACTAATCATTTGCATAGGGTAATAGGATATATGACTCACATAACTACGAAGCCACGCAGCAAATCCGTTATCTCTAAGTTGTCGAAGCTCATCTTCTGTTGCATGCCTGTGAGTCATACGCAATTCCGCCATATATACACTATATACAAAAATATTATCAATATGAAATAAATTTATTGAATATTAATCTAACAATAAATGAATAAATATTTTTACCTCTCATATTGTAGAACATCTTCACAGTTGGTGAGCAAATATGTTTGCAAATGAGCGTTCTCAGTGTCCGTAAGTCTCCGCTTCGTGAATTTTCCACTAAGTCGTCCTATTTCCTTGAACATGCTTGGGACAGTAACATGATATGTTGCTCTCTCCCCTCTATCATCATGCCGAGCAGGTCTTCGGTGTTTTGTTTGCACTTCTGGTGGAAAATAATTTTCAGCAAAGATTGCAGTTTCTTCATTGATCACCTGTGCCACTATAGATCCTTCCACCCTGCTTTGATTTTTGACCATCTTCTTCAGATGATGCATATAACGCTCAAAAATATACATCCATCTGTACTGCACAGGACCACCAAGTTCCAATTCTCTTGCGAGATGAATAGCAAGATGTTCCATTACATCAAAGAATGATGGAGGAAATATCTTCTCAAGGTTGCACATGCTGACTGGTGCGTTTGTCTTCAAATTATTAATACCCTCTTCAGTCAATACTCTGCTGCATAAGTCACGGAAAAAAACACTAATCCCTGCAATTGCTTCATGAACATTACGTGGCAATAATGCTGAAAAGGCAAACGGAAGGAGGCGCTGCATAATTACATGACAATCATGACTCTTCAAGCCAGTAAACTTTCCTTCGCTTCTATCAACGCAGTTCCCCAAATTTGATGCATATCCGTCAGGAAATTTCACTTTCTCTGTAATCCAATCAAAGAACTCTTCTTTTCTAGCACCATCTAGCCGATAAATGGGAAAAGGGGCCGTACCGTTCTCATCAACGTGAAGTTCAGAACGATCACAAATATCGACTAAATCCAACCTTGACTTCAAATTATCCTTCGTTTTACCTTGGATGTTAAGGACTGTGTTCATCAGATTATCGAAGAAGTTCTTCTCAATATGCATGACATCTAAATTATGCCGCAATAGATGACTCTCCCAATATGGTAGATCCCAGAAAATACTCTTTTTGTGCCAGTTATGTAGCTCTCCAACCGCATTGACTCGAATGTTTTCATGTCCACCTACATCTGGCGTCCTTTCTGCATCAAAATACCTAAACTGCTTCAACAAATCTTTCCCACTAACTTCCTCAGGTGGACCATCAAACACCTGCTTGTTCTTCGTAAACGAAGTCTTACTCCTGCGGTATGGATGATCAGGTGGTAGAAATCGTCTGTGACAGTCAAACCAACACGTTTTCCTTCCGTTCTTTAGTTGGAAAGCATCTGTGTCATCTTGACAATATGGACATGATAGCTTCCCATGTGTTGTCCATCCAGATAACATACCATATGCTGGAAAGTCACTTATTGTCCACATAAGTACTGCCCGCATCTGAAAGTTTTCTTTGCGCGAAACATCGTATGTCTCAAAACCATGCGCCCATAGTTGTTGCAACTCATATATTAGTGGTTGAAGAAACACATCTAGTGATCTTTTAGGATGATCTGGCCCGGGGACTAGAATTGAGAGAAACAAAAACTCTCGTCGCATGCACAAGCTCGGCCGTAAGTTGTACGGTGTCACAATAACTGGCCATAGAGAATACTGCCTTCCATGCTTTCCAAATGGGCTGAAACCATCAGTAGATAATCCAAGATAAACATTTCTTCTCTCTTCCGCAAATTCTGGATATGTTGACTGGAAATGTTTCCAAGCCTTTGCATCTGAAGGATGTCTAATCTCACCATTTGTGGAATGCTCTGCATGCCATCTCATTGCTTTTGCTGTGCGCTCACACTGATACAACCTCTTCAATCTTTCCGTCAAAGGCAAATACCACATTCTTTTGAATGGGATCGGAACTCTTCCCCTCGTCTCCTGATAACGAGGCTTCCCACAAAATTTGCATACATTCCGTGTCTCATCCGCTCTCCAGTAGATCATGCAGTTGTCAATACATACATCTATCACTTCATACGGTAGTTGAAGACCTGCAACAAGTTTCTGAACCTCGTAGTATGAACCCGGTGCAAGGTTATCCTCAGGTAGAATACCTTTGACAAAATCAGTAATCGCATCCATACATTCTTCAGCCATATTATAGTCTGTCTTAATACCCATTAATCTAGTTGCAGATGATAAGACTGAATGACCATCTCTACAATTTTGATACAAAGGTTGTTTTCCTGCATCCAACATGTCAAAAAATCTCCTAGACTCGGGGTTTGGTTCTTCCCCTCTATAATGATCATGTACCATCTGCTCAGTACCTACACCATTATCTATATCCGTTCTAGATTCTTCTAACCTAATATCAGGCTGAGGTTCACTAACAGGCTGAGGTTCGCTAGTACTACCATATTCATAACCAGTTTCCCCATGAAGGTACCAAACTTTATAATTACGTGAAAACCCTTTCATATACAAATGAGTCCAAACATCAAATTCTTTTATAACCTTATTATTATTGCAAGAAGAGCAGGGACATCTTAACATACCACTTTTTGCATCCGGTTGCTGTTGAACAAGCCTCATGAATTCTCCAATCCCTTGAACGTATTCTTCCGTAAGCAAATTGGTGTTCGGATCCAAATGAGGTTTATCCATCCACGAACGATAATAAACTTCTGAAGACATGATTTTCACGGAATTGTTATGACTAAAGAGAATGAAGAGAGAATGAAGTGTGAATGAGTTGAATGAGGAGGGGTTGTATTTATAGGAAATTGCTTACGGACCTCCGACGACTTTCCGACGAAATTCCGACGGATGTAAAGAAGTCCGTCGGAATTCCGTCGGAATTGTCCAATCTCAAACGGCTATACAACGGTCATATATATTTGTCGGCAACGGTCACATAGTTCGTCGGAATTCCGTCGGAAAATACCGACGGAATTCCGACGACTTTGCTCTTAATCGGAATGTCGTCGGAAATTCGTCGGAATATACCGACGAACTTCCGACGACTACAACGGTTACATTTTTTATCGGAATGTCGTCGAAAAGTCGTCGGAATTTTCCGACGAACTATATTTCGTCGGAATTCCGTCGGAAATGGCCGACGGAATTCCGACGACTTACTTTTTTGGGATTTGGTCGGAAATTTGTCAGTATTCCGTCACAAATGTCCGACGACCTTGGTGTCCGTCGGAACCTCCGTCGGAATTCGATGTGTTTTCTTGTAGTGGGCCGACCCAGGATTAAATATCTGTGGGGTCAAAAAGAATTGGGAAAACTTTTTTTTTAGAGTAAAAAAATAGTAACTATGTCCCCTTAGATTAATCTATATTTTGTGTCATATTTTCCTATAATACCATTTAATATTTATGAAAATAATTTTAATAAATAGTTTTACAAACAAAAAAAATTTGAAAAAATAGTAACATTTGTTAAAATACCTATATGAACTTAATGGTATATTTTCCAGTTATAAAAAAATTAAAATTATAAATTTCAGATTATGTTCTAAAAAAAGTAGAAATGACATTCTACGAAGTAGAAAACGAAATCTATTTTTTTCATTGAATCTACAATGTTTAGAATACGTAATCTACGTAAATAGGAGTATTCTACAAATATGTAGAATACACATTCCGCGCTTAACCTACCATTCTAAAATTCTTAGAAATCGAAATCTACACATTAATCTAATTCTAAAACATGTAGAAACCGCCTTCTACAGATTTACAATAAATCTAAAACATGTAGAAATCAAATTCTAAACATTACTATAATTCTAAAAAACTGTAGAAACTGATTTCTACATATTAGTTGTATTCTACGGATAAGAAATCAGTTCCTAAAAATATGGAAACAAAATATTTGAGAATATTCACTTTTATATTTTTTTTAAAAAAAATCGATTTAAAAAAAAAAAAACGAAAAAGGAACAAAAAAACGACAAAAAAAACCTTGGCAACCTTCTTCGCCGTCTTCTATATTCCATTGATTGTTCACAAAATTTTCACAAAATTTTCACATTATTTCTACCATGATTCATGTCTATGCTTCATGTGGTGTTTGGGAATTGGTTGTATCTTCAGGTTGGAGTTTTAATGTTGATAAAAAGAATGGGGGAAGGTTACTTGCTTTGGAATTGAAGTCTTCTCTGGAAGAGTTACAGAAAAACGTTATAGAGGATTTTGGTTTTGAAGAAACAGATGCTGATTTGGAGTTGAGTTACCATCCTATTAGATTGATCAATTCATCAAAATGTCCACTAGTGATCATTGGAAACTCAAGGCAAGTTCAAAATTTTCTAGGGTTTTGTAAGAAGCATCAGTCAACTCAATTGTGTGTCAGCTATAAAGCAAAGCAAGGAAATCCAAATAAGATCGACATTGATCTTAATAAGATGCCAACTAATGCAAGTACTAGTGAAGAGAACGAGCGAAATCCTTGTGACATTGGGATCGCTTCAAATATTGTTAAGGGGGCTAAGCATAACGAGAAGAGGAAAGGGAAGATGAAGCAAAGTGAAGTTGATGGAGATGATTATGATGCTGACAAGCATAACGAGAAGAAGAAAGGAAAGATGAAGCAAGACGAGGTTGAAGGAGATGATTATGATGCTGACAAGATCAATTCTGAAAAAGAAAACAGAGAAAAATTGGCAAAGAGTTAGGTGGTGGAATTGGTTAAGACGGGAGATCTTTTCCTCAACAAAACAGTTTTGAAAGCGAGGTTTGAGTTATGTGCAATGAAGCATAACTTTCTCTACACAGTTACCAACTCCAATAAATCAGTTTGGTGTATTAGATGCGCTGATAAGGTGTGCTTTTGGGGTGCTCGAGCTGAGTGTTTGAAGGGCTCCACATATTTTATTATTAAGAAGTATGCCGGTGTACATTCATGCACACCTTCAAACAAAACCAGTGCCGGAAAGACAGCTTCAGCGAAAACGATAGGCAGTCTGCTAATGCATAAATATGAAGGTATCAAGGAAGGGCCTAAAGTGAAAGATATTGTTCAGATTATGCATAATGATTATGGATGTGAAATCTCTGGTTCTTTAGCATGAGATTCCCATGAATATGCAGTCAACGCTGTTAGAGGTATTCCAGAGGAAAGTTATGGGAAAATACCAAAATACTTGCACATGCTGCGAGAGACCAATCCGGGTACACATTCCTCTTACAAGACTGACGTCGATGGTAGATTTTGATATCTGTTTATAGCGTTTGGTCAATCGATCAGCGGCTTTAACACAGTCATGAGGCGTGTCATTGTTGTCGATGGAACATTATTGAAGAGTAAATTCAAAGGGGTGCTACTGGTTGCAACTGATATAGATGGAAATTCAAATTTATATCCTATTGCATTTGGGATAGTAGACTCTGAGAATGAACAGTCATGGGAATGGTTTATGAGACAATTAAAAGTTGTTGTTGCTGATGATAATGGTTTGGCTTTTATTTCGGATAGACAAGTGTCAATAGCGAAGGCACTGGAGAAAGTGTATCCGCTAGCGAGACATGGTATTTGTATTCATCATTTGTTGAATAATGTGATATCATATTTCAAGGGGAAGGGATTAGCTGGGTTGATTTCTAAGGCTTCAAAGGCTTATAAAGTGGTTGATTTCAAGAAGACGTTTGCTCATGTTTGCAATATCAGTCCAGCAATTGGAAATTATCTTATGGAAGCAGATGTCAAAAAGTGGGCTAGATGTCAATTTCATGGATACAGGTATGACATTAGGACAAACAAACCTGCATAGTCGATAAATTCTGCGTTGCGTTCGCCGAGAGAGTTTCCCGTAATTCCTTTGTTGGATAGTATTAGAGAAATGCTGACACGCTGGTTTTTTAAGCGTAAGAAGTTGATTTCAAAGCACACCCACCGTTTGACCATAGATGTGGAGGAAAAGATTGATATGAGAATTGGAAAGGGGAAAACTTTCAGAGTTTGCCCTGTAACCGATAGCCAGCTGCTTGTTAAAGGCGATACAATTGACTGCTTTGTTGATTTGGACAAACGGACTTGTTCTTGTGGGAAGTACGACCTCTTGAAAATCCCTTGTAGACACGCAATAAAAGCTGGTTTCTTTGTTGGTAGAGAACCATATTCATTGACTGATTTTTTGTATACCACGGGAGCTTGGAGAGAAGCTTATCAAGAAAGCATAAATCCCATTTCAGTTCCTGAAGATGGTTGGTCTGTCCCACAGGTTGTGGAAAATTCTGAAGTGCTACCGCCTGAGACAAGAAGATCTCTTGGAAGAAATAGAAAACGCAGATATGAAACTGTTGAAGACAAAATCCGATCATCACAAGGATCACAGGGGGGTCAGTCTTGTAAGTGCAGTAGATGTGGTCTTGGTGGTCATAATAGAGCAACTGCAAGATGCCAATATAGTGGATTCGTTTGTTGTGTTCTTCACAATTTAGTGAAAGTTTTCCAAACTTCATTTGCTTGATTTCTAGTAACTTTGTTTCTGTTTGTGACAACTTTGTTTCAGTTTTTCTGATTATATTTGCTTGAATTTTAGTAACCTTGTTTCAGTTTGGGACAACTTTGTTTAATTTTCATGCCGTATTAACTTGGTTAGAAGAACGGTCGATCCATCGGTCGATCCTGATCAATATGCAAAACAAACAAAAACACGGACAATCTTTTGATCGACCTGGTACAGTTCTCTCGATCGGCAAAGCTCGATCTCGTACCGACCGATCGATCGAAAATATGGATGGATCGATCGGAAATTTGGATCGATCGATTGACAGTTTGGAACGATCGATCCCATACTCTGATACATCTTATTTGAACCGAATTTAACTCAGCAAAATAGAGAGAATATGATAAAAACCTCCATTTATCTTCTCCTACATAACTATACTTAATAGAATGATAACTTACTATAGGTTATATAATTTATAAAAGTTATAATCCAAACTGGACTAATAAAACATGCAAACAATCCAGATTCGAATTCGAAATGCGCAGAAAATTTAAAAAACCGGTGGAATACAATGGAAAGATATAACTGATACTGATCATTGGTGGTCGTCAGGACTGCAGCTTCTACTCTGTCCTGGTGCTCGTCTGCTCCTATGGAGGCGTGAACCTCGCTCTTCATCGGTTGCTTCATCAGATGGTTCATTTCCTGCGTCGTCTCTAGTCATACCAGCTGCCTCTAAAGTCTTTGGAGCGCGGCAGCAGGAAGGAGTAGGTGGACATCTAATTTTGCAAGTGCACCCCACACAGTCTGCATCATCGTCGAGAGCTTGACTAATGTATCGGCAGTCCATGTGAACTGCTGCTGCTATGTACCATCTAATGGTGGTGCTCCAGAATCAAACTGGCCAGTACATGGTGGTAACAAATACTCCATAGAAGGGTTTGGAGTATGATTGACTGAGATATCCGGGATGGTGTCATCCTCAGATTGTGTCTGCGTAGGACCAGAAGAAGAAGAACCACAACGACGTTTTGAAGCTAGTGGAGGAGGCGTGTAAAGAACTTCAGCAGAAGGCATGAACTTCATGTTCTCCACAGACGTCAGAGATGTGATAGCGGGTTGTGGAAGCTTGCAATGAAGGATTGTCCCATCAGGCATGGTAAAACGGTATATTTTACCAGAATGAAGGATCTTGGTGTTTAGGAAGAACTGGGCATCAAATCTGCCAATCGTATCCACACAAGGAGTATCCGAAAGATCAATATCATGGTGCATGAAGATCCGAGTAAGTAGACTGCCAATAGACTCATCCAAAGGCTTCCTGTCAAGAGGACGAAGACTCCTAAACTTCCTTTCAAACAACATCTGAGCAAACAATGCTCTCATGTTTACCGAAAGCTCTGCTGGAGGTTCATCTGCAACGTCATACGTCGGCCTGAGAGCTAATGGCAGCCCGTAGTGAATAAGATGCGCTTCATCTTCAGTAAGTGATCCTGCTTCTGATTTTCCTAGTAGAAGATGACCCAGATATTTTGCTACCACTCGCAAGACCGGGTTTCTGAGCATTGCAAGTTTAGCTTCCCGAGATACATAAGAACTGTCTGCAATCTTGCTCCACAACAAGTAAGCACAAGGGAACTTGGGCAAAGAGCATGCCTCATGTCGGGTCTCAAATCCGAATAGTATACACAACTCGTGTATAGACATCTCATAAAGCAGTCCTCTACATAGGAATGTAAGTTTACCTTCGCTAGCAACTTTGTTTACCTCGGACTTGTAGTGCAACTCAACTGAAGAGAGAAACTGTATAACCAAGTCTGGATATAGGGGTTGTGGATTGTAGCCAAGAGTCCCAAGTCCCATGTTTTTCCACATCTTTTTGACATCCCGCACAATTCCCAACTCCTTTGTAGTGTAATCGCAGATGAACTTTGTTGGTTTCAATCTCATCTGCTGCAAACCATTGTAGAGAATGCAGTGGTAATCACTCCAACTAGCATAGTAATCGCGGTGTGTGTAGGATGCAAGTTCTCTCAGCTCCTTCTTACTTGAGATATGTCGGTTATGAATTGTAGGGAGTTTAGAGAATGGAGTCAATGGGTCACGAGGCCAAGGGGCTGCTTCCCGAGGCTCATCACTTTCGGGCTGCGCTGAGGTCGAAGCAGCTGTTGTGTCACGTGTCTATGTTGCCGCCGGTGCTGTTTCCTTGGTCTTTTTCGGTCCTCCTTTTTTCACCATTTTCTGCACACAACCCTTAACAAATGAGTTCTCAAAGTTAAAACTGAGTAAATTGACATGGACAATGATTCAACACCTATGCAACTCAACAATTAACATTACAGATTTAATTCCAAATTTTCGGAATTTTTTTTTAAGAAGTAACCCTAATTTTATGGTGTTTTAATTTTTTTTTTTAAAACAAAACTTAAAATTCCTAGATCTATCCCAAAAATATGATTTAAGCCATGATTGTGTACAAAATCTTCTCTAATCATCACCTTACACATGATTGAAGCCTAAACATCCTAACTAACTCAAAAAATTTACCTTTTACCTTTCTATTTTCAAACTCTAAAAAGAAGTGGAGATAGAGTTTTATACCTTTGCAGAACGAACTAAAGAGTGATAGATTCGTAAAAAGCTCAAGAAATTGTATGGGGTTAGGCCAAATAATCGTCCAAATCAGAGTGAAATTGAGTGAGTTAGGGTTAATGAACTTGGGTGAGAATTTTGATTTTGTCTCCCTTTATTCGTGAATGGGAAATTATGGGTTTCATCCCAGAGAAATCGAGTTTAAAGAGTTGAAATCATGCTTGGTCGGTTCAAATCAAGTGGGAATCAATCCGGATATAATCATACAAAACCAAAAAAATCGATTTGGGATTCTTTCCTCGGCACGGGATTGATCGATCTATTCTTACAGATCGGTCGATCTGTGTAAATCGACCTTCGCCGATCGAGTGAAATAGACCAGGTCGATCAGTATATATTTCGCGTTTTTTTTTGTTCTGAATAATGATCGGGATCGATCGATCAACTATAACTTGTAAAGTGAGATCGATCGATCCCCATTGTCGAACTCAATATATATCTTTTTAAAAAAATTACAATTTTCAGGGCATTACTGCCATTTTGGAAAAAAATAGTCTAATAGGACATAAAGTAGTATAAATTAGTATAAAGGGACATAGTTACCATTTTTTTGCTCTGAAAAAACAGATTTCCCAAAAGAATTTAAGGTGACATTGGTGGGTTTCAAAACTGGGTTTTGGGGGTTCAGTCACTGAACTTTACCGACTCTGCTACCGAAATTTTGACAATTACTTATACAAAACCAACACTTTATCGTATTTTTACGGTGTCAAGTACTCCATAAACTATAGTGTGGGTCCGCCCCTGTACATCGCGCGTCCTAAATCACCAAAAAAACATAATAGTGGTATAAGTTTTAAAGAATTTAGTAATAATATCTCGTCTCTTTTTTTTTCCCACTACAGTACGTAATTAAGCAAAGAGAGATTCCTTCGAGATTTGTAAGGAATAAACTATTGAACCACACATTTTCCTTTGTCTTAGACTAATTGTTAGTTTGTTACAAATGGCAACGTTCTTAGAAAGACATTATCAATCATTGTAAGTATTGTGATACACTGATACTGTACTAATCATTTTTTCATGTTAGTAATGTTAAAGGGATTGACTTTTTTTCCCTCGTGATTGTAATATACTTTTGGAACTAATTTTACGTGAGTTAAATGCATGTGATACAAGTAAAAGAAGTGTGGTTAACCAAAACTGATGAAAAGATGATTAGTTATGCGGTGCGTTAGAGAAAGTTTCATGGACGAAAAAGAAACTTTTGGGTTTTTGATATCAAAAATGCAAGGATAAAAGTAATAGCTGATTGTCTTTCCTTTGGAGACCCTAATGGGTCTCTTAGTGAATACTTAAGTAATAAAGTTAAGTTAAATTTTTTTGTTAAGATACAATTAGTTTGAGTGCTCTAATGCAAGAACTCAATTAAGGCTTCTTAATTTTTTTTATAAAACTTTAGTCTCACTGTACCTCCAATGCAGCGTTTGCATCTCGAATAGCACAGCGTTTGGCTTCTTCAGCTTAGTGTAGACACTAGCTGAAACACACAACATAGACAAGTTAGGCATAGAGAATAACTTTACTACTAGAACTTAGAAGAACAAAACTCAACTAGTACTCACCTATGTTCCCGACTTCCCGTACATGATAGCTGATGTCGGATGCTCAATTGATTCATCGAAGTTTTTTTCAGAGAGAGCCTCCATGGCTTTGCCTTTAGCTTCTTGAGCAGCTTCACGGTTCTCGTCAGTCACTTCCAGTGATGCATCTCCCATCTAAACCAAACACAAAAGGAGTTAAAGAGATATAAGCAAGGGAGAAACTAGTAAATCATATATTACTACTACCTTCTGAGGAGGATCATTATCAGGTTCAACAGTGTCTCTTTCAAGCTCCACATCAGATTCAACAATCTCATCCTCTACTTCTGTTAAAACAAAAACAACTCACTGTTGTTCAAAAAAAAAAAAAAAAAAAAAAAAAAAAAAAAAACAACTCACTCGTAAATTGGCTAGATAACAAGTCAAAATTTATTGTATGATGGGCTTTGCAGAGGAACGAAGCCGATTACCGAAATTTATGAAGCTACCTTTTTGAATTGGTTATAAAAAAAAAAATTAGAATCCTCACAATATTATATGGTGTCTTTGTGTCAAATATAAAATAGAAACGCAATTGTAATATATGTAAAATGCATCAATATACTAAAATTACAATATAGCAAAATCAAGAAAGAAACGTTAGGAGATAAATAAGGAAACTAATAAAGAAAATTAATAATTGGAAAAATAATTAGTTACCTTGATCGATCTAAAAAATGTTTAATGATAATTCTGCTAATTCAGAATAAATTTGACAAAATCAATTAAAAATACATGTCAAATTATGATAACACGCTGCCATAAAATATAGTAGAAGATGCTATTGTAGGTACGTCAACGTTTAATTTTGTATTTTAGACTAAAAAACGAGATCATCTTCATAACACAAATGTGTCATTGCTTAACTTATGGTGCCGAAAAGATGTTAACTTCTCTTCTTCTTTATTTATTTTTGAATTGAATGCTAACTTGTCTTTGTAATTCATCTGTAAATTTTCTTTTATGATACTAGAGTGTAATTCAAATCAGTTTTAAGAATAAATGTCAAAAACAAAACTATGGTAAAGAAAGAATACAAAACAAATAATAAAAGCAAGTAGTGGTAGCATTTATTAGATACTTGAACGTAGAATCAATGGGGGCAATATAAGGTTTTTACCAATCGATCAGTCATTTCGGTTCCTAGATCTGCGAAGTTTTGAGAACCCTTTCTACAATCAAAGATGAACAAACAAGACTCAGAGAGGATTCATGTTCTCTTCTTCCCCTTTATGGCTCATGGCCACATGATTCCAGTTATAGACATGGTCAAGCTTTTCTCGAGCAGAGGAGCCAAATCAACCATTCTTACCACACCAAGCAACTCGAAGATTTTGGAGAAAAGCATTGAAGCATTCAAGAATCAGAACACTGATGTAGAAATCGGAATCAAGATCTTTGATTTCCCTTGTGTAGATCTGGGATTACCTGAAGGGTGCGACAACGTTGACTTTATCAGCTCGTACAAAAAACCTGGGGCGGGTGACTTGTTATTAAAGCTTTTTCTGTCTACCAAGTATATGAAACAGCAATTGGAGAGTTTTATCGAAACAACCAAACCGAGTTGTCTTGTGGCCGATATGTTCTTCCCTTGGTCTACCGAATCCGCAGAGAAGTTTGGTGTCCCAAGACTTGTGTTCCACGGAACATCGTTCTTTTCCTTGTGTTGTTTTTATAACATGAATACTCATAAGCCACACGAAAAAGTTGCTACGACTTGTACACCTTTCGTAATCCCTGGTCTCCCAGGGGGGGGCATAGTAATGACAGCAGAGCAAGCCAATGTCGCCGACGATGAAACTCCAATGGGAAAGATTATGAAAGAGATTGGAGAATCAGAGTCAACTAGCTTTGGTGTTTTGGTGAATAGCTTTTACGAGTTGGAATCGGCTTATGCTGATTTTTACTCTAAGAATGTGGCCAAAAGAGCTTGGCACATTGGTCCGCTTTCGCTGTGCAATAGAGAGTTTGCAGAGAAAGCCGGAAGAGGACAAAAGGCCAACATTCATGAGGAGGAATGCCTCAAATGGCTCGAGTCTAAGACACCTGGTTCTGTAATTTACGTTTCGTTTGGCAGCGGAAATAACTTCACCAACGAGCAGATGCTTGAGATCGCTGCCGGTCTTGAAGGCTCTGGACAAAGTTTCGTCTGGGTGGTTGGTCAAAAGAATGAAAACCAAGGCAATGAAATTCATCTTTACTCATTATGCATGCATATTCATTACTATAACAAAATCAGTAAATAGATATATAGTACGTTATATTTAATTTTATCGGCAAATGTCGAAATGCCTTAAAAATCATGAAATTGACTTGGTGTTGACATGGTTGGGACAGGTGAAAAAGAAGAGTGGTTGCCTGAAGGATATGAGGAAAGGATGAAAGGGAAAGGGCTGATAATACGCGGATGGGCCCCACAAGTGCTTATACTTGATCACAAAGCAGTTGGAGGATTTTTGACGCATTGCGGATGGAACTCCGCTATAGAAGGCATTGCTGCGGGGCTGCCAATGGTGACATGGCCCAAAGGAGCAGAACAGTTCTACAACGAGAAGCTATTGACAAAAGTGTTGGGAATAGGAGTGAATGTAGGAGCTACAGAATTGGTGAAAAAAGGAAGGTTGATTAGTAGAGAAGAAGTAGACAAGGCTGTAAGGGAAGTGATGTCTGGAGAAGAGGCAGAGGAAAGGCGGATACGAGCTAAGAAACTATGCGAGATGGCCAAAGTCGCTGTTGGGGAAGGAGGGACTTCTTATAGTGATTTGAACAGGCTCATGGAAGAGCTTAACAGTAGAAAGTAAAAGAAGACAAAACATGCTTTATTTATGTGGTGTGATAATTTCGTGACTATGTTTTCATTATCCACTACAGTTGAGTTTGTTAAAGAAAATGTCTGGATTGGATGAATCGGTTAACCGAAATTAAACCGGACGTGTTTGGAATAATTGACCAAACACTTGGTATGACTTTTTCTTTTATTTATTGCAACTATTGTTTTTTTTTTGTTGTAAAATGTTAATAAGTTTATTCAAATTTTCTATTTTGAAAAAATATACGATTGGACATCAACACACACAAACCAATCTCAAATTCTCAACTAAACACACTGTAACTGGTTATTCCTAATAGGAATACATGGAATAAAAGGAATAATTATATGTGGAATGGGAAAAATTGGAATGATAAACAAAATGGAATAAAAACTGAAATTTGTTTTGGAATTGGAATTCCAATCATCCCACACATTCACGATCATTTTTGATCTGGAACAAATGGAAAAGATTTTACAAAGGATTTGTTTTTAAGTTTTATTCCATTTTTGGAATATGTGGAATTGATTTCAAAAGGTTTTCCATGTAACTGGTAAATATTTTTTGTAATTCTGTGGAATGATGCATTCCAAACAATTCTATTCCAAAATTTAGCATTCCAGTTGCAGCCTATGACATACCGCTTTGGAGTCTCTGTGTTTTTCATTAGCAACAGTAAGAATCTTAGCATCAAAACTGAAACCATCACAAAGAGAAAACACTCATCAAGCACAAAAGATTAGCTTCACGGATGAAAGACATGACCTTTCTTCAACAAGAGAGAAAATGATCTACCAATCCCACGAGAAATCAGTATATAACAAGTAATCAGAGTCACAAAAAAAATCGAAGCTTTCAACCAGAGATGAGTAAACAAGTACACACTTTCAATGAGCATAGATACACAAAGATCAAAACTTTCTGAATCTCAACCACAACAGATTATACAAACCATAGCAAACAAATTCGATCCAGGCATAAGAGGAGGATTCCACCTCTGGAGATAGTCGCATAAGAAGGAAAGCGAAAGAGACCAGAATTCCACCTCTGGAGATAGTCACAGAAGAAGGGGAGCGAAATAAGAGAATAGATGAACGCGCAAAGAGAGACACGTATCTCATAAGAGCCATATTTTGTAACTCTTAATTAAGAAACGTTCCTTATCATTTAAGCTAATTTTTTTTTTAAAAAATCCTAATAACATTAACAACCCCACCTAAGCAACCACGTTAATCATGGTCTAAGATTTCACAAGCCACTAAAAGTCTAAAACCAAGTTTCATTTCTTAGCTACAGAACTTTTGTGTGATTGCATTTTTTTTAATCAAATTTTATCCTGTGTGATTTGTATTAAACTCGATTGGATAATGCGTTTTATCCGTTCATATGTTCAAAATTCACAGGGTTCTAGCAAGAAAATTCAATTTAGAAATTAGAAATTTTATCAGTTGCTAATACTTTCGACCGAAACTTATATTAGTATTTAACAAATTAATGAAAAGAATAAGAGAAATCAAAGATTCTTTTTTTTTCTGTCACGGGCTGTTAGTTTAGCACATTCAGACAAAAAAAAGCCAAACAAAACTCAAACTTTGCATCTTTAGCAGAATTAAGAAGTCGCCGTTGATTTATGTACGGCTAAGGCTGCTGCTGACGATGACGACCTGACACAAACATTCACAGAAAATTCCGATCGTGTTCAAGTTACATACAAGTTTCGATCTTTTTCTACGAGAACTTGTTTTCATCGTCTTGATCGTGAGACCCGCACGAAATCTTCGCTCGGTCTCTATCATCTGTTCTCAAGTTCAGAGTCCACACACAGGTTAATCTTCTTCATTAGGTTACTTTCTTTTCAAGGTTCCACTGAGATTTCATGTTCTGGTTTGTGAATTGTAATAGTTCTGATCCCAGAGTGATGAGAGTTATAGTGTTTGATCTTTACTTGTTCTGTTTAGGAACTAAGAAGTTGTGTAATGATGTCTCAACCTGTTTGTATTCGTATAGAAAGCTCGAAACTTTAGGATTTTGATAAAAGAGAATTCTTGCAATGGCAAATAACGCGGCTGCTTGTGCTGAGAGAGCTACAAATGATATGCTGATTGGTCCTGATTGGGCTATCAACATTGAATTGTGTGACATTATCAACTTGGATCCTAGGTATCATCGTTTCATGTGTTATTACTCTCAGAAATAACAAGTTATTCAGCATCATTTGTTGACCTTGTTTTGTGTATGCAGCCAAGCAAAAGAAGCAGTGAAGGTGCTCAAGAAACGGTTAGCTAGTAAAAACTCTAAAGTGCAGATTCTCGCTCTTTATGTAAGTTCTTTTTATACAAATGACTTTGGTTTGGTATGGTTGGTTCTGTTTATTGTATTGATCTTCTCATTCGGTTTTGTGGTTCAGGCATTGGAAACTCTTAGTAAGAACTGTGGGGAGAGCGTGTACCAGCTTATTGTGGACCGTGATATTTTGCCTGATATGGTCAAAATAGTCAAGAAAAAGGTTTTTCTTCTCAATTCTATTTTCAAATTCTTTTACACTGGAAATTTTACAAACCTCACCTAATGCAGCCAGACCTGAGTGTAAGGGAGAAGATACTTAGTTTGTTAGATACATGGCAAGAGGCTTTTGGTGGAAGATTCCCTCAATATAAAAATGCTTATAATGAACTCAGGGTACGTAGCTTCAGCCTTTTATGTCTATACAATTGTATTGTTATGTATCAAAGTTTTGATTGCCTTTTGAAAACTTCAGTCTGCTGGAATTGAGTTTCCACCTCGAACAGAGAGCAGTGTACCCTTCTTCACTCCACCTCAGACTCAGCCCATTATTGATCACGCCGCTGCTGCTGCGTCAGATGAAGATGCTGCTATTCAAGCCTCTTTGCAAAGTGATGATGCTTCTGCTCTCAGGTACACTCTCTTGTTTGCTAGACCTGTTCTAATAGATGAATCCATCTTAAAGACTTTAGTATCTTTTTGTGTTTTTTTTTAGTGTGGAAGAGATTCAAAGCGCTCAGGGGTCAGTTAATATTTTGATGGACATGCTTGGTGCTCTTGATCCAAACCATCCTGAGGTGAGATTTAGTGACTCTGTTGTTTGATCTGGTCTGAAACACTAAACACTTCACTGTTGTTGATGTTATGTCAGGGTTTAAAGGAAGAACTTATAGTTGACTTGGTAGAGCAATGCCGTACTTATCAAAGACGTGTAATGACTCTGGTCAACACTACATCGTAAGTATTCGTTTGTTCCCTCCTGTCTCTTTTGTTCAGTTTGATAGAATCTGTTAATAGTGAGAGAGAGACTCATTTCCTTTTGGTAGAGATGAGGAGCTTCTGTGTCAAGGATTGGCGTTAAACGACAACTTGCAGCGTGTTCTTCAGCAACATGATGATAAGGCAAAGGGAAGCTTTGTTCCTCCAACAGCTCCTACTGTACCGCTTGTTAGCATCAACCATGACGATGATGATGAGTCAGATGATGATTTTGCTCAGCTATCTCACAGGTTGAAAAGAGAGAGTGCACGAGGGAGTTTCAACCCTATTCTTCCTCCACCACCACCTACAATGAGGCCAGTACATGTTGAATCTGGTGGTGCTATGGACTTCCTCAGTGGCGATGTCTACAAACCTCAAGGAACCTCAGAGAGTCTAAAGCCTCCTAGTACTTCCCATTCATCAGATCGAGACTCTTCTGCTCCTGTTTTCGATGAGCCAGCTCTTCCCCGGAGCAAATCCCCTGAACAAGCTTTGTACACAAAGCCAGTTTATGATCAGTTGCCTCGTGCTCCACCGCCAATGTCTGTTAGAACCAACCAGAGGCCACAATACTCGCAGCATGGTAACGTTCCTCAACGCTCAAGCAGTGGCTCTGAGTCCTCTTACGATGATCTCTTGGGACAGTCGAGGAATCTTTCTCTGAATCCAACCGCCTCTGCTGCTACACCACCACCAAAGAAAGATGACAAACCAGAGGATATCCTTTTCAAAGACTTGGTTGACTTTGCAAGAACCAGGAAGTCATCTTCCTCTTCCTCCAAACCCAACAATCAGAACAACACACCGTTTTGAGACAGTGCTGCCAGCTGTGTTCTTGTTTTCTTTTGAATGAACATGGATGATGAGAACCTTGTTTCTTATTGTATAAATTAATAAAGGTGAATATATAGAGATCTTTTAATCGATAGATATGTCATAATGTATACAAAGATTCTGAAGTTTCTCTTTTTGATGAAAGTAACAGAAAAACATCAGTTTCTACTAAGCTCTCTTGTTACTGTATCTGTTCCTCTAAGTCTAGTGTCGCTAGCTCCATGGGAGAGAGCCAGGGAAAGGAGCTGAACCACAGTACCTGAACAACCCTCTAATCTCAGAGCAGCCATCAGGGTAAGGTATAGTCCTGTGGAAAGGGTCGCGCTTCAGCTTCTTACGCCAAAGCGAACCAACACATCCGTACGGATCTTCTTGAAACTGAGTTCTAACCATAGCCTCGCCTTTCAGAGCGCCTTCTTTGGATGTTAGAGAAGCTGGAGTCCCTAAGTAGAAGAATCTTGATTCTGGAAACCTCATTGCTGAACAATGCAAATGCGCAAATCTCTCCTCCTTAAAATCATAACTCACTGCCTGATCCAAGCATCAAGTTAAACATTAATGTGACAAGAATGTTTAAATCTGGAAGCTAGAGTAGAGGCTTTACTGTTATATTGTGTGGGTAAGACCCTGTGAGCTCTCTGAATTTACAAACACTAAAGAGAAGATTCTCAAAGCTGTCTCTAGCGTGCTCTTCCGTCAACGCCCTCGACCTCACATCATCTTTGCCTATTCACAAAATCCCACATTATACTAAAAATCTTAACAAACAGCAAGAAGTAAGTTAAGTAGACTCACCGAACCATCGTTTGGATTCAGCAACAGCCCAATAACTCTGAGCTTCACTGCGAGGTCCAGCTTCTTTACGAGTCTCTCCACCACTGAACAAAAGCAAAGACTCATCATCTTTCTCTGCAGCTTCAACACCTTTCTCTATAGGACTCAAGAACGTCGCAGCTTGACCTGGATGCTTCTGATAAGACTCCAAGAACCACGACTCCTCTTTATCGATCTTACCGCAGTTACTACTCGTGTAAACAGAGTGTCCAGCCACCATCACAAGGTTTTTCAGATTGGCAAATGGATAAACATCGTTATCAAAATCGTTCTTCTTATAAGTAACAGCTGATCTAAAGTTGTTCTCGTAAACCGAGGAGAGAAGTATCAAGACTGTGATCCCAAAGGAGATGCAAACGATGAAAACGAGGATTGGGTGTAATCTGAAGAGGTGGTGAAAGCGAGTTTCGAGAGATTTGAACATTTTGGGACAGAAAGTCTTGGGTTTTCTAGGTTTTCTTACAGCTCCTGACTCTATATCACTTTGGTACGCATCGTGAAGCATACCCAGATCAGATTTAGGTGAGATCCATGAGTGTGAATCATCGAAATTATCTGAAAGGCGTAGACTTTGATCCAACCCAGATCATTGGCTTTTGGTGAATCTTCTAAAAACAAAGATCCTAATAAAGACAATTAAGGATTTGAAACAGACTTGGGAAACACATGTTTTGTCGACGTGAGTGAAAGAGGAAAAGAATATGAGCCGATACCGAATTTTTGTTAACCGTATCGAATTCATTTTCATATATGTAAACCATTTAGGGACTAAACCGTATGAACCGAGAACTAAAGTTCGACCCAATTGCGATACCAATTCATATAGTTTTTTTTTTTTTAACACCGGATAATTATGCTATTACGAGAAATATTACATACGATTTATACAGCCGACACGCCTACATCTGACTGCATCACTTGAACCGCCCTATGGGATCCACGCTTGCCGGTACTCCTTACGCCATACTGCAAATCTTTTATAAGTTTTTTTCTCTTTTAATTCGCATAATTCCGCATTTTCCGGAAATTTTATGTTCTAAAAACCAATTCATATAGTTTAATTTTATGTTTTTGGATTAATTAATTAAACACGTGACTAATTAGATTTAAAGCATTTTGCTTTCTCCTCTATGCACCCTTCCCTTCCTTTTCTCCTAATCATCACATCAATCATTAGCTGTTCTTCGTCACTAAAACCATCACCACACTTACATCGCATATCTCTCTCCAACTTCATTGAAAGTCCTTAAAGATATAGATTCCAACACGATCATGAAGGAGCCACCACAACTATCGCGTTTACACCAACAAGAACCGCCGTATCAGTCTCCGCCACTACCACCGCCGCTGTTACATCAACAAGAACTGCCGCAAGCGCCAAGGACACGTGGCAGACCCCCACCAACCTCCACAACTCCAGTCTCCTTTACGTCAGCAGCACCAAACTACACGTCAGAAGCTGAGCTGGAGAAAACAAAACCGAGACTAGGGTTTGCGGGTGGCGTAGAGACCACGTATCATCATCATCATCATCATCAAAACCGAGATAACCAACGACCAAATTTGTCTCCGAGATCCTCTTCGTTATGGGCGGAGTTATCTTTTACGATGAATCCACAAGGTTATATTCTTGATTGGGCTTTAAGTTTACAACGTTTTCTTGAAATGGGCCAAGAGGTGTATGTATGAACTTATTGGGCCGTCAATATTGGGTCCGGGTCGGGTTACCCAGATTAGGACCTTGACTCAAGAACACGAGCAATCACTCAGCTGCAAATTGCAATTGAAATCAGGGCGTTTTTTTTTTTGGTTTGTAGATTTGGAATTTTTTGGTTTGTAGATTTGGGTTGTTTTTAATGCAGAGGAATGGAGATCCTATTGTTCTTTGTTTTGTTGATTTTGAAACTCCTGCATGTGCAGCAACTGCTCGTAACGCCCTCCAAGGTAACTAAGATTCTCTAAATATTTGGAATTATGAGGTCTTATACATATTGAGTTTATGGTGCATTGTTTCTTGTTATATACTCTTATCTTCATCAACATGTTGTGGTTTCCTAAAGATAGACACTCAACCCTAGACTTAACTGATTACACTATGTATTTGACACAGGCTATCGAATGGATGAAGAGGAACGTGATTCCAAGATTTTGCAAATTCAGTTTTCCAGAAACCCCAGGTCCAAGACCAGGGCAACGTGGAGGAAGGAGGTGATGAGTTGAGATACTTTTGAGGCAAATCAACCCAAAATTGTAACTTATCGTTTTCTCTAGAGCCTAATATTCAGATCCTTAGTAGCACTCTCACTTAAAAGCTATAGAGATGTATGGATAGACACAAAAGTCTAGGAGTTGAGTTTATTGGAATCTGAACTTAGACACTGTAAATAAGTACTGATGGTATGTCTAGTAAGAATATCTCAATGCATACATGTTCTTCATTGTCTTGATACTCTGGTTTTAAACTGTTTAAGTGGGCCAAAAGAGGTGAGAAACTATATAGAAATGATATTATTTTTTCATTAAAAAAAAAAAGACTCAACGTGATTGAGACAGGGGCTTGAGTAATAGATATCAGCGACCAGCTGCAACTTGCATGCTTGCTACATTCTTGATGCTGTCATAGCCAGTGCTACTTGTATCGCCTTGCGCTGATAAGACTCCAACACCGACCAAGTTCTCAGTCTCGTCCCCAGGATACTGATCTGACCACTGATGTTTGGCTTTTGTGACTCTCAAGCCCTCAAGCTTTGCAGCTACTTCCGTCATCAGTGGCCTTTCCTCTCCTGTCACTCTTGTACACTCCATAGCAACTCTGACAGCTTCATTGATCTCCTTCCAGCTATTCTCGTTGATTATTTTCGCATCTATAACCTCGTGCAACCTGTTCTCTTTCATGGCAGACGAAATGTAATGCACCAGATGTTTTGACTGCAGTGGCCTTTCGAAGCACAATGCCTTTTGGCCTGAGAGCAGTTCCATAAGGACTACCCCAAAGCTATAGACATCACTCTTTTCATTCAACAACCCTGTGTTGTAGTATTCTGGATCTAAGTAGCCTAGAGTTCCTTGCACCATGGTTGTGAGCTGCTCCTTGTCCATTGGAATCAGCCTTGAAGCACCAAAGTCAGCTACCTTTGCAGTTAAGTTCTCATCCAGGAGAATATTAGCAGTCTTGACGTCTCGGTGGATGATTGGAATAGAAGCAGATGAGTGAAGATAAGCAAGAGTTCCAGCAATTTCCACTGCTATTCTCAGGCGTTGTTCCCATGTTAGAGAAGGACCAAACAAGGAACCATGCAAGTGATCGAAAAGGGTGCCGCTGTTAATGAACTCATAGACCAGCAAGGGAACTTCTGTCTCCAGACAACATCCTAGGAGCTTGACCACGTTCCTGTGGTTGATTTGGGAAAGCACTAGCACTTCGTTGATGAACTGCTCTACTTGGCTGTTGTCTCCAAGCCGAGCTTTCTTTATTGCGACTATGGAGTTGTCAGGTAATATCCCTTTGTAGACTGTTCCTTGGCCTCCCTGGCCCAGGATTCTGCTCTTGTCATAACCATTGGTTGATGTCTTCATGCCTTCTTCGGTAAAGATTTTTACATTAGCATTAGATGTCCCTGGTCCTGAGAGTCTCTGTATTAACATGCCGCCACCATTTTGTTCAAAGAATTTTTGTCGGAGCTCAGCTGTCTTCCGGTGCTTCATTTTCTGTTGTACGCAGCTAATGAGAAGCAGGATGGACAAGAACCCAATGGTTGTTCCTGATCACATCACACAGTAAAAGAAAGAATCAGGAAATAGCGAGGGGAGCTATAGACATGGCTTTTTAAGTTCAGGACGACCCCAAAGTTATAAATAGGAACGGCTTGGGCATTTCAGATACCAGTTAGGGTCAAGTATATGGGGTAGTTCCTATAGGAACGGAAAATTTTTGGTTCGGATAATAAATTAGGAGCACTCTAATACGTAAAAATTGGGTTCATGTTTGGTTCCAATTCCGATTCGGTAGTTTCAGTTAATTTGGATAGTTCAAGTAAAATATTGGATATGTATGGTCTAATTAGATGTTTGAATAAAAATCTTCAGATAATTCAGATTATTTTGGATAAAAATATATGATACTTTCAGATAATTTCAGATACAAGTTTAGATACAATGCTTTTTGATAATTAAGCTTTTCAAATACTTTCATACACTTTTAATAGATTTTGAAACTATACATATATTTAGTCATGTTATATGTATATATAATTAATATATTTATATATTCGAGTCTTGCTTGGTTCTTGCTAGTTCGGTTTGGTTATTTCAGATATAGAAATATAAGAATCGTTTGGGTATTTAAAAATTTTGATCCGGTTTTGGCTTCGGTTATTTCAGTAAATTTTGTTAAGGTTTTCGGTTTAATTTTTTTTGCCCAGGCCTGGTTATAAACATTAGGAGATCATATACACATAGAGATGATAACATCTTGGAAACTACAAGTCCAGAAAAGAAATGAGGGAAGCTTACCAAGAAGAATAGTAGCCCATCCAAAGTCTTTACGCTTGCAACTCATAGTGGTTGTATCTAAGCGGTAACCAGATCGGCACTTACAATAGAACCCTCCATCCTTGTTTCTACAGGTGCTGGGATCCGAGCAGTTATGTTTATGGATAGTACTTTTACATTCATTGATGTCTGACACAGGTAAATAATCCGTTGGATGAAACAAGAAATGTACGACTAAACCGTTGAAAGACGATAGAAAGAAAAAATAAATTAACGTGAAGTGTACCTTGGCAACCCTTTTCATTTGAAAGGTAAGGATTCCCCTCAAAACCTTCTAAACATTTGCAGTTATACCCGGTTCCACGAGTAGAATTGACACATATGCTGTTATTCATACCGCATATGCTTCTGTTTCCAACTTGATCGCATCTCTGGTTTCCAATAGACCAATCCAGTAACACAGGGAACTCTTTGACATTTCTTAGGTTCTTAAGATCTTCCGAAGCATTAAAGTGAAAAGTACCATTTTCGGCTAGAAAGGCGTATTTGCAAGGATTAAAGTCATGCATAACAGTCATGTTCCCAAAGCCAGATGGGCGATTTTCGAATCCAATGCTATCCAAAGGGACATAGACATCGGTCCTGCAGCAACCTTCACCATTACAGTCCCCATTTCCCGCCGGTGGAGAGTCACATGCTGACAAGCATCCAGTTGAGTAATCTCGCGCTCCAGTAGTGCTCAGAAGTGCAAAAGCGTTACAGCCAACTAAAGTGAATTTGTTGTTGCGGGAGAGAGATAAGTTAGCAAGCGAGTAACTGTAGGAAACCCCATCAGTCACATTTCCTTCGCTATCGTAGCAAGCGTAAGAAATATCATTCCAGACGCGTAGCTCCGTGTGAGAAATGTTGATTACTTTGTTACCACCAAAGATCAACTCTTCTCTCTCGTTACAGGTGATATTGAAACTAGGATCGTCGGCATAGTAACAACCTGGAGAAGTGCCAAAAGGGTACTCAATTGTGACGTGGCCACAACTAGTTTGGCAGTCCTTGCGAGGTTGCCCATTGACCAGCTCCGTATATGCATGGTAGAAGAAAGTAGCCACCAAGATCAGATGCTGCACCTTCATCTTCGACCTCTCTCTAAATTTGTTTATCTTCCTCCAAACTCTAGTGTTGAGATGTTCTCTTGACTGCCCAACCTCTATACTAGTATTATTTAACTATAGACTAAGTCAATGTACCAACTCATTTAGCATCACAACGTCTTTGTTTTTGTCATTTGGTTTTGTAGGACACAAAGACCAAGACGTTCTCTATTATTGCACGTCCACTGCTAAGAGACCTACCAAAATATCTCATAGGCAAAAATACTAATAGTTTAATATAACTCTATTATTAGTTAAAGTTTCAATGATTTAAATAACTAATCATAGGTTGATACATATTGTAAAAGTATTCAATTTTCTCTTTTTTAGGTTTCTCAAATAAAACTTCATTTCTTTTTCTTCCTATTTTTTCTTCACTTTTTCCCTAGTTCTATTATTATCTACGTACTTGGACAAAAATACTAATAGTTTAATCTAATTGTAGCACTAGTTAAATTTTAAATTATATATAAAATATTAAACTAATCACATGTTGACACATATTCTAAAGTATTTTTCAAGTTGGCCCAATAAAAATTAATTTCCTTCTCTTCCTATTTATTCATTTTTTTTATCAAAAAAATTAAACTAATCACAGGTTGACACATATTCTAAAGTATTTGTCAAGTTGCCCCAATAAAAATCAATTTCTTTCGCTTCCTATTTTTTTCCCTAGTTTATTATTAACAAGATATGAGCCCGTTGCGTTGCAACGAGTTTTTGTTTGATGTTTTAATTTAATAAGAACCATAAAATAATAAATCATTTTATTATAGTATTATAATTGTTTTTTGCATATGTTGTTTGAGATTTATTTTATAATTAAAATATTTTCACACATAAGTTCAAGTTAATATTTGTATTTTATAATCATGATCCATAGATGAGTTGTTAAAACTTTATACTAAGGATTAGAGAAAATACTATATATAAACATTTAAACTGAATACAATCTGAAATAAGAAATGAAAAGTAAAAACGAAATGAAAGTTAAATGCACCAATCAAATCAATGACAACATTATACATGTTCTTATGTATTAATTTAATGTTTTACTAAATAAGTCTTTAAAATTTTATTTTGCTAGGATTTTTAAAAAAATAAAACATTCTATTTTATAAATCTTCTTTTTCTTTACAATTAAAAAATAAGAAAAAAATATTAAATACTCTTTTACAATTTTGTTTAAAATTTTAGAAAAGATAAATTACTGTCATATAACCTATTACAATTATTTTGTATTTAAAATTTCATAAAAAAACTATATTGCTATCAAATAATTATTTTTAGTTATTAATAAATATTTTTAAAATTGCTATTTTACAATTCGTATCAATACTAATTTTACACTTCTTTTGATAATTAAATAATTTTAGTATCATGTTCATCATCAAACACTCTCTTAAACATAATATCAAATAACGTTTTACAATTATTTTTTGGTTAGGACTTAAAAAAATATTATACAATTTTTTTTTTGTTTATGATTTTTTTTTTATATAAAAGGAAAACAAATATCAATATTCTTTTACAGTTTTGTAAGATTTTAAAAAAGGAAATTAATATTACATAATCTTTTACTATTATATTTTATCTAGGATTTAAAAAAAACAATTCTATCAAATAACTATTTTCAGTTAATATTAACTATATTTAAAAGTTGCAATTTTCAAAAAAAAAAAAAATTCAATATCATTAATATTTTTACAATTTTTCTTGTAAATTGAATAATTGCTTTTTTTTTTTTTTTGTAACAAAATTGAATAATTGTTAGTTTCATGTTTATCATTAAATCTTTGAAGTAAAAATTACTATTAAATAAAATTTTACAATTCTCTCTAATCACGATTTAAAAAAAAAAAAAAATTCTTAATTGGTTAAGTTTAGAAAAAAAATTTCTTTTAGAAATCTCTTTTATTTAAGATTTTAGGAAAAGAAGAAGTTATTTTGACATAATGGAGGTTTACTGACACGTTCACAATCTAATTTTTTAATTGACACTTATCACAATTATATCACGTGAAATATTTGAAGTTAATTTTGGTTTATATTTTTTAACACAAAATTATTAAAAAGTAAAATTAGTTAATTATAAGAAAAATAAGATTAAATTCACTTTTTAATTTTATTTAGACTTTTTAAAAGAAAATTAATTATTTTATTTCGTTAAAATTTTTATACAAATATTTTATTTTTAATAGAAAAATTGTGTTTAATTATTTATATATTTTGTCTTATACATACACACACATATTAATTATATGCACAGATACCCATGTACGACAATAATAACAAAATTAAAAGTTATGCTAGCATCATAAGATGTAATAAAGATAATAATAAGTAATACTTTTCATGTAAATACTATTGTGTTTCGTAAAAATAATATGTGGAAGCTTAAACCTAAATATAGATGTGAAATATTTATAGTTATTTTTGGTCATAATTGTTTGACATACAATTATCTATTAAAAAGGAAAGTTATTTGCTTATAATAAAATAATAAGAGTACTTTTACAATTTTCTTTTAATTATGCCTTTGAAAAAGTAATATTAATTATTTTAAAGTTAGTTTTTCTTCATATTAATAATTAATTGTACTTGTAGGATTTTACAATTCGTTTTTGTTTAATATTTTTTTTCTTAAAAGTGAATGTTAATCTTTTATAATTATCTATCTTTACTATCTTTTAAAACAAACATTATAATGAAAAATAATAATAACAATAATAATAATAAAAGTAATAATAATAAGACTCTTAAATAATATTTATAATTAATTTTTAAGAAAAATCGTTTTTATTATTTTAGTATATATATTTTTGATTGTGATATAGTTTAACATATGTCACATTTTTAAATATATAACTACCATGTGTCACAATCATGTTAATTACTAATTTTGAAGAACCAAGCTCAATATAATATTTTATAATTATATTTTCATTAAAATTTTAGAAAATAAAAATTATATTAAATAAATTGTTTTCAGATCTATTTCTTTGGATTTTGAAAAAAGAAATTTCTAAAAACATTACTACTAAATATTTTTAAAAAATCATTTTTACTACTAAATAATTTTTAAAAGTAGTTTATTCAAAATTTGTTCTTATTATCTTATATATATTTTTAACCTTTAATATATTTAAACACATGTCGCAATATTAGAAGGATAATTATTATCAAATAATATTTTCCAATTATCTTTTGATTAGGATTTAAAAAAAAAGAAAATTACAATTAAATAATATATATAATAATATTTATGATAAAATTCGTTTTTGTTAATATCTTAGTATATCTATTTTTAATTATGAGATAGATTAACACATGTCACAATCTTAAATATATAATTGTTATGTGTCGCGATCATGTTAATTAACAACTTTGAAGAAACAAACTTTATATAATAAAACACTAAATAAAGATAACTGCAAAAGATTATTTGATAGTTTTTTAGTTGACAATAATTTCATTTTTATAAATTTTTTTTCTTTTTTACAATTATATTTTTTTATTTTAGAAAACGAAAATTAGTATTAAGTAAATTATTATACATATTTTCTTTTAGGAATTGTGAAAATGAAAAAAATTATAAAAATGAAATTATTGTCAACTAAAAAAACTATCAAATAATCTTTTGCTGTTATCTTTATTTAGTATTTTTAAAAAACGATTTTACAAAACAAAAATTAGTATTAAGTAAATTATTATACATATTTTTTGTTTAGGAATTGTAAAAAGAAAAAAAAAATTAGAAAAAGAAAATTATTGTCAACTAAAAACCATCAAATAATTTTTTTTCTATTATTATTTTTGTTTAGTATTTAAAAAACGAAAATTACTATTAAATAATTCTTTTGTGTTATTCTCTTTTTATATTTATATTCTTAATTATGATAGATTTTAACACATGTCATCATCTTAAATTTTTAATTGACATGTGTCATCGTCATGTTAATTAACAACTTTGAAAAACCAAGCTTTATATAATAAGATATTATTAATTATGATAGATTTTAACACATGTCATCATCTTAAATTTTTAATTGACATGTGTCACCGTCATGTTAATTAGCAACTTTGAAGAACCAAAATTTTTATAATAAGATAGATACTTTGGTAACAACTTGCAATGTAATTGCTTGCTTTTATACTATAATACGTTGTTTTCTGTTGAAAGTTCTAGTGTTACTTTGCTAGTTGCCTTTTTCCTCATTATGGAAATATCACATTTAGATACTATGAGTAATTAATTTCAAGTTAAATAACTCTAATAGATGTAAAAAAAAAGTTAAATAACTCTAATTACTATCTTATACCAATTACAAATTTATAATGAAGGAGATGCTCCGATCCTAGATCTCCATGATGTCTTTATGTATTTTCATGTGATTAGAGAGCTTTAACTCAATGATAATTATGCAAATAGTGTTCATCCCGTAACATTTAACATGGTATCATCTATATCTATATATATTATTAAAAGAGAAATACAAAATAGAAATGCCCATTAGTTTTGCAACTTATTTACTTTAGAATGCCACTAAATAATTATTGAACCTATATTTAAATATGTTTTATCTTTTTCTAATTTAATAAATAATTTCTTTAATTGATCCTAAGCTAAAACAATTATTTAATTACATTTAATGTCACTAAGAAACTACATAATTTTAACATTTAGTATTTATTATCGTTTTAGAAAATTAAACAACCATAAAATACCTAAATTTAAAAAGAATTATTTATATAATATATAAATAAAATATAAATTAACATATATATATATATATGTGGTATTTTACATATATTTTCTTATAAATAATAGCCAAATGTAAATTGATAAATGTTGAAGAATATAAAATATATAGCACAAGATTTTAAATAATATACAAAAAAAATTCTAATATACATTATTATAAATTTTGATCCATAAAAATGTGGATAATACAATTGACGGTTTGTAAAACAAAATAAATTACTCAATATAAAGGATAAATTATTGTATTTAGAAATTTAATATTAATAATTATTTAATACATGTAAATTATAAAACTATATACTATTACTTATACAAATAAATATTTATTTATAAAAAATAAAAATAAACACTCGCGCGGGTCAAGGTCTAGTAATTCTTTAATTCTAACTCTAGTAGATCGGAGTTACATAATAAGTCAAGACGACCTTATCTTTATTCTACATGAGTCGTGCATGATTTTTTTTTTTCTTTTGATGTAAATGTTAAATTTATATCAAAGTTTTAAGTTTTTGATAGCAGTTACAAAGAATACTAGAAGCAAAAATGACCAAAAACCTAAACACCAAGAAGAAAGAAGAAACAACATTGGAAGATCAGAAGACATAACATTAACATTTAAACACAAGCACAAAAGATACTAGCAAAAGTATAGCCTGGCCGATCGATACTACAGCATTGCCGAATGGGTTCAGAGCTTTTGATAAAATATGAGACCACGCTCGGTAGAAATCGGCTTGCCCATAACGCTACTCCAAAAGATTGACACCGACCACACACAGCTTTGCATAGACCGGCTGAAGGAATCAAGCCGCCAACTACCACTGGTAAAGGAGCTTGAGACCCGAGCTAAGAACCTCTACTTGTATCAAGCACACTAGAGCGCCAATCTGGCTTGACGTCCCAAGACCACCAAAGTCACACTTATGCTCGGCTCCAGAACATAGTGCGAGCAGATGCAAGAAGACAGGGAGCGATGATAGTCACATCCTGAGCCGCTCGCCCAAACCTACAATATAGAGATCGATCAGCCCTCCATTGGTGACCAAGCGACCAGACAATGGAGCTGTGATGGCCAATCAGCACATTAGTCTCCTTCAAGAAAATAGAGCTTCGAGACTCAAATGCCCTGCAAGGTAACTAAGATTCTCCCTGTTTCCTAAATATTTGGAATTATGAGGTCTTATACATATTGAGTTTATGGTGCATTGTTTCTTGTAATATACTCTTATCTTCATTCAACATGCTGTGGTTTCCTTAAGAAAGACACTCGACCTCATAATTAACTGATTCCACTGTGCATTTGACAGGCTATCGAATGGATGAAGAGGATCCTGATTCCAAGAGTTTGCAAATCCAGTTTTCCAGAAACCCAGGTCTAAGACCAGGGGCAACGTGAAGAAAGGAGGTGATGAGTTGAGATACTTTTGAGGCAAATCAACCAAAATAGTAACTTATTGTTTTCTCTAGAGCCTAATATTCAGATCCTTAGTAGCACTCACTCAAAGCTATAGAGATGTATGAATAGACACAAAAGTCCAGGAGTTGAGTTTATTGGAATCTCAACTTAGACACTGTAAAATAAGTACTGATGGTCTATAAGAATATCTCAATGCATACATGTTCTTCATTATTGTCTTGATACTCTAGTTTTAAACTGTTTAAGTGAGCCAAAAGAGGTGAGAAACTATATAGAAATGATATTATTTTTTCATTAAAAAAAAAAAGACTCAACGTGATTGAGACAGGGGCTTGAGTAATAGATATCAGCGACCAGCTGCAACTTGCATGCTTGCTACATTCTTGATGCTGTCATAGCCAGTGCTACTTGTATCGCCTTGCGCTGATAAGACTCCAACACCGACCAAGTTCTCAGTCTCGTCCCCAGGATACTGATCTGACCACTGATGTTTGGCTTTTGTGACTCTCAAGCCCTCAAGCTTTGCAGCTACTTCCGTCATCAGTGGCCTTTCCTCTCCTGTCACTCTTGTACACTCCATAGCAACTCTGACAGCTTCATTGATCTCCTTCCAGCTATTCTCGTTGATTATTTTCGCATCTATAACCTCGTGCAACCTGTTCTCTTTCATGGCAGACGAAATGTAGTTCACAAGATGTTTTGACTGTTGTGGCCTTTCGAAGCACAATGCCTTTTGGCCAGTGAGAAGTTCCATGACAACTACCCCAAAGCTATAAACATCACTCTTTTCGTTTAACAGTCCTGTATGGTAATATTCTGGGTCTAAGTAGCCTATAGTACCTTGGACCATGGTAGTGAGCTGCTCTTTATCCATCGGTATTAGTCTTGAAGCCCCAAAGTCAGCTACCTTTGCAGTTAAGTTCTCATCCAGGAGAATATTAGCAGTCTTGACGTCTCGGTGGATGATTGGAATAGAAGCAGATGAGTGAAGATAAGCAAGAGTTCCAGCAATTTCCACTGCTATTCTCAGGCGTTGTTCCCATGTTAGAGAAGGACCAAACAAGGAACCATGCAAGTGATCGAAAAGGGTGCCGCTGTTAATGAACTCATAGACCAGCAAGGGAACTTCTGTCTCCAGACAACATCCTAGGAGCTTGACCACGTTCCTGTGGTTGATTTGGGAAAGCACTAGCACCTCGTTGATGAACTGCTCTACTTGGCTGTTGTCTCCGAGCCGAGCTTTCTTTATAGCAACTATGGAGTTGTCTGGTAATATCCCTTTGTAGACGGTTCCTTGTCCTCCCTGGCCAAGGATTCTGCTCTTGTCGTAGCCATTGGTTGATGTCTTCATGCCTTCTTCCGTAAAGATTTTTACATTAGCATTTGATGTCCCTGGTCCTGAGAGTCTCTGTACTAACATGCCGCCACCATTTTGTTCGAAGAATTTTTGTCGGAGCTCAGCTGCCTTCCGGCGCTTCATTCTCTGTTGTACACAGCTAATGATAAGCAGGATGGACAAGAAGCCGATGGTTGTTCCTGATCACATCACACATAGATGATTAGACACACAAAGATGATTACATCTGGGAAACAATAAGTCCAGAAGGATGCTTACCAAGAAGAATAGTAGCCCATCCAAAGTCTTTATGCTTGCATTTCATAGTGGTTGTATCTAAGCGGTAACCAGACTGGCACTTACAATCGAAGCCTCCAACCTTGTCTCTACAGGTGCTGGGATCCGAGCAGTTATGTTTATGGATAGTACTATTAGTAGTACACTCATTGATGTCTGGCACAAGGGAAAAGGCATAAGAGATGTATCAGGAAAACAATGAACTCTCAAAAAAAGAAAGTAGTATTAAGATAAGACCAATTTGAAGTGTACCTTGGCAACCATGTTCATTTGAAAGGTAAGGATTTCCTTCAAAACCATCTAAACATTTGCAGTTATACCCGGTTCCACGAGTAGAATTGAAACATGTGCTGTTAAACATACCACATATGCTTCTGTTTCCAACTTGCTCGCATGTCTGGTTTCCGATAGACCAGTCCAGTACCAGAGGGAACTCATTGACATTCCGTAGGTTCTTAAGATCTTCCAAAGCATCAAAGTGAAAAGTACCATTTTCAGCGAGAAAGGCATATGTGCAAGGATTAAAGTCATACACAGAAGTCATGTTCTGCAAACGAGATGAGCGAGTTTGGAATGAATAGCTATCATACGGGTCAGAGACATCTGTCCTGCAGCAACCTGCGCCATTACAGTCTCCATTTGCCACCGGTGGAAAGTTACACGCTGACAAACATCCAGTTGAGTAATTTTGCGGTCCAAAAGTGCTCAGAAGTGCTACAGCGTTACAGCCTACTACATTAAACTTGTTTTTGTGGGAGAGAGATAAACTACCCAGCCTGTAAGTGTAGTAACGACTACCATTCGAATTTCCTTGTCTATCGTAGCAAGCGTAGGAAGTATTAGTCATGACGCGTAGCTCCCCGCTATGAGAAATGTTGATTACTTCAATATTATTTCGAAAGAATAGCTTCTCTTTATCGTTACATGTGAGATTGAAACTAGGGTCGTCAGCATAGTAACAACCTTGAGAAGTGCCGAAAGGGTACTCAATTGTGACGTTGCCACATCTAGTTTGGCAATCCTTGCGAGGTTGCCCGTTGACCAACTCCGTACATGCAAGGTAGAAGAAAACAGCCACCAAGATCAGACGCTGCACCTTCATCTTCGACCTCTCTTCTCTTTATCTCTCAAAATTTGTCTCTCTGCAAGTTTCCTCCAACCTCCAGTCTTGAGATGCTCTTTTGGCTTGTTTTCATTGACCCAATCTCTTAATACTATTATTTAACTATAGACCAAATCAATGTACCAACTTGTTTTGCATCCCCGAAGTCTTTGTTTCTGTCATTTAGTTTTGTAGGACACAAAAGACCAAGACTTTGGTGATTACCAGGAATATTCATATCGCCATATGTATGACTCATGATCGTATCGTCATATGTATGACTCACGATCGTAACGCATCTCTGTTAGAGTATGTCCACTTGTAAGAGAACCACCAAACTATTTAATAGATAAAAAAATGTTATTTTGTGATAAAATAAGTATTTTTTGTGCTCTATTTATTAGAATTGTCCATAATTTGATCATAGTAAAATTTTAAATCATAAAAAAAATTGAACTGACAGATACTGTAAAAATATTTCTTTTTTTTTTTTGGTTGTGTTTTTCAAATGAAAACTTTTTTCTCCTTTTCTTTCTATATTTTCGTCAATCTTTCTTCAACTTTCTCTATTTTTCTATTTTTTTTGTCCAGATTCTGCTAGAATAGCAAGGGGTAATTAATTGTAATGTTACTTTGCAAGTTGACTTTTTCCATATGAGTAATTAGTTTGAAGTTAAATAACTCCAGTTATTCTACTTCATCTGTTTCGTAAAATTTATTTGAAATAAATAAAATTATTTATAAGATCAATGTATTTTGTAATTGATATTAAATTAAAAGTAAGTATAAATTTCGCTAAAATTTAAAATGATAACTTATATAAAAGTTTTTTTTTTCAAAATAACACTTTTTATTAAAAAAACAAAATATCTTTCAGTGATTACAAATTTTCAAAGAAAGAAGTAGGCAATGATATTTATGCGTAAGCAGGATAATATTTCCTTGATCTCCAAGATGTCTTTTTATGTGTTTAGAGAGTCCAATGGGAGTCTTGGGAGTCCTTAGGAAAAAAATAATTAAATAATCAATGGACTCCACCAAAAGCTAAGGATTCAATCATTAAAATTCATAAATAAAGATTCTTTCTTAGCGAATCTTTGCACTATTTGCAGACCCCCACGACACGGGGCGATACGCGATTGGTTGATAGATATATTTTTTTTTATCTGAAAAAGAAAAAAAAATACTTAAAAAATCAAAATACACTTTTTTTAAAGAATTTTCTTTGGTTAACACCATTGCAGGTGTTCTTTAGATTAGAGCTTTGACTTTGTGTTAAAAAAAAAGAGCTTAGACTTTATGTATTAAGGGCGTGTCCGTGCTTGCGCGCTATTTGTTGCGTGTGATTTTGCTGTGGTGATGCTGTTTTGTCGTAGTGTATTTTTTTTTTTGTTAACTTTATCAGTAGTATTTTTCGCACGTGTATTTTGTTGGTGTTGTCATTGTGTTATACAGTAATATGTGATTGGTACCGATGCAGAAATGTTCTTCGCTGTCTTGATACTCTGGATTTTAACTGTTTAGGTGGACGAAAGGGGTGATAAGAAATACATAAACGATATTCCATCCAATTCAAAAATATACATGTTTTAGTTTATTCACACAAATTAATAGAACATACTCCTCCGTTCCTAAACGATAGATTTTTTAGTATATTCACACATTAAACTACCATAATAAATATATTGTTTTCTGTAATTTTCAATTTTCGATAACTTTTAACTAATAGTAATTCAATAAAATCAATTAATTTTCTTGAAGTTTACAATTTTTTCATAGAAAACACAAAAAATACATCTTTTTGAAACAAACTTTTTTCCTAAAAAGTCTATCATTAAGTAACGGAGGGAGTACTTAATTTTAATATTAAATGCATAATTTTCTGTGATTATCTATTTCCTATAATTTTAAACAAATAAAAATTCAAAAAATGTAATTAATTTTTTGTTGATTCAGCTGCATCAGCTATCGCAGTATCAACAAGCTACTTTATGTTGCTTGCTACCTTAACCTAGTTTGTAGTATTTGGGCTTTAGTGGACTTGAAGTGAAGTAATTTTTTGCCATAAATACACGAAAGTATTGGCTTTGTATTTTGAATTTTCATTTGCTTTCATTTTCAATGATTTGTAATAGTATTTTTCATTTTAATGATTATTTTTAAAAATTATGTAATATTATTATTTGGGCAATTCTTGTAAATAGTTTTTTTTTAAAGTTTTTATCACAAAAATAGTTGTAGAAATAAAATGACCAAAATGGTCCTTTTTAATTTTGAAATTTATAATATTTATTTTTTAATTTGAAATCTCATCCCCTAAACTCACCCTTTAATTCCAAATTGTACGTCTATATTAGTTAATCGTAAGGATATAAATACATATTTTATTCTTTAATAAAACCTCCTTGAGATCTGTCTTAAGCGATGAAGAAAACCCTAGCTTTCCTTCCAAGACGACACTTGACCATATGGGTTTACTCAAACTGTTACAATGCATAAAATCAAATCGGCCTTTTCTTTATTTTCAGTGACCAAAGAGTAAAAATATGTTTTAGAAAACCATCTTCTTATTTAAACTATAATATATCAAAGTTAAACTTAACTATATTGTATCTTGTTTTTTTCTTGCAAATATGTTTTATCTTAATGTTTTGTTTGTTATTCAAGGATTGGAAAACATAAAGAAGTTGTAAGATTTTAATTATATGCATACAATTGTCATAAAAGTTATCTCATGACAGTAAAACAACAGTAAAATTGTAAATGTAATTTTCTCTCGGAAGACTTATAATACTTCTAAACATGATCCAGCAATAAGTATTTACCTATATTAAAACATCTTTTAAAACATTTTCCAAGAAATAAGCATCTAATAAAGAGTATCAATGTTCATAATCTTAGCCAGCAGAAGACATCATGTTTCTCTCCTCTTCCTCCCAAGCTGTACAACATCCTTGTAATATTTCTTGAACATATTCAGGTCTAAAGAGTAGGTCAGTTGAATTACATGACATGTCATGTTTCTCTATTCTTATAAGTCAAATGTATTTTGTAACTTATCTTTTATTCTACGGACTATGGTCGACCTTCTCATGTTTGTTGTTAAATAAGTGGATCCTTTTGAACTGTAATAATTCTTCGCCATCTCAAAAATTTGCAATCACAACAAAATATGGAAGTATATAGGAATTGCGAACTGCAACCTGTCAAAGATTCAGAAAATCTTAGAGTTACAGTAATGGACAATCCATTACCTGTTTAAAGGGTGTCAAACCGAGCAACCGCAAGGAGTGTGGGAGAGGATACAAAATTTATTCATCCGCCGTACTGGCTACCCTAAGTGAAGTCATACTATGCTTTTGAAATATGGAACTATTAATGTACACACTGCATAAAAACAAACCACTTCAAAACTAAGCAGCTATCCCGGAAGAATCAATCCAAACGCAATAGTTTTTAATGTATACCTTACTGAAAGAAGAATCATATCTGTAATGCCTAATGCTTCAGGCGTTGACTTGCATCTCCCTTCTAGCCTAACCTTCTTGTCTCTCACATGCGGTAGAAGACACCGAGCCCACTAAGTAGGTATTCTACCAATCTGCTACATAGATATGGAAAGTCAACATAGCAAACTAAAAAGTGTGAAAAATAAGATGACTTTAAACACACCTCTCCTGAATCCTTTGTACGTAGAGATGGCCTTCCCCATCCAAAGCGCTTTGCAGTTTAAGAGTTTATGCTTACAGCTTACTATTTGGAAACTTGGAACAGCCCACGAACCCCCACTCATTCTCTGAAAGACACTCATCTTCCTCCACTCGATGATTCCATCCTTCTGAGCTGGGCTTAGCTTTTAGAAAAGTAAAAAGGGTACAAAATCTGATGCAGTTGATAGACAAATCTTAATCCTTTTCAGAACCAGTATTTATTCAAAACTTAAGAGGCGAAAGTATTTATTCTAAGTTCAATACGTTCAAAGTTTGTAAGTTATTTTATATATACAATACTTACAGTCTCTTTTTCTTGAGTAAAGCCAACATGTAAAGGCACAAGATGATCCAAAAGTGTATACCTTTTTGTCTTCTTTCTGGAGCTTACCACTTGACACTTCTTCATGTTTTCATTCAGAGAGCCATCTTATCTTCACACCTTACAGCAATCGCTACCGCACTTCAACCTAATCGAAACAAAACAAAAAATTGTAAGAACCCGTAAGACTGGATCAAATGAATCAATATCAAAACTAAAAGGCGACGCCCTTTGATTGGGTTATCAACACCATTGAAGAAAAAAAGAAATTGATCATCGCCTTAACTTTAGATTCGAAATCCTAATTCGTATTCTGGTGGACATGGTGAGATATCCTTGAAATACAAAGCGACAGAGACTTGCCGGTGGAGACATGAGACTTTTGATTGGATTTTATTGCCAGAGCTTTCAATTCTTCACTGGAGGTTTTCGGGTTTGCTTGCAAGTAAGTTTAGACGAAGATGTTGAGCAATCGATATATATATATATCTATGAGGATAAAAAGAGGGAGGTGGAACGAAACTATTAAGAAGGAATCAAAGAGCACCATTGATTGAGTTCACCGTAACGGACATCACGAAGAACCTAGATGGTGAAGACGAAGTGGAACCCGATTGATGCTTCGTATAGTATGATTCTCTCTGTAGTTGTATGACGTGTTAAAATACTTGTCCCTGATTGGTAGATTTTTTTTTTGAGGACGTGGACACCTCCCCATGGATTATATCTCACTTTTAGTATCGTATGATATATAAATAAAATATAAATTAATAGCAAAATGTAAATTGATAAATGTTGAAGAGTATAAAATATATAGCACAAGATTTTAAATAGTATACAAAACAATTCTAATATGCATTATTATAAATTTTGATCCATAAAAATGTGTATAATACAATTGACGGTTTGCAAAAAAAAAAGAATTACTCGATATAAAGGATAAATTATTGTATTTAGAAATGTCATATTAATAATTATTCAATACATGTAAATTATAAAACTATATACTATTACTTTTACAAATAAATATTCATTTATAAGAAATAAAATAAACACACGCGCGGGTCAAAGTAATAATTCTTTAATTCTAACTCTAGTATATGGGAGTTACATAATTGACATAATAAGTCAAGACGACCTTATTTTTATTCTACTTGAGTCGTGCATGATTTTTTTTTTTTTGATGTAAATGTTAAATTTTATATCAAAGTTTTAAGTTTTTGATAGCAGTTACAAAAAATACTAGGAGCAAAAAAGACCAAAAACCTAAACACCAAGAAGAAAGAAGAAACAACATTGGAAGATCAGAAGACATAACATTAACATTTAAACACAAGCACAAAAGATACTACAGCATTGCCGAATGGGTTCAGAGCTTTTGATAAAATATGAGACCACGCTCGGTAGAAATCGGCTTGCCCATAACGCTACTCCAAAAGATTGACACCGACCACACACAGCTTTGCATAGACCGGCTGAAGGAATCAAGCCGCCAACTACCACTGGTAAAGGAGCTTGAGACCCGAGCTAAGAACCTCTACTTGTATCAAGCACACTAGAGCGCCAATCTGGCTTGACGTTCCAGGACCACCAAAGTCACACTTATGCTTGGCTCCAGAACATAGTGCGAGCAGATGCAAGAAGACAGGGAGCGATGATAGTCACATCCTGAGCCGCTCGCCCAAACCTACAATATAGAGATCGATCAGCCCTCCATTGGTGACCAAGCGACCAGACAATGGAGCTGTGATGGCCAATCAGCACATGAGTCTCCTTCAAGAAAATAGAGCTTCGAGACTCAAATGCCCTGCAAGGTAACTAAGATTCTCTCTGTTTCCTAAATATTTGGAATTATGAGGTTTTATACATATTGAGTTTATGGTGCATTGTTTCTTGTAATATACTCTTTATCTTCATTCAACATGCTGTGGTTTCCTTAAGAAAGACACTCGACCTCATAATTAACTGATTCCACTGTGCATTTGACAGGCTATCGAATGGATGAAGAGGATCCTGATTCCAAGAGTTTGCAAATCCAGTTTTCCAGAAGCCCAGGTCTAAGACCAGGGGCAACGTGAAGAAAGGAGGTGATGAGTTGAGATACTTTTGAGGCAAATCAACCAAAATAGTAACTTATTGTTTTCTCTAGAGCCTAATATTCAGATCCTTAGTAGCACTCACTCAAAGCTATAGAGATGTATGAATAGACACAAAAGTCCAGGAGTTGAGTTTATTGGAATCTAAACTTAGACACTGTAAAATAAGTACTGATGGTCTGTCTAGTAAGAATATCTCAATGCATACATGTTCTTCATTATTGTCTTGATACTCTAGTTTTAAACTGTTTAAGTGAGCCAAAAGAGGTGAGAAACTATATAGAAATGATATTATCTTTTCATTAAAAAAAAAGAGTTAGACATGATTTTGACAGAGCCTTGACTAATATATCTCAGCGACCAGCTTCCATGTGCATGCTTGCTACATTCTTGATGCTATCATAGCCAGTGCTACTTGTATCGCCTTGCGCTGATAAGACTCCAACACCGACCAAGTTCTCAGTCTCGTCCCCAGGATACTGATCCGACCACTGATGTTTGCTTTTCGTGACTCTCAAGCCCTCAAGCTTTGCAGCTACTTCCGTCATCAATGGCCTTTCCTCTCCCGTCATTCTTGTACACTCCATAGCAACTCTGACAGCTTCCTCTATCTCCTTCCAGTTATTCTCGTTGATTACTTTCTCGTCAATAACCTCGTGGAACCTATTCTCTTTCATGGCAGAAGCAATGTAATGCACCAGATGTTTTGACTGCAGTGGCCTTTCGAAGCACAATGCCTTTTGGCCTGAGAGCAGTTCCATAAGGACTACCCCAAAGCTATAGACATCACTCTTTTCATTCAACAACCCTGTGTTGTAGTATTCTGGATCTAAGTAGCCTAGAGTTCCTTGCACCATGGTTGTGAGCTGCTCCTTGTCCATTGGAATCAGCCTTGAAGCACCAAAGTCAGCTACCTTTGCAGTTAAGCTCTCATCCAGGAGAATATTAGCAGTCTTGACGTCTCGGTGGATGATTGGAATAGAAGCAGATGAGTGAAGATAAGCAAGAGTTCCAGCAATTTCCACTGCTATTCTCAGGCGTTGTTCCCATGTTAGAGAAGGACCAAACAAGGAACCATGCAAGTGATCGAAAAGGGTGCCGCTGTTAATGAACTCATAGACCAGCAAGGGAACTTCTGTCTCCAGACAACATCCTAGGAGCTTGACCACGTTCCTGTGGTTGATTTGGGAAAGCACTAGCACTTCGTTGATGAACTGCTCTACTTGGCTGTTGTCTCCAAGCCGAGCTTTCTTTATTGCGACTATGGAGTTGTCAGGTAATATCCCTTTGTAGACTGTTCCTTGGCCTCCCTGGCCCAGGATTCTGCTCTTGTCATAACCATTGGTTGATGTCTTCATGCCTTCTTCGGTAAAGATTTTTACATTAGCATTAGATGTCCCTGGTCCTGAGAGTCTCTGTATTAACATGCCGCCACCATTTTGTTCAAAGAATTTTTGTCGGAGCTCAGCTGTCTTCCGGTGCTTCATTTTCTGTTGTACGCAGCTAATGAGAAGCAGGATGGACAAGAAGCCTATGGTTGTTCCTGATCACATCACACAGTAAAAGAAAGAATCAGGAAATAGCGAGGGGAGCTATAGACATGGCTTTTTAAGTTCAGGACGACCCCAAAGTTATAAATAGGAACGGCTTGGGCATTTCAGATACCAGTTAGGGTCAAGTATATGGGGTAGTTCCTATAGGAACGGAAAATTTTTGGTTCGGATAATAAATTAGGAGCACTCTAATACGTAAAAATTGGGTTCATGTTTGGTTCCAATTCCGATTCGGTAGTTTCAGTTAATTTGGATAGTTCAAGTAATATATTGGATATGTATGGTCTAATTAGATGTTTGAATAAAAATCTTCAGATAATTCAGATTATTTTGGATAAAAATATATGATACTTTCAGATAATTTCAGATACAAGTTTAGATACAATGCTTTTTGATAATTAAGCTTTTCAAATACTTTCTTACACTTTTAATAGATTTTGAAACTATATATATATTTGGTCATGTTATTTGTATATATAATTAATATATTTATATATTCGAGTCTTGTTTGGTTCTTGCTAGTTCGGTTTGGTTATTTCAGATATAGAAATATAAGAATCATTTGGGTATTTAAAAATTTTGATCCGGTTTTGGCTTCGGTTATTTCAGTAAATTTTGTTAAGGTTTTCGGTTTAATTTTTTTTGCCCAGGCCTGGTTATAAACATTAGGAGATCATATACACATAGAGATGATAACATCTTGGAAACTACAAGTCCAGAAAAGAAATGAGGGAAGCTTACCAAGAAGAATTGTAGCCCATCCAAAGTCTTTACGCTTGCAACTCATAGTGTTTGTATCTAAGCGGTAACCAGATCGGCATTTACAATAGAAGCCTCCATCCTTGTTTCTACAGGTGCTGGGATCCGAGCAGTTATGTTTATGGATAGTACTAATACATTCATTGATGTCTGACACAGGTAAATAATCCGTTGGATGAAACAAGAAATGTACGACTAAACCGTTGAAAGACGATAGAAAGAAAAAATAAATTAACGTGAAGTGTACCTTGGCAACCCTTTTCATTTGAAAGGTAAGGATTCCCCTCAAAACCTTCTAAACATTTGCAGTTATACCCGGTTCCACGAGTAGAATTGACACATATGCTGTTATTCATACCGCATATGCTTCTGTTTCCAACTTGATCGCATCTCTGGTTTCCAATAGACCAATCCAGTAACACAGGGAACTCTTTGACATTTCTTAGGTTCTTAAGATCTTCCGAAGCATTAAAGTGAAAAGTACCATTTTCGGCTAGAAAGGCGTATTTGCAAGGATTAAAGTCATGCATAACAGTCATGTTCCCAAAGCCAGATGGGCGAGTTTCGAATCCAATGCTATCCAAAGGGACATAGACATCGGTCCTGCAGCAACCTTCACCATTACAGTCCCCATTTCCCGCCGGTGGAGAGTCACATGCTGACAAGCATCCAGTTGAGTAATCTCGCGCTCCAGTAGTGCTCAGAAGTGCAAAAGCGTTATAGCCAACTAAAGTAAACTTGTTGTTGCGGGAGAGAGATAAGTTAGCAAGCGAGTAACTGTAGGAAACCCCATCAGTCACATTTCCTCCGCTATCGTAGCAAGCGTAAGAAATATCATTCCAGACGCGTAGCTCCGTGTGAGAAATGTTGATTACTTTGTTACCACCAAAGATCAACTCTTCTCTCTCGTTACAGGTGATATTGAAACTAGGATCGTCGGCATAGTAACAATCTGGAGAAGTGCCAAAAGGGTACTCGATTGTGACCTTGCCACAACTAGTTTGACAGTCCTTGCGAGGCTGCCCATTGACCAGCTCCGTATATGCATGGTAGTAAAAAACAGCCATCAAGAACACACCATGCACCTTCATCTTCCCACTCTCTCTCTCTTTCACTCTAATTTGTTTCTCTATGAGTTTCCTCTAGCCTCCCGTCTTGAGATGTTCTCTTGACTTATTTTCCTTGACCCAACTCTAATACTACTCCCTTTAACATAAGTCTCTTTAGAAATTTTTTTATTTTTCAAATTATATGATGTTTTCGGTTTTCTATGTAAAATTTATTAACACTTAATGTTATATGACTAATGATAATATACTTTCTATTTTATTATTGGTTGATTTGTGGTTAAGTAAATAATTAATGATGTTTTTGTTTATAAAATATAAAAAATTAATGATTTCTTATTCTATGTGCACAGTTCTAAAACGACTTATATTAAAAGATCGGAAGGAATATTATTTAACTATAGACAAGTCAATGTACCAACTCATTTAGCATCCCGAAGTCTTTGTTTCTGTCATTTAGTTTTGTAGGACACAAAGACCACGACGTTTGTGATTACCAGGAATATTCGTATGTATGGCTCCTGATCATAACACGTTCTCTCTATTATATCATGTCCATTGGTAAAGACCCACCAAAATATCTCACGGGCAAAAATACTAATAGTTTCAATTCTATCGTTAGTTAATTTTAAATTATTAAAAAAGAAATTAAATGAATCACAGGCCGACACATATTGTAAAAGTATTTCTAATCTTTTTGTTGGGTTTCTCAAATAAAAATTCATATCCCTCTTCCTATTTTTTTCCTAGTTTTAATAACTTCTACATACTTTGCAAAAAAAAAAAAAAAATAGCAGTGGGATTACTCTTAGACTATATATATAATAAGTTGTTTTCTGTTGAAAGTTCTAGTGTTACTTTGCTAGCAGATGGCTTTTTCCCCGCTATGGAATATCACATTTAGGTACTATGACTAATTAATTCAGACTAGTAATAGAATGGCAGTTCGTAATTAATTCAAAGTTAAATAACTCTAGTTACTATCTTATACCAATTACAAATTGAGATTATAACGAAGGAGATGCTCCGATCCTAGATCTCCATGATGTCTTTATGTATTTTCATGTGATTATAGTTGGACTAGATAGCTTTTACATTATGGTAATTATATCAATAGTGTCCATCCATAACATTTTTAACATGGTATCATAGTCCTTTATTAGTTATATTCTAGTGAATCGGAGACTCGGAGTTACACCTTATCTTTATATATTCCATATGAGTCGTGCATGATCTGATCTTTAAAAGGAGAAGGCCGAGACAATAATTGGAGGGCCGGACGTTAAAGACGAGGGAGACCAAGATGATGAAGTGAAGTACTGTGTGACTGTGACATATACCAGTGGAGGGGCCGGAAAACGAAAGAGACCAAAATGATGAAGTGAAATTTGACTTTTCGTCAAAAAGAAAAGTCTCTACTGTTTAACTTAACTTAAATGTTTGGGCTTAGAAGAGGAATTGCAAGGCCCCTTTAAGCCTAATCTATTTTAATAGAGTTACAAAATAATACTTACCTATTTTAATAAATTCTTACAGATTTTCATTCATTTTTATCTAATTACTTCATTTATTGTCTTTTCTAATTAATTCATCTTCATTTGTTTCAGAAATACAAAACAAAACTTACATTTTTTTTGAAACACACAAAACAAAACTTACATATTTTTAATTTTTTATTATATTTTTACATTGTTTTTCTACTTTTTCAAACTACTTCATTAATTACATTAACCATAATAATTCGACATCATTTATTTTACGTGTTAACCATAATAATTTCACATGTTTCAATAAAATTATTCTATTCGCGAAGGGAATTCAAACCGGTTATCAAAAAAATATACTTGTTTACAGAGTTAGCTAGATATAGGCATTCATGTACAAGTTCGAGTACATATCGATTTTACGGGTATTAATTTTTTTTTTGAATTTTAAAACTAAACTATGTTCGAGTATAATAAATTTTTGGATGGAGTTCGAATAGGATTCTTCTATGTATGGGTAAGTTTGTAAATAACTAAATTTAGACAAGTAATCTATGCATGTATTTAAAAATGTCATTACGCAATTTATAGAAAAGTAAAAACCAAATCTTCGCGCCCAAAAACCAAAACCCGCACGGGCGCGCTCTAGTTGTTTAATGAATTGCAAACCTTTCTGTCATTCATTAAAAAAAATCTCCTATATATTATTTGTGAAACATTACAACTTTTTTTTGTATCCACGTGTCATCAATAGGATGATTCTTAGAATTATTAGAGAAATATGTTAGTCCATCTAATTATATAATAAGCTTTTTATTAAACTAACCATAAATTCATTATTAATATCATTTATTATTTCCTTAAATAAAGATTACGGAATTGTCTAATGTGGCTAAAATATATATGACAATTAATAATTTTGAATAATAAAGATCTGATAAAAAAAATAATATATCTTGTATCAAATTTGTTTAATTTTAAACTATTAAAATAATTAAAAAAAATCACAATAAAAATATTATAAAAATTTAGCATTTTCTGTTTATGTTATATTTTAAATTTTAAAAAATGACTATAATTACTAAAACTGTTAAAAGTCTCACATTCAAATTTTGCGATTCATGGTTTAAAATTTTTGTTATGACAAAAATACAAATGATTACAAAATCATATAAATAAAAGTCTAATTTAATTAATCATTTAGATTTAAAATATATTGTATATATATCATTCTAAATTAAACTATAAACCATATTGAATAAATTAATATTTTAATTTCAAAATTTACTTTGTATAATATTTTTGATAAAAGTTTTGAACTAACATTGATAAATTCTTTTAAATTATAAATTACTAAAATTATTAATTCCACAATGAAAATTTTGTTATCAGTAATTTAAAGTTTTTGCTATTAAAGATACGCATGATAAAAAAATTATGAGTAGAAAGCATCATTTAATAGACATTAATATTAAAAATATACTATCTATGTTAATATCATTTAAATTTAATTACATATCCTATCAAATTTTTTTAAAAATTGTTTGGATTAATAAAATTGATTTATACGTTCGCACCAATTTAATTATATATGTAATAGTTATTGACTTTTAATTATTCAAGGCGCTGGTCTTAATCTAGTTGTTGGCCGGAGCCTACCTTCCGCACTCGACCCCAAATCACCCTATTATCTTGATTTTAATCCACTCTTTCTTTCTTTCTTTCTTTCTTTCTTGAGTTGTGCAACCATAATGGCATTTCAATGACATGAAATCACAACCACGAGGGGAGATTTTGTTAAAACACGTTTTACGTGTTGGTCGGCATGCATGGACTGTGAGCTGAAATTGTTGACGTTGGTTTTGTCAAAGATTGTGAGCTCACCAAACACATTTTTCATGTTTATAAAAGGAGAGCTGAGGTGAAGATGAAAGGCATCCCAAAAACAAAAAAAACAGAGAGAACGAGAGAAGAGCAGAAAAGAAAAGAAGAAGAAAAAGAAGAAAAAAAAGATTTTTTTTTTTTCACAAAAATTCTTCTATAAGAAATTACGAGTAATTTCTGAGTATATTTGAGATCGGGGTGTGAGTTGTGAGCTTGTAAAATTTTTCTGGTTAATAATAAAAGATCTGTAGCAGATCCGGAGACGTAGGCAACATTGGCCGAACTCCGTTAATAATTTTGTGTGTGTACTTCTTTCCCACTCCCATAAATTTTGGTTTTCCGCAAAATTTGACCGCGTATTTCCTAACATCTGGTATCAGAGCTTGAATTACGGTGATCGGTCAAATTTTTTGCGGAGTTATTATTCACATGAACAGTAATTCGTGAATAGTGAATTTTGTCGGTAACATCGGTTTGTCGATTGAGGTGTTTAATACACGGTGGTTCTAGAAACGATGGGAGGCGAAGACGGTTTGGCGCACAGTATCGGGAAATTTGACGGTACAGATTATGCATTTTGGAGAATGCAAATTGAAGATTATCTATACGGAAAGAAGTTTCATCAACCGCTGAGCAAGAAGCCTGAGAAGATGTATCAGGATGAGTGGGAGCTCCTTGACAGACAAGTTCTGGGTGTTATAAGGTTAACACTGTCGAAAAATGTTGCTCACAACGTTGCGAAGGAGAAGACCACGAAAGGGCTCATGAAAGTTCTCTCGGATATGTATGAGAAACCTTCGGCAAACAATAAGGTGTTTCTCATGAAGAAACTCTTCCATTTGAAGATGGAAGAAGGTGGCCTGGTTGCCGCACATGTGAACGAGTTCAACACGATTGTCAACCAATTGTCATCAGTTGAAATCGAGTTTGACGATGAAGTGCGAGCACTGATTCTGGTGGCATCTCTGCCAAGTAGTTGGGAGCCGATGAGGGTAGCGGTTAGTAATTCTGTGGGTACTCAAAAGCTCAAATTCAATGATGTTAGAGATCGTATCCTTTCTGAGGAAGTTCGAAGGATAGACCCTGGGGAGGCATCAACGAGCTCTGCTTTCAACGTGGAAACAGAGGGAGAAACCCATATAGAAATAACCGGAGTAATGGCAGATCGAAGTCAAGGAATGGACGAGGTCAATCCAAATTCAGACAGCCTGCAGAGTGCTGGAATTGTGGAAAGACAGGTCACATCAAGAAGAATTGCGGAGCACCACCGAAGAAGGAAGAAAACACTAGAGGCGGAGCCAATGCAGTGACACGTGAAATCGCTGATGCATTGGTAGTGTCTGTTGATTCCCCGAGGAAAATTGAAGCTCGTGATGCAGCTACAAGTACCACCAAAGCGTCAATATCCTATGTTGATAGCCCAGTCGATCCATGGGTTCTTGACTCAGGAGCGTCATTCCACACCACACCGCACCATAACATTATGGAGAATTATGTTGCGGGAAATTACGGAAAGGTATATCTTGCTGATGGATTACCTTTGGACATAGTTGGTATTGGAGATATCAACCTGAAAATGTCAGACGGACGTGTGTGGAAGATTACAAAGGTCAGACATGTTCCAAAGTTGATGCGAAATCTGATCTCAGTAGGTCAACTTGATGATACGGGGCACGATGTTAATTTTGGTGGTGGAGCCTGGAGAGTCAAGAAAGGTTCCATGGTGGTGGCTAGAGGTCATAAAAGAGGCACTCTTTATATGACGACGAGTTATCAAGACACTGTTGCTGTTGTCGAGAATGCCAAACATACCAAGTTGTGGCATTGTAGTTTGGGGCACATGAGTGAGAAAGGGATGAAACTCATGGTGGAAAATGGCGCTCTTCTGGATCTGAAGACGGTGGATCATCAGATGTGTGAAAGTTGCATCCTTGGGAAACAGAAACGAGTTAGTTTCTCTAAAGGAGGAAGAGAGCCAAAATCTGAGAAGTTAGAGCTGGTGCACACTGACGTGTGGGGACCCGCTCCTGTTGCATCGCTGGGAGGTTCGTACTACTATGTGACCTTTATTGATGACTCCACAAGAAAGGTGTGGGTTTACTTCATGAAGAACAAGCATGAAGTGTTTTCGGTTTTCAAAATATGGAAAGCCATGGTTGAGATTGAGACGAATCTCAAGTTGAAGTGTTTAAGGTCTGATAATGCTGGAGAGTACATTAGCGACGAATTCAAGAGATATTGCGCTGATAATGGGATTAAGATGGAGAAGACTATTCCTGGAACGCCTCAACAGAATGGAATCGCGGAAAGGATGAACCGAACCTTGAATGAGCGTGCAAGGAGCATGAGATTTCACTGTGGATTGCCAAAGACATTTTGGGCAGATGCAATCAATACCGCAGCCTTCTTAATAAACAGAGGACCGTCTGTACCATTGGGATTTAAGATCCCTGAAGAAGTTTGGAGCGGAAAGAAAGTAAATCTTTCTTATCTAAAGGTGTTCGGATGCTTAGCTTATGTTCATATTGATGATGCTGCAAGAAGTAAACTTGACTCGAAGTCTAAGAAGTGTTACTTCATCGGTTATGGTAACACGGAGTTTGGTTACCGGTTTTGGGATGATGAAAATCGAAAGATCATCCGCAGCAAGAATGTTGTGTTCAACGAAGAAGTGTTGTACAAGGATAAGCTAAGAGAAGGCTCGGAAAGGAAAGAGCCTAGAGCTGTTGACTTAGAAGATATCCTGACACCGGAGTTGCCACAGGATACCACAACAGCAGAAGAAGAAATCTCTCAAGACGAGAGTGGTGAAGCTGAAGAAAGTGATGATTCTGAAGTGGTCCCATATACACCAGTCACGGAGTTACGACGGCCATGCAGAATCATCAGAAAGCCAGTAAGATTTTCTCCATCGCTCAACTACATTCTGCTCACAGACAGAGGCGAGCCTGAATGTTATGAGGAAGCTATGCAAGTTGATGAGTCGATCAAGTGGGAGCTTGCAATGAACGACGAGATGGACTCGTTGTTATCCAATCACACGTGGGAGTTAGCAGATTTGCCTAAGGAGAAAAAGACATTGCATAACAAGTGGGTTTAAAGAATAAAAAAAGAACCTGATGGGAGTAAGCGCTATAAAGCGAGGCTTGTTGTGAAAGGATTCCAACAAAAAGAAGGCGTTGACTACACTGAAATCTTATCTCCTGTAGTCAAGATGGTGACCATCAGAACGGTTCTTGGGCTGGTAGCACAAGAAGATCTGCATCTTCAACAAATGGATGTGAAGACGGCATTTCTTCACGGTGATTTGGATGAGGAAATTTATATGAAGCAACCCGAAGGCTTTGAGATCAAAGGAAAGGAAAGCCTTGTTTGCAAGCTGAAAAGGAGTTTGTACGGCTTAAAACAAGCTCCAAGACAGTGGTATAAACGGTTCGACAGCTTTATTAAAGGCGTTGGTTTCTTGAGGTGTGAAGCTGATCACTGTTGTTACTTCAAGACGCTTGAAGAGTCCTACTTGATATTGCTCCTATATGTCGATGACATGCTGATAGTAGGAGCAGACTTGCACGAGATCAATAGCTTGAAGACGAAACTCTCAGAAGAGTTTGCGATGAAAGACCTTGGAGAAGCAAGACAAATTCTAGGGATGAGAATCAGTAGAAGCAAGGAAGGTCTTAAGTTATCACAAGAGGAGTATGTGAAGAAAATCCTCAAGAGGTTTAACATGGATGATGCGAAGCCAGTCAGTACTCCCCTGGCAAGTCATTTTCGGTTATTCAGAGAACAGTCTCCAAAGACGGAAGAAGATATGAAATGTATGGATAAAGTTCCATATGCTTCTGCTATTGGCAGCCTGATGTACGCAATGATATGTACAAGGCCAGACATTGCACATGCAGTGGGAGTCGCCAGCAGATTTATGAGCAATCCAGGAAATGAACATTGGGAAGCCGTTAAGTGGATTTTCAGATACCTGAAAGGAAATCCAAGTTTATCGCTATGTTTCACGAAGTCTAAGACGGGATTGCAGGGATATGTAGATGCTGACAATGGAGGTGACGTTGATAGCACGAAGAGCACAACCGGTTATGTCTACACCTTTGGCGGTATTGCAATTTGTTGGGTTTCAAAGTTGCAGAAAATTGTATCTCTATCAAGCTGTGAAGCTGAGTATATTGCGGTAACGGAGGCAACAAAAGAGATGATATGGCTACAGTATTTCCTAGAAGAGCTAGGCCATGACCAAGGGAAAAGTATGTTGTACTGTGACAGTAAAAGTGCAATCGATTTGGCAAAGAATCCGGTTTACCATGCTCGGACGAAGCACATACATCGTCGATATCATTTCATCAGATCAGCGTTAGAAGATGAAATGTTAGTGCTTGAAAAGATCCCAGGAAGCAAGAATCCGGCAGACATGCTGACGAAGCTCGTGCCATATGATAAGTTGAGGTCGTGTGCAACCTCAGTTAGCTTGTTGGAGTAACAAGCTGGAAATACCTGCTACATTGATCAAGGTGTGAAGACAAATTGAAATCAGTCTTCAAGTGGGAGATTGTTAAAACACGTTTTACGTGTTGGTCGGCATGCATGGACGGTGAGCTGAAATTGTTGACGTTGGTTTTGTCAAAGATTGTGAGCTCACCAAACACCTTCTTCATGCTTATAAAAGGAGAGCTGAGGTGTAGATGAAAGGCATCCCAAAAACAAGAAAAACAGAGAGAACGAGAGAAGAGCAGAGAAAAAAAAAATTCACAAAAAATCTTCTTTAAGAAATTTCGAGTAATTTCTGAAAATTTCTGAGTATATTTGGGATCGGGGTGTGAGTTGTGAGCTTGTAAAATTTCCCTGGTTAATAATAAAAGATCTGTAGCAGATCCGGAGACGTAGGCAACATTGGCCGAACTCCGTTAATAATTTTGTGTCTGTGCTTCTTTTTCGCTTCCATAAATTCTGGTTTTCCGCAAAATTTGACCGCGTATTTCCTAACACATTTTGCACAAGAACTCTAAATTTTCTATCAGTTAGCATACAAATTATGAACATTAGTAGTACTGATGGTCTATAACAATTTGTCAAAGCATAAATGTTCTTGAATGTCTTGATACTTTCATTAACAAGAGATCTAGATGTGGTTTTGATAGAATTTTAACTAACACTTCCTCCGTAATAAAAAATGATGGTTTTGACTTTTAGTTAATGCACTTTGTTTTATAACATAAACATAAAATAAAATCTAAAAATATGAATGATTTAACTGTATTGGAAATGAAATAAAGCTAAAATAAAAAATAAGAAATAAAATATGTATTTAACTTTTGTTAATATATGTGAAAATCCTAAAACATCAGTATTTCAAATGAGTAAATATCAGCGACCAGCTTCAATGTGCAACCTCGCTACATTATTGATGCTGTCATAGCCACTGCTACTTGTATTCTCTTGCGCTGATAAGATTTCAACACTAAACAAGTTCTCAGTTTCATTATGATACTGATCCGACCACTGATGTTTGATTTGTTGGAATGAAAATTTTATAAAGATCGAGGAAGTGTTTAATTGTTTGAAGAGAAAGAAGTTTTGTGAAGAAGAAAGATTATATAACTTAGAAGAGGATTTTATTACTTCTTACAAACTTGGATTATTTCTTGGTGATACAAAATGAAAGAGGAGTGGAGGTATTTATAGTCTCCAAAATACAAAATATCTTACATATTTTGATCCTAAATCTAGAGAATTCTACCATAATATCTAAGATTTTTTATTATAATTATCTAGATAATTCTATGAGAATATCTAGATTTTTATTCTAAGGAGGTGGAAGATTATTCTAGAATTTGAGTTAAGGTTTTGGATCAACACATGATTAGCCCAATAATGCTTAACCCAAATCAAGTTTACTTTTCAACACCCCCTCTTAAACTTGATTTGGTTACTCCGAGTAAGCTCCTCATCTTGATAAAGTCTTCTCGCTTGAGTGGCTTGGTGAAGATATCAGCTACTTGATCATTTGTCTTCACATACTCTAACTGCACATCCATCTTGGTAATACATTCTCTAATGTAGTGATAACGGGTATCAATGTGCTTACTCCGATCATGGAAGACTGGATTCTTCGCCAATGCTATTGCCGACCTGTTATCCACAAAGATCTTTGTTGGCTCCTCTTGTGGTAGGTTCAACTCCTTTAGCAAGTTTCGTAACCAAATGGCATGGCAAACACATGAAGTAGCTGCCACATACTCTGCTTCACAAGTAGAAAGAGTGACAATTGGTTTCTTTGACATCCATGTGAAAGCGGTTTCTCCAATGAAAAACACGAAGCCACTTGTGCTTTTCCGGTCATCTACGTCTCCATCCCAATCGCTATCGCTATATCCAACAAGCTTGTAATCGTCAAAAATAGAGTAATACAAGCCAAAGTTGATTGTACCTTTGATATAGCGTGGGATCCTCTTGGCTGCCTTGAAATGAGTTGTTGTTGGATGCTCCATGTATCGACTCACAACTCCAACTGCGTGTAGGATGTCGGGCCTTGTGCACGTTAGATATCGTAAGCTTCCAACCAAACTCTTAAAGAGTGTTGGATCCACACTCTCTCCTTCTTCTTCCTTTGATAACTTGACTCCACATTCCATTGGCGTGCAAACTGGATTTGAGTCATCCATCTTGAACTTCTTAAGCACCTCTTTAGCATAGCCTTCTTGAGTAATGAAGATTCCATTTTCTTCTTGCTTTACTTCAATGCCAAGGTAGTATGACATCAATCCAATGTCGGTCATCTCGAACTCCTTTGTCATCTCCATCTTGAAATCTTCAAACATAATCGGATTGTTGCCAGTGAATATCAAGTCATCAACATATAAGCATGCAATCAATATATCATTGTTTTGAGTTTTGATATAAAGTGCATGCTCATATGGACACTTGATGAAGCCTTTCTCCTTGAAGTACTTATCAATCCGAGTGTTCCATGCTCTTGGTGCTTGCTTTAATCCATAAAGCGCCTTCTTCAGCCTTAAGACTTTGTCTTCTTCTCCTTTGACTATGTAGCCTTGTGGTTTCTCAACGTAGACTTCTTCCTCAAGGTCTCCATTTAAGAAAGCTGATTTTACATCCAGTTGATGTATCCTCCAACTCTTTTGGGCTGCCAATGAAATGATTAGTCTAACCGTTTCTAAGCGAGCAACTGGAGCAAATACCTCATCATAGTCGATCCCGGCTCTTTGACTATAGCCTTTTGCCACCAATCTTGCCTTGTACCTTTCAACTTCTCCTTTAGAGTTCTTCTTTGCCTTGTACACCCACTTCACACCAATTGCCTTGTGTCCATTTGGAAGTGAAGCTAACTCCCATGTATCATTCTTTTGAATCGACTTGATTTCCTCATCCATTGCACTTCTCCATGACTTCTTTTCTTGGGCTTCTTCAAAGTTCATAGGCTCGCAATCCGCAAATAGACAAAATAGAGTAAGATTGTCTTGATTTTTGGTTACCTCGTAGATGTCCTGTAGACTTCTAAAACGTGGAGTCCTTTCACTTGAGCTTTCATCTCCTTGAGAACTTGTTGTTGGTGGTGTAGCTGGCTCTTCTCTCGGTTGCTCCACATTCTCTTCTTCAAAGGATGGAAAGAAGTTGTAGTCTTCATTATTTGATCTCCAATCCCATTCTCCTTCTTCATCAAAGATGACATTCCGACTAATGATTGTCTTCTTTGTTTCAGGATTGTAGAGCTTGTAGCCTTTGGAGTTAGCGTCATACCCAATGAAGATGTACTTTTCACTTTTATCATCTAGTTTGCTCCGCTTCTCGTCTGGAACATGAGCGTGAGCAATGCTTCCAAAGACTCTTAGGTGTGAGACTCCAGGCTTCCTTCCGCTCCAAGCTTCTTGTGGTGTCTTTTCTAAAACACTCTTTGTTGGAGAACGGTTTGATATATAAACCGCACAAGCAACTGCTTCTGCCCACAACTCCTTTGGTAGCTTCTTACTCTTGAGCATGCTTCTTGCCATCTCAAGTATTGTCCTATTCTTTCTTTCCGCTACTCCATTTTGTTGAGGGGTTCTTGGCACCGTCAACTGTCTTCGAATGCCATTATCTTCACAATACTTCAGAAACTCCTTGGACATGAATTCTCCTCCTCGATCTGATCTCATGGACTTGATCTTAAGACCACTTTCCTTCTCAACATGGGCTTTGAACTTTTTGAAATTTTCAAACACTTCTGATTTTTGTTTCAAAAAGTAAACCCATGTTTTTCTTGAAAAGTCATCAATAAAGAGAAGGAAGTAGTTACTCTTACCAAGTGAACTTGGTTTGATTGGGCCACATACATCTGTATGTATGAGTTCTAGTGGCTTTCTTGCTCTTGTCTCCGACTCCTTTGGAAAACTCATCTTGAATTGCTTTCCAAGTAAGCAACCTTCACACACTTGATTTGGATGATTGATGCAAGGTAATCCTTTCACCATTTCTTTCTTGGAAAGTAGCTCTAAGCCTCCAAAGTTGAGATGCCCAAATCGAAGATGCCAAAGCCAAGATTCCTCCTTGTAGCACATCTTGAGACATCGTGCAATGTCATTTTGAATGTTTAGGACAAACATTCTATTGCTTGACATTGGCACCTTTGTGATGAGATTATTTGCATTATCTCTTAAAGAAAGGCTATTATCTTTTAGTCGAATGTCATAACCTTTCTCTAAGAGTTGTCCTAGGCTCAAGATGTTGGTCTTCATGCTTGGAATGTAGTAAACGTTGGAAATGAATTGATGATCTCCATTCTTCAAGCGGATGAGAATATTTCGTTTACCTTTCACTTCCATCTTCGATTCATCTCCTAAAGCCACATCAGTTTTCACCGATTCATCAAGCTCCACGAACATGCTTTTATTTCCACACATGTGGTTGCTTGCACCACTATCAAGGTACCACTTGTGAACCTCATTTGGTTCATCTTTCTTGTAAGCCATCAATAGCATATCTTCTTCTTTACTCCTTTCTTCAACATAGTTGGACTTCTCTTCAACTCTATTGTTGTTTGGAGTTTTGCATTCAGAAGCATAATGTCCAAATTTCCCACAACTATAGCATTTGATGCTTGATTTATCGTACCTTGATTTTGGATTTCCTCTTCCACGACCTCTTGATGAGTTCTCTCCTCTTTGGTTGAAGTTGTCTTCATATGGTCTCCAACCTCGTCCATTTACACCACGACCTCGTCCTCGAAAATGACCACCACCACGTCTCGGATGATTTCGGCCACTGTCTTCCTTGTGATCAATTCTCATCTTGAGAACTTGCTCCACAATATCTTCTTTCTTCTTCTTCTTTTCTTCATAAGCTTGTAGTGATCCAAGAAGTTGCTCCATTGTCATAGTCTCCAAGTCTTTTGTCTCTTCAATCACGGTAACAATGTGTTCGAATTTCGAATCCAATGATCTAAGAACTTTCTCCATGATTCTTACATCATCTAACTTCTCACCATTTCTTTTTAGGTTATTAGTAACCGTCAAGACTCTTGAGAAGTAATCTGAGATGAGTTCTCCTTCCTTCATTTGTAATGCTTCAAATTATCCTCTTAGAGTTTGAAGACGTACCTTCTTAACTTGTTCCGCTCCCTTGTAAGATGTCTGAAGCTTCTCCCATGCTTCTTTGGATGTCTTTGCTCCAGCAACCTTCTCAAATGTATCTTCATCTAATCCTTGATAGATTAGACAGAGAGCCTTCTTGTCTCTCTTCCTTGAATCTCTCAAACCATCCTTTTGAGTTTGAGATAGACCACCATCATTCTCCGGTTCATTGAAGCCTTTCTCGACTATCTCCCACACATCATGTGCTCCTAGGATAGCCATCAGCCTAAGACTCCAATTGTCATAGTTGCTCTTAGTGAGCAATGGAACTTGGAAGGGAACACCATTGTTTGCCATCTTCAAAAGGAACTTGTAGCTCTGATACCACTTTGTTGGAATGAAAATTTTATAAAGATGGAGAAATTGTTTAAGTGTTTGAAGAGAAAGAAGTTTTGTGAAGAAGAAAGATTATATAACTTAGAAGAGGATTTTATTACTTCTTACAAACTTGGATTATTTCTTGGTGATACAAAATGAAAGGGGAGTGGAGGTATTTATAGTCTCCAAAATACAAAATATCTTACATATTTTGATCCTAAATCTAGACAATTCTACCATAATATCTAAGATTTTTTTATTATAATTATCTAGATAATTCTATGAGAATATCTAGATTTTTATTCTAAGGAGGTGGAAGATTATTCTAGAGTTTGGGTTAAGGTTTTGGATCAACACATGATTAGCCCAATAATGCTTAACCCAAATCAAGTTTACTTTTCAACATGATTCTTGCGACTCTCAAGCCCTCAAGCTTTGCAGCTACTTCCTTCATCAGTGGCCTTTCTTCTCCCGTCACTCTTGTACACTCCATAGCAACTCTGGCAGCTTCCTCTATCTCCCTCCAATTATTCTCGTTAATTACCTTTTCATCAATAACCTCGTGCAACCTATTCTCTTTCATGGCAGAAGCAAAGTAACTCCCCAAATGTTTTGACTGCTGTGACCTCTCAAAACACAATGCCTTTTGGCCTGATAGCAGTTCCATGAGAACTACCCCGAAGCTATAAACATCACTCTTTTCGTTTAGTAGGCCTGTGTTGTAGTATTCTGGGTCTAAATAGCCTACAGTTCCTTTCACCATATTTATGAGCTGGTCTTTATCCATTGGTATAAGCCTTGAAGCACCAAAGTCAGCTACCTTTGCAGTTAAGTTCTCATCCAAGAGAATATTAGTAGTCTTGACGTCTCGGTGGATGATTGGAATAGAAGCAGAGGAGTGCAGATAAGCAAGACTTCCAGCTATCTCCACGGCTATCCTCAGGCGTTGTTCCAACGTAAGAGAAGAATCAGACATGGAACCGTGCAATTGGTCGGAAAGGGTGCCATTAGTTACAGACTCGTAGACCAGCAAGGGGACTTCCGTCTCCAGACAACAACCAAGGAGCTTGACCGCGTTACTGTGGTTGATTTGTGAAAGGACGAGCACTTCGTTGATGAACTGCGCCATTTGGCTACGGTCTACTAGCCGAGATTTCTTAATAGCAACTATGGAGTTGTCTGGTTATATCCCTTTGTAGACTGTTCCTTGGCCTCCCTGGCCTAGGATATTGCTCTCGTCGTAACCGTTACTTGCTTCCTTCATGGCTTCCTCGGTAAAGATTTTGAAATCAACATTAGACAGCCCTGCTCCTGAGAGTCTGTGTATCAACATGCCGCCACCATTCTGCGTAAAGAATTGTTGTCGGAGCTCGGTGTTTTTCTCCTGCTTCCTTCTCTGTTGTACACAGCTAATGACAAGAAGGATGGACAAGAACCCGATGGTTGTTCCTGATCACATCACACATAGATGACCAGAGTAAGTTTTTTTTACGTAAACATCATAGAGACATAGAGATGATAACATCTTGGAAACTAGAAGTGTAGAAAAAAAAAGTGAGGGAAGCTTACCAAGAAGAATGGTAGCCCATCCAAAGTCTTTACGCTTGCAACTCATAGTGGTTGTATCTAAGCGGTAACCAGATCAGCACTTACAATAGAAGCCTCCATCCTTGTTTCTACGGGTGCTGGGATCCGAACAGTTGTGTTTATGGATAGTACTATTACTAGTACACTCATCAGATTACTAGTACACTCATCAGAGATGTATCAGGAAAACAATGACCTCTAAAAAATAAAAAATAAAACTAATTTGAAGTGTACCTTTGCAACCATGTTTGTTTGAAAGGTAAGGATTCCCCTCAGCGACCAGCTTCAATGTGCAACGTTGCTACATTCGTGATGCTATCATAGTCAGTGGTACAACCCCCTTGGGCTGATATGATTTGAACACCGACCAATTGTTCAGTTTCCTCAGGGTACTGATCCGACCACTTATGTTTGTCTTTGGTGACTCTCAAGCCCTCAAGCTCTGCAGCTACTTCCTTCATCTTTGGTCTTTCTTCTCCCATCAGTCTTGTACACTCGACAGCAATTCTTGCAACTTCCTTGATCTCCATCTTGTTATCCTCGGTCAACATTTTCCCATCAATAATCTCGTGCAACCTATTCTCTTTTATGGCAGAAGCTAAGTAACTGACCAGATGTTTAGAGTACTGTGGCCTTTCAAAGCACAATGCCTTTTGACCTGAGAGGAGTTCCATGAGGACTACCCCAAAGCTATAAACATCACTCTATTCGTTTAGGAGCCCTGTGTTGTAGTATTCTGGGTCTAAGAAGCCTAAAGTGCCTTGCACCATGGTAGTGAGCTGCTCTTTATCCATTGGTATCAGCTTTGAAGCACCAAAGTCAGCTACCTTTGCAGTTAAGTTTTCATCCAAAAGAATATTAGCAGTCTTGACGTCTCGGTGGATGATTGGAATAGAGGCAGAGAAGTGAAGATAAGCAAGAGTTTCAGCTATCTCCACGGCTATTCTCAGGCGGTGTTCCCATGTAAGAGAAAGACTAGAGAAGGAACCGTGCAAGTGATCGAAAAGGGTGCCACTGTTAATGAACTCTTAGACCAGCAAGGGAACTTCAGTCTATAGGCAGCAGCCTAAGAGTTTGACCATGTTTCTATGGTTGATTTGTGAAAGCACAAGCACTTCGTTGATGAGCTGCTCGACTTGGCTGTTGTCTCCAAGCCTAGCTTTCTTTATAGCAACTATGGAGTTGTCAGGCTATATCCCTTTGTAGACTGTTCCTTGGCCTCCCTGGCCCAGGATTCTGCTCTCGTCGTAACCATTGGTTGCAGTCTGTTGGATTTCCCTCCTTAAGCCCAAAACTAATCAAATCATAATCAAGCCTTAGTCCAAGAAGAAGAAACGTCTACAGAAAAGTGGAGAAGTATAGAAGAAGAATTGTGTAGAAGAAGAGAGAAAGTTATGGAGTTAGATATTTTGAAATAAAATAATAATTTAGAGAAATCTAGAACATGTTAGAGTGTGCTCCTTCACTTGTATAAATAGGGGTGCTTAGCACCATTTGTAATCATCCAAGAGTCAAGCAAAGCAATAGAGAGAAAATATTTCATAAAGAGTTCTAAGAGTCTTTAAGAAATCTCCAAACACAAGCCTTAGTGAAAATCCCTTTCCCAAAAATAAGAAGGTTATCTTAAACACTAACCGTCTACATTCCATCTCAACCTCTCAAAGAAATTATTATCCGATAATTTTCCCAACAGCTGGTATCAGAGTAAGGTTACCGTTATCTTTGAAGAAGTGAAGATGGAGGCAACCGTTACCGTTGAAGGTGACATGTTCAAGCTCACGACAGACAACTTCTCTTATTGGAAACCGATGATGGAATATCACCTTTATTGTAAGGATTTGCATGAGCCCATCATCATGAAGGATAAGCCGGAAGGAAAAGATGATAAAGCATGGGAGATTCTTAATAGAAAGGCGGTTGCCGTAATACGTAAGTATGTCGACCGATCTCTCTTTGAACATGTCTCTACCTACACAAATGCTTTTGAATTATGGACAAAACTTGAATCCATGATTTAAAAGAAAACACCTCGAAACAAAGCTCTTCTTGTTCGACGGTTGGTAAAGTTGGAGTACAAGGATGGCCAGACCATGATGGAGCACTTGAACAATTTCAAGGGGATTGTAAATCAGCTTAACAAAGTTGATATGAAGGTTGAAGACGAAATGCAAGCCCTTTGACTCCTTAGTTCATTACCGGAGAGTTGGGATATACTAGTTGTCACTCTAAGCAATTCAGCACTGGAGGGAAAGCTTACCATGGACACCGTCACTGATAGCCTTCTAAACGAAGAAGTTCGCAGGAAGGAGCAAGGTTCGAGTTCTTATTCAGAAGCTAACATTGTTGATAGACGAGGCAGAGAAGAGACTCGTGGTCAAAACAGAAGCAGAGGACGAGACCAATCTCGAGGAAGATCTAAGTCACGTCCGAGAGTTACTTGCTATTACTGTGGCAAACCGGGTCACATGAAGTCGGAATGTCGGTTTTTCAAGAAAGACAAACAAGCTGGTAATATCAAACCAGACCGGCTCAATCCTACAAAGAAGCATGAAGACAAGACTACCACCATTGTGGAAGACCAGAGCGAAGAATTATATCTCGTTGGAGAATGTAATCTTAGCTCAGATGATAGTTCATGGATCGTTGATTCTGGTGCTTCTTTTCACGTCACCCCCCATGGAAGCTTTTTCACAACCTACCAAAGTGGTGACTTTGGTAATGTTCAAATGGGAAATCAAGGAAGAAGCAAGATTGTTGGAAAGGGGGATGTTATTCTTACATCAAACACTGGATGTAAGATAGTTCTCAAGGATGTGAGACATGTTGCTGACATGCGACTCAATCTCATATCAACCGGGAAGCTTGATGATGCCGGTTTGGATAGCCACTTTGGCAGTGGCAAATGGAAGCTAACCAAGGGGAGTTTGATCATGGCGCGAGGAAGAAAAGAAGGCTCTTTATATGTAACACAAGCCAAGCTTTGCAAGGAAGAAGTAAATGTCGCAAGTGATGACATCGATATATGGCACCGAAGACTTGGACATATGAGTGAGAAAGGTTTAAATATACTTTCTCGCAAGAAACTTCTTCCTGATATGAATGGTATTTCTCTCTCACCATGTCATGATTCTTAGCCGGAAAACAACATAGGGTCGCTTTCCGAAGATCATCTACGCCTATGAGAAGAAAGCATATTCTTGATCTTGTGCATACTGACGTATGCTCCATGTCCGAGAAATCCAATGGAGGGGCATCATATTTCGTCACCTTTATTGATGACCATTCAAGGAAGGTATGGGTATACCTTTTGAAGTCAAAAGATCAAGTTCTTGATGCTTTCAAGGAATTTGTAGCCCAAGCAGAGTGAAGTACAGGTCAAAAACTCAAGTGTGTTCGATCTGACAATGGTGGAGAGTACCGAGGTCCGTTTGAAGCGTTTTGCAAAGCTCATGGAATCAGGATGGAGAAGACACCACCAAAGACGCCACAACTGAACGGGATAGCAGAAAGAATGAATCGAACGATCACAGAAAGAGTTCGGTGCATGCTCTCTCATGCTAAACTACCCAAGCCATTTTGGGGAGAAGCCATACAGACTGCAGTGGATGTCATAAATCTTACACCATCAGTTCCTTTGGAAGGCGATGTCCCGGAGGAAGTTTGGTCGTATAAGAAGGTCTCTTACAACCATTTGAAGGTGTTCGGTTGCAGAGCGTTTGTTCATATACCTGAGGATGAACGAGCCAAGCTAGACTCCAAGACTAAAGAGTGCATCTATCTTGGGTCACCAAGAGATGATTTTGGCTATCGGCTTTGGGATCCGGTTAACAGGAAAATTATCCGGAGAAGAGATGTTGTTTTCTTCGAAGATCAAACAATCGAAGACATCAACAAATCAAAGAAACCAAAGCTAAGGGTTGTAAGGAATGAAGATTCTCATAAGCCTCAAGATCATGAACAAGTGATTGGAGATGATGGTGAAGGGGATCCTATCATGGATCCGAATGGTGATGAAGGTGAAGAAGAAGTTCAAGTGGAGCCAGAGGAAGAACATGAGCCAAGAAGGTCTGGAAGAGAGACAAGACCATCTGTAAGATATTATCGAGATGACTACGTTAATCTTACATATGAGGGGGAGCCTCAAAGCTATGAGGAGGCCATAGGAGACACTCATAAAGATGAGTGGGTTGAAGCTATGCAAGATGAAATGAAATCCTTGCATGATAATCACACTTATGAGCTGATGAAGCTACCGAAAGGAAAGAGAGCCTTGAAGAACAAGTGGGTGTACAGGTTGAAGTATGAAGAGAGAAGCTCAAATCCAAGATACAAAGCTCGATTGGTTGTGAAAGGATTCAACCAGAAGAAAGGCATAGATTTTGAAGAAATATTCTCTCCAGTGGTGAAGATGTCCTCTATCCGAGTGGTTTTTGGTCTAGCAGCGGTTTTAGACTTGGAGATTGAACAACTCGATGTCAAGACGGCCTTTCTACATGGTGAACTCGAGGAGGAGATCTATATGGAGCAACCTGAAGGATTCAAGGTTCCAGGAAAAGAAGAATTGGTGTGCCGATTAAAGAAGAGTCTTTATGGCCTCAAGCAAGCTCCAAGACAATGGTACAAGAAGTTTGACTCCTTCATGGTGGATCATAACTTCAAGAAAACCAAGAATGATCATTGCGTTTTCATAAAGAGGTACGAAAGCGGCGACTTTCTTATATTATTGCTCTATGTTGACGATATGTTAATTGTGAGCCAAGATCGCAACAAGATAGCTGCGTTGAAGAAAGATTTGGGAAGGTATTTTGCGATGAAAGATCTAGGGCAAGCGAGACAGATTCTTGGAATGAAGATCACTCGGGATAGACCAAAGAAGCTTTTATGGTTGTCCCAAGAACGATATGTTGAAAGGGTGTTGGAGAGTTTCAACATGCACAAAGCAAAGCCGGTGAGCACTCCACTTGGTGGACATTTCAAGCTAAGTTCGAAGCAAAGTCCAGCAAGTGAGAAGGAGAAAGAGGAAATGAACACTACCCCATATGCATCAGCAGTGGGCAGTCTCATGTATGCTATGGTGTGCACCAGACCCGACATTGCCTATGCTGTAGGAGTTGTGAGTCACTTTCTCGCCAATCCAGGAAAAGAACATTGGAAAGGAGTTAAGTGGATCCTACGCTATCTACGAGGCACAACGAAGAAGTGTCTATGTTTTGGAAATGGAAAATTGGAGTTGAACGGTTACACCGATGCAGATTGGGCTGGTGATAAAGATTCAAGGAAATCAACATCAGGATTCGTGACTACCTTTGCAGGGGGAGCTGTTTCTTGGCAATCGAAGCTACAAAAGTGTGTTGCCTTATCCACCACAAAAGCGGAGTACATCGCAGCAACAGAAGCGTGCAAGGAGATGCTATGGATGAAGAACTTCTTGCTTGAGTTGGGAGTAAAGCAAAAAAAGTACAACATGCTATGTGACAACCAAAGTGCTATTCACTTAGCAAAGAATCCAACGTTTCACTCTCGCCCAAAGCACATCGATTCCCGACATCACTGGATCCGAGAAGTTCTTGAAGAGAAGCTCATACATCTCACAAAGGTACACATCGACGAAAACTGGTCAGACTTTATGACCAAAGTATTACCGATCAAGAAGTTTGATGATTGCTACAAAGGCACGGGCATGGCGACTATTTCGGGCTAAATCGGGAAGGGGGAGATTTGTTGGATTTCCCTCCTTAAGCCCAAAACTAATCAAATCATAATCAAGCCTTAGTCCAAGAAGAAGAAACATCTAGAGAAAAGTGGAGAAGTATAGAAGAAGAATTGCGTAGAAGAAAAGAGAAAGTTATGGAGTTAGATATTTTGAAATAAAATAATAATTTAGAGAAATCTAGAACATGTTAGAGTGTACTCCTTCACTTGTATAAATAGGAGTGCTTAGCACCATTTGTAATCATCCAAGAATCAAGCAAAGCAATAGAGATAAAATATTTCATAAAGAGTTCTAAGAATCTTTAAGAAATCTCCAAACACAAGCCTTAGTGAAAATCTCTTTCCCAAAAATAAGAAGGTTATCTTAAACACTAACCGTCTACATTCCATCTCAACCTCTCAAAGAAATTATTATCCGATAATTTTCCCAACACAGTCTTCATGCCTTCTTCAGTGAATATTTTTATATTAGAATTTCATGTCTCTTCTCCTGAGAGTCTCTGTACTAACAAGCCGCCACCATTTTGTACGAAGAATTTTTGTCGGAGCTGACTGTCTTTCCGGTGCTTCATTTTCTGTCGTACACAGCTAACGGCAGGCATGATGGACAAGAAGCCGATGGTTGTTCCTGACCACATCCACATAGATGATTAGATTAAGTTTTTTTTTTTTTTTCAATAAAGAACCAATCCTGGACAAGTGAGGGGACATGACCGGTCATCCAAAGTCCAGAGGGAAGCTTACCAAGAAGAATTGCAGCCCATCCAAAGTCTTTACGCTTGCAACTCATAGTGTTTGTATCTAAGCGGTAACCAGATCTGCATTTACAATAGAAGCCTCCATCCTTGTTTCTACAGGTGCTGGGATCCGAGCAGTTATGTTTATGGATAGTACTAATACATTCATTGATGTCTGACACAGGTAAATAATCCGTTGGATGAAACAAGAAATGTACGACTAAACCGTTGAAAGACGATAGAAATAAAAAATAAATTAACACTACAAGAAAACAGCAAGGATACTGAGGGAAAAAATCGTCGGAATTTCGTCGGAATAACGTTATTCCGATGACATACCGACGAAACAAGTCCTCGGAAATAATTCCTCGGAATTTCTTCTTTCCTCGGAAATCTCTCGGAATTTCCCGACGGAATTCCGAGGAAACAAATTTCCGAGGAAATTTCGAGGATCACTAGTTTGTCGGAAATCTCCTCGGAATATACCGAGGGAGAACTTCGTCGGGATATTTCCTCGGAAGTTCATCGATCGATGCGTTTTTGGACATATATCCATCGATCGATCCGTTTATAAAAAAAACGTTCGGAAAATTCCGAGGTATTCCGAGGAACATGTCCCTCGGTATATTCCGAGGAACATGTCCCTCGGTATATTCCGAGGAAAGGTGTCCCTCGGTATATTCCGAGGAAGATGTCCCTCGGTATATTCCGAGCGTTTTTTTATAAACAGATCGATCGATGGATATATGTCCAAAAACGCATCGATCGATCGAGTAAAAAATATAATTAATTTCCTCGGAATGTAAAAAATATTAATTTTTTAAAAAAATAAAATTTTTGAAATTTAAATTCGAAAATATAAAATTAAAATTAAAATTGAAATCATATTAATTAATATTCAAAGTTTCACAAATAAAAATAAAACTTTCCGAGTTTTTGGAAAAAAAAAAAACTACGGGTCTGGCACGTCCGGGAACACCTCGTTCGGGTACATCCTCTGCATCATCTCCATCATTTGCTGGTTCAGCCTCCTATGTGCCTCATAGCCCGCCTGTTGAGCCGCCATCTGGGTCTCCAACAAAGATATGCGATCATCCTTGTCCTTCAACTGAGCCGTAAGTACTTCTAGATCAACAAAGGGCGGTGGTGCAGAAGAAGGAGGAACCGACCGGGTGCGACGACCCAAACCGACCAAACGTCCCTTCTTCTTTGGAACCGACTGAATAGAAAATAGTCAAATTTACAAATTTAAACCAAGAAATAAATGAATTGAACTTTTAAAAAAAGAACTTACGGATTCAACGATTTCGTTGATTCGAAACCGGGACAAGTTGGTCGAAGCCGTCAAAGCGTCATCCTCGGTTTGAAGCTGAGACACTTCGTCTACCACCTGAGTTTGGACCAGGTCGACCACGTCCCTCACAAGACCGTCATCAATCTGGCCGGTCTTCTTGTTGGTATACGCCCTCCTCATTAGGGCGAGATCATCAACCGGCTCGCCATCATTTTCTTCCGCCTTGAAAAAAAACATAAATTAAAGAAACATTAGAAATTATAATAAATGCACAATAAATTAAAATTCTGAAACTCAAATAATTGAAGAAAAAGCGGTTGAACTTACCATGCGATCTCCCAGAGTGGCAATAGATTGAGCACCCAAGTTATGCTTGTAGATGCCTTTCCCTTTACGGTCGCTCCTGCGGTTGGTGGAGTTGGTGGAAGAAGTTTCTTTCTTCTCTTCCTTATCCCAATGCGCACACAACTCCTTCCAGACCGTGTCGTTCATCGACTTTGGGACCTTTTAATAAAAAAAAAAATAGTTTAATAAATTAAAAAATTGTTTAATAAATTAAAAAATTGTTTAATAAATTAAATCGAACCTTATTGATTTTCCACTTCTTCTTCCACTCGTGGATCTGCTTCCCATAGTTGTCCATAACTTTATGGACGAAGTGGTGATAGATAAAGAGCGTCTCATCGGAATTCCAGTTGAACTCTTGCTGAAAAAAATCACAATTAGTAGAAAATTTATATTAAAGATTAAAAGTATAAGTAAAAAATTATAATACTTACCGCAAACTGACGAAACCACAGAACCTGCTTGTCGGTAGGGAAGTGAGTGAAAGTCGGATGTCCCCTGTCGAGGGCCGAGTACATCATACGGTTGATCCATTCGCTGATCCTGTTCCCGGATCGGTTGAACCTAATAAAAAGAACAAACGGTTAATAATGAATCCAAATTTAAAGAAAAAAAAATGTTAAATTACCATGTTTGACCCCGTCCATGTGGATACGGAGTGAGATTCGGAAGATGGTCACGACCGGGCTGTTGAACCAACTCCGCAACACTCATCACTCCCGGAGGACCCGGAGGAGCCTGAGCGGATGCAGCAGCGGGAGCGAGAGGAGCAGGAGCGGGTGCAGCAGAGGGAGATGTATGGTTGGAGCTGTGGGGCGAAGGAGAATTCTGAAAATGGCTGGAATCCCGAGACTGGCTCCCCGTACCACCACGACCACGACGCTGTCGAGGCCGGGTCTGATCATCATGAAACCTATAAATTAAAAATATATATGTAATAAATACAGAAATATATAAATTATTTAAAAAAAAAAAATCCCAAATAATTTAATCACAAAAAAAGATTTATAGATATTAAAAATATTTAATAAATATATAAAAATAGTTCTAATAAACAAAAAATAGTTTTAATAAATAAAAAATAGTTTAATAATTACAAAAAATAGTTTTAATAATATATATATATATATATATATATATTAAAAATATTTTTAAATCCCAAATAATAGTTTTTAATCACAAAAAAAGTTTTATAGATATTAAAAAATGTTTTGTAAAATCCAAAAAATCGAATTTATATACAAAAAAGATTTTGTAAAATCCAAAAAATCGAATTTATATAGAAAAATCGTTTTGTAAAATACAAAAAATGATTTTATATACAAAAATCGATTTTATAAAAATACAAAAAAATAAAAAAATTATTAAAAAATTCAAAATCAATTCAACAAAACAAATTATTCAACCAAATCACAATTCTAAACCTATTATACAACCAAATCACAATCCTAACCAATCAGCCTAACAAAAATCTATCAAAACTACACAAAAACCTAACAAATAGAACCTAAGAGAGTAGGATAGGGACCTTACATGATTTGTGTAAGAGAAGGGGGGAGATCGCCGGAGATATCGTCGGATTTCAGGGGGAAATCGCCGGAAAGAAGAGAGGAGTCGCGCAGAGGAAGAAGAAGGGGCTCGTGGTTATAAAACCTAGGGTCCGACGGACATTATCCGTCGGAATTCCGTCGGAAATATAATTTCAATTTTCGCGAAATATTTGCCCGGTAAAATGAAAATATTCCGAGGAAATACCGAGGAACTAGTGTTTGGGGTTTCAAAACATCAATTTTTTTTGCCGTATTTCATTTCTTATACAATTGTAATGCATACCATTGAGGATTCTTTGTATAGATGAGCATAAACTATGAAATAACAAATTTCAAAACTAATTGAAAGTATTCCCTTTACCGTTCATTAAAAGGTATAAGTGTTTCTCTTATGTTGTGGGATTTCGTTCATACAATCGGAAAAGTGTTAATTATACGGTAAGGAACAAATTTTTGACTTCATAATGAACGTAAGACACTTAATAAGGGTTATATAGGTGTTATTCAAACCGCAAAACGTTGTTTTCGGTTTAAAAACCCTATTTCCTCGGAATTTCCTCGGATTATTCCGATGGAATTCCGAGGAACCCCTTTTCTTCCTCGGAATTACGTCGGAATATTCCGAGGAAATTCCGAGGAACATGTATTTGGGGTTTCAATACGTCAATTTTTTTTTATAAACGGATCGATCGATGTATATATATCCAAAAACGCATCGATCGATCACTAAGATGGACCAAAGCGTAACAATGTGATCGATCGATTAGATTATCCGATCGATCGATCGAGAATCTCAAGCGTTCCTCGGAATGTTCTCGGAAAATCTTGTACGTTTTTTTTATAAACGGATCGATCGATGTATATATATCCAAAAACGCATCGATCGATCACTAAGATGGACCAAAGCGTAACAATGTGATCGATCGATTAGATTATCCCATCGATCGATCGAGAATCTCAAGCGTTCCTCGGAATGTCCTCGGAAAATCTTGTAAGTTTTTTTATAAACGGATCGATCGATGAATATATGTTCGAAAACGCATCGACTGATCACTAAGATGGACCAAAGCGTAACAATGTGATCGATCGATTAGATTATCCCATCGATGGATCGAACAAAATCTCGGGAGCCTTTTTTTAAACGCATCGATCGATCCGTATTTGTACAAAAATGCATCGATCGATGGGTGTGCGGGAAACATAATTATAAGGCAAAACCCGAACTTTTTGGGTCAAAACCTCAGAACTCTCATCCCCTCCGATTTTCCCTATAATTCGACCCCTCCCCCTTTTTCTCTCTCTATAATCATCCGATTTGAACAATTTTGGGCTCTATTCCCCTTGATTTTTCGAGCTCTACCTGATTCCTACACTCGTTTTCACCCTAAGACAGGTATACTCCGCGACTAAATCCAGTCTTGACTTCAAATTATCCTTTGTTTTACCTTGAACATTAAGGATCGTGTTCATGAGATTGTCAAAAAAGTTCTTCTCAATATGCATGACATCTAAATTATGCCTTAGCAGATGATCCTCCCAGTATGGCAGATCCCAGAAAATACTTTTTTTGTGTCAGTTATGTAGTTCTCCAACAGCATCTACCGGAAAACGCTCATGTCCACCGATGTCTGGCGTCCTTTCTGCACCAAAATCTCTTAGTTGTATCTTCAAATCTTTCCCACAAATTTCCGGAGGTGGACTGTCAAACACCCTCTTGTTCTTCGTAAACAAATTCCTACTCCTACGATATGGATGATCAGGTGGTAGGAATCTCATGTGACAGTTAAACCAACATGTTTTCCTTCCGTGTTTTAGTTGGAAAGCATCAGTGTTATCTTGACAATATGGACATGATAGCCTTCCATGCGTTGTCCATCCAGACAACATACCATATGCTGGAAAATCACTTATTGTCCACATTAGTACTGCCCGCATTTGAAAGTTTTCTTTACACGAAACATCGTATGTTTCAGCACCTTGAGCCCATAGTTGTTGCAACTCATATATTAGTGGCTGAAGAAACACATCAAGTGATCTCTTAGGATGCTCTGGTCCGGGAACGAGAATCGAGAGAAATAAAAACTCTCGTCGCAAGCACAAGTTTGGGGGTAGGTTGTATGGTGTAAGAATGACGGGCCATAGAGAATACTGTCTTCCACTCTTGCCAAACGGACTGAAACCATCAGTACATAATCCAAGGTAGACATTTCTTCTCTCATACGCAAAGGCGGGATACTTTGATTGGAAATGCTTCCACGCTTTTGCATCTGAAGGATGTCTGATCTCACCATCTGTTGAGTGCTCCGCATGCCATCTCATTGGTTGCGCTGTGCGTTCAGACAGATACAACCTCTGCAACCTTTCCGTCAAAGGTAAATACCACATCCTTTTATATGGCACTGGAACTCTTCCACTCGTATCTTTATAACGAGGCTTTCCACAAAATTTGCATGTAACCCGCTGTTCATCCGCCCTCCTATAAATCATGCAGTTGTCGCTGCATACATCTATTACCTGATACGATAAACCAAGACCAGCTACGAGTTTCTGAACCTCGTAGTATGAACCAGGAGCTACATTATCCTCGGGTAGAATACCTTTTACAAAATCAGCAATCGCATCCACACAGTCTTCAGCCAAATTATAATCTGTTTTAATGCCCATCAATCTTGTAGCAGATGATAAAGCTGAATGACCATCTCTGCAACCTTCGTACAATGGTTGCTTTCCAGCATCCAACATATCATAAAATCTCCTAGCTTGTGCATTGGGTAAATCTTCCCCTCTAAAATGATCATTTACCATCTGCTCAGTACCTACACCATAATCTACATCCGTTCTAATTGGTTCTTCTAATCTAACCGCTGGCTGAGGTTCGCTAGTACTACCATGTTCATAATCAGTTTTCCCATGATGATACCAAATTTTGTAACTTCGTGTAAACCCACTCAAATATAGACGAGTCCAAACATCCCACTCTTTAATAACCTTTCTATTTTTACAATTAGAGCAAGGACATCTTAACATACCTGTTTTTGCTTCCGGTTGTCGGTGAACTAACCCCATGAATTCGGTTATACCTCGTTGGTATTCTTCCGTAAGCAATCTCGTGTTCGGATCCAAATGAGGTCGATCGATCCAAGAACGGAAATAATTTGAAGAAGACATATTTTTTATGAATCAAATTCGTGTGTAAATAGAGTAAGAGGGAGGATGAAGATATGGAGTGAATGAAGAGGAAGAGGAGTGCTTGTATTTATAGTTTAAATCCTGCCGACAGACCGAGAAAATTCCGACGGAATTCCGACGCCAACGGATAGTTCGTCGGAATTTTCTCAGAATTTTGTAAAATCCCCCAACGGCTCTCCACCGGCTATAATATTTCCTCGGAATTCATCGGTTTTTTCCGAGGAACACATTTTTCCTCGTAATTTCCTCGGAATATTCCGACGGATTGATATTTCCTCGGAATTCCGTCGGTATATTCCGAGGAAATTCCGAGGGAACCCAATTTTGTGTTTCCTCGGAAATTCCTCGGGATATTCCGAGGATTTCATTTTCCGTCGGAATGTCCGTCAGAATACCGCTGTTTTCTTGTAGTGTAACGTGAAGTGTACCTTGGCAACCCTTTTCATTTGAAAGGTAAGGATTCCCCTCAAAACCTTCAAAACATTTGCAGTTATACCCGGTTCCACGAGTAGAATTGACACATATGCTGTTATTCATACAGCATATGCTTCTGTTTCCAACTTGATCGCATCTCTGGTTTCCAATAGACCAATCCAGTAACACAGGGAACTCTTTGACATTTCTTAGGTTCTTAAGATCTTCCGAAGCATTAAAGTGAAAAGTACCATTTTCGCCTAGAAAGGCGTCTTTGCAAGGATTAAAGTCATAGACAGAAGTCATGTTAGGCACACGAGTGGGAAGAGTGTGGAATTTATTGCTATCCAACGGGACAAAGACATCTGTACTGCAGCAGCCTTCACCATTACATTCTCCATTTGCCACCGGTGGAGAGTCACATGTTGATAAGCATACAGCTGAGTGATTTCGTGTTCCATAAGTCATCAGCAATGCTAAAGCGTTACAGCCTACTACAGTAAACTTGTTGTTGCGGGAGAGAGATAAATTAGAAAGCCCCATCATTCAAATTTCCTGTGCTATTGTCGCAAGCGTAGGAAACATTATTCCAGACACGTAGCTCCCCGCTGTGAGAAATGTTGATTACTTCAAAGTCACGTCCAAATAATAGCTTCTCTTTGTCGTTACAGACGTGAGTTTGAAACTAGGATCGTCAGCATAGTGACAACTTGGAGAAGTTCCAAAAGGGTACTCAATTGTGACGTTGCCACATCTAGTTTGGCAGTCCTTGTGAGGTTGCCCATTGACCAGATGAGTATATGCAAGGTAGAAGAAAACAGCCACCAAGAACACACCATGCACCTTCATCTTCTCCCCCTCTCTCTTTCTCTCCAAATTTATTTCTCTATGAGTTTCCTCCAACCTCCAGTCCTGAGATGTTCACTTGACTTGTTTTCATTGACCCAAAATTATAGGCCAAGTCAATGTACCAACTCATTTAGTATCCTAACGTCTTCGTTTCTGTCATTTAGTTTTGTAGGGCCTCAAAGACCAAGACGTTGGTGATTACCATAAATATTCATATGTATGTCTCCTGATCACAAACACGTTCTCTATTAGAGCTTTGTCCGTTGGTAAGAGACCTACCAAATATCTCATACGTAAATTTACTAGTTCAATACTATAATTTTATCATTAGTTAAATTTTTTAAAAATAAACTATCATAGGTTGACACATAATGTAAAAGACTAAAAGTTCTCAAATGAAGATTCATTTCTTTCTAGGAATCTGTTTCTTTTTTTCATCACTTTTTCTCCAACCTTTTCTATTTTTCTAATTTTATTATTATTCAGATACTTTGTTAGAAACTAGCAATGAAGTTTTTCTTATCATTTGATATTTTTTCTGTTAAAAAAAATCTAGGGTTACTTTACGAGTTGGCTTTTTACCCATTATTGAATATCACATTTAGATACTATGAGTAATTAATTCAAAGTTAGATTTTTTTTTTTTTTTTTTTTTGATAACTCTGGTATCTGGGCAGCCACATTCCCAGTTATCCCTTCGAAAGGGGTCCAGTGCCCCAACGGAATAGATATGAAGGAGAGAGGCTTCTTAATTCTTATGAAGGAGAGAGGCTTCTTAATTCTTTACCGATTACAAATTTAAAATGAAGGAGAGAGGCTTCTTAATTCTTATAAGAAGTAGGTAGAGATATTTAGAGCAAGAGCATTAGTGAAACCCCCTTTGAGGTTCATAAAGATTTTTTAATATTTTTTGGTGGGTCCATGAATAGTTATGAACTTGTATCTATTATTTTATGCATTAGTGAACCTGAAGAAGAAGTTCATAGGAATAAAATAATAATATTTATATTTTTTAAAAAAAAAATCAAATTATTGAGAATACATGAATAAAATATTAAAATATATTATAAATATTTTAAAACTTTTTATTCAATACATTAAGAGTAGATTACATAAATCGAGAACATACAAACATACAAACATTATTCATCTTCATTACCAAACTTTTGCCATATATTTTTCATTAAATCAGCTTTCAAACGATCATGCTTCTCTGTATCTCAAACTTCTCTGTGAATGCCTAACATATCACCGACATGGATCCTTTCTCTCCTTTTCACCTTCGAACTTCTGCTTGACTCTCCTGACTCGAACTCAGATGTATCAATTTGAGCGTATCCGTGTCGTTCGTTCTCTACTATCATATTGTGCAATATGACACAAGTTCTCATTATCTTTCCTATCTTTTCCTTGTCCCATAATAGAGCTGGGTTTTTAACAATTGCAAACCTCGATTGCAATACTCCAAAAGCCCGTTCGACATCTTTTCTGGTGGATTCTTGACGTTCAGCAAATAGCTCTGCTTTAGGACCTTGAGGAAGTGAGATGGGTTGGATAAATGTTGCCCAATTCGGATAAATTCCATCCGTAAGGTAGTAGGCCATACGATAAGTGTGGTTGTTGACCTTGAACTTAACTTTAGGTGCTCGACCTTGTAAGATGTCATCAAAAACTGGTGACCGATCAAGAACATTGATATCGTTGAGGGTACCTGGTAATCCGAAAAATGCGTGCCATATCCAAAGATCCTGTGATGCCACGGCTTCTAAGACAATTGTCGGCTTTCCTGAACCACGTGTGTACTGACCTTTCCAAGCCGTTGGGCAGTTTTTCCACTCCCAATGCATACAATCGATGCTGCCTATCATCCCTGGAAACCCGCGTACCTCTCCAACATCGAGTAATCGTTGAAGATCCTCAGGTGTAGGTCTTCGTAGATACTCATCTCCAAACAATTGTATTATTGCATTAGTGAAATTTTATCAAAATCTAATTTTTTTTTGCATTATTCTATCATATTTTTTCATAAGCTATATTGTTTTTCATTATTCTATCATCTTTTTTCATAATCTAAATTTTTTTTCACATTATATCATCTTTTATTAAAATCTAATTTTTTTTTTTCATTATTCTATCATATTTTTGCATAAGCTATATTTTTTCACATTATATCATTTTTTTGCATTATCACTTACCTTGATTTGGAGCTTGAAATTTGTTGTTGAATTCACTACTACATGAGAGAAAGTTTGAAGCTTCAAGTTTGATGTTTGAGCACCACGATCAGCTTGCTCGAAGGTTGTTGTTACAGATTGTTACCACAGTTTGTTGACAAGAGAAGAGAGAAGAGAGACAAGAGAAGAGAAGAGACAAGAGAAGAGAGGTGATAACGAGAGAGAGACAAGAGAAGAGAAGTGAGACAGTTTCTTTGTGTGCTTTTCTCAGTTGTAATAATATGAGACAGACATAGAGAAGAGAAGTGATGCACATTTTATAACCAAACCGAAAGACATAGTTTATATAGAGAGAGACATTGTTTTACATCCGTGAATCAACATATTTTACATCCGTAAATCAACAGCAAAAGACATCAAGTCCTACACATAGTACATCCGTTCACATCCGGGATTAAAAACTGACATAAAGTCCTACTACTTGTGGCTTAAAGTATCCGCAAATAACAACCACAGTTAATTACACAACAACTAAATGTTCTTCAGAGTCTTCCTCGTAGTTGGCGCAGGTGAAGAAACGCTTCCCAGGAAGAGTGCCGTACTCCTGCTTCTCTCGAACCTCGTCGATGATTCTCCCACCACAGGAACACCTTCTCGGAATCCCGTATTCTGAATCGCAAGTGTATGAAAGCATGTTGATGTAGTCCTTTTGCCTCTTTGAATGCTTTCTCTCTTCTGAGGGATCCATCTGTAAAACAAATCGAATCTATTTTAGAACATTAAAATCCAAACAATATAATAAACGACCCCTATATCGAACCCTCTTGAGGATTTACAATTATTAAACGAAACCCCCGAATCAATTCAGAACCCTAACTCAAAATCCCTCTATCGATTTGAAATCTCAGAGAAACGAACCCTAAATGAAACGACCATGACGATTTACAGCAATTATTCGAAACCCAGATATCGATTTACATCCCAAACTCGAAAGCCCCAAATTGATTTGAAATCCGAGAAAACGGTTTCGAGTTTCGACCACAAAATCGACCCAATTCAACCCTCAATCTACTCGATACTCACCTGAGCAAGTGGAGAAGACACTCCGTCGTCGATTAGAACGAGAAAACCTCCGGGAGACGGCGTCGCACGAGAAATCGCCTCTCACAACGAAACCCTAGCTTTTTGGTCGAGAAGAGCAAATGAGTCGATACACGGGGAAGCCCAACTTTCCTCCTCCTCTACGCGCCTTCGTTCAACAAATCAACACACGACGCGTGGCTTGAACCCGCTTCATACGATATCACTCGTAAGGCCCGGTTCATCAAAACGAACCCATTTTTTATTTTCTTTTATTCATCGGTCCCTTAGAACTCGAGCCCATGAACCTCACTAAAACCCCTGCTGTGCATGGTCTTATATCTAAGCATAAGAATATTACCTACTTCACCATGGTGTCTTTATGTGGAGGGGCCGGACGTTAAAAGACGAGGGAGACCAGGACAGGATGATGAAGTGAAGTACTGTGTGACTGTGACATACCATACCACTGAGACAGACAGGGGAGACCAAAATGAAGTGAAGTCTCTACTGTTTGACTTTTCTTCAAAAAAAAGTCTCTATTGTTTGACTTGACTTTTGAGATGATGATCCCTAAACGTTTGGGCTTAGGAGAGAAATTCAAGGCCCGTTTAAGCCCAACTATTTAATAAATAAATAGTGCAATCCTTTCTCCAATTTTGAAAATTTTGTTTATATGGGCGTGAGTTCGTGACAATGGCCGGAGCACTCGACCGCGGATCACCACCCTATTATCTTTCTTTCTTGAGTTGTCTTGTAACCACAACGGTATTTCAATGACATAAAATGACAACCATGAGCAGAGGTTTTGCACAAGAACTCTAAATTGTCTACCAGTTAGCATACGAAGTGTGAACTTTAGTAGTACTGATGTTCTTGAATGTCTTGATACTTTCGTTTAAACTGTTTAGGTGGATAAGAGTGGTGAAAAATACATAAGTGATATTATTGGATTAAGATGTCAGAGATAATAGTACATCAGAATGATGAAGAAAGAGACCAAGAGGTGCTTTTCCTAACCAAATCCTTGCTCGCTACATTCTCCACATTCATCACTGCATGCAACCACAATGATCTCTCACATCAAAGTCTCGAGATCATTTCAATCAAAGCAAACCTTACAATAACACAAAACTAGTCTTCCTTTTAGCGAAGCTCTGTATACAAATTAAGAAGAAAAAAAACAAAAAGCTAACTCCGTTATAACTCAACACCCAGTTCCCTTTTTTTCAACTCCAGTCCCATCCTATCATTCTCAAGTTTCATCCTCTCATTCTCCATCCTCATTCTCTCTAGCTCTTGATCCCTTTTCTTACTAAACCTTGTTGGGGTCAAAATCAGTCACGACGGAATCAATGTCTTAAAGTCCGTGTTGAGGTCGAAAACGGTTGCAACGAAGTTAATGTCAAAATCCCCGAAGAAGAAAACGTAGAAACCTTCTTCGACAAATACTTTTTCGAAATAGATTCTTCTTTACGAAAAACTTTGCGGAAGAAACGCGAATCATCGAACAAGAGCTCGAGAAGGATCGTTACGCAGCGACCAAACGCGTGCTCCGCTTGGTCGCTACGTAGCGACCGAGCTCGAGCCGGAGCTCGGTCGCTGGCTCGAGCGCTCGGTCGCTACGTAGCGACCGAGCTCTTCCGAAACGTCGATACGACATCAGTCCATGCATTCTCGTCCACCCTTTGATGCTATCTCCCGAATACCGTAGCGAACCCATCTCACTTTCCCCGCCATTTCTAAGTTATCAATCAAACTTTACCGTAAAAACCGCGGAAAGTTCATTCTTTATCAAAAGAAGCCGTAATAAACGCTTCGAGTCGAAAGACGGCCCAAAGGACCTAGGACACGACTCGAGGCCCAACTTACGATTTCTTAACCAACAGCCCGTAAACCGCATGTCGGTTTACACTTGGTCCGCAAGGGGAGATAAATGTCAAGTTTCCGCGGATAAATACGAAATTTTGAAGATAATTACGAAGATCGGAAAAAATGGAATATCTCCATTTTTATGCTATGGCGGCTTAAGGGCAGAAGAGGAAAGGCGTAAACCGACCTTGGAGTCAGTATATAAGGGGTCCTAGGCGAGAGGCATGAGAGGAAGATTTTTCAGAGCGAACTTAGCATTTAGAGCAATTAGGCATATTTCCATTTTTGTTATTCGAGCTGCGACTCAACTATGTTATTGCCGTCTTAGGGTTTTAGAACTAGGAATCTCGCCGATAGCTCTTGTAGCCCAGGCTCTTACCTTGTTGTAACGCTCAAACGTGAATTCGGAATAAGATTTACTTTGCTCTCTTTTCGATTTCTTATATTGTTGTCATTATTGTGTTTTGATTGCTTGGCGTGTGGTATTAGCAGATATCTGGGACCTCTGGGAAATTAGGGTTTTCCTAGTTTCCTTATTTAAACGGAAATCGACAGTGTGAATTTTGGTTCCCACAGTTTGGCGCTAGAAGGAGGGGGGTATGGATCAATCTAACTCTCAGCCACAAAACGCTTGATCAAAACAATGTCTGAAAACACGAAAGACAAAGTCGTAGTGTGCAATAATGCTGGTAAGACAACTCCATCCGCCACTGCGCCTACGGCGAACGCTTAGGCAAACGCCACAGTTCTTGAGAAAATCGAAAACCTAGCTGCGACTCTTCGCCACAGGAAGTGCAACGAAACAAGCTCGCGCTTTCTCTGTCTAAACTAAAGGGAAACGATAAATTTTATCAAACCCCGTAAGTTTGGCTCATTTCCGAGCTAAAGAAGTTTCAATGCGTATGAGTTTTACCAAAAACTTTTTCCGAAAACTTTTCGGAAGGTAAAACTTGTTCTCCCAAAAACCGCAGAAAACCCCTAGGTTAATCGCAGAAAAAGGAAGCGCAGCAAATCGATTACACAGCTTGGTCGCTACGTAGCGATCGAGCTCTAGCTAATCTCGGTCGCTACGTAGCGACCGAGCACGCACAAGCCTCGGTCGCTACGTAGCGACCGAGCACGCACACAGCTCGGTCGCTACGTAGCGACCAAGAACGCGCACAGCTCGGTCGCTACGTAGCGACCGAGCACGCACACAGCTCGGTCGCTACGTAGCGACCGAACACGCACACAGTTCGGTCGCTACGTAGCGACCGAGCACGCACACAGCTCAGTCGCTACGTAGCAACCGAGCACGCACACAGCTCGGTCGCACGTAGCGACCGAGCACGCACACGGCTCGGTCGCTACGTAGCGAACGAGCTCAAGCCAACTCTACACTCGCTACGTAGCGACCTGCAAAGGCCTCAGAAAGGTCCTCCTTTGCGTTTTCGTTTGAATTCTCATCGAAACGCTTTTCGTTTCGTCTAAATCGGAGTTTCCGTTGAGATTTTACGACGAAAACAAGTAGGACTCTTCTTGGCTTGCTTCCACTCGCTACGTAGCAACCTGTCTGACCTTCACTCGCTACATAGCGAAATGTCAGGCCTCAGAAAGGTCCTCCTTTAGGTTCTATTTTGAATCCTCATCGAAACGCTTTTCGTTTCGTCTCAATCGGAGTTTCCGTTGAGATTTTACTACGAAAACAAGTAGGACTCTTCTTGGCTTGCTTCCACTCGCTACGTAGCGACCTGTCTGACCTTCACTCTCTACATAGTAACCTGCAGGCCTCAGAAAGGTCCTTCTTTAGGTTCTCTTTTGAATCCTCATCGAAACGCTTTTCATTTCGTCTCAATCGGAGTTTCCGTTGAGATTTTACGACAAAAACAAGTAGGACTCGTCTAAACTCCTTCGCTTGCTCCTACTCGCCCTTACCTCCATCTTTGTGTTCTTCTTCAAATCTCGATCGAAACGTCTCTTGTTTCATCTTGATTGGAGTTACCATTGAAACTTTATGATAAAAAACCCGTAAAGACTTGTTTTCTCGCTTGGATTCAGATTAATCGTATAAAACGGCAACGGTTAACTTAACACCTTAGCCGCCTCAACTATACGATTACGTTGAACCTTTTTATAAAAATTAACGTCATATCTAAGGAGAAGATAAAAGTCAAGTTTAAAGGATAAAGACCAATATCGAAAATGGCGAACATACACGAGAAGAGGAAGGAGAAATAAGCAAGCAAAACTGAGAAGAGACAAAACAGCGCCTTCGAGAGAACTAAGGTATTTCCGACTTGAGATTTTTGAAATCAGACTTGGAATTTTCAAATTACTAAGAAATAAAAATGCCTTTGAGACTACCATAGAACTTTAGGGAACGTAAAACCTAGGTGGATAGTCTAGCGAACTAAGTCTTAGGCGATTTTTCTTGTCTCGATATATCATTCCATAACTGTTCAGCCAGATCTTGCAAACCGATCTAAACTCTCCAAAAATCGAGAAACGATTGCCACGCATATCGAGCTCGCTTCCTAAAGAGAGAAAAAAACAAAGACATGAACGTCGTCTTAAAATCGATTTGTTTCTAGCAATTTTCTCGGAACCGACATATTCCAAGTCGTCAAAGTGGAAACAAACCAAATCACAGTCCAAGCGTCGTCCTTAAATCGTCCAGGATTATTGGTCATTTCAAACCTTAAAAGAAGAAACGTACACAACCCTTCAAAGTATCGGTTCAATTGTTTTCTTTCGTAAAAAAAAAGGGGGAGTAGGTACGTATACTATACTCGTATACTCCCAAACTTCAAAATTTTTTGCAAATCGTCAAGAAAACGATTTTGTCAAAGCAAATCGTCTCAAAAAGGCAAACGACAATCTAAGATTCTTCTAAACGCTAGCAACATATCCAGACGATCATGAACATAATCTCAAAGACTATACATCATTTCTTGTCGCAATCATGCGTACAGAAAACATATACCAATATCAAACTGAAACTCGACGATTAGCCAAAGTATTGAAGCCCGTTCCAGTTTTAGAAAGCCAATTTCGTTTAAAATTTTCTACGAGAAATCTTCATTCACCAAAGCATTTCTTTCAGTTTCCGTGGTACCAAGTGGGCCACAGAAAAGCATCGAAAACATTTGTGACGAAGAAAACTCGAGAATAGATGTAGCATCGTGCACAAAGAGACGCTTTCCTCCCGATGGTGGCTAGATCCACCTCTGGTCGACCAATTCGTTCCAGAAACGAATATGTCATGAGAATCCTTTCATAAAACCTATGAAAAACGTTCTGCGACTTGATCGTAATGAAATAAACTTCGGTAACACTCCATGAGTAACTCCATGCAACTTTCACCTAGGATCAAAATCACGGCAGAAACATTTCTCGTGAAACCCACAGAAACAACGCTACTGTAACATATGTTTACATATCACCGATCTACAAACTTCGTAAAACCGGTCTCCGTTACTTACGCGAAAAATCCTTCGTACAATCAGACCAAGTCTTACGAAGAAACTTTCTAAAGTTAACATAACAGGCTTTATGAAGAACCATGCGGCTCTCTGGATTCTTCTTTTCTTTTCCCTCGGTCACATCCGAGAAGGCAGTCGTCCCGCCACTGACTCACTGGTTATGTAGCAAACCTCTTGGGCTTCGTCTTCCTCAAGCAAAAAAGATTTGATTTTCATAAGACTATAGGTCACATTGTACGATATATTCGTCGTATAACTGAAACCTAGAGCGGAGAATCATTTTCTACGACTATCGGCCATGTTAGCATGGATAACCCCGGCAAACTTGGCCTATCAATCTCAATAAGCTCTCTTTGGCCCTCGGTCAATTACGCCTTCCGCTAAAAGTCCAAACCAATATTTGCCATCCCCTTTAAGGACGATCGTAAACTAACATGACCTTAAATGTTAAAGTACCATGGTCTAATCCTTGACCTACAACATCCTTGGCTATCTGAGTGAACACATCTCTCACGCCAAGCCAAACTATTTGAGAAGCCATAGCTCCATCACTTAACGGCTAAACGACAATCTACGATTTGTCTAAAAACGTCGTGTAACTATTAAGAGAATAATTATCGTATAGCCTACAGTCGGAAGTCATATGATAAATTCTTCGTAAGGAAACTCAGTCTTAACAACCAAATGGTTAAAGGAGGATTTAAACTTTTCGAAAATTGACCGAGTTCAATACGCTCCACAATTCACTTTAAGCCTGCAACGTTTTACCCATAATACGCGGCATGTAAGGAAAAATCCGTAACAAAGCTTCTAGAGCTATACGAAACATCCTAAAAAAAAAATGCACGAAATAGATCTCGAAAGCCAACACTTCACAAAGCACTATGAAGGAAAACGCTTCTTCCCATGAAAAAATTTACGCGACACCTCAGTCCTAATTCCTCTCTCGATCGCAAATCAAATTATTAGCATCCAAAGGAACAACAATTTTGGGCTGCGAACATCCGTAGTCAACAAGAACGTTTCTCAACGCAA